>NC_090934.1:1144161402-1145411402 GCF_040938575.1 Ambystoma mexicanum
CCCATAAGGCCTCGAGCTTTACAGGACAAATGGTCAGGCCCTTACACAGTGGTGGAGCCCCTGGGTGAGGTTAACTATTTAGTGGACCTTGGAAGGCCTGGACAGGCTCCAAAAGTGTTTCACGTGAATAGGCTGAAGGCTTTCGTCCCAAGAGTCGAAATCGTAGCACTGCTACTGGCTTCAGACGTTGAGGAAGAGGAGTCTGAACCTCTCCCCGACCTGTTCCAAAGCGGTCCTTCAGATAGCTCCTTTGAGGGTGTCCAAGTGGCCCCTCACCTGACTTCCGATCAGCAGGCTGAGGTGAAAAGTTTGCTTAGGCAGTTTTCCCCCCTGTTTTCACAGCCGCCTGGTTTGACACCTTGGTGCAAACATAACATTGACACAGGAGACAGTGTACCTACCAAAAGTAGGGGATACAGGATGTCAGACAAAGTACGGTCTTATATTAAGACCGAGGTCAACAAGATGTTAGACCTTGGGGTGATTGAACCCTCTAGTAGTCCTTGGTCCAGCCCTGTGGTTTTGGTTCCAAAGGCAGGCACTTCTGTTTGGTTCTACCAGTGAGAGCAGCCCCATCACCTTCCGCACTGTCCTCAGAAGTTATAGCGTCAAGCTGCGCTTCTTGCCACGCCACGATTCTTTGGATCATTTCCAATTTCGTGCCTTGAGAGGAAACACCTCTCTCCGCACACATCTTTTTCAGTGTTTCTGATTTGGAAGCATTTAAAGTTAACAAGGTATTTGTTTCCATACTGTTAGATAGGACTATGGTCTTTTTAAAGTTATACTACAACAATTCACTACGTGTCCTGGTTGGAATAACCTGAAATGCCTTAGTTTGTGCGCAACACTGGATACCTTCAGTCGTATCCCACCGCTGTACACCAATTTGTTAAGACGGATTTCTGAACTCTGTCCTGGTGGCGCAGAAGTTCAGAAGGCCAACCTAATTACTTGGAACAGGGTAACCTCTGGACGAGCCAGACCAATCAAGGTAGCGATCGCGGCGGTCAAGACTAGGTCTCAAGAGGGGTGGGGGTGACTGAAAGCCCGCAATGAGCACACAAAGCAAGATCACTTACAAACTACTCCAAACAGTTGTTATTTAAAAAATATATACACATTTATTTTAAGGCCTTTAAAACAATGACCGTAGCGAGAAAATCACAATATCACAATATTAAACCAACACATACCATATCAACACAATATATATACAAATACGACAGTCGCAAGCATTATATGCACGAAATGTGTAGTCCACCTAAAAGGGAAGGAATACAGGCAGTGCGAAGTAATGCTTAGACCCAGTTCGCCTTCAGAGGCACCTAACTAGATGGAAGTCCGGGCCCTGCGAAGAGTGGAGCCTTGTGCTCAAAGTACCTGCACGCGCTGGTGCCAACGGGCAAAAGGAGAAGCTCTTCAAAGGAAGTCAGGCAGTTTAGTTTAGTGCACAAAGAAGAAGAACAAGTTCTGCGACTCAAGCGCAGCCTCCACAGTGGGCAGAAGCAGAGCGCGAGTACGGACACGGGTGCTGTTTTACACAGTGGGGAAAAGCAATGGGCTCCTGCAGGAGGGCGACCAGATCCTAGCTATGCTACTCACCATTCCCCGATGCAAGCAGACCCAGGCTTCTCCGCGTCAGTTTCAGCAGCTGGCAGGTTCAGAAGAGCAGGGAACGCCTCGTCGTCGTGTTGAGTAAAAAGACGTCCCAATCGAAGAAACCCGCACAGTTTGTTACCACAGCAGGGCAACGGGGCGGCCGTGTGTATTTGAGCCAAATGTACACTACTCACTTCAGACCTGGGAACGCCAAGTGTACGAAGCGTGTGAGAGTGACAAGGACCCGAAATACTACACAACCTGGCGGCAGTTACAGAGCAAGACTCCCGGGTAAGCTGGTCAGTCAACTGGATGGCCCAGAGACGCTTCCGAAGGCTTACTGGCAGGAGATGGTGAAGATGCCGAGAATAGCTGTTCCCGCTATTCCAAGGGTCGAAGTACCAGTACAGGCCTTCTGGTTCGATCAAAGGTGAAAAGGGTTTCACAAGGCGACAGCAGTGCAGAGGAGAAGTCCTTCAGCGGGTCACCAGCGATTCCTCGGTTTAGCCTCTTGGTTGCAGGATACTTGGCTCCTGTATTCCTTCGTTCGTGAGAACTCAGGAGATCGACCTGGTAGTGGTGTTTCCAGCCCCCTCTTATCCACGGTTCCCTTCGCGCCAAAACGGAGGGGACCCAATGGGAGATCCGCTTATCAACACTCACACCATTCGTGGACCAATCACGGACCACGGTGGTCCCAGGCATTCACACCACCCTAGACTCTCTGGCACCTAGGATATGTATTGGGACCAGACATCCCAGCCCACACCCTGGAGGCACATACAAGACATGTAGAAGCCCGCGAAAGCATCTGTGTTTCGCAGGAAAGTACATGCCCAAATAAGGAAGGCCCCGGGTCGGCTCGACCTGGGGAAGGTGAAGGGAGCAAGACGGTCAGCGGACAGGACAAAGGAGCCTCGTGGTCCGGCCATTTTGGGAGCCAGGCCACCATTTTGGGTTAAGCGCGGAAAACGCGCTTAGAACGCCAAAAGGAGCTCAAAATACAAAGAAACGATCGCTGCCACCATTCCCGTCCCTGAATTACTTGCACCGATCAGATACAATCCTAAACGAGTATCTAGGGCCTGTAGAAGGCTAGAGACCCAAGAGAGCTGTAACTTAGCTTACAGTGCCCTCTTCTGTCATGTTGCACGAAAGCCGCAACATGATAAAAGAAACTACGGGAAACAGCGTTCCCCGGTACTGACTGTCTTAAGGGCATGTCAGTTTCCCCGTAAGAAAGGAGCGAAAGCCCAGAGGAGTGCGGCAGAAGGCTGCACTTCTCTGGCAAAGTCAAGAACAAGGTGAAAAACAACAGCAAAAAGTTTAGGGGTTGCCACATGGAAGGAAAATTACCTACAATTACGAAATCTTTCCTAACAATATCCAACTCCTTCCCATTCCAATCCTGAGACCCTTCCGATAGCATGAAATGTGATATCTCAATGCTTCTAATATCAAAACTGAGACCCTCCCTATAGCATGAGATGTGATATCTAAGTCCTTCTCATTCCTATCCTGAGACCCTTCCGATAGCAGAGATGTGATATCTCAATGCTTATACCAAACCTGAGTCCCTTCCTTTAGCATGAGATGTGATATCCAACTCCTTCCCATTCCAATCCTGAGACCCTTCCGATAGCATGATATGTGATATCTCAATGCTTCTAATATCAAAACTGAGACCCTCCCTATAGCATGAGATGTGATATCTAAGTCCTTCCCATTCCTATCCTGAGACCCTTCCGATAGCAGAGATGTGATATCTCAATGCTTATACCAAACCTGAGACCCTTCCTATGGCATGAGATGTGATATCCAACTCCTTCCCATTCCAATCCTGAGACCCTTCCTATAGCATGAGATGTGATATCTCAATGCTTCTATCAAACCTGAGTCCCTTCCTATAGCATGAGATGTGATATCTCAAAGCTTCTAATACCAAACCTGGGACCCGTCCTATAACATGAGATATGATATCCAAACCATGCATCACCACCGAAACCATCAAAGGTGCACTCATCAATGCGAGATCTGTAGTCGCCCATGCCCTAGACATAGCCGACATTATCTCCATCAATGATCTCGACTTCATAGCTATTACAGAGACCTGGCTCCACCCAGCGTCTGGCCCCTCTCTATCACTTGCTATACCCAATGACTATACCATCTACCGTGCAGACAGACAAACAGCTAAAGGTGGTGGAGTAGCCATTATTGCAAAAGCTCCATCAACATAAGACACATACAAAACCAATCCCTGCCATCAGCGGAACTACTCACCCTCAAACTATCCACAACGCACACAAGCACAATCACCATCCACCTCATTTACAGACCGCCAGGCCCTATACTATCCTTTAATGACGACATAGCCCTTTTACTCTCTAACAATATCAAACCTAACTCTCGACTACTCATCCTAGGAGACTTTAATCTAGGTCTCAATGATGAGAAAGATGACAAAGCTAACACTGTCGCCAACACCATTTCAGAATTAGGACTCACCCACCATATCGCACAAACCACACACAAAAAAGGCCGAATCCTTGACTGGATAGCTGACCTTAACTGCAACACCACCATCCTTTCCAACACTCCATGCGCTTGGACCGATCACTACCTCATTACCTTCACCATCAACAAAGGCACTCAAACACCAGGGCCTTCCCCCTATGCCCCACCCACACTCACAAGAAACAACAAAAATATCACAGTAGAGAAACTCCTCCCGTTACTCCAACCCATCATCGACTTCTCACCCACCATGACCAACCCTACTGAACTAGTAGAGTTATACAACACAACCATCCTTAAGGCCATTAACACCATAGCACCACTCACGCTTCGGAAAGCCAAACCACGCGCACACCTCAATTCTTGGTTCACCCCCGAACTAAAAACACTCCGCAAATCCAAAAGACAAGCTGAATTAGCATGGAAACAGTCACCATCCACTATTAATAAGACATCTTACACACTGGCCTCGAACATCTATAAGTCAGCCATCATCCAGTCTAAAAAAAACATGTACAATGAAAGAATCTGCAACGCCAAATCCAATACCAAAGAGCTCTTCAATATCCTGAGAGAACTCGAATCACCTTCCCCCATTCCAGACACTTGCAACAAAGACATCCACTGGTGCACGAACATTCAGGAAGCACTCCTAGGCAAAATTGCCACGCTACAAGCCAAAATCCTGACAAAGAAAGAAAGCCTCACCCTCACTGATAACATCACCCCCTCTACACACACCTACACCACCCCCCAAAATGATGACATTAACCTCTTTGAGTTTTCCACCATAACCATCAAAGAGGTTGAAGAAATAATCTACTCTCTTAAACCATCCAAATGCCAAGGTGACACTTGCCCGGCCCCAGTCATTAAAGATGCAGCCAAACAACTTGCTCCTTTCATCACTTCCCTCATCAATTCATCTTTCACATCCAACGTAGTGCCCAACAACCTCAAGGACTCCTGGGTTCTTCCTTTACTTAAGAAGCCCACCCTTGACCCAAATGTCCCCACCAACTACAGACCCATTACAACTGTACCCTTCCTACTAGAAATCCTTGACAGAGCTGCCTATCTCCAGATACAGAACCACCTTGAGAAAAATAACTTACTAGGACTCAGACAATCAGGATTCCGCCCCAAACACGGCACTGAGACCGCCCTGATTGACCTTAAGACACAGATGGACAACATTAAAGACAATGGCAAACTGGTCCTCCTTCTCCTTCTTGACTTATCGGCCGCCTTCGACCTGGTCAACCACGACATCCTCTGCAAACATCTATCCTCAGCAGCCAAATTCTCAGATAATGCCAACGCATGGATCCAATCCTTCCTTAACAACAGATCCATGAGAGTCTTCGCACCCACAGCCTCTGCCAACCCAGCCCCAGTCACTTGCGGTGTCCCCCAGGGCTCCTGCGTCTCCCCCACTCTATACAATGTGTTCACGAAACCCCTCTTTGACATATTGGACCGCTTGGGTGTCATCTACACCAACTACGCAGATGACACCCAAATACTGATCCCTTTAACAGGCGACTACTCCACCGACCTCACTGCTCTCAACAACATTTACTCCATTATCCAAGAATGGATGGCCAAGCATGGCCTATGCCTCAATGACGACAAGACCGAGCTTCTTCTCCTAGGTTCCCAACCCAGACTTAATAAACTCGACAAACTCTATCAGGCATTCACTATAGACGGCAATAACATCATCGTCTCTAACAGCGTCAAAACCCTAGGAATCTACCTCGACTCCTCCCTCACACTGACAAGACAGATCAATTCCATCTCATCCGCCACTGCTTACACCTGTAAGCTCATCAATGCCAGCAGACCTTACCTCTCACCATCCAACTGTACCACCTTAGCCAGAGCGCTAGTCCTCTCCAAAGTCGACTACTGCAATGCCCTATACTTGGGCACCAGTCAGAAAAACATTAACAAACTACAAGTCGTACAAAACAACGCCTTGCGAGCAGCCCTGAACATACCTAAACATGAACACATTTCGGACGCCAGACGCTCCTGCCATTGGCTATCCATACCACAAAGAATTGAATATAAAACCATCTCACTCACACACAAATGCCTAGCTAACCAAGCACCCAGATACCTATCCGACAACCTCACTCACCACACCCCAGCGCGCCCTACCAGATCAGCTCAAACACACTGCTTAAATATCCCAAGATTTAAGCTCCAAAAAGCAGGTGGCTCTAGCTTCCCCGTGCTTGCCTCCAAACTCTGGAATTCACTTCCACTCGAGCTGAGATCAGAACCGTCCTTTCACAGATTTAGACACAACACCAAAACATGGCTTCTATCCAAAGAAACGTAAACTGCCTAGCCCTACCTTACTAGCATGCACCAAGACTGTAAATTTGTAAATATGTAAATCGGTCTGTACATTACCTCTAACTGCGTGATAATGTCCCAAATGTATTGCTCTCATCCACCTTGACCATGCTATACCATATATGTAACTATCTGTAATTGAAACTGATTGACAACTCCCTCAATCTCTGTTACTGGTCCCCTAAAACCATATTTTATCATATTGTACTGTTGTATTAATCTTGTTGTATTCATCTCAAGCGCCTGGATGCCCCAGGGCCAGGCGACGCTATACAAATAATAAACTAAACTAAACTAAACTAAATCCTTCCCCTTCCAAAACTGAGACCCTTCCTTTAGCATGAGATGTGATATCCAAATCCTTCCCATTCCAATCCTGAAACCCTTCCTATAGCATGAGATGTGATATTTCAATGTTTCTAATAAAAAACCTGAGACCCTTCCTATAGCAAGAGATGTGATATCCAAATCCTTACCATTCCAATACTGAGACCCTTCCTATAACATGAGATGTGATATCCAACTCCTTCCCATTCCAACCTGAGACCCTTCCTATAGCATGAGAAGGGATATCCAACTCCTTCCCATTCCAAACCTGAAACCCTTCCTATAGCATGAGATGTGATATCAAACTCCATCCCATTCAATGTGATATCCAACTCCGTCCCATTCCAATCCTGAGACCCTTCCTATACCATGAGATGTGATATCTCAATGCCTCTAATACCAAACCTGAGATCCTACCTCTAACATGAAATGTGATATCCAACTCCTTCCCTTTCCAAACCTGAGAGCCTTCCTACAGCATGAGATGTGATATCCAAGTCCTTCCCATTCCAATCCTGAGACCCTTCCTATAGCATGAGATGGGATATCCAACTCCTTCCAAATCCAATCCTGATACCCTTCCGATAGCATGAGATGTGATATCCCAATGCTTCTACAAAACCTGAGACCCATACCATGGCATGAGATGTGATATCAAACTCCCGTCCTATACCATGAGACTTGATATCTCAATGCTTCTAATACCAAACCTGAGACCGGTCCAATAACATGAGATGTGATATCCAAATCCTTCCCCTTCCAAACCTTAGACCCTTCCTGTATCATGAGATGTGATATCCAAGTCCTTCCCATTCCATTCCTGAGACCCTTCCTATAGCATGAGATGTGATATCTCAATGCTTCTAATACCAAACCTGAGACCCTTCCTATAACATGAGATGTGATATCCAAGTCCTTCCCATTCCAATCCTGAGACCCTTCCTATAGCATGAGATGTGATATCTCAATGCTTCTAATACCAAACCTGAGGCCCTTCCTATAACATGAATTGTGATATCCAAGTCCTTCCCATTCCAATCCTGAGACTCTTCCGATAGCAGAGATGTGATATCTCAATGCTTATACCAAACCTGAGACCCTTCCGATAGCATGAGATGTGATATCTCAATGCTTCTAATACCAAACCTGAGATCCTTCCTATAACATGAGATGTGATGTCCAAATCCTTCCCCTTCCAAACCTTAGACCCTCCCTTTAGCATGAGATGTGATATCCAACTCCTTCCCATTCCAATCCTGAGACCCTTCTGATGGCATGAGATGTGATATCTCAATGCCTCTAATACCAAACCTGAGATCCTACCTCTAACATGAAATGTGATATCCAACTCCTCCCCCTTCCAACCCTGAGAGCCTTCCTATAGAATGAGATGTGATATCCAAGTCCTTCCCATTCCAATCCTGAGACCCTTCCTATAACATGAGATGGGATATCCAACTCCTTCCAAATCCAATCCCGATACCCTTCCGATAGCATGTGATGTGATATCCCAATGCTTCTACAAAACCTGAGACCCATACCATGGCATGAGATGTGATATCAAACTCCTTCCCATTCCAATCCTGAGACCCTTCCTATTGCTTGAGATGTGATATCCAACTCATTCCCATTCCAATTCTGAGACCCGTCCTATACCATGAGACTTGATATCTCAATGCTTCTAATACCAAACCTGAGACCGGTCCTATAACATGAGATGTGATACCCAAATCCTTCCCCTTTCCAAACCTTAGACCCTTCCTATAGCATGAGATGTGATATCTCAATGCTTCTAATACCAAACCTGAGACCCTTCCTATAACGAGATGGGATATCCAACTCCTTCCCATTCCAATCCTGAGACCCTTCCGATAGCAGAGATGTGATATCTCAATGCTTATACCAAACCTGAGACCCTTCCTATGGCATGAGATGTCATATAAAACTCCTTCCGATTCCAATCCTGAGACCCTTCCTATAGCATGAGATGTGATATCTCAATGCTTCTAATACCAAACCTGAGATCCTTCCTATAACATGAGATTTGATATCAAACTCCTTCCCATTCCAAACCTGAGACCCTTCCGATAGCATGAGATGTGATATCTCAATGCTTCTAAAACCAAACATGAGAACCATCATATAACATGAGATGTGAAATCCAAATCATTCCCTTTCCAAACCTGAGACCCTTCCTATAGCTTGAGATGTGATATCAAACTCCTTCCCATTCAATGTGATATCCAACTCCTTCCCATTCCAATCCTGAGACCCTTCCTATACCATGAGATGTGATATTTCAATGCTTCTAATACCAAACCTGAGACCCGTCCTAAAACATGAGATGTGAGATCCAAATCCTTCCCCTTCCAAACCTGAGACCTTTCCTTTAGCATGAGATGTTATATCTTAATGCTTCTAAAACCAAACCTGAGAATCATCCTATAACATGTGAACTCCAAATCCTTCCCTTTCCAAACCTGAGACCCTTCCGATAGCATGAGATGTTATATCTTAATGCTTCTAAAACCAAACCTGAGAACCATGCTATAACATGCGAACTCCAAATCCTTCCCTTTCCAAACCTGAGACCCTTCCGATAGCATGAGATGTGATATCGCAATGCTACTAAAACCAAACATGAGAACCATCCTATTACATGAGATGTGAAATCCAAATCCTTCCCTTTCCAAACCTGAGACCCTTCCTATAGCTTGAGATGTGATATCAAACTCCTTCCCATTCCAATCCTGAGATAGCTTGAGATGTGATAGCCAACTCCTTCCCATTCCAATCCTGAGACCCTTCCTATACCATGAGATGTGATATCTCAATGCTTCTAATACCAAACCTGACACCCGTCCTAAAACATGAGATGTGAGATCCAAATCCTTCCCCTTCCAAACCTGAGATCTTTCCTTTAGCATGAGATGTGATATCCAACTCCTTCCCATTCTAATCCTGAGACCCTTCCTATAGCATGATATGTGATATCACAATGCTTCTAATACCAAACCTGAGATCCTTCCTATAACATAAGATGTGTATCCAACTCCTTCCCATTCCAAACCTGAGATCCTTCCTATAGCATGAGATGTGATATCTTAATGCTTCTAAAACCAAACCTGAGAACCATCCAATAACATATGTGAAATCCAAATCCTTCCCTTTCCAAACCTGAGACCCTTCAGATAGCATGAGATGTGATATCTCAATGCTTCTAAAACCAAACATGAGAACCATCCTATAACATGAGATGTGAAATCCAAATCCTTCTCTTTCCAAACCTGAGACCCTTCCTATAGCTTGAGATGTGCTATCAAACTCCTTCCCATTCCAATCCTGTGATAGCTTGAGATGTGATATCCAACTCCTTCCCATTCCAATCCTGAGACCCTTCCTATACCATGAGATGTGATATCTCAATGCTTCCAATACCAAACCTGAGACCCGTCCTAAAACATGAGATGTGAGATCCAAATCCTTCCCCTTCCAAACCTGAGACCCTTCCTATAGCTTGAGATGTGATATCAAACTCCTTCCCATTCCAATCCTGAGATAGCTTGAGATGTGATATCCAACTCCTTCCCATTCCAATCCTGAGACCCTTCCGATAGCATGAAATGTGACATCTCAATGCTTCTAATATCAAAACTGAGACCCTCCCTATAGCATGAGATGTGATATCTAAGTCCTTCCCATTCCTATCCTGAGACCCTTCCGATAGCAGAGATGTGATATCTCAATGCTTATACCAAACCTGAGACCTTTCCTATGGCATGAGATGTGATATCCAACTCCTTCCCATTCCAATCCTGAGACCCTTCCTATAGCATGAGATGTGATATCTCAATGCTTCTATCAAACCTGAGTCCCTTCCTTTAGCATGAGATGTGATATCCAACTCCTTCCCATTCCAATCCTGAGACCCTTCCTATAGCATGAGATGTGATATCTCAAAGCTTCTAATACCAAACCTGGGACCCGTCATGAGATATCATATCCAAATCCTTCCCCTTCCAAACCTGAGACCCTTCCTTTAGCATGAGATGTGATATCCAAATCCTTCCCATTCCAATCCTGAAACCCTTCCTATAGCATGAGATGCGATATTTCAATGTTTCTAATAAAAAACCTGAGACCCTTCCTATAGCAAGAGATGTGATATCCAAATCCTTACCATTCCAATACTGAGACCCTTCCTATAACATGAGATGTGATATCCAACTCCTTCCCATTCCAACCTGAGACCCTTCCTATAGCATGAGAAGGGATATCCAACACCTTCCCATTCCAAACCTGAAACCCTTCCTATAGCATGAGATGTGATATCAAACTCCTTCCGATTCAATGTGATATCCAACTCCGTCCCATTCCAATCCTGAGACCCTTCCTATACCATGAGATGTGATATCTCAATGCCTCTAATACCAAACCTGAGATCCTACCTCTAACATGAAATGTGATATCCAACTCCTTCCCTTTCCAAACCTGAGAGCCTTCCTACAGCATGAGATGTGATATCCAAGTCCTTCCCATTCCAATCCTGAGACCCTTCCTATAGCATGAGATGGGATATCCAACTCCTTCCAAATCCAATCCTGATACCCTTCCGATAGCATGAGATGTGATATCCCAATGCTTCTACAAAACCTGAGACCCATACCATGGCATGAGATGTGATATCAAACTCCCGTCCTATACCATGAGACTTGATATCTCAATGCTTCTAATACCAAACCTGAGACCGGTCCAATAACATGAGATGTGATATCCAAATCCTTCCCCTTCCAAACCTTAGACCCTTCCTGTATCATGAGATGTGATATCCAAGTCCTTCCCATTCCATTCCTGAGACCCTTCCTATAGCATGAGATGTGATATCTCAATGCTTCTAATACCAAACCTGAGACCCTTCCTATAACATGAGATGTGATATCCAAGTCCTTCCCATTCCAATCCTGAGACCCTTCCTATAGCATGAGATGTGATATCTCAATGCTTCTAATACCAAACCTGAGGCCCTTCCTATAACATGAATTGTGATATCCAAGTCCTTCCCATTCCAATCCTGAGACCCTTCCGATAGCAGAGATGTGATATCTCAATGCTTATACCAAACCTGAGACCCTTCCGATAGCATGAGATGTGATATCTCAATGCTTCTAATACCAAACCTGAGATCCTTCCTATAACATGAGATGTGATGTCCAAATCCTTCCCCTTCCAAACCTTAGACCCTCCCTTTAGCATGAGATGTGATATCCAACTCCTTCCCATTCCAATCCTGAGACCCTTCTGATGGCATGAGATGTGATATCTCAATGCCTCTAATACCAAACCTGAGATCCTACCTCTAACATGAAATGTGATATCCAACTCCTCCCCCTTCCAACCCTGAGAGCCTTCCTATAGAATGAGATGTGATATCCAAGTCCTTCCCATTCCAAACCTGAGACCCTTCCTATAACATGAGATGTGGTATCCAACTCCTTCCCATTCCAACCTTAGACCCTGCCTATAGCATGAGATGGGATATCCAACTCCTTCCAAATCCAATCCCGATACCCTTCCGATAGCATGTGATGTGATATCCCAATGCTTCTACAAAACCTGAGACCCATACCATGGCATGAGATGTGATATCAAACTCCTTCCCATTCCAATCCTGAGACCCTTCCTATTGCTTGAGATGTGATATCCAACTCATTCCCATTCCAATTCTGAGACCCGTCCTATACCATGAGACTTGATATCTCAATGCTTCTAATACCAAACCTGAGACCGGTCCTATAACATGAGATGTGATACCCAAATCCTTCCCCTTTCCAAACCTTAGACCCTTCCTATAGCATGAGATGTGATATCTCAATGCTTCTAATACCAAACCTGAGACCCTTCCTATAACGAGATGGGATATCCAACTCCTTCCCATTCCAATCCTGAGACCCTTCCGATAGCAGAGATGTGATATCTCAATGCTTATACCAAACCTGAGACCCTTCCTATGGCATGAGATGTCATATACAACTCCTTCTGATTCCAATCCTGAGACCCTTCCTATAGCATGAGATGTGATATCTCAATGCTTCTAATACCAAACCTGAGATCCTTCCTATAACATGAGATGTGATATCAAACTCCTTCCCATTCCAAACCTGAGACCCTTCCGATAGCATGAGATGTGATATCTCAATGCTTCTAAAACCAAACATGAGAACCATCCTATAACATGAGATGTGAAATCCAAATCATTCCCTTTCCAAACCTGAGACCCTTCCTATAGCTTGAGATGTGATATCAAACTCCTTCCCATTCAATGTGATATCCAACTCCTTCCCATTCCAATCCTGAGACCCTTCCTATACCATGAGATGTGATATTTCAATGCTTCTAATACCAAACCTGAGACCCGTCCTAAAACATGAGATGTGAGATCCAAATCCTTCCCCTTCCAAACCTGAGACCTTTCCTTTAGCATGAGATGTTATATCTTAATGCTTCTAAAACCAAACCTGAGAACCATCCTATAACATGTGAACTCCAAATCCTTCCCTTTCCAAACCTGAGACCCTTCCGATAGCATGAGATGTTATATCTTAATGCTTCTAAAACCAAACCTGAGAACCATGCTATAACATGTGAACTCCAAATCCTTCCCTTTCCAAACCTGAGACCCTTCCGATAGCATGAGATGTGATATCGCAATGCTACTAAAACCAAATATGAGAACCATCCTATTACATGAGATGTGAAATCCAAATCCTTCCCTTTCCAAACCTGAGACCCTTCCTATAGCTTGAGATGTGATATCAAACTCCTTCCCATTCCAATCCTGAGATAGCTTGAGATGTGATAGCCAACTCCTTCCCATTCCAATCCTGAGACCCTTCCTATACCATGAGATGTGATATCTCAATGCTTCTAATACCAAACCTGACACCGGTCCTAAAACATGAGATGTGAGATCCAAATCCTTCCCCTTCTAAACCTGAGATCTTTCCTTTAGCATGAGATGTGATATCCAACTCCTTCCCATTCTAATCCTGAGACCCTTCCTATAGCATGATATGTGATATCACAATGCTTCTAATACCAAACCTGAGATCCTTCCTATAACATGAGATGTGTATCCAACTCCTTCCCATTCCAAACCTGAGACCCTTCTTATAGCATGAGATGTGATATCTTAATGCTTCTAAAACCAAACCTGAGAACCATCCAATAACATATGTGAAATCCAAATCCTTCCCTTTCCAAACCTGAGACCCTTCAGATAGCATGAGATGTGATATCTCAATGCTTCTAAAACCAAACATGAGAACCATCCTATAACATGAGATGTGAAATCCAAATCCTTCTCTTTCCAAACCTGAGACCCTTCCTATAGCTTGAGATGTGCTATCAAACTCCTTCCCATTCCAATCCTGTGATAGCTTGAGATGTGATATCCAACTCCTTCCCATTCCAATCCTGAGATCCTTCCTATACCATGAGATGTGATATCTCAATGCTTCCAATACCAAACCTGAGACCCGTCCTAAAACATGAGATGTGAGATCCAAATCCTTCCCCTTCCAAACCTGAGACCCTTCCTATAGCTTGAGATGTGATATCAAACTCCTTCCCATTCCAATCCTGAGATAGCTTGAGATGTGATATCCAACTCCTTCCCATTCCAATCCTGAGACCCTTCCGATAGCATGAAATGTGATATCTCAATGCTTCTAATATCAAAACTGAGACCCTCCCTATAGCATGAGATGTGATATCTAAGTCCTTCCCATTCCTATCCTGAGACCCTTCCGATAGCAGAGATGTGATATCTCAATGCTTATACCAAACCTGAGACCCTTCCTATGGCATGAGATGTGATATCCAACTCCTTCCCATTCCAATCCTGAGACCCTTCCTATAGCATGAGATGTGATATCTCAATGCTTCTATCAAACCTGAGTCCCTTCCTTTAGCATGAGATGTGATATCCAACTCCTTCCCATTCCAATCCTGAGACCCTTCCTATAGCATGAGATGTGATATCTCAAAGCTTCTAATACCAAACCTGAGATCCTACCTCTAACATGAAATGTGATATCCAACTCCTTCCCTTTCCAAACCTGAGAGCCTTCCTACAGCATGAGATGTGATATCCAAGTCCTTCCCATTCCAATCCTGAGACCCTTCCTATAGCATGAGATGGGATATCCAACTCCTTCCAAATCCAATCCTGATACCCTTCCGATAGCATGAGATGTGATATCCCAATGCTTCTACAAAACCTGAGACCCATACCATGGCATGAGATGTGATATCAAACTCCCGTCCTATACCATGAGACTTGATATCTCAATGCTTCTAATACCAAACCTGAGACCGGTCCAATAACATGAGATGTGATATCCAAATCCTTCCCCTTCCAAACCTTAGACCCTTCCTGTATCATGAGATGTGATATCCAAGTCCTTCCCATTCCATTCCTGAGACCCTTCCTATAGCATGAGATGTGATATCTCAATGCTTCTAATACCAAACCTGAGACCCTTCCTATAACATGAGATGTGATATCCAAGTCCTTCCCATTCCAATCCTGAGACCCTTCCTATAGCATGAGATGTGATATCTCAATGCTTCTAATACCAAACCTGAGGCCCTTCCTATAACATGAATTGTGATATCCAAGTCCTTCCCATTCCAATCCTGAGACCCTTCCGATAGCAGAGATGTGATATCTCAATGCTTATACCAAACCTGAGACCCTTCCGATAGCATGAGATGTGATATCTCAATGCTTCTAATACCAAACTTGAGATCCTTCCTATAACATGAGATGTGATGTCCAAATCCTTCCCCTTCCAAACCTTAGACCCTCCCTTTAGCATGAGATGTGATATCCAACTCCTTCCCATTCCAATCCTGAGACCCTTCTGATGGCATGAGATGTGATATCTCAATGCCTCTAATACCAAACCTGAGATCCTACCTCTAACATGAAATGTGATATCCAACTCCTCCCCCTTCCAACCCTGAGAGCCTTCCTATAGAATGAGATGTGATATCCAAGTCCTTCCCATTCCAATCCTGAGACCCTTCCTATAACATGAGATGTGATATCCAACTCCTTCCCATTCCAACCTTAGACCCTGCCTATAGCATGAGATGGGATATCCAACTCCTTCCAAATCCAATCCCGATACCCTTCCGATAGCATGTGATGTGATATCCCAATGCTTCTACAAAACCTGAGACCCATACCATGGCATGAGATGTGATATCAAACTCCTTCCCATTCCAATCCTGAGAACCTTCCTATTGCTTGAGATGTGATATCCAACTCATTCCCATTCCAATTCTGAGACCCGTCCTATACCATGAGACTTGATATCTCAATGCTTCTAATACCAAACCTGAGACCGGTCCTATAACATGAGATGTGATACCCAAATCCTTCCCCTTTCCAAACCTTAGACCCTTCCTATAGCATGAGATGTGATATCTCAATGCTTCTAATACCAAACCTGAGACCCTTCCTATAACGAGATGGGATATCCAACTCCTTCCCATTCCAATCCTGAGACCCTTCCGATAGCAGAGATGTGATATCTCAATGCTTATACCAAACCTGAGACCCTTCCTATGGCATGAGATGTCATATACAACTCCTTCTGATTCCAATCCTGAGACCCTTCCTATAGCATGAGATGTGATATCTCAATGCTTCTAATACCAAACCTGAGATCCTTCCTATAACATGAGATGTGATATCAAACTCCTTCCCATTCCAAACCTGAGACCCTTCCGATAGCATGAGATGTGATATCTCAATGCTTCTAAAACCAAACATGAGAACCATCCTATAACATGAGATGTGAAATCCAAATCATTCCCTTTCCAAACCTGAGACCCTTCCTATAGCTTGAGATGTGATATCAAACTCCTTCCCATTCAATGTGATATCCAACTCCTTCCCATTCCAATCCTGAGACCCTTCCTATACCATGAGATGTGATATTTCAATGCTTCTAATACCAAACCTGAGACCCGTCCTAAAACATGAGATGTGAGATCCAAATCCTTCCCCTTCCAAACCTGAGACCTTTCCTTTAGCATGAGATGTTATATCTTAATGCTTCTAAAACCAAACCTGAGAACCATCCTATAACATGTGAACTCCAAATCCTTCCCTTTCCAAACCTGAGACCCTTCCGATAGCATGAGATGTTATATCTTAATGCTTCTAAAACCAAACCTGAGAACCATGCTATAACATGTGAACTCCAAATCCTTCCCTTTCCAAACCTGAGACCCTTCCGATAGCATGAGATGTGATATTGCAATGCTACTAAAACCAAACATGAGAACCATCCTATTACATGAGATGTGAAATCCAAATCCTTCCCTTTCCAAACCTGAGACCCTTCCTATAGCTTGAGATGTGATATCAAACTCCTTCCCATTCCAATCCTGAGATAGCTTGAGATGTGATAGCCAACTCCTTCCCATTCCAATCCTGAGACCCTTCCTATACCATGAGATGTGATATCTCAATGCTTCTAATACCAAACCTGACACCCGTCCTAAAACATGAGATGTGAGATCCAAATCCTTCCCCTTCCAAACCTGAGATCTTTCCTTTAGCATGAGATGTGATATCCAACTCCTTCCCATTCTAATCCTGAGACCCTTCCTATAGCATGATATGTGATATCACAATGCTTCTAATACCGAACCTGAGATCCTTCCTATAACATGAGATGTGTATCCAACTCCTTCCCATTCCAAACCTGAGACCCTTCCTATAGCATGAGATGTGATATCTTAATGCTTCTAAAACCAAACCTGAGAAACATCCAATAACATATGTGAAATCCAAATCCTTCCCTTTCCAAACCTGAGACCCTTCAGATAGCATGAGATATGATATCTCAATGATTCTAAAACCAAACATGAGAACCATCCTATAACATGAGATGTGAAATCCAAATCCTTCTCTTTCCAAACCTGAGACCCTTCCTATAGCTTGAGATGTGCTATCAAACTCCTTCCCATTCCAATCCTGTGATAGCTTGAGATGTGATATCCAACTCCTTCCCATTCCAATCCTGAGACCCTTCCTATACCATGAGATGTGATATCTCAATGCTTCTAATACCAAACCTGAGACCCGTCCTAAAACATGAGATGTGAGATCCAAATCCTTCCTCTTCCAAACCTGAGACCCTTCCTATAGCTTGAGATGTGATATCAAACTCCTTCCCATTCCAATCCTGAGATAGCTTGAGATGTGATATCCAACTCCTTCCCATTCCAATCCTGAGACCCTTCCGATAGCATGAAATGTGATATCTCAATGCTTCTAATATCAAAACTGAGACCCTCCCTATAGCATGAGATGTGATATCTAAGTCCTTCCCATTCCTATCCTGAGACCCTTCCGATAGCAGAGATGTGATATCTCAATGCTTATACCAAACCTGAGACCCTTCCTATGGCATGAGATGTGATATCCAACTCCTTCCCATTCCAATCCTGAGACCCTTCCTATAGCATGAGATGTGATATCTCAATGCTTCTATCAAACCTGAGTCCCTTCCTTTAGCATGAGATGTGATATCCAACTCCTTCCCATTCCAATCCTGAGACCCTTCCTATAGCATGAGATGTGATATCTCAAAGCTTCTAATACCAAACCTGGGACCCGTCCTATAACATGAGATATCATATCCAAATCCTTCCCCTTCCAAACCTGAGAGCCTTCCTTTAGCATGAGATGTGATATCCAAATCCTTCCCATTCCAATCCTGAAACCCTTCCTATAGCATGAGATGTGATATTTCAATGTTTCTAATAAAAAACCTGAGACCCTTCCTATAGCAAGAGATGTGATATCCAAATCCTTACCATTCCAATACTGAGACCCTTCCTATAACATGAGATGTGATATCCAACTCCTTCCCATTCCAACCTGAGACCCTTCCTATAGCATGAGAAGGGATATCCAACTCCTTCCCATTCCAATCCTGAAACCCTTCCTATAGCATGAGATGTGATATCTCAATGTTTCTAATAAAAAACCTGAGACCCTTCCTATAGCAAGAGATGTGACATCCAAATCCTTCCCATTCCAATCCTGAGATCCTTCCTATTGGATGAGATGTGATATCCAACTCCTTCCCATTCCAATCCTGAGACCCTTCCTATAGCATGAGATATAATATCTCAATGCCTCTAATACCAAACCTGAGATTCTTCCTATAACATGAGATGTGATATCTCAATGCTTCTAATACCAAACCTGAGACCCTCCCTTTAGCATGAGATGTGATATCCGACTCCTTCCCATTCCAATCCCGAGACCCTTCTGATAGCATGAGATGTGATATCTCAATGCCTCTAATACCAAACCTGAGATCCTTCCGATAGCATGAGATGTGATATCTCAATGCTTCTAATACCAAACCTGAGATCCTTCCGATAGCATGAGATGTGATATCTCAATGCTTCTAATACCAAACCTGAGATCCTTCCGATAGCATGAGATGTGATATCTCAATGCTTCTAATACCAAACCTGAGACCCTCCCTTTAGCATGAGATGTGATATCCAACTCCTTCCCATTCCAATCCTGATACCCTTCCGATATCATGAGATTTGTTATCTCAAAGCTTCTGATATCAAACTTGAGACCCTCCCTATAGCATGAGATGTGACATCCAAGTCCTTCCCATTCCAATCCTGAGACGCTTCCTATAGCATGAGATGTGATATCTCAATGCTTCTACCAAACCTGAAACCCTTCCTATAGCATGAGATGTGATATCAAACTCCTTCCCATTCAATGTGATATCCAACTCCTTCCCATTCCAATCCTGAGACCCTTCCTATACCATGAGATGTGATATCTCAATGCCTCTAATACCAAACCTGAGATCCTACCTCTAACATGAAATGTGATATCCAACTCCTTCCCTTTCCAAACCTGAGAGCCTTCCTACAGCATGAGATGTGATATCCAAGTCCTTCCCATTCCAATCCTGAGACCCTTCCTATAGCATGAGATGGGATATCCAACTCCTTCCAAATCCAATCCTGATACCCTTCCGATAGCATGAGATGTGATATCCCAATGCTTCTACAAAACCTGAGACCCATACCATGGCATGAGATGTGATATCAAACTCGTGTCCTATACCATGAGACTTGATATCTCAATGCTTCTAATACCAAACCTGAGACCGGTCCAATAACATGAGATGTGATATCCAAATCCTTCCCCTTCCAAACCTTAGACCCTTCCTGTATCATGGGATGTGATATCCAAGTCCTTCCCATTCCATTCCTTAGACCCTTCCTATAGCATGAGATGTGATATCTCAATGCTTCTAATACCAAACCTGAGACCCTTCCTATAACATGAGATGTGATATCCAAGTCCTTCCCATTCCAATCCTGAGACCCTTCCTATAGCATGAGATGTGATATCTCAATGCTTCTAATACCAAACCTGAGGCCCTTCCTATAACATGAATTGTGATATCCAAGTCCTTCCCATTCCAATCCTGAGACCCTTCCGATAGCAGAGATGTGATATCTCAATGCTTATACCAAACCTGAGACCCTTCCGATAGCATGAGATGTGATATCTCAATGCTTCTAATACCAAACCTGAGATCCTTCCTATAACATGAGATGTGATGTCCAAATCCTTCCCCTTCCAAACCTTAGACCCTCCCTTTAGCATGAGATGTGATATCCAACTCCTTCCCATTCCAATCCTGAGACCCTTCTGATGGCATGAGATGTGATATCTCAATGCCTCTAATACCAAACCTGAGATCCTACCTCTAACATGAAATGTGATATCCAACTCCTCCCCCTTCCAACCCTGAGAGCCTTCCTATAGAATGAGATGTGATATCCAAGTCCTTCCCATTCCAATCCTGAGACCCTTCCTATAACATGAGATGTGATATCCAACTCCTTCCCATTCCAACCTTAGACCCTGCCTATAGCATGAGATGGGATATCCAACTCCTTCCAAATCCAATCCCGATACCCTTCCGATAGCATGTGATGTGATATCCCAATGCTTCTACAAAACCTGAGACCCATACCATGGCATGAGATGTGATATCAAACTCCTTCCCATTCCAATCCTGAGACCCTTCCTATTGCTTGAGATGTGATATCCAACTCATTCCCATTCCAATTCTGAGACCCGTCCTATACCATGAGACTTGATATCTCAATGCTTCTAATACCAAAAGTGAGACCGGTCCTATAACATGAGATGTGATACCCAAATCCTTCCCCTTTCCAAACCTTAGACCCTTCCTATAGCATGAGATGTGATATCTCAATGCTTCTAATACCAAACCTGAGACCCTTCCTATAACGAGATGGGATATCCAACTCCTTCCCATTCCAATCCTGAGACCCTTCCGATAGCAGAGATGTGATATCTCAATGCTTATACCAATCCTGAGACCCTTCCTATGGCATGAGATGTCATATACAACTCCTTCCGATTCCAATCCTGAGACCCTTCCTATAGCATGAGATGTGATATCTCAATGCTTCTAATACCAAACCTGAGATCCTTCCTATAACATGAGATGTGATATCAAACTCCTTCCCATTCCAAACCTGAGACCCTTTCGATAGCATGAGATGTGATATCTCAATGCTTCTAAAACCAAACATGAGAACCATCCTATAACATGAGATGTGAAATCCAAATCATTCCCTTTCCAAACCTGAGACCCTTCCTATAGCTTGAGATGTGATATCAAACTCCTTCCCATTCAATGTGATATCCAACTACTTCCCATTCCAATCCTGAGACCCTTCCTATACCATGAGATGTGATATTTCAATGCTTCTAATACCAAACCTGAGACCCGTCCTAAAACATGAGATGTGAGATCCAAATCCTTCCCCTTCCAAACCTGAGACCTTTCCTTTAGCATGAGATGTTATATCTTAATGCTTCTAAAACCAAACCTGAGAACCATCCTATAACATGTGAACTCCAAATCCTTCCCTTTCCAAACCTGAGACCCTTCCGATAGCATGAGATGTTATATCTTAATGCTTCTAAAACCAAACCTGAGAACCATGCTATAACATGTGAACTCCAAATCCTTCCCTTTCCAAACCTGAGACCCTTCCGATAGCATGAGATGTGATATCGCAATGCTACTAAAACCAAACATGAGAACCATCCTATTACATGAGATGTGAAATCCAAATCCTTCCCTTTCCAAACCTGAGACCCTTCCTATAGCTTGAGATGTGATATCAAACTCCTTCCCATTTAAATCCTGAGATAGCTTGAGATGTGATAGCCAACTCCTTCCCATTCCAATCCTGAGACCCTTCCTATACCATGAGATGTGATATCTCAATGCTTCTAATACCAAACCTGAGACCCGTCCTAAAACATGAGATGTGAGATCCAAATCCTTCCCCTTCCAAACCTGAGACCCTTCCTATAGCTTGAGATGTGATATCAAACTCCTTCCCATTCCAATCCCGAGATAGCTTGAGATGTGATATCCAACTCCATCCCATTCCAATCCTGAGACCCTTCCGATAGCATGAGATGTGACAGCTCAATGCTTCTAATATCAAAACTGAGACCCTCCCTATAGTATGGGATGTGATATCTAAGTCCTTCCCATTCCTATCCTGAGACCCTTCCGATAGCAGAGATGTGATATCTCAATGCTTATACCAAACCTGATGACCCATCCTATGGCATGAGATGTGATATCCAACTCCTTCCCATTGCAATCCTGAGTTCCTTCCTATAGCATGAGATGTGATATCTCAATGCTTCTATCAAACCTGAGACCCTTCCTTTAGCATGAGATGTGATATCCAACTCCTTGCCATTCCAATCCTGAGACCCTTCCTATAACATGAGATGTGATATCCAACTCCTTCCCATTCCAATCCTGAGACTCCTCCTATAGCATGAGATGTGATATCTCAATGCTTCTAATACCAAACCTGGGAACCCTCCTATAACATGAGATATGAGATCCCAATCCTTCCCCTTCCAAACCTGAGACCCTTCCTTTAGCATGAGATGTGATATCCAAATCCTTCCCATTCCAATCCTGAAACCTTTCCTATAGCATGAGATGTGATAGCTCAATGTTTCTAATAAAAAACCTGAGACCCTTCCTATAGCAAGAGATGTGATATCCAAATCCTTCCCATTCCAATCCTGAGACCCTTCCTATAACGAGATGTGATATCCAACTCCTTCCCATTCCAACCTGAGACACTTCCTATAGCATGAGAAGGGATATCCAAATCCTTCCCATTCCAATCCTGAGATCCTTCCTATAACATGATGTGATATCCAATTCCTTCCCATTCCAAACCTGAGACCCTTCCTATTGGATGAGATGTGATATCCAACTCCTTCCCATTCCAATCCTGAGACCCTTCCTATACCATGAGATGTGATATCTCAATGCTTCTAATACCAAACCTGGGACCCGCCCTATAACATGAGATATGATATCCAAATCCTTCCCCTTCCAAACCTGAGACCCTTCCTTTAGCATGAGATGTGATATCTTAATGCTCCTAAAACCAAACCTGAGAACCATCCTATAACATGTGAAATCCAAATCCTTCCCTTTCCAAACCTGAGACCCTTCCGATAGCATTAGATGTGATATCTCAATGCTACTAAAACCAAACATGAGAACCATCCTATAACATGAGATGTGAAATCCAAATCCTTCCCTTTCCAAACCTGAGACCCTTCCTATAGCTTGAGATGTGATATCAAACTCCTTCCCATTCCAATCCTGAGATAGCTTGAGATGTGATAGCCAACTCCTTCCCATTCCAATCCTGAGACCCTTCCTATACCATGAGATGTGATATCTCAATGCTTCTAATACCAAACCTGAGACCCGTCCTAAGACATGAGATGTGAGATCCAAATCCTTCCCCTTCCAAACCTGAGACCCTTCCTATAGCTTGAGATGTGATATCAAACTCCTTCCCATTCCAATCCTGAGATAGCTTGAGATGTGATATCCAACTCCATCCCATTCCAATCCTGAGACCCTTGCGATAGCATGAGATGTGATAGCTCAATGCTTCTAATATCAAAACTGAGACCCTCCCTATAGTCTGAGATGTGATATCTAAGTCCTTCCCATTCCTATCCTGAGACCCTTCCGATAGCAGAGATGTGATATCTCAATGCTTATACCAAACCTGATAACCCTTCCTATGGCATGAGATGTGATATCCAACTCCTTCCCATTCCAATCCTGAGTTCCTTCCTATAGCATGAGATGTGATATCTCAATGCTTCTATCAAACCTGAGACCCTTCCTTTAGCATGAGATGTGATATCCAACTCCTTCCCATTCCAATCCTGAGTTCCTTCCTATAGCATGAGGTGTGATATCTCAATGCTTCTATCAAAACAGAGACCCTTCCTTTAGCATGAGATGTGATATCCAACTCCTTGCCATTCCAATCCTGAGACCCTTCCTATAACATGAGATGTGATATCCAAATCCTTCACATTCCAATCCGGAGACCCTTCCTATAGCATGAGATGTGATATCTCAATGCTTCTAATACCAAACCTGAGATCCCTCCTATAACATGAGATGTGATATCCAACTCCTTCCCATTCCAAACCTGAGACCCTTCCGATAGCATGAGATGTGATATCTCAATGCTTCAAAAACCAAACATGAGAACCATCCTATAACATGAGATGTGAAATCCAAATCCTTCCCTTCCCTAACCTGAGACTCTTCCTATAGCATGAGATGTGATATCTCAATGCTTCTACCAAACCTGAAACCCTTCCTATAGCATGAGATGTGATATCCAACTCCTTCCCATTCCAATCCTGAGACACTTCCTATAGCATGAGATGTGATATCACAATGCTTCTAATACCAAACCTGAGACCCCTCCTATAACATGAGATGTGATATCCAAATCCTTCCCCTTCCAAACCTGAGACCCTTCCTTTAGCATGAGATGTGATATCCAGCTCCTCCCATTCCAATCCTGAGACCCTTCCGATAGCATGAGATGTGATATCCCAATGCTTCTACCAAACCTGAGACCCTTCCTATAGCTTGAGATGTGATATCCAACTCCTTCCCATTCCAATTCTGAGACCCTCCTATACCATGAGACTTGATATCGCAATGCTTCTAATACCAAACCTGAGACCCATCCTATAACATGAGATGTGATATCCAAATCCTTCCCCTTCCAAACCTTATACCCTTCCTTTATCTTGAGATGTGATATCCAACTCCTTCACATTCCAATCCTGAGACCCTTCCGATATCATGAGATTTGTTATCTCAAAGCTTCTGATATCAAACTTGAGACCCTCCCTATAGCATGAGATGTGACATCCAAGTCCTTCCCATTCCAATCCTGAGACGCTTCCTATAGCATGAGATGTGATATCTCAATGCTTCTACCAAACCTGAAACCCTTCCTATAGCATGAGATGTGATATCAAACTCCTTCCCATTCAATGTGATATCCAACTCCGTCCCATTCCAATCCTGAGACCCTTCCTATACCATGAGATGTGATATTTCAATGCTTCTAATACCAAACCTAAGACCCGTCCTAAAACATGAGATATGAGATCCGAATCCTTCCCCTTCCAAACCTGAGACCCTTCCTATAGCATGAGATGTTATATCTTAATGCTTCTAAAACCAAACCTGAGAACCATCCTATAACATGTGAAATCCAAATCCTTCCCTTTCCAAACCTGTTAGGAAAGATTTCGTAATTGTAGGGAATTTTCCTTCCATGTGGCAACCCCTAAACTTTTTGCTGTTGTTTTTCACCTTGTTCTTGACTTTGCCAGAGAAGTGCAGCCTTCTGCCGCACTCCTCTGGGCTTTCACTCCTTTTCTTATGGGGAAACTGACATGCCCTTAAGACAGTCAGTACCGGGGAACGCTGTTTCCCGTAGTTTCTTTTATCGTGTTGCGGCTTTAGTGCAACATGACACAAGAGGGCACTGTAAGCTAAGTTACAGCTCTCTTGGGTCTCTAGCCTTCTACAGGCCCTAGATACTCTTTTAGGATGGTATTTGATCGGTGCAAGTCATTCAGGGACTGGAATGGTGGCAGCGATCGTTTTGTTTATTTTGAGCTCCTTTTGGCGTTCTGAGCACGTTTTTCGCACTGAACCCAAAATGGTGGCCTGGCTCCCAAAATGGCCAGACCACGAGGCTCCTTTGTCCTGTCCACTGACCGTCTTGCTCCCTTCACCTTCCCCAGGTCGGGCGACCCGGGGCCTTCCTTATTTGGGCATGTACTTTCCCGCGAAACGTGGTTGCTTTCGCGGGCTTCTACATGTCGTTTGTGTGCCTCCAGGGTGTGGGCTGGGATGTCTGGTCCCAATACACATCCTGGGTGCCAGAGAGTCTAGGGTGGTGTGAATGCCTGGGACCACCGTGGTCCGTGATTGGTCCACGTATGGTATGTGTGTTGATGTGCGGATCTCCCATTGGCTCCCCTCCGTTTTGGCGCGAAGGGAACCGTGGATAAGAGGGGGCTGGAAACACCACTACCATGTCGATCTCCTGAGTTCTCACGAACGAAGGAATACAGGAGCCAAGTATCCTGCAACCAAGAGGCTGGACCGAGGAATCGCTGGTGACCCGCTGAAGGAATCCTCCTTTGCACTGCTGTCGTCCTGTGAAACCCTTTCCTCCTTGGATCGAACCAGAAGGCCTGTACTGGTGCTTCGACCTTTGGAATAGCAGGAACAGCTATTCCCGGCGACTTCATCATCTCCTGCCAAGTAAGCCTTCGGAAGTGTCTCTGGGCCATCCAGTTGACTGACCAGCTTACAAGGGAGTCCTGCTCTGTAACTGCTGCCAGGTTGTGTTGTATTTCGAGTCCTTGTCACTCTCCCACGCTTCGTACGCTTGGCGTTCCCAAGGCTGAAGGGAGGAGTGTACATTTGGCTTGAATACACACGGCCGCTCCGTTGTCCTGCTGCGGCAACAAAACTGTGCTGGTTTCGTCGATTGGGACGTCTTTTTGCTCTACACGACTACGAGGCGTTCCCTGCTCTTCTGAACCTGCCAGCTGCTGAAACTAACGTGGAGAAGCCTGGGTCTGCTTGCTTCGGGGACCGGTGAGTAGTTTAGCTAGGATCTGGTCGCCCTCCTGCAGTATCCCATTGCCTTTCCCTGCTGTGTAAAAACAGCACCCTTTTGCCGTACTCGCGCTATGCTTCTGCTCGCTGTGGAGGCTGCGCTTGAGTTGCGGAACCTGTTCTCCTTCTGCTGTGCACTAACCCGAACTGCCTGACTTCCTCCGAAGAGCTTCCCCTTTTGCCCGTTGGCACCGGCGTGGCAGGTACTTTGAGCACAAGGCTCCACTCTTCGCAGGGCTCGGACTTCCATCTAGTTAGGTGCCTCTGAAGGTGAACTGAGTCTAAAGCGTTATCGCACTGCCTGTTTTCCTTTCCTTTCAGATGGACTACATATTTCGTGCTTTAAACGCTTGCGACTGTGTATTTGTATATATATTGTGTTGATATGGTATGTGTTGGTTTAATATTGTGATATTGTGATTTTCTCGCTACGGTCGTTGTTTTAAAGGCCTTAAAATAAATGTGTTTATATTTTTGATATGACAACTGTTTGGAGTAGTTTGTAAGCGCTCTTGCTTTGTGTGCTCATTGCGGGCTTTCAGTCACCCTCACCCCTCTTGAGACCTAGTCTTGACCGCCGCGATCGCTACCTTGATTGGTCTGGCTTGTCCAGAGGTTACCCTGTTCCAAGTAATTAGGTTGGCCTTCTGAACTTCTGCGCCACCAGGACAGAGTTCAGAAATCCGTCTTAACAAAACCTGAGACCCTTCCGATAGCATGAGATGTGATATCTCAATGCTACTAAAAACCAAACATGAGAACCATCCTATAACATGAGATGTGAAATCCAAATCCTTCCCTTTCCAAACCTGAGACCCTTCCTATAGCTTGAGATGTGATATCAAACTCCTTCCCATTCCAATCCTGAGATAGCTTGAGATGTGATATCCAACTCCATCCCATTCCAATCCTGAGACCCTTGCGATAGCATGAGATGTGATAGCTCAATCCTTCTAATATCAAAACTGAGACCCTCCCTATAGTATGAGATGTGATATCGAAGTCCTTCCCATTCCTATCCTGAGACCCTTCCGATAGCAGAGATGTGATATCTCAATGCTTATACCAAACCTGATAACCCTTCCTATGGCATGAGATGTGATATCCAACTCCTTCCCATTCCAATCCTGAGTTCCTTCCTATAGCATGAGATGTGATATCTCAATGCTTCTATCAAACCTGAGACCCTTCCTTTAGCATGAGATGTGATATCCAACTCCTTGCCATTCCAATCCTGAGACCCTTCCTATAACATGAGACGTGATATCCAACTCCTTCCCATTCCAATCCTGAGTTCCTTCCTATAGCATGAGGTGTGATATCTCAATGCTTCTATCAAAACTGAGACCCTTCCTTTAGCATGAGATGTGATATCCAACTCCTTGCCATTCCAATCCTGAGACCCTTCCTATAACATGAGATGTGATATCCAAATCCTTCACATTCCAATCCGGAGACCCTTCCTATAGCATGAGATGTGATATCTCAATGCTTCTAATACCAAACCTGAGATCCTTCCCATAACATGAGATGTGATATCCAACTCCTTCCCATTCCAAACCTGAGACCCTTCCGATAGCATGAGATGTGATATCTCAATGCTTCAAAAACCAAACATGAGAACCATCCTATAACATGAGATGTGAAATCCAAATCCTTCCCTTCCCAAACCTGAGACTCTTCCTATAGCATGAGATGTGATATCTCAATGCTTCTACCAAACCTGAAACCCTTCCTATAGCATGAGATGTGATATCCAACTCCTTCCCATTCCAATCCTGAGACACTTCCTATAGCATGAGATGTGATATCACAATGCTTCTAATACCAAACCTGAGACCCCTCCTATAACATGAGATGTGATATCCAAATCCTTCCCCTTCCAAACCTGAGACCCTTACTTTAGCATGAGATGTGATATCCAGCTCCTCCCATTCCAATCCTGAGACCCTTCCGATAGCATGAGATGTGATATCTCAATGCTTCTGATATCAAAACTGAGACCCTCCCTATAGCATGAGATGTGATATCTAAGTCCTTCCCATTCCAATCCTGAGACCCTTCCGATAGCAGAGATGTGATATTTCAATGCTTATACCAAACCTGAGACCCTTCCTATAGCGTGAGATGTGATATCCAACTCCTTCCGATTCCAATCCTGAGACCCTTGCGATAGCATGAGATGTGATAGCTCAATGCTTCTAATATCAAAACTGAGACCCTCCCTATAGTATGAGATGTGATATCGAAGTCCTTCCCATTCCTATCCTGAGACCCTTCCGATAGCAGAGATGTGATATCTCAATGCTTATACCAAACCTGATAACCCTTCCTATGGCATGAGATGTGATATCCAACTCCTTCCCATTCCAATCCTGAGTTCCTTCCTATAGCATGAGATGTGATATCTCAATGCTTCTATCAAACCTGAGACCCTTCCTTTAGCATGAGATGTGATATCCAACTCCTTGCCATTCCAATCCTGAGACCCTTCCTATAACATGAGACGTGATATCCAACTCCTTCCCATTCCAATCCTGAGTTCCTTCCTATAGCATGAGGTGTGATATCTCAATGCTTCTATCAAAACTGAGACCCTTCCTTTAGCATGAGATGTGATATCCAACTCCTTGCCATTCCAATCCTGAGACCCTTCCTATAACATGAGATGTGATATCCAAATCCTTCACATTCCAATCCGGAGACCCTTCCTATAGCATGAGATGTGATATCTCAATGCTTCTAATACCAAACCTGAGATCCTTCCCATAACATGAGATGTGATATCCAACTCCTTCCCATTCCAAACCTGAGACCCTTGCGATAGCATGAGATGTGATAGCTCAATGCTTCTAATATCAAAACTGAGACCCTCCCTATAGTATGAGATGTGATATCGAAGTCCTTCCCATTCCTATCCTGAGACCCTTCCGATAGCAGAGATGTGATATCTCAATGCTTATACCAAACCTGATAACCCTTCCTATGGCATGAGATGTGATATCCAACTCCTTCCCATTCCAATCCTGAGTTCCTTCCTATAGCATGAGATGTGATATCTCAATGCTTCTATCAAACCTGAGACCCTTCCTTTAGCATGAGATGTGATATCAAACTCCTTCCCACTCCAATCCTGAGATAGCTTGAGATGTGATATCCAACTCCATCCCATTCCAATCCTGAGACCCTTGCGATAGCATGAGATGTGATAGCTCAATGCTTCTAATATCAAAACTGAGACCCTCCCTATAGTATGAGATGTGATATCGAAGTCCTTCCCATTCCTATCCTGAGACCCTTCCGATAGCAGAGATGTGATATCTCAATGCTTATACCAAACCTGATAACCCTTCCTATGGCATGAGATGTGATATCCAACTCCTTCCCATTCCAATCCTGAGTTCCTTCCTATAGCATGAGATGTGATATCTCAATGCTTCTATCAAACCTGAGACCCTTCCTTTAGCATGAGATGTGATATCCAACTCCTTGCCATTCCAATCCTGAGACCCTTCCTATAACATGAGACGTGATATCCAACTCCTTCCCATTCCAATCCTGAGTTCCTTCCTATAGCATGAGGTGTGATATCTCAATGCTTCTATCAAAACTGAGACCCTTCCTTTAGCATGAGATGTGATATCCAACTCCTTGCCATTCCAATCCTGAGACCCTTCCTATAACATGAGATGTGATATCCAAATCCTTCACATTCCAATCCGGAGACCCTTCCTATAGCATGAGATGTGATATCTCAATGCTTCTAATACCAAACCTGAGATCCTTCCCATAACATGAGATGTGATATCCAACTCCTTCCCATTCCAAACCTGAGACCCTTCCGATAGCATGAGATGTGATATCTCAATGCTTCAAAAACCAAACATGAGAACCATCCTATAACATGAGATGTGAAATCCAAATCCTTCCCTTCCCAAACCTGAGACTCTTCCTATAGCATGAGATGTGATATCTCAATGCTTCTACCAAACCTGAAACCCTTCCTATAGCATGAGATGTGATATCCAACTCCTTCCCATTCCAATCCTGAGACACTTCCTATAGCATGAGATGTGATATCACAATGCTTCTAATACCAAACCTGAGACCCCTCCTATAACATGAGATGTGATATCCAAATCCTTCCCCTTCCAAACCTGAGACCCTTACTTTAGCATGAGATGTGATATCCAGCTCCTCCCATTCCAATCCTGAGACCCTTCCGATAGCATGAGATGTGATATCTCAATGCTTCTGATATCAAAACTGAGACCCTCCCTATAGCATGAGATGTGATATCTAAGTCCTTCCCATTCCAATCCTGAGACCCTTCCGATAGCAGAGATGTGATATTTCAATGCTTATACCAAACCTGAGACCCTTCCTATAGCGTGAGATGTGATATCCAACTCCTTCCGATTCCAATCCTGAGACCCTTCCTATAGCATGAGATGTGATATCGCAATGCTTCTACCAAAACTGAGACCCTTCATTTAGCATGAGATGTGATATCCAACTCCTTCCCATTCCAATCCTGAGACCCTTCCTATAGCATGAGATGTGATATCTCAATGCTTCTAATACCAAACATGAGATCCTTCCTATAACATGAGATGTGATATCCAACTCCTTCCCATTCCAATCCTGAGACCCTTCCTATAGCATGAGATGTGATATCTCAATGCTTCTAATACCAAACCTGAGATCCTTCCGATAGCATGAGATGTGATATTTCAATGATTCTAATACCAAACCTGAGAACCTTCCTATAACATGAGATGTGATATCCAAATCCTTCCCCTTCTAAACCTGAGACCCTCCCTTTAGCATGAGATGTGATATCCAACTCCTTCCCATTCCAATCCTGATACCCTTCTGATAGCATGAGATGTGATATCTCAATGCCTCTAATACCAAACCTGAGATCCTACCTCTAACATGAAATGTGATATCCAACTCCTTCCCTTTCCAAACCTGAGAGCCTTCCTACAGCATGAGATGTGATATCCAAGTCCTTCCCATTCCAATCCTGAGACCCTTCCTATAGCATGAGATGGGATATCCAACTCCTTCCAAATCCAATCCTGATACCCTTCCGATAGCATGAGATGTGATATCCCAATGCTTCTACAAAACCTGAGACCCATACCATGGCATGAGATGTGATATCAAACTCCCATCCTATACCATGAGACTTGATATCTCAATGCTTCTAATACCAAACCTGAGACCGGTCCAATAACATGAGATGTGATATCCAAATCCTTCCCCTTCTAAACCTTAGACCCTTCCTGTATCATGAGATGTGATATCCAAGTCCTTCCCATTCCATTCCTGAGACCCTTCCTATAGCATGAGATGTGATATCTCAATGCTTCTAATTCCAAACCTGAGACCCTTCCTATAACATGAGATGTGATATCCAAGTCCTTCCCATTCCAATCCTGAGACCCTTCCTATAGCATGAGATGTGATATCTCAATGCTTCTAATACCAAACCTGAGGCCCTTCCTATAACATGAATTGTGATATCCAAGTCCTTCCCATTCCAATCCTGAGACCCTTCCGATAGCAGAGATGTGATATCTCAATGCTTTTACCAAACCTGAGACCCTTCCGATAGCATGAGATGTGATATCTCAATGCTTCTAATACCAAACCTGAGATCCTTCCTATAACATGAGATGTGATGTCCAAATCCTTCCCCTTCCAAACCTTAGACCCTCCCTTTAGCATGAGATGTGATATCCAACTCCTTCCCATTCCAATCCTGAGACCCTTCTGATGGCATGAGATGTGATATCTCAATGCCTCTAATACCAAACCTGAGATCCTACCTCTAACATGAAATGTGATATCCAACTCCTCCCCCTTCCAACCCTGAGAGCCTTCCTATAGAATGAGATGTGATATCCAAGTCCTTCCCATTCCAATCCTGAGACCCTTCCTATAACATGAGATGTGATATCCAACTCCTTCCCATTCCAACCTTAGACCCTTCCTATAGCATGAGATGGGATATCCAACTCCTTCCAAATCCAATCCCGATACCCTTCCGATAGCATGTGATGTGATATCCCAATGCTTCTACAAAACCTGAGACCCATACCATGGCATGAGATGTGATATCAAACTCCTTCCCATTCCAATCCTGAGACACTTCCTATTGCTTGAGATGTGATATCCAACTCATTCCCATTCCAATTCTGAGACCCGTCCTATACCATGAGACTTGATATCTCAATGCTTCTAATACCAAACCTGAGACCGGTCCTATAACATGAGATGTGATACCCAAATCCTTCCCCTTTCCAAACCTTAGACCCTTCCTATAGCATGAGATGTGATATCTCAATGCTTCTAATACCAAACCTGAGACCCTTCCTATAACGAGATGGGATATCCAACTCCTTCCCATTCCAATCCTGAGACCCTTCCGATAGCAGAGATGTGATATCTCAATGCTTATACCAAACCTGAGACCCTTCCTATGGCATGAGATGTCATATACAACTCCTTCCGATTCCAATCCTGAGACCCTTCCTATAGCATGAGATGTGATAACTCAATTCTTCTAATACCAAACCTGAGATCCTTCCTATAACATGAGATGTCATATACAACTCCTTCCGATTCCAATCCTGAGACCCTTCCTATAGCATGAGATGTGATATCTCAATGCTTCTAATACCAAACCTGAGATCCTTCCTATAACATGAGATGTGATATCAAACTCCTTCCCATTCCAAACCTGAGACCCTTCCGATAGCATGAGATGTGATATCTCAATGCTTCTAAAACCAAACATGAGAACCATCCTATAACATGAGATGTGAAATCCAAATCATTCCCTTTCCAAACCTGAGACCCTTCCTATAGCTTGAGATGTGGTATCAAACTCCTTCCCATTCAATGTGATATCCAACTCCTTCCCATTCCAATCCTGAGAACCTTCCTATACCATGAGATGTGATATTTCAATGCTTCTAATACCAAACCTGAGACCCGTCCTAAAACATGAGATGTGAGATCCAAATCCTTCCCCTTCCAAACTGAGACCTTTCCTTTAGCATGAGATGTTATATCTTAATGCTTCTAAAACCAAACCTGAGAACCATCCTATAACATGTGAACTCCAAATCCTTCCCTTTCCAAACCTGAGACCCTTCCGATAGCATGAGATGTTATATCTTAATGCTTCTAAAACCAAACCTGAGAACCATGCTATAACATGTGAACTCCAAATCCTTCCCTTTCCAAACCTGAGACCCTTCCGATAGCATGAGATGTGATATCGCAATGCTACTAAAACCAAACATGAGAACCATCCTATTACATGAGATGTGAAATCCAAATCCTTCCCTTTCCAAACCTGAGACCCTTCCTATAGCTTGAGATGTGATATCAAACTCCTTCCCATTCCAATCCTGAGATAGCTTGAGATGTGATAGCCAACTCCTTCCCATTCCAATCCTGAGACCCTTCCTATACCATGAGATGTGATATCTCAATGCTTCTAATACCAAACCTGAGACCCGTCCTAAAACATGAGATGTGAGATCCAAATCCTTCCCCTTCCAAACCTGAGACCCTTCCTATAGCTTGAGATGTGATATCAAACTCCTTCCCATTCCAATCCCGAGATAGCTTGAGATGTGATATCCAACTCCATCCCATTCCAATCCTGAGACCCTTCCGATAGCATGAGATGTGACAGCTCAATGCTTCTAATATCAAAACTGAGACCCTCCCTATAGTATGAGATGTGATATCTAAGTCCTTCCCATTCCTATCCTGAGACCCTTCCTATGGCATGAGATGTGATATCCAACTCCTTCCCATTCCAATCCTGAGTTCCTTCCTATAGCATGAGATGTGATATCTCAATGCTTCTATCAAACCTGAGACCCTTCCTTTAGCATGAGATGTGATATCCAACTCCTTGCCATTCCAATCCTGAGACCCTTCCTATAACATGAGACGTGATATCCAACTCCTTCCCATTCCAATCCTGAGTTCCTTCCTATAGCATGAGGTGTGATATCTCAATGCTTCTATCAAAACTGAGACCCTTCCTTTAGCATGAGATGTGATATCCAACTCCTTGCCATTCCAATCCTGAGACCCTTCCTATAACATGAGATGTGATATCCAAATCCTTCACATTCCAATCCGGAGACCCTTCCTATAGCATGAGATGTGATATCTCAATGCTTCTAATACCAAACCTGAGATCCTTCCTATAACATGAGATGTGATATCCAACTCCTTCCCATTCCAAACCTGAGACCCTTCCGATAGCATGAGATGTGATATCTCAATGCTTCAAAAACCAAACATGAGAACCATCCTATAACATGAGATGTGAAATCCAAATCCTTCCCTTCCCAAACCTGAGACTCTTCCTATAGCATGAGATGTGATATCTCAATGCTTCTACCAAACCTGAAACCCTTCCTATAGCATGAGATGTGATATCCAACTCCTTCCCATTCCAATCCTGAGACACTTCCTATAGCATGAGATGTGATATCACAATGCTTCTAATACCAAACCTGAGACCCCTCCTATAACATGAGATGTGATATACAAATCCTTCCCCTTCCAAACCTGAGACCCTTCCTTTAGCATGAGATGTGATATCCAGCTCCTCCCATTCCAATCCTGAGACCCTTCCGATAGCATGAGATGTGATATCTCAATGCTTCTGATATCAAAACTGAGACCCTCCCTATAGCATGAGATGTGATATCTAAGTCCTTCCCATTCCAATCCTGAGACCCTTCCGATAGCAGAGATGTGATATTTCAATGCTTATACCAAACCTGAGAGCCTTCCTACAGCATGAGATGTGATATCCAAGTCCTTCCCATTCCAATCCTGAGACCCTTCCAATAGCATGAGATGGGATATCCAACTCCTTCCAAATCCAATCCTGATACCGTTCCGATAGCATGAGATGTGATATCCCAATGCTTCTACAAAACCTGAGACCCATACCATGGCATGAGATGTGATATCAAACTCCCGTCCTATACCATGAGACTTGATATCACAATGCTTCTAATACCGAACCTGAGACCGGTCCAATAACATGAGATGTGATATCCAAATCCTTCCCCTTCCAAACCTTAGACCCTTCCTGTATCATGAGATGTGATATCCAAGTCCTTCCCATTCCATTCCTGAGACCCTTCCTATAGCATGAGATGTGATATCTCAATGCTTCTAATACCAAACCTGAGACCCTTCCTATAACATGAGATGTGATATCCAAATCCTTCCCATTTCAATCCTGAGACCCTTCCTATAACATGAGATGTGATATCCAACTCCTTCCCATTCCAACCTGAGATCCTTCCTATAGCATGAGAAGGGATATCCAACTCCTTCCCATTCCAATCCTGAAACCCTTCCTATAGCATGAGATGTGATATCTCAATGTTTCTAATAAAAAACCTGAGACCCTTCCTATAGCAAGAGATGTGACATCCAAATCTTTCCCATTCCAATCCTGAGATCCTTCCTATTGGATGAGATGTGATATCCAACTCCTTCCCATTCCAATCCTGAGACCCTTCCTATACCATGAGATGTGGTATCTCAATGCTTCTACCAAAACTGAGACCCTTCCTTTAGCATGAGATGTGATATCCAACTCCTTCCCATTCCAATCCTGAGACCCTTCCTATAGCATGAGATCTGATATCTCAATGCCTCTAATACCAAACCTGAGATTCTTCCTATAACATGAGATGTGATATCTCAATGCTTCTAATACCAAACCTGAGACCCTCCCTTTAGCATGAGATGTGATATCCGACTCCTTCCCATTCCAATCCTGAGACCTTTCTGATAGCATGAGATGTGATATCTCAATGCCTCTAATACCAAACCTGAGATTCTTCCTATAACATGAGATGTGATATCTCAATGCTTCTAATACCAAACCTGAGACCCTCCCTTTAGCATGAGATGTGATATCCGACTCCTTCCCATTCCAATCCTGAGACCCTTCTGATAGCATGAGATGTGATATCTCAATGCCTATAATACCAAACCTGAGATCCTTCCGATAGCATGAGATGTGATATCTCAATGCTTCTAATACCAAACCTGAGATCCTTCCTATAACATGAGATGTGATATCCAAATCCTTCCCCTTCCAAACCTGAGACCCTCCCTTTAGCATGAGATGTGATATCCAACTCCTTCCCATTCCAATCCTGAGACCCTTCCGATAGCAGAGATGTGATATCTCAATGCTTATACCAAACCTGAGACCCTTCCTATGGCATGAGATGTCAAATACAACTCCTTCCGATTCCAATGCTGAGACCCTTCCTATAGCATGAGATGGGATATCTCAATGCTTATACCAAACCTGAGACCCTTCGTATACCATGAGATGTGATATTTCAATGCTTCTAATACCAAACCTGAGACCCGTCCTAAAACATGAGATGTGAGATCCAAATCCTTCCCCTTCCAAACTGAGACCTTTCCTTTAGCATGAGATGTTATATCTTAATGCTTCTAAAACCAAACCTGAGAACCATCCTATAACATGTGAACTCCAAATCCTTCCCTTTCCAAACCTGAGACCCTTCCGATAGCATGAGATGTTATATCTTAATGCTTCTAAAACCAAACCTGAGAACCATGCTATAACATGAGATGTGATATTTCAATGCTTCTAATACCAAACCTGAGACCCGTCCTAAAACATGAGATGTGAGATCCAAATCCTTCCCCTTCCAAACTGAGACCTTTCCTTTAGCATGAGATGTTATATCTTAATGCTTCTAAAACCAAACCTGAGAACCATCCTATAACATGTGAACTCCAAATCCTTCCCTTTCCAAACCTGAGACCCTTCCGATAGCATGAGATGTTATATCTTAATGCTTCTAAAACCAAACCTGAGAACCATGCTATAACATGTGAACTCCAAATCCTTCCCTTTCCAAACCTGAGACCCTTCCGATAGCATGAGATGTGATATCGCAATGCTACTAAAACCAAACATGAGAACCATCCTATTACATGAGATGTGAAATCCAAATCCTTCCCTTTCCAAACCTGAGACCCTTCCTATAGGTTGAGATGTGATATCAAACTCCTTCCCATTCCAATCCTGAGATAGCTTGAGATGTGATAGCCAACTCCTTCCCATTCCAATCCTGAGACCCTTCCTATACCATGAGATGTGATATCTCAATGCTTCTAATACCAAACCTGAGACCCGTCCTAAAACATGAGATGTGAGATCCAAATCCTTCCCCTTCCAAACCTGAGACCCTTCCTATAGCTTGAGATGTGATATCAAACTCCTTCCCATTCCAATCCCGAGATAGCTTGAGATGTGATATCCAACTCCATCCCATTCCAATCCTGAGACCCTTCCGATAGCATGACATGTGACAGCTCAATGCTTCTAATATCAAAACTGAGACCCTCCCTATAGTATGAGATGTGATATCTAAGTCCTTCCCATTCCTATCCTGAGACCCTTCCGATAGCAGAGATGTGATATCTCAATGCTATACCAAACCTGATAACCCTTCCTATGGCATGAGATGTGATATCCAACTCCTTCCCATTCCAATCCTGAGTTCCTTCCTATAGCATGAGATGTGATATCTCAATGCTTCTATCAAACCTGAGACCCTTCCTTTAGCATGAGATGTGATATCCAACTCCTTGCCATTCCAATCCTGAGACCCTTCCTATAACATGAGACGTGATATCCAACTCCTTCCCATTCCAATCCTGAGTTCCTTCCTATAGCATGAGGTGTGATATCTCAATGCTTCTATCAAAACTGAGACCCTTCCTTTAGCATGAGATGTGATATCCAACTCCTTGCCATTCCAATCCTGAGACCCTTCCGATAGCAGAGATGTGATATCTCAATGCTTATACCAAACCTGAGACCCTTCCTATGGCATGAGATGTCAAATACAACTCCTTCCGATTCCAATGCTGAGACCCTTCCTATAGCATGAGATGGGATATCTCAATGCTTATACCAAACCTGAGACCCTTCGTATAGCATGAGATGTGGTATCCAACTCCTTCCGATTCCAATCCTGAGACCCTTCCTATAGCATGAGATGTGATATCTCAATGCTTCTAATACCAAACCTGAGATCCTTATAACATGAGATGTGATATCCAACTCCTTCCCATTCCAAACCTGAGACCCTTACGATAGCATGAGATGTGATATCAAACTCCTTCCCATTCCAATCCTGAGATAGCTTGAGATGTGATATCCAACTCCTTCCCATTCCAATCCTGAGACCCTTCCTATACCATGAGATGTGATATCTCAATGCTTCTAATACCAAACCTGACACCCGTCCTAAAACATGAGATGTGAGATCCAAATCCTTCCCCTTCCAAACCTGAGATCTTTCCTTTAGCATGAGATATGATATCCAACTCCGTCCCATTCCAATCCTGAGACCCTTCCTATAGCATGATATGTGATATCACAATGCTTCTAATACCAAACCTGAGATCCTTCCTATAACATGAGATGTGTATCCAACTCCTTCCCATTCCAAACCTGAGACCCTTCCTATAGCATGAGATGTGATATCTTAATGCTTCTAAAACCAAACCTGAGAACCATCCAATAACATATGTGAAATCCAAATCCTTCCCTTTCCAAACCTGAGACCCTTCAGATAGCATGTGGTGTGATATCTCAATGCTTCTAAAACCAAACATGAGAACCATCCTATAACATGAGATGTGGAATCCAAATCCTTCCCTTTCCAAACCTGAGACCCTTCCTATAGCTTGAGATGTGCTATCAAACTCCTTCCCATTCCAATCCTGTGATAACTTGAGATGTGATATCCAACTCCTTCCCATTCCAATCCTGAGACACTTCCTATACCATGAGATGTGATATCTCAATGCTTCTAATACCAAACCTGAGACCCGTCCTAAAACATGAGATGTGAGATCCAAATCCTTCCCCTTCCAAACCTGAGACCCTTCCTATAGCTTGAGATGTGATATCAAACTCCTTCCCATTCCAATCCTGAGATAGCTTGAGATGTGATATCTGTTAAGACGGATTTCTGAACTCTGTCCTGGTGGCGCACAAGTTCAGAAGGCCAACCTAATTACTTGGAACAGGGTAACCTCTGGACGAGCCAGACCAATCAAGGTAGCGATCGCGGCGGTCAAGACTAGGTCTCAAGAGGGGTGAGGGTGACTGAAACCCCGCAATGAGCACACAAAGCAAGATCACTTATAAACTACTCCAAACAGTTGTTATATAAAAAATATATACACATTTATTTTAAGGCCTTTAAAACAATGACCGTAGCGAGAAATTCACAATATCACAATATTAAACCAACACATACCATATCAACACAATATATATACAAATACGACAGTCGCAAGCGTTATATGCACGAAATGTGTAGTCCACCTAAAAGGGAAGGAAAACAGGCAGTGCGAAGTAATGCTTAGACCCAGTTCGCCTTCAGAGGCACCTAACTAGATGGAAGTCCGGGCCCTGCGAAGAGTGGAGCCTTGTGCTCAGAGTACCTGCACGCGCTGGTGCCAATGGGCAAAAGGAGAAGCTCTTCAAATTAAGTCAGGCAGTTTAGTTTAGTGCACAAAGAAGAAGAACAAGTTCCGCGACTCAAGCGCAGCCTCCACAGTGGGCAGAAGCAGAGCGCGAGTACGGACACGGGTGCTGTTTTACACAGCGGGGAAAAGCAATGGGCTCCTGCAGGAGGGCGACCAGATCCTAGCTATGCTACTCACCGGTCCCCGATGCAAGCAGACCCAGGCTTCTCCGCGTCAGTTTCAGCAGCTGGCAGGTTCAGAAGAGCAGGGAACGCCTTGTCGTCGTGTTGAGTAAAAAGACGTCCCAATCGAAGAAACCTGCACAGTTTGTTACCACAGCAGGGCAACGGGGCGGCCGTGTGTATTTGAGCCAAATGTACACTACTCACTTCAGACCTGGGAACGCCAAGTGTACGAAGCGTGTGAGAGTGACAAGGACCCGAAATACTACACAACCTGGCGGCGGTTACAGAGCAAGACTCCCGTGTAAGCTGGTCAGTCAACTGGATGGCCCAGAGACGCTTCCGAAGGCTTACTGGCAGGAGATGGTGAAGATGCCGAGAATAGCTGTTCCCGCTATTCCAAGGGTCGAAGTACCAGTACAGGCCTTCTGGTTCCATCAAAGGTGAAAAGGGTTTCACAAGGCGACAGCAGTGCAGAGGAGAAGTCCTTCAGCGGGTCACCAGCGATTCCTTGGTCTAGCCTCTTGGTTGCAGGATACTTGGCTCCTGTATTCCTTCGTTCGTGAGAACTCAGGAGATCGACCTGGTAGTGGTGTTTCCAGCCCCCTCTTATCCACGGTTCCCTTCGCGCCAAAACGGAGGGGACCCAATGGGAGATCCGCTCATCAACACTCACACCATTCGTGGACCAATCACGGACCACGGTGGTCCCAGGCATTCACACCACCCTAGACTCTCTGGCACCCAGGATGTGTATTGGGACCAGACATCCCAGCCCACACCCTGGAGGCACACACAAGACATGTAGAAGCCCGCGAAAGCATCTGTGTTTCGCGGGAAAGTACATGCCCAAATAAGGAAGGCCCCGGGTCGGCTCGACCTGGGGAAGGTGAAGGGAGCAAGACGGTCAGCGGACAGGACAAAGGAGCCTCGTGGTCTGGCCATTTTGGGAGCCAGGCCACCATTTTGGGTTAAGCGTGGAAAACACGCTTAGAACGCCAAAAGGAGCTCAAAATACAAAGAAACGATCGCTGCCACCATTCCCGTCCCTGAATTACTTGCACCGATCAGATACAATCCTAAACGAGTATCTAGGGCCTGTAGAAGGCTAGAGACCCAAGAGAGCTGTAACTTAGCTTACAGTGCCCTCTTGTGTCATGTTGCACGAAAGCCGCAACATGATAAAAGAAACTACGGGAAACAGCGTTCCCCGGTACTGACTGTCTTAAGGGCATGTCAGTTTCCCCGTAAGAAAGGAGCGAAAGCCCAGAGGAGTGCGGCAGAAGGCTGCACTTCTCTGGCAAAGTCAAGAACAAGGTGAAAAACAACAGCAAAAAGTTTAGGGGTTGCCACATGGAAGGAAAATTACCTACAATTACGAAATCTTTCCTAACACTCGCCCCTCCCAGACTATGGACAGGGGGAACTAATCCACCCCTGGATGAGTCTCTTGTTCAGGTCGGTTAAACATTCTGGACAACCCATCAGCATTGCTATGTTGGACACCTGGCCTATGCTCAATAGTGAAGTCGAAGCCTTGTAGACTTATGGACCACCTAAGCAACTTTGGATTCTCCCCCTTCATGTTCATTAGCCACTTTAACGGCTTATGGTCAGTTTGCACAGTGAAGTGGGTCCCATAGAGGTAGGGCCTCAGCTTCCTTAGGGCCCACACAACAGAGAAACATTCTTTCTCTACCGTGGACCATCTGAGCTCTCTGTCCTTAAGCTGGCGACTAATAAAACCGATAGGGTGTTCCTTACCCTTCTCATCTACTTGTGATAGTACAGCTCCTATCCCAGTGTCAGAGGTGTCCGTCTGCACGATAAAAGGTCTTTGATAATCAGGGGCCCTGAGGACAGGGGCCTGGCACAAGGAGTCTTTTAAGCCATTGAAGGCCTTCTCACACTCGTCGGTCCAAGTTACCTTCTTGGGTTTCTTCGGAGTTGTGAGGGCAGTCAGAGGAGCAGCTATGGTGCCATAGTCTGCCACAAAATTGCGGTAATACCCCGTGAGTCCTAAGAAGGCTCTCACTTGGGTTTGGGTAGTGGGGGTAGGCCAGTCTTGTACTGCTTGTACTTTACTGGGAAGAGGCTGTATCCTCCTTCCACCTACTTCATGTCCAAGGTAAACCACTGAGCCTTGTCCAATCTGGCATTTACTAGCCTTTATGGTCAGGTGTGCTTTCTGAAGAGCCTGGAGCACAATCCCGAGGTGTTTCACATGGTCTTCCCAGGTGGCACTGAAAACTGCTATATCGTCCAGATATGCAAGACAGAATTCGTCCAACCCATTCAACACATGATTCACAAGCCTCTGGAAAGTGGCAGGTGCATTCTTCAACCCGAACGGCATTACCCGGAATTGGTAAAGGCCGTCTGGAGTAGAAAATGCTGTCTTTTCCTTGGCATGTTCTGCTAAAGCTATTTGCCAATAGCCAGCAGTGAAGTCAAACGTGCTGAGGTACTTGGAGGCACCCAAAGTATCCACCAGCTCATCTGTTCGAGGCAAGGGGTGTGCATCTGTCTTGGTGACAGCATTCAGAGCCCTGTAATCCACGCAGAACCTCAATTCAGAAGTGCCTGCCTTTGGAACCAAAACCACAGGGCTGGACCAAGGACTACTAGAGGGTTCAATCACCCCAAGGTCTAACATCTTGTTGACCTCGGTCTTAATATAAGACCGTACTTTGTCTGACATCCTGTATCCCCTACTTTTGGTAGGTACACTGTCTCCTGTGTCAATGTTATGTTTGCACCAAGGTGTCAAACCAGGCGACTGTGAAAACAGGGGGGAAAACTGCCTAAGCAAACTTTTCACCTCAGCCTGCTGATCAGAAGTCAGGTGAGGGGCCACTCGGACACCCTCAAAGGAGCTATCTGAAGGACCGCTGTGGAACAGGTCGGGGAGAGGTTCAGACTCCTCTTCCTCAACATCTGAAGCTAGTAGCAGTGCTGCGATTTCGACTCTTGGTACGAAAGCCTTCAGCCTATTCACGTGAAACACTTTTGGAGCCTGTCCAGGCCTTCCAAGGTCCACTAAATAGTTAACCTCACCCAGGGGCTCCACCACTGTGTAAGGGCCTGACCATTTGTCCTGTAAGGCTCGCGGCCTTATGGGATTCATGATCAGGACTTGCTGACCAGGTGTAAAGTTGATGAGGGAAGCTTTCTGTTCGTACCAATGTTTCACCAGCGCTTGTCCTGCCTTCAATTTATCACTAGCCAAGCCCATCAGAAGTACCATCCGTTTTCTGAGCCCTAGCACATAATCAACTACGTTGGTAGTAACAGGGGGCGTGGGCATCTCCCATCCCTCTTTGACGATGGCTAAGGGTCCCCGTACGGGATGACCGAACAGAAGTTCGAAGGGGCTGAAGCCAACACCCTCCTGTGGTACCTCTCGGTAGGCAAACAGTAAGCATGGTAAAAGAAGATCCCATTTTCTTCTCTGAGGTTCCTCCAGAGCCCCAATCATGCTCTTTAACGTTCTGTTGAAACGTTCCACCAGACCATTGGTCTGGGGGTGGTATGCAGAAGAGAACTTGTAGGTGACCCCACATTCTTTCCACATAGCCTGCATATACTTCGACATAAAGTTGCTGCCACGATCCGACACAACTTCTTTAGGGAAGCCAACCCTAGTAAATATGCCGAGTAAAGCTTTTGCAACTGACTTGGCAGTTACAGTTTTCAATCGGATGGCCTCAGGATATCTGGTTGCATGGTCGACCAGCACCAGGATAAACCTATTGCCCGAGGATGTTTGCGGGTCAAGGGGACCAACGATGTCGATCCCTACCCTTTCAAATGGTACCCCCACAACTGGGAGCGGTACCAACGGAGCTTGGATTGTCGCGCCAACCTTACCAGACAACTGGCAGGAGGCACAACTCCTGCAGTGACTTTCTACTTGCACCCCCATCTTGGGCCAGTAGAAGTGCATGGATAACCTTTGCTTGGTCCTCTTCATACCAAGGTGACCAGCAAGGGGAACTTCATGCGCCAACTGCAGGAGGAAGGGCCTAACAGCAAGGGGAACCACCAACCTCCTATGGTCTCCTTCTGTAGACTCTGTGGGCTCACTATACAGGGGTCCACCTTCCCAATAAATCCTATGCGTCCCAGGAGGTTCACCCTCAAGCTGGGAGCAGGCCTGTCTCCTTAGGCCTTCCAGAGATGGGCACTCACGTTGGCCTTTACTGAATTCGTCCCTATCAGGACCTCCTTCAACTAACAAGTCTTTTAGTTCAGGATGATCGTTGGGGTCAAATACTTCAGGCATCGCCACCTCCTCGTCAGGCCCGGGCGATTGACCAACTTCCTCCACCACAGTGGTAGGCGAGCTCGGGGGAATATTCTCTTTCCCTCGTCGTGACTTGTCGACTCCTTCTGCCTTGGGTTTCCCCTTCGGCTGGGGCAGTGTATTGGTCTTGGCCAATGCTGCCCGTGCTTGAGACCGTGTGTAGGGTCTTTCGGCAGTGTCTCCTACGAGCCCTAAAGCTCTGAGATCATTACCTAACAAGACCTTTCCCGGGACGTTTCTCTGAATGCTCACTGGAATCCTGACTGCTGTACCATTTAAAGTAAGATTTACAGGTATTACTGGGAACATACGGAGTGGGCCGTCAGCCAACTTAGTGGGCATCAGAGTAGCTCTGGCAACTTCCTCTGAGTCTACCAAGGTAGAATCCACTACAGTGCAACTGCACCCACTATCCCTAAGAGCTGGAGTATCTACTCCATTGATCAGCACACTGTCTTTAAAGTAGTGCTTGGTATTATCCGGAATCCTAGCATAAGCCTCTGCGACTTTAGGCTCCCAGGAACCCAGGGACACTAAAACTACCTCAGCCTCTATCCCGCTGGGAAATGAGTCTGAGGAGAAGGATGCTCCTGTAATCTCTTCTTCCTCGTAGGAGGAGAAGGCCAGATTAGCGGAGTGGACCCCCAAAGGTCTAACCTTACACCGGGGATCCCCCTTCGGTGGTCAGTTGCTCCAAAAGCAAAACAAGATCCATTGGGTCTGTTTACATAGGGAGGCTTATTGTAACCAGAGTTTTGTCTCGGAGGCTGACCTCCACTACCCTGTGAGTTCTCTTGTGTCTTACCCTTACTTTTCTTTTTGTGGCCCTTATGAGAAGAAGATTTAGCAGATTCTCCACCCTCCATATCTTTGGACTTTTTCCCTTCCTCCTGCTTACCAGGATGAGTTTTGTCCTCATGGGACACTCGATGTGACACCCATAAGTCTGCTGCAATGGCCAGCTTCTTAGGATCTATCTCCTTCGAATCGGCCAAATGCTGCTTAAGCTCCGGGGAAGAAGATGCAAAAATGTGTTCCAGCATGACAAAATTTATCATGCCTTCGAAGGTAGAAACCTTATAACCTTCGACCCAGCCAGTTAAGTTTTTCAAGGATTCAGTGACATAAGATACCCAAGTACCACCTTCCTTTTTCTTATACTCTCTGAAACGTTTCAAATATTGGGCCGGAGTCTTCCCAAACTTTAAATTGAGAGTTTGCTTTAACATTGCGAAATCAGCTCGCTCAGCTTTCGACATTTCCATAATGGCACTACAGCCAGAATGGGGCAGTCTGCTGAGTAACCAAGCAATCTTATCAGCATTGTCAACTTGTTGAACTTCGCATGCATACTCAAACGCATTCAGCCAGTCCATAATGTCATTCCTTTCTTCATACACACTGAGCAGATCTTTCGGAAACCGTGGATGAGAGGAGGCCCCAGACCCATGTCCAGGACCCTTGGACCCATTTGCAAACTGAAGCTTGGCTAGTTCCAACTGGTGATCCCTGTCTTTTTGTTTTTCTGCCTGTTCGATTTTTAGTTTGGCTATGCTGAATTCAAGCTCCTGCTGCCTAAACCGCAGCTCTTGCTTCTTGAATTCAAGCATAGCCTCCCCATCAGCACTGGCAGAGGAAACATTAGACATCTCGTCGTCCCTGTCCTCGTGGTCGCGATGGATCAGTGCAGCGGCAGAACCGTCGGTTCTACCAGTGAGAGCAGCCCCACCACCTTCCGCACTGTCCTCAGAAGTTATAGCGTCAAGCTGCGCTTCTTGCCACGCCACGATTCTTTGGATCATTTCCAATTTCGTGCCTTGAGAGGAAACACCTCTCTCCGCACACATCTTTTTCAGTGTTTCTGATTTGGAAGCATTTAAAGTTAACAAGGTATTTGTTTCCATACTGTTAGATAGGACTATGGCCTTTTTAAAGTTATACTACAACAATTCACTACGTGTCCTGGTTGGAATAACCTGAAATGCCTTAGTTCGTGCGCAGCACTGGATACCTTCAGTCGTATCCCACCGCTGTACACCAATTTGTTAAGACGGATTTCTGAACTCTGTCCTGGTGGCGCAGAAGTTCAGAAGGCCAACCTAATTACTTGGAACAGGGTAACCTCTGGACGAGCCAGACCAATCAAGGTAGCGATCGCGGCGGTCAAGACTAGGTCTCAAGAGGGGTGGGGGTGACTGAAAGCCCGCAATGAGCACACAAAGCAAGATCACTTACAAACTACTCCAAACAGTTGTTATATAAAAAATATATACACATTTATTTTAAGGCCTTTAAAACAATGACCGTAGCGAGAAAATCACAATATCACAATATTAAACCAACACATACCATATCAACACAATATATATACAAATATGACAGTCGCAAGTGTTATATGCACGAAATGTGTAGTCCACCTAAAAGGGAAGGAAAACAGGCAGTGCGAAGTAATGCTTAGACCCAGTTCGCCTTCAGAGGCACCTAACTAGATGGAAGTCCGGGCCCTGCGAAGAGTGGAGCCTTGTGCTCAAAGTATCTGCACGCGCTGGTGCCAATGGGCAAAAGGAGAAGCTCTTCAAAGGAAGTCAGGCAGTTTAGTTTAGTGCACAAAGAAGAAGAACAAGTTCCGCGACTCAAGCGCAGCCTCCACAGTGGGCAGAAGCAGAGCGCGAGTACGGACACGGGTGCTGTTTTACACAGCGGGGAAAAGCAATGGGCTCCTGCAGGAGGGCGACCAGATCCTAGCTATGCTACTCACCATTCCCCGATGCAAGCAGACCCAGGCTTCTCCGCGTCAGTTTCAGCAGCTGGCAGGTTCAGAAGAGCAGGGAACGCCTCGTCGTCGTGTTGAGTAAAAAGACGTCCCAATCGAAGAAACCCGCACAGTTTGTTACCACAGCAGGGCAACGGGGCAGCCGTGTGTATTTGAGCCAAATGTACACTACTCACTTCAGACCTGGGAACGCCAATTGTACGAAGCGTGTGAGAGTGACAAGGACCCGAAATATTACACAACCTGGCGGCGGTTACAGAGCAAGACTCCCGGGTAAGCTGGTCAGTCAACTGGATGGCCCAGAGACGCTTCCGAAGGCTTACTGGCAGGAGATGGTGAAGATGCCGAGAATAGCTGTTCCCGCTATTCCAAGGGTCGAAGTACCAGTACAGGCCTTCTGGTTCGATCAAAGGTGAAAAGGGTTTCACAAGGCGACAGCAGTGCAGAGGAGAAGTCCTTCAGCGGGTCACCAGCGATTCCTCGGTTTAGCCTCTTGGTTGCAGGATACTTGGCTCCTGTATTCCTTCGTTCGTGAGAACTCAGGAGATCGACCTGGTAGTGGTGTTTCCAGCCCCCTCTTATCCACGGTTCCCTTCGCGCCAAAACGGAGGAGACCCAATGGGAGATCCGCTCATCAACACTCACACCATTCGTGGACCAATCACGGACCACGGTGGTCCCAGGCATTCACACCACCCTAGACTCTCTGGCACCCAGGATGTGTATTGGGACCAGACATCCCAGCCCACACCCTGGAGGCACACACAAGACATGTAGAAGCCCGCGAAAGCATCTGTGTTTCGCAGGAAAGTACATGCCCAAATAAGGAAGGCCCCGGGTCGGCTCGACCTGGGGAAGGTGAAGGGAGCAAGACGGTCAGCGGACAGGACAAAGGAGCCTCGTGGTCTGGCCATTTTGGGAGCCAGGCCACCATTTTGGGTTAAGCGCTTAAAACGCGCTTAGAACGCCAAAAGGAGCTCAAAATACAAAGAAACGATCGCTGCCACCATTCCCGTCCCTGAATTACTTGCACCGATCAGATACAATCCTAAACGAGTATCTAGGGCCTGTAGAAGGCTAGAGACCCAAGAGAGCTGTAACTTAGCTTACAGTGCCCTCTTGTGTCATGTTGCACGAAAGCCGCAACATGATAAAAGAAACTACGGGAAACAGCGTTCCCCGGTACTGACTGTCTTAAGGGCATGTCAGTTTCCCCGTAAGAAAGGAGCGAAAGCCCAGAGGAGTGCGGCAGAAGGCTGCACTTCTCTGGCAAAGTCAAGAACAAGGTGAAAAACAACAGCAAAAAGTTTAGGGGTTGCCACATGGAAGGAAAATTACCTACAATTACGAAATCTTTCCTAACAATATCCAACTCCTTCCCATTCCAATCCTGAGACCCTTCCGATAGCATGAAATGTGATATCTCAATGCTTCTAATATCAAAACTGAGACCCTCCCTATAGCATGAGATGTGATATCTAAGTCCTTCCCATTCCTATCCTGAGACCCTTCCGATAGCAGAGATGTGATATCTCAATGCTTATACCAAACCTGAGACCCTTCCTATGGCATGAGATGTGATATCCAACTCCTTCCCATTCCAATCCTGAGACCCTTCCTATAGCATGAGATGTGATATCTCAATGCTTCTATCAAACCTGAGTCCCTTCCTTTAGCATGAGATGTGATATCCAACTCCTTCCCATTCCAATCCTGAGAGCCTTCCGATAGCATGAAATGTGATATCTCAATGCTTCTAATATCCAAACTGAGACCCTCCCTATAGCATGAGATGTGATATCTAAGTCCTTCCCATTCCTATCCTGAGACCCTTCCGATAGCAGAGATGTGATATCTCAATGCTTATACCAAACCTGAGACCCTTCCTATGGCATGAGATGTGATATCCAACTCCTTCCCATTCCAATCCTGAGACCCTTCCTATAGCATGAGATGTGATATCTCAATGCTTCTATCAAACCTGAGTCCCTTCCTTTAGCATGAGATGTGATATCCAACTCCTTCCCATTCCAATCCTGAGAGCCTTCCGATAGCATGAAATGTGATATCTCAATGCTTCTAATATCAAAACTGAGACCCTCCCTATAGCATGAGATGTGATATCTAAGTCCTTCCCATTCCTATCCTGAGACCCTTCCGATAGCAGAGATGTGATATCTCAATGCTTATACCAAACCTGAGACCCTTCCTATGGCATGAGATGTGATATCCAACTCCTTCCCATTCCAATCCTGAGACCCTTCCTATAGCATGAGATGTGATATCTCAATGCTTCTATCAAACCTGAGTCCCTTCCTATAGCATGAGATGTGATATCTCAAAGCTTCTAATACCAAACCTGGGACCCGTCCTATAACATGAGATATGATATCCAAACCATGCATCACCACCGAAACCATCAAAGGTGCACTCATCAATGCGAGATCTGTAGTCGCCCATGCCCTAGACATAGCCGACATTATCTCCATCAATGATCTCGACTTCATAGCTATTACAGAGACCTGGCTCCACCCAGCGTCTGGCCCCTCTCTATCACTTGCTATACCCAATGACTATACCATCTACCGTGCAGACAGACAAACAGCTAAAGGTGGTGGAGTAGCCATTATTGCAAAAAGCTCCATCAACATAAGACACATACAAAACCAATCCCTGCCATCAGCGGAACTACTCACCCTCAAACTATCCACAACGCACACAAGCACAATCACCATCCACCTCATTTACAGACCGCCAGGCCCTATACTATCCTTTAATGACGACATAGCCCTTTTACTCTCTAACAATATCAAACCTAACTCTCGACTACTCATCCTAGGAGACTTTAATCTAGGTCTCAATGATGAGAAAGATGACAAAGCTAACACTGTCGCCAACACCATTTCAGAATTAGGACTCACCCACCATATCGCACAACCCACACACAACAAAGGCCGAATCCTTGACTGGATAGCTGACCTTAACTGCAACACCACCATCCTTTCCAACACTCCATGCGCTTGGACCGATCACCACCTCATTACCTTCACCATCAACAAAGGCACTCAAACACCAGGGCCTTCCCCCTATGCCCCACCCACACTCACAAGAAACAACAAAAATATCACAGTAGAGAAACTCCTCCCGTTACTCCAACCCATCATCGACTTCTCACCCACCATGACCAACCCTACTGAACTAGTAGAGTTATACAACACAACCATCCTTAAGGCCATTAACACCATAGCACCACTCAAGCTTCGGAAAGCCAAACCACGCGCACACCTCAATTCTTGGTTCACCCCCGAACTAAAAACACTCCGCAAATCCAAAAGACAAGCTGAATTAGCATGGAAACAGTCACCATCCACTATTAATAAGACATCTTACACACTGGCCTCGAACATCTATAAGTCAGCCATCATCCAGTCTAAAAAAAACATGTACAATGAAAGAATCTGCAACGCCAAATCCAATACCAAAGAGCTCTTCAATATCCTGAGAGAACTCGAATCACCTTCCCCCATTCCAGACACTTGCAACAAAGACATCCACTGGTGCACGAACATTCAGGAAGCACTCCTAGGCAAAATTGCCACGCTACAAGCCAAAATCCTGACAAAGAAAGAAAGCCTCACCCTCACTGATAACATCACCCCCTCTACACACACCTACACCACCCCCAAAATGATGACATTAACCTCTTTGAGTTTTCCACGATAACCATCAAAGAGGTTGAAGAAATAATCTACTCTCTTAAACCATCCAAATGCCAAGGTGACACTTGCCCGGCCCCAGTCATTAAAGATGCAGCCAAACAACTTGCTCCTTTCATCACTTCCCTCATCAATTCATCTTTCACATCCAACGTAGTGCCCAACAACCTCAAGGACTCCTGGGTTCTTCCTTTACTTAAGAAGCCCACCCTTGACCCAAATGTCCCCACCAACTACAGACCCATTACGACTGTACCCTTCCTACTAAAAATCCTTGACAGAGCTGCCTATCTCCAGATACAGAACCACCTTGAGAAAAATAACTTACTCGGACTCAGACAATCAGGATTCCGCCCCAAACACGGCACTGAGACCGCCCTGATTGACCTTAAGACACAGATGGACAACATTAAAGACAATGGCAAACTGGTCCTCCTTCTCCTTCTTGACTTATCGGCCGCCTTCGACCTGGTCAACCACGACATCCTCTGCAAACATCTATCCTCAGCAGCCAAATTCTCAGATAATGCCAATGCATGGATCCAATCCTTCCTTAACAACAGATCCATGAGAGTCTTCGCACCCACAGCCTCTGCCAACCCAGCCCCAGTCACTTGCGGTGTCCCCCAGGGCTCCTGCGTCTCCCCCACTCTATACAATGTGTTCACAAAAACCCCTCTTTGACATATTGGACCGCTTGGGTGTCATCTACACCAACTACGCAGATGACACCCAAATACTGATCCCTTTAACAGGCGACTACTCCACCGACCTCACTGCTCTCAACAACATTTACTCCATTATCCAAGAATGGATGGCCAAGCATGGCCTATGCCTCAATGACGACAAGACCGAGCTTCTTCTCCTAGGTTCCCAACCCAGACTTAATAAACTCGACAAACTCTATCAGGCATTCACTATAGACGGCAATAACATCATTGTCTCTAACAGCGCCAAAACCCTAGGAATCTACCTCGACTCCTCCCTCACACTGACAAGACAGATCAATTCCATCTCATCCGCCACTGCTTACACCTGTAAGCTCATCAATGCCAGCAGACCTTACCTCTCACCATCCAACTGCACCACCTTAGCCAGAGCGCTAGTCCTCTCCAAAGTCGACTACTGCAATGCCCTATACTTGGGCACCAGTCAGAAAAACATTAACAAACTACAAGTCGTACAAAACAACGCCTTGCGAGCAGCCCTGAACATACCTAAACATGAACACATTTCGGACGCCAGACGCTCCTGCCATTGGCTATCCATACCACAAAGAATTGAATATAAAACCATCTCACTCACACACAAATGCCTAGCTAACCAAGCACCCAGATACCTATCCGACAACCTCACTCACCACACCCCAGCGCGCCCTACCAGATCAGCTCAAACACACTGCTTAAATATCCCAAGATTTGAGCTCCAAAAAGCAGGTGGCTCTAGCTTCCCCGTGCTTGCCTCCAAACTCTGGAATTCACTTCCACTCGAGCTGAGATCAGAACCGTCCTTTCACAGATTTAGACACAACACCAAAACATGGCTTCTATCCAAAGAAACGTAAACTGCCTAGCCCTACCTTACTAGCATGCACCAAGACTGTAAATTTGTAAATATGTAAATCGGTCTGTACATTACCTCTAACTGCGTGATAATGTCCCAAATGTATTGCTCTCATCCACCTTGACCATGCTATACCATATATGTAACTATCTGTAATTGAAACTGATTGACAACTCCCTCAATCTCTGTTACTGGTCCCCTAAAACCATATTTTATCATATTGTACTGTTGTATTAATCTTGTTGTATTCATCTCAAGCGCCTGGATGCCCCAGGGCCAGGCGGCGCTATACAAATAATAAACTAAACTAAACTAAACTAAATCCTTCCCCTTCCAAAACTGAGACCCTTCCTTTAGCATGAGATGTGATATCCAAATCCTTCCCATTCCAATCCTGAAACCCTTCCTATAGCATGAGATGTGATATCTCAATGTTTCTAATAAAAAACCTGAGACCCTTCCTATAGCAAGAGATGTGATATCCAAATCCTTCCCATTCCAATACTGAGACCCTTCCTATAACATGAGATGTGATATCCAACTCCTTCCCATTCCAACCTGAGACCCTTCCTATAGCATGAGAAGGGATATCCAACTCCTTCCCATTCCAATCCTGAAACCCTTCCTATAGCATGAGATGTGATATCTCAATGTTTCTAATAAAAAACCTGAGACCCTTCCTATAGCAAGAGATGTGACATCCAAATCCTTCCCATTCCAATCCTGAGATCCTTCCTATTGGATGAGATGTGATATCCAACTCCTTCCCATTCCAATCCTGAGACCCTTCCTATACCATGAGATGTGATATCTCAATGCTTCTACCAAAACTGAGACCCTTCCTTTAGCATGAGATGTGATATCCAACTCCTTCCCATTCCAATCCTGAGACCCTTCCTATAGCATGAGATGTGATATCTCAATGCCTCTAATACCAAACCTGAGATTCTTCCTATAACATGAGATGTGATACCTCAATGCTTCTAATACCAAACCTGAGACCCTCTCTTTAGCATGAGATGTGATATCCGACTCCTTCCCATTCCAATCCTGAGACCCTTCTGATAGCATGAGATGTGATATCTCAATGCCTCTAATACCAAACCTGAGATTCTTCCTATAACATGAGATGTGATATCTCAATGCTTCTAATACCAAACCTGAGACCCTCCCTTTAGCATGAGATGTGATATCCGACTCCTTCCCATTCCAATCCTGAGGCCCTTCTGATAGCATGAGATGTGATATCTCAATGCCTATAATACCAAACCTGAGATCCTTCCGATAGCATGAGATGTGATATCTCAATGCTTCTAATACCAAACCTGAGCTCCTTCCTATAACATGAGATGTGATATCCAAATCCTTCCCCTTCCAAACCTGAGACCCTCCCTTTAGCATGAGATGTGATATCCAACTCCTTCCCATTCCAATCCTGAGACCCTTCCGATAGCAGAGATGTGATATCTCAATGCTTATACCAAACCTGAGACCCTTCCTATGGCATGAGATGTGGTATCCAACTCCTTCCGATTACAATCCTGAGACCCTTCCTATAGCATGAGATGTGATATCTCAATGCTTCTAATACCAAACCTGAGATCCTTCCTATAACATGAGATGTGATATCCAACTCCTTCCCATTCCAAACCTGAGACCAATCCGATAGCATGAGATGTGATATCAAACTCCTTCCCATTCCAATCCTGAGATAGCTTGAGATGTGATATCCAACTCCTTCCCATTCCAATCCTGAGACCCTTCCTATACCATGAGATGTGATATCTCAATGCTTCTAATACCAAACCTGACACCCGTCCTAAAACATGACATGTGAGATCCAAATCCTTCCCCTTCCAAACCTGAGATCTTTCCTTTAGCATGAAATGTGATATCCAACTCCTTCCCATTCCAATCCTGAGACCCTTCCTATAGCATGATATGTGATATCACAATGCTTCTAATACCAAATCTGAGATCCTTCCTATAACATGAGATGTGTATCCAACTCCTTCCCATTCCAAACCTGAGACCCTTCCTATAGCATGAGATGTGATATCTTAATGCTTCTAAAACCAAACCTGAGAACCATCCAATAACATAGATGAAATCCAAATCCTTCCCATTCCAATCCTGAGACCCTTCCTATACCATGAGATGTGATATCTCAATGCTTCTAATACCAAACCTAAGACCCGTCCAAAAACATGAGATGTGAGATCCAAATCCTTCCCCTTCCAAACCTGAGACCCTTCCTATAGCTTGAGATGTGATATCAAACTCCTTCCCATTCCAATCCTGAGATAGCTTGAGATGTGATATCCAACTCCTTCCCATTCCAATCCTGAGACCCTTCCGATAGCATGAAATGTGATATCTCAATGCTTCTAATATCAAAACTGAGACCCTCCCTATAGCATGAATGTGATATCTAAATCCTTCCCATTCCTATCCTGAGACCCTTCCGATAGCAGAGATGTGATATCTCAATGCTTATACCAAACCTGAGACCCTTCCTATGGCATGAGATGTGATATCCAACTCCTTCCCATTCCAATCCTGAGACCCTTCCTATAGCATGAGATGTGATATCTCAATGCTTCTATCAAACCTGAGTCCCTTCCTTTAGCATGAGATGTGATATCCAACTCCTTCCCATTCCAATCCTGAGACCCTTCCTATAGCATGAGATGTGATATCTCAAAGCTTCTAATACCAAACCTGGGACCCGTCCTATAACATGAGATATCATATCCAAATCCTTCCCCTTCCAAACCTGAGACCCTTCCTTTAGCATGAGATGTGATATCCAAATCCTTCCCATTCCAATCCTGAAACCCTTCCTATAGCATGAGATGTGATATCTCAAAGCTTCTAATACCAAACCTGGGACCCGTCCTATAACATGAGATATCATATCCAAATCCTTCCCCTTCCAAACCTGAGACCCTTCCTTTAGCATGAGATGTGATATCCAAATCCTTCCCATTCCAATCCTGAAACCCTTCCTATAGCATGAGATGTGATATTTCAATGTTTCTAATAAAAAACCTGAGACCCTTCCAATAGCAAGAGATGTGATATCCAAATCCTTACCATTTCAATACTGAGACCCTTCCTATAACATGAGATGTGATATCCAACTCCTTCCCATTCCAATCCTGAAACCCTTCCTATAGCATGAGATGTGATATCTCAATGTTTCTAATAAAAAACCTGAGACCCTTCCTATAGCAAGAGATGTGACATCCAAATCCTTCCCATTCCAATCCTGAGATCCTTCCTATTGGATGAGATGTGATATCCAACTCCTTCCCATTCCAATCCTGAGACCCTTCCTATACCATGAGATGTGATATCTCAATGCTTCTACCAAAACTGAGACCCTTCCTTTAGCATGAGATGTGATATCCAACTCCTTCCCATTCCAATCCTGAGACCCTTCCTATAGCATGAGATGTGATATCTCAATGCCTCTAATACCAAACCTGAGATTCTTCCTATAACATGAGATGTGATACCTCAATGCTTCTAATACCAAACCTGAGACCCTCCCTTTAGCATGAGATGTGATATCCGACTCCTTCCCATTCCAATCCTGAGACCCTTCTGATAGCATGAGATGTGATATCTCAATGCCTCTAATACCAAACCTGAGATTCTTCCTATAACATGAGATGTGATATCTCAATGCTTCTAATACCAAACCTGAGACCCTCCCTTTAGCATGAGATGTGATATCCGACTCCTTCCCATTCCAATCCTGAGACCCTTCTGATAGCATGAGATGTGATATCTCAATGCCTATAATACCAAACCTGAGATCCTTCCGATAGCATGAGATGTGATATCTCAATGCTTCTAATACCAAACCTGAGCTCCTTCCTATAACATGAGATGTGATATCCAAGTCCTTCCCCTTCCAAACCTGAGACCCTCCCTTTAGCATGAGATGTGATATCCAACTCCTTCCCATTCCAATCCTGAGACCCTTCCGATAGCAGAGATGTGATATCTCAATGCTTATACCAAACCTGAGACCCTTCCTATGGCATGAGATGTCAAATACAACTCCTTCCGATTCCAATGCTGAGACCCTTCCTATAGCATGAGATGGGATATCTCAATGCTTATACCAAACCTGAGACCCTTCCTATAGCATGAGATGTGGTATCCAACTCCTTCCGATTCCAATCCTGAGACCCTTCCTATAGCATGAGATGTGATATCTCAATGCTTCTAATACCAAACCTGAGATCCTTCCTATAACATGAGATGTGATATCCAACTCCTTCCCATTCCAAACCTGAGACCCTTCCGATAGCATGAGATGTGATATCAAACTCCTTCCCATTCCAATCCTGAGATAGCTTGAGATGTGATATCCAACTCCTTCCCATTCCAATCCTGAGACCCTTCCTATACCATGAGATGTGATATCTCAATGCTTCTAATACCAAACCTGACACCCGTCCTAAAACATGACATGTGAGATCCAAATCCTTCCCCTTCCAAACCTGAGATCTTTCCTTTAGCATGAAATGTGATATCCAACTCCTTCCATTTCCAATCCTGAGACCCTTCCTATAGCATGATATGTGATATCACAATGCTTCTAATACCAAACCTGAGATCCTTCCTATAACATGAGATGTGTATCCAACTCCTTCCCATTCCAAACCTGAGACCCTTCCTATAGCATGAGATGTGATATCTCAATGCTTCTAATATCAAAACTGAGACCCTCCCTATAGCATGAGATGTGATATCTAAGTCCTTCCCATTTCTATCCTGAGACCCTTACGATAGCAGCGATGTGATATCTCAATGCTTATACCAAACCTGAGACCCTTCCTATGGCATGAGATGTGATATCCAACTCCTTCCCATTCCAATCCTGAGACCCTTCCTATAGCATGAGATGTGATATCTCAATGCTTCTATCAAACCTGAGTCCCTTCCTTTAGCATGAGATGTGATATCCAACTCCTTCCCATTCCAATCCTGAGACCCTTCCTATAGCATGAGATGTGATATCTCAAAGCTTCTAATACCAAACCTGGGACCCGTCCTATAACATGAGATATCATATCCAAATCCTTCCCCTTCCAAACCTGAGACCCTTCCTTTAGCATGAGATGTGATATCCAAATCCTTCCCATTCCAATCCTGAAACCCTTCCTATAGCATGAGATGTGATATTTCAATGTTTCTAATAAAAAACCTGAGACCCTTCCAATAGCAAGAGATGTGATATCATAATCCTTACCATTTCAATACTGAGACCCTTCCTATAACATGAGATGTGATATCCAACTCCTTCCCATTCCAACCTGAGACCCTTCCTATAGCATGAGAAGGGATATCCAACTCCTTCCCATTCCAATCCTGAAACCCTTCCTATAGCATGAGATGTGATATCTCAATGTTTCTAATAAAAAACCTGAGACCCTTCCTATAGCAAGAGATGTGACATCCAAATCCTTCCCATTCCAATCCTGAGATCCTTCCTATTGGATGAGATGTGATATCCAACTCCTTCGCATTCCAATCCTGAGACCCTTCCGATAGCATGAGATATGATATCTCAATGCCTCTAATACCAAACCTGAGATTCTTCCTATAACATGAGATGTGATATCTCAATGCTTCTAATACCAAACCTGAGACCCTCCCTTTAGCATGAGATGTGATATCCGACTCCTTCCCATTCCAATCCTGAGACCCTTCTGATAGCATGAGATATGATATCTCAATGCCTCTAATACCAAACCTGAGATTCTTCCTATAACATGAGATGTGATATCTCAATGCTTCTAATACCAAACCTGAGACCCTCCCTTTAGCATGAGATGTGATATCCGACTCCTTCCCATTCCAATCCCGAGACCCTTCTGATAGCATGAGATGTGATATCTCAATGCCTCTAATACCAAACCTGAGATCCTTCCGATAGCATGAGATGTGATATCTCAATGCTTCTAATACCAAACCTGAGATCCTTCCTATAACATGAGATGTGATATCCAAATCCTTCCCCTTCCAAACCTGAGACCCTCCCTTTAGCATGAGATGTGATATCCAACTCCTTCCCATTCCAATCCTGAGATCCTTCTGATAGCATGAGATGTGATATCTCAATGCCTCTAATACCAAACCTGATATCCTACCTCTAACATGAAATGTGATATCCAACTCCTTCCCCTTCCAAACCTGAGAGCCTTCCTATAGCATGAGATGTGATATCCAAGTCCTTCCCATTCCAATCCTGAGACCCTTCATATAACATGAGATGTGTTATCCAACTCCTTCCCATTCCAACCTGAGACCCTTCCTATAGCATGAGATGGGATATCCAACTCCTTCCAAATCCAATCCTGATACCCTTCCGATAGCATGAGATGTGATATCCCAATGCTTCTACAAAACCTGAGACCCGTACATGGCATGAGATGTGATATCAAACTCCTTCCCATTCCAATCCTGAGACCCTTCCTATAGCTTGAGATGTGATATCCAACTCCTTCCCATTCCAATTCTGAGACCCTTCCTATAGCATGAGATGTGATATCTCAATGCTTCTAATACCAAACCTGAGACCCTTCCTATAACATGAGATGTGATATCCAAGTCCTTCCCATTCCAATCCTGAGACCCTTCCTATAGCATGAGATGTGATATCTCAATGCTTCTAATACCAAACCTGAGACCCTTCCTATAACATGAGATGTGATATCCAAGTCCTTCCCATTCCAATCCTGAGACCCTTCCTATAGCTTGAGATGTGATATCCAACTCCTTCCCATTCCAATTCTGAGACCCGTCCTATACCATGAGATGTGATATCTCAATGCTTCTAATACCAAACCTGAGACCCTTCCTATAACGAGATGGGATATCCAACTCCTTCCCATTCCAATCCTGAGACCCTTCCGATAGCAGAGATGAGATATCTCAATGCTTATACCAAACCTGAGACCCTTCCTATGGCATGAGATGTCATATACAACTCCTTCCGATTCCAAACCTGAGACCCTTCCTATAGCATGAGATGGGATATCTCAATGCTTATACCAAACCTGAGACCCTAGCTATAGCATGAGATGTGATATCCAACTCCTTCCCATTCCAATCCTGAGACCCTTCCTATAGCTTGAGATATGATATCCAACTCCTTCCCATTCCAATCCTGAGACCCTTCCTATAGCTTGAGATGTGATATCCAACTCCTTCCCATTCCAATCCTGAGACCCTTCCTATAGCATGAGATGTGATATCTCAATGCTTCTAATACCAAACCTGAGATCCTTCCTATAACATGACATGTGATATCCAAATCCTTCCACTTCCAAACCTGAGACCCTCCCTTTAGCATGAGATGTGATATCCGACTCCTTCCCATTCCAATCCTGAGACCCTTCTGATTACTTTATCATGAGATGTGATATCCAACTCCTTCCCATTCCAATCCTGAGACCCTTCCTATAGCATGAGATGTGATATCTCAATGCTTCTAATACCAAACCTGAGACCCTTCCTATAACATGAGATGTGATATCCAAGTCCTTCCCATTCCAATCCTGAGACCCTTCAGATAGCTTGAGATGTGATATCCAACTCCTTCCCATTCCAATTCTGAGACCCGTCCTATACCATGAGATGTGATATCTCAATGCTTCTAATACCAAACCTGAGACCCTTCCTATAACATGAGATGTGATATCCAAGTCCTTCCCATTCCAATCCTGAGACCCTTCCTATAGCTTGAGATGTGATATCCAACTCCTTCCCATTCCAATTCTGAGACCCGTCCTATACCATGAGATGTGATATCTCAATGCTTCTAATACCAAACCTGAGACCCTTCCTATAACGAGATGGGATATCCAACTCCTTCCCATTCCAATCCTGAGACCCTTCCGATAGCAGAGATGTGATATCTCAATGCTTATACCAAACCTGAGACCCTTCCTATGGCATGAGATGTCATATACAACTCCTTCCCATTCCAATCCTGAGACCCTTCCTATAGCATGAGATGTGATATCTCAATGCTTCTAATACCAAACCTGAGATCCTTCCTATAACATGACATGTGATATCCAAATCCTTCCACTTCCAAACCTGAGACCCTCCCTTTAGCATGAGATGTGATATCCGACTCCTTCCCATTCCAATCCTGAGACCCTTCTGATTACTTTATCATGAGATGTGATATCCAACTCCTTCCCATTCCAATCCTGAGACCCTTCCTATAGCATGAGATGTGATATCTCAATGCTTCTAATACCAAACCTGAGACCCTTCCTATAACATGAGATGTGATATCCAAGTCCTTCCCATTCCAATCCTGAGACCCTTCCTATAGCTTGAGATGTGATATCCAACTCCTTCCCATTCCAATTCTGAGACCCGTCCTATACCATGAGATGTGATATCTCAATGCTTCTAATACCAAACCTGAGACCCTTCCTATAACGAGATGGGATATCCAACTCCTTCCCATTCCAATCCTGAGACCCTTCCGATAGCAGAGATGTGATATCTCAATGCTTATACCAAACCTGAGACCCTTCCTATGGCATGAGATGTCATATACAACTCCTTCCGATTCCAAACCTGAGACCCTTCCTATAGAATGAGATGGGATATCTCAATGCTTATACCAAACCTGAGACCCTAGCTATAGCATGAGATGTGATATCCAACTCCTTCCCATTCCAATCCTGAGACCCTTCCTATAGCTTGAGATGTGATATCCAACTCCTTCCCATTCCAATCCTGAGACCCTTCCTATAGCTTGAGATGTGATATCCAACTCCTTCCCATTCCAATCCTGAGACCCTTCCTATAGCATGAGATGTGATATCTCAATGCTTCTAATACCAAACCTGAGATCCTTCCTATAACATGACATGTGATATCCAAATCCTTCCACTTCCAAACCTGAGACCCTCCCTTTAGCATGAGATGTGATATCCGACTCCTTCCCATTCCAATCCTGAGATCCTTCTGATTACTTTATCATGAGATGTGATATCCAACTCCTTCCCATTCCAATCCTGAGACCCTTCCGATATCATGAGATTTGTTATCTCAATGCTTCTAATATCAAACTTGACACCCTCCCCATAGCATGAGATGTGATATCCAAGTCCTTCCCATTCCAATCCTGAGACCCTTCCTATAGCATGATATGTGATATCTCAATGCTTCTAATACCAAACCTGAGACCCTTCCTATAACATGAGATGGGATATCCAACTACTTCCCATTCCAATCCTGAGACCCTTCCGATAGCAGAGATGTGATATCTCAATGCTTATACCAAACCTGAGACCCTTCCAATAGCATGAGATGTGATGTCTCAATGCTTCTAATACAAAACCTGAGGCCCTTCCTATAGCAAGTGATGTGATATCCAACTCCTTCCCATTCCAATCCTGAGACCCTTCCGATAGCAGAGATGTGATATCTCAATGCTTATACCAAACCTGAGACCCTTCCTTTAGCATGAGATGTGATATCCAAATATCACTTCTCATGCTATAGGAAGTGTCTCAGGATTGGAATGGGAAGTAGTTGGATATCACATCTCATGTTATAGGAAGGATCTCAGGTTTGGTATTAGAAGCATTGAGACATCACATCTCATGCTATAGGAAGGGTATCAGGATTGGTATAAGCATTGAGATATCACATCTCTGCTATCGGAAGGGTCTCAGGATTGGAATGGGAAGGAGTTGGATATCCCATCTCGTTATAGGAGGGGTCTCAGGTTCGGTATTAGAAGCATTGAGATATCACATCTCATGGTATAGGAGGGGTCTCAGGTTTGGTATTAGAAGCATTGAGATATCACATCTCATGCTATAGGAAGGGTCTCAGGATTGGAATGGGAAGGACTTGGATATCACATCTCATGTTATACGAAGGGTCTCAGGTTTGGTATTAGAAGCATTGAGATATCACATCTCATGCTATAGGAAGGGTCTCAGAATTGGAATGGGAAGGAGCTGGATATCACATCTCATGCTAAAGGAAGGGTCTCAGGTTTGGAACGGGAAGGAGTTGGATATCACATCTCATGTTATAGGAAGGGTCTCAGGTGTGGTATAAGCATTCAGATATCACATCTCTGCTATCGGAAGTGTCTCAGGATTGGAATGGGAAGGAGTTGGATATCCCATCTCATGCTATAGGAAGGGTCTCAGGATTGGAATGGGAAGGAGTTTGATATCACATCTCATGCCATGTATGGGTCTCAGGTTTTGTAGAAGCATTGGGATATCACATCTCATGCTATCGGAAGGGTATCAGGATTGGATTTGGAAGGAGTTGGATATCACATCTCATGCTATCGGAAGGGTATCAGGATTGGATTTGGAAGGAGTTGGATATCCCATCTCATGCTATAGGAAGGGTCTCAGTTGGAATGGGAAGGAGTTGGATATCACATCTCATGCTATAGGAAGGCTCTCAGGTTTGGAAGGGGAAGGAGTTGGATATCACATTTCATGTTAGAGGTAGGATCTCAGGTTTGGTATTAGAGGCATTGAGATATCACATCTCATGCTATCAGAAGGATCTCAGGATTGGAATGGGAAGGAGTTGGATATCACATCTCATGCTAAAGGGACGGTCTCAGGTTTGGAAGGGGAAGGATTGGGATATCACATCTCATGTTATGGGAAGGATCTCAGGTTTGATGCTAGAAGCATTGATATATCACATCTCATGCTATCAGAAGGGTCTCAGGATTGGAATGGGAAGGAGTCGGATATCACATCTCATGCTAAAGGGAGGGTCTCAGGTTTGGTATTAGAAGCATTGAGATATCACATCTCATGTTATAGGAAGAATCTCAGGATTGGTATTAGAGGCATTGAGATATCACATCTCATGCTATCAGAAGGGTCTCAGGATTGGAATGGGAAGGAGTCAGATATCACATCTCATGCTAAAGGGAGGGTCTCAGGTTTGGTATTAGAAGCATTGAGATATCACATCTCATGTTATAGGAAGAATCTCAGGTTTGGTATTAGAGGCATTGAGATATCACATCTCATGCTATAGGACGGGTCTCAGAATTGGAATGGGAAGGAGTTGGATATCACATCTCAAGCTATAAGAAGGGTCTCAGGATTGGAATGGGAAGGACTTGGATATCACATCTCATGTTATAGGAAGGGTCTCAGGTTTGGTATTAGAAGCATTGAGATATCACATCTCATGCTATAGGAAGGGTCTCAGGATTGGAATGGGAAGGACTTGGATATCACATCTCATGTTATAGGAAGGGTCTCAGGTTTGGTATTAGAAGCATTGAGATATCACATCTCATGCTATAGGAAGGGTCTCAGGATTGGAATGGGAAGGACTTGGATATCACATCTCATGATAAAGGAAGGGTCTAAGGTTTGGAAGGGGAAGGATTTGGATATCACATCTCATGTTATGGGACCGGTCTCAGGTTTGGTATTAGAAGCATTGAGATATCAAGTCTCATTGTATAGGACGGGTCTCAGAATTGGAATGGGAAGGAGTTGGATATCACATCTCATGCCATGTATGGGTCTCAGGTTTTGTAGAAGCATTGAGATATCACATCTCATGCTATCGGAAGGGTATCAGGATTGGATTTGGAAGAAGTTGGATATCCCATCTCATGCTATAGGAAGGGTCTCAGGTTGGAATGGGAAGGAGTTGGATATCACTTCTCATGTTATAGGAAGGGTCTCAGGATTGGAATGGGAAGGACTTGGATATCACATCACATGCTATAGGAAGGCTCTCAGGTTTGGAAGGGGAAGGAGTTGGATATCACATTTAATGTTAGAGGTAGGATCTCAGGTTTGGTATTAGAGGCATTGAGATATCACATCTCATGCTATCAGAAGGGTCTCAGGATTGGAATGGGAAGGAGTTGGATATCACATCTCATGCTAAAGGGAGGGTCTCAGCTTTGGAAGGGGAAGGATTTGGAGATCACATCTCATGTTATAGGAAGGATCTCAGGTTTGGTATTAGAAGCATTGAGATATCACATCTCATGCTATCGGAAGGATCTCAGGTTTGGTATTAGAGGCATTGAGATATCACATCTCATGCTATCAGAAGGGTCTCAGGATTGGAATGGGAAGGAGTCGGATATCACATCTCATGCTAAAGGGAGGGTCTCAGGTTTGGAAGTGGAAGGATTTGGATATCACATCTCATGTTATAGGAAGGATCTCAGGTTTGGTATTAGAAGCATTGAGATATCACAACTCATGCTATAGGAAGGGTCTCAGGATTGGAATGGGAAGGAGTTGGATATCACATATCAAGCTATAGGAAGGGTCTCAGGATTGGAATGGGAAGTAGTTGGATATCACATCTCAAGCTATAGGAAGGGTCTCAGGATTGGAATGGGAAGGAGTTGGATATCACATCTCATGCTATAGGAAGGGTCTCAGGTTTGGTATAATCATTGAGATATCCCATCTCATGCTATAGGAAGGGTCTCAGGTTTGGAATCGGATGGAGTTGTATATGACATCTCATGCCATAGGAAGGGTCTCAGGTTTGGTATAAGCATTGAGATATCACATCTCTGCTATCAGAAGGGTCTCAGGATTGGAATGGGAAGGAGTTGGATATCCCATCTTGTTATAGGAAGGGTCTCAGGTTTGGTATTAGAAGCATTGAGATATCATATCTCATGGTATAGGACGGGTCTCAGAATTGGAATGGGAAGGAGTTGGATATCACATCTCAAGCTATAGGAAGGGTCTCAGGATTGGAATGGGAAGGACTTGGATATCACATCTCATGATATAGGAAGGGTCTCAGGTTTGGTATTAGAAGCATTGAGATATCACATCTCATGCTATAGGAAGGGTCTCAGGATTGGAATGGGAAGGACTTGGATATCACATCACATGTTATAGGAAGGGTCTCAGGTTTGGTATTAGAAGCATTGAGATATCACATCTCATGCTATAGGAAGGATCTCAGGATTGGAATGGAAAGGACTTGGATATCACATCTCATGCTATAGGAAGGGTCTCAGAATTGGAATGGGAAGGAGTTGGATATCACATCTCAAGCTATAGGAAGGGTCTCAGGTTTGTTATTAGAAACATTGAGATATCACATCTCATGCTATAGGAAGGGTTTCAGGATTGGAATGGGAAGGATTTGTATATCACATCTCATGCTAAAGGAAGGGTCTCAGGTTTGGAAGGGGAAGGATTTGGATATCATATCTCATGTTATAGGACGGGTCCCAGGTTTGGTATTAGAAGCATTGAGATATCACATCTCATGGTATAGGAAGGGTCTCAGGATTGGAATGGGAAGGAGTTGGATATCCCTTCTCATGCTATAGGAAGGGTCTCAGGTTGGAATGGGAAGGAGTTGGATATCACATCTCATGTTATAGGAAGGGTCTCAGGATTGGAATGGGAAGGATTTGGATATCACATCTCTTGCTATAGGAAGGGTCTCAGGTTTTTTATTAGAAACATTGAGATATCACATCTCATGCTATAGGAAGGGTTTCAGGATTGGAATGGGAAGGATTTGGATATCACATCTCATGCTAAAGGAAGGGTCTCAGGTTTGGAAGGGGAAGGATTTGGATATCATATCTCATGTTATAGGACGGGTCCCAGGTTTGGTATTAGAAGCTTTGAGATATCACATCTCATGCTATAGGAAGGGTCTCAGAATTGGAATGGGAAGGACTTGGATATCACATCTCATGTTATAGGAAGGGTCTCAGGTTTGGTATTAGAAGCATTGAGATATCACATCTCATGATATAGGAAGGGTCTCAGAATTGGAATGGGAAGGAGTTGGAAATCACATCTCAAGCTATAGGAAGGGTCTCAGGATTGGAATGGGAAGGACTTGGATATCACATCTCATGTTATAGGAAGGGTCTCAGGTTTGGTATTAGAAGCATTGAGATATCACATCTCATGCTATAGGAAGGGTCTCAGGATTGGAATGGGAAGGACTTGGATATAACAAATCTCATGTTATAGGAAGGGTCTCAGGTTTGGTATTAGAAGCATTGAGATATCACATCTCATGCTATAGGAAGGGTCTCAGAATTGGAATGGGAAGGAGTTGGATATCACATCTCAAGCTATAGGAAGGGTCTCAGGATTGGAATGGGAAGGAGTTTGATATCACATCTCATGCCATGTATGGGTCTCAGGTTTTGTAGAAGCATTGGGATATCACATCTCATGCTATCGGCAGGGTATCAGGATTGGATTTGGAAGGAGTTGGATATCCCATCTCATGCTATAGGAAGGGTCTCAGGTTGGAATAGGAAGGAGTTGGATATCACATCTCATGTTATAGGAAGGGTCTCAGGATTGGAATGGGAAGGACTTGGATGTCACATCTCATGCTATAGGAAGGCTCTCAGGTTTGGAAGGGGAAGGAGTTGGATATCACATTTCATGTTAGAGGTAGGATCTCAGGTTTGGTATTAGAGGCATTGAGATATCACATCTCATGCTATCAGAAGGATCTCAGGATTGGAATGGGAAGGAGTTGGATATCACATCTCATGCTAAAGGGAGGGTCTCAGGTTTGGAAGGGGAAGGATTTGGATATCACATCTCATGTTATAGGAAGGATCTCAGGTTTGGTATTAGAAGCATTGAGATATCACATCTCATGCTATCGGAAGGATCTCAGGTTTGGTATTAGAGGCATTGAGATATCACATCTCATGCTATCAGAAGGGTCTCAAGATTGGAATGGGAAGGAGTCGGATATCACATCTCATGCTAAAGGGAGGGTCTCAGGTTTGGTATTAGAAGCATTGAGATATCACATCTCATGTTATAGGAAGAATCTCAGGTTTGGTATTAGAGGCATTGAGATATCACATCTCATGCTATAGGAAGGGTCTCAGGATTGGAATGGGAAGGAGTTGGATATCACATCTCATGCTAAAGGAAGGGTCTCAGTTTTGGTAGAAGCATTGAGATATCACATCTCATGGTATAGGAAGGGTCTCAGGATTGGAATGGGAAGGAGTTGGATATCACATCTCATCCAATAGGAAGGATCTCAGGATTGGAATGGGAAGGATTTGGATGTCACATCTCTTCCTATAGTAAGGGTCTCAGGTTTGTTATTAGAAACATTGAGATATCACATCTCATGCTATAGGAAGGGTTTCAGGATTGGAATGGGAAGGATTTGTATATCACATCTCATGCTAAAGGAAGGGTCTCAGGTTTGGAAGGGGAAGGATTTGGATATCATATCTCATGTTATAGGACGGGTCCCAGGTTTCGTATTAGAAGCATTGAGAAATCACATCTCATGGTATAGGAAGGGTCTCAGGATTGGAATGGGAAGGACTTGGATATCACATCTCATGCTATAGGAAGGCTCTCAGGTTTGGAAGGGGAAGGAGTTGGATATCACATTTAATGTTAGAGGTAGGATCTCAGGTTTGGTATTAGAGGCATTGAGATATCACATCTCATGCTATCAGAAGGGTCTCAGGATTGGAATGGGAAGGAGTTGGATATCACATCTCATGCTAAAGGGAGGGTCTCAGCTTTGGAAGGGGAAGGATTTGGAGATCACATCTCATGTTATAGGAAGGATCTCAGGTTTGGTATTAGAAGCATTGAGATATCACATCTCATGCTATCGGAAGGGTCTCAGAATTGGAATGGGAAGGAGTTGGATATCACATCTCAAGCTATAGGAAGGGTCTCAGGATTGGAATGGGAAGGAGTTTGATATCACATCTCATGCCATGTATGGGTCTCAGGTTTTGTTGAAGCATTGGGATATCACATCTCATGCTATCGGAAGGGTATCAGGATTGGATTTGGAAGGAGTTGGATATCCCATCTCATGCTATAGGAAGGGTCTCAGGTTGGAATGGGAAGGAGTTGGATATCACATCTCATGCTATCAGAAGGGTCTCAGGATTGGAATGGGAAGGAGTCGGATATCACATCTCATGCTAAAGGGAGGGTCTCAGGTTTGGTATTAGAAGCATTGAGATATCACATCTCATGTTACAGGAAGAATCTCAGGTTTGGTATTAGAGGCATTGAGATATCACATCTCATGCTATAGGACGGGTCTCAGAATTGGAATGGGAAGGAGTTGGATATCACATCTCAAGCTATAAGAAGGGTCTCAGGATTGGAATGGGAAGGACTTGGATATCACATCTCATGTTATAGGAAGGGTCTCAGGTTTGGTATTAGAAGCATTGAGATATCACATCTCATGCTATAGGAAGGGTCTCAGGATTGGAATGGGAAGGACTTGGATATCACATCTCATGTTATAGGAAGGGTCTCAGGTTTGGTATTAGAAGCATTGAGATATCACATCTCATGCTATAGGAAGGGTCTCAGGATTGGAATGGGAAGGACTTGGATATCACATCTCATGCTATAGGAAGGATCTCAGTATTGGAATGGGAAGGAGTTGGATATCACATCTCAAGCTATAAGAAGGGTCTCAGGATTGGAATGGGAAGGACTTGGATATCACATCTCATGTTATAGGAAGGGTCTCAGGTTTGGTATTAGAAGCATTGAGATATCACATCTCATGCTATAGGAAGGGTCTCAGGATTGGAATGGGAAGGACTTGGATATCACATCTCATGCTATAGGACGGGTCTCAGAATTGGAATGGGAAGGAGTTGGATATCACATCTCAAGCTATAAGAAGGGTCTCAGGATTGGAATGGGAAGGACTTGGATATCACATCTCATGTTATAGGAAGGGTCTCAGGTTTGGTATTAGAAGCATTGAGATATCACATCTCATGCTATAGGAAGGGTCTCAGGATTGGAATGGGAAGGACTTGGATATCACATCTCATGCTATAGGAAGGGTCTCAGGATTGGAATGGGAAGGACTTGGATATCACATCTCATGATAAAGGAAGGGTCTAAGGTTTGGAAGGGGAAGGATTTGGATATCACATCTCATGATATAGGACCGGTCTCAGGTTTGGTATTAGAAGCATTGAGATATCAAGTCTCATTGTATAGGACGGGTCTCAGAATTGGAATGGGAAGGAGTTGGATATCACATCTCAAGCTATAGGAAGGGTCTCAGGATTGGAATGGGAAGGAGTTTGATATGACATCTAATGCCATGTATGGGTCTCAGGTTTTGTAGAAGCATTGAGATATCACATCTCATGCTATCGGAAGGGTATCAGGATTGGATTTGGAAGGAGTTGGATATCCCATCTCATGCTATAGGAAGGGTCTCAGGTTGGAATGGGAAGGAGTTGTATATCACATCTCATGTTATAGGAAGGGTCTCAGGATTGGAATGGGAAGGACTTGGATATCACATCTCATGCTATAGGAAGGCTCTCAGGTTTGGAAGGGGAAGGAGTTGGATATCACATTTCATGTTAGAGGTAGGATCTCAGGTTTGGTATTAGAGGCATTGAGATATCACATCTCATGCTATCAGAAGGGTCTCAGGATTGGAATGGGAAGGAGTTGGATATCACATCTCATGCTAAAGGGAGGGTCTCAGCTTTGGAAGGGGAAGGATTTGGAGATCACATCTCATGTTATAGGAAGGATCTCAGGTTTGGTATTAGAAGCATTGAGATATCACATCTCAAGCTATCGGAAGGATCTCAGGTTTGGTATTAGAGGCATTGAGATATCACATCTCCTGCTATCAGAAGGGTCTCAGGATTGGAATGGGAAGGAGTCGGATATCACATCTCATGCTAAAGGGAGGGTCTCAGGTTTGGAAGTGGAAGGATTTGGATATCACATCTCATGTTATAGGAAGGATCTCAGGTTTGGTATTAGAAGCATTGAGATATCACATCTCATGCTATAGGAAGGGTCTCAGGATTGGAATGGGAAGGAGTTGGATATCACATCTCAAGCTATAGGAAGGGTCTCAGGATTGGAATGGGAAGTAGTTGGATATCACATCTCAAGCTATAGGAAGGGTCTCAGGATTGGAATGGGAAGGAGTTGGATATCACATCTCATGCTATAGGAAGGGTCTCAGGTTTGGTATAAGCATTGAGATATCCCATCTCATGCTATAGGAAGGGTCTCAGGTTTGGAATCGGACGGAGTTGTATATGACATCTCATGCCATAGGAAGGGTCTCAGGTTTGGTATAAGCATTGAGATATCACATCTCTGGTATCGGAAGGGTCTCAGGATTGGAATGGGAAGGAGTTGGATATCCCATCTCGTTATAGGAAGGGTCTCAGGTTTGGTATTAGAAGCATTGAGATATCACATCTCATGGTATAGGACGGGTCTCAGAATTGGAATGGGAAGGAGTTGGATATCACATCTCAAGCTATAGGAAGGGTCTCAGGATTGGAATGGGAAGGACTTGGATATCACATCTCATGTTATAGGAAGGGTCTCAGGTTTGGTATTAGAAGCATTGAGATGTGATATCTCAATGCTTATACCAAACCTGAGACCCTTCCTATATCATGAGATGTGATATCCAACTACTTCCCATTCCAATCCTGAGTCCCTTCCTATAGCATGAGATGTGATATCTCAATGCTTCTAATACCAAACCTGAGACCCTTCCTATAGCTTGAGATGTGCTATCAAACTGCTTCCCATTCCAATCATGTGATAGCTTGAGATGTGATATCCAACTCCTTCCCATTCCAATCCTGAGACCCTTCCTATACCATGAGATGTGATATCTCAATGCTTCTAATACCAAACCTGAGACCCGTCCTAAAACATGAGATGTGAGATCCAAATCCTTCCCCTTCCAAACCTGAGACACTTCCTATAGCTTGAGATGTGATATCAAACTCCTTTCCATTCCAATCCTGAGATAGCTTGAGATGTGATATCCAACTCCTTCCCATTCCAATCCTGAGACCCTTCCGATAGCATGAAATGTGATATCTCAATGCTTCTAATATCAAAACTGAGACCCTCCCTATAGCATGAGATGTGATATCTAAGTCCTTCCCATTCCTATCCTGAGACCCTTCCGATAGCAGAGATGTGATATCTCAATGCTTATACCAAACCTGAGACCCTTCCTATGGCATGAGATGTGATATCCAACTCCTTCCCATTCCAATCCTGAGACCCTTCCTATAGCATGAGATGTGATATCTCAATGCTTCTATCAAACCCGAGTCCCTTCCTTTAGCATGAGATGTGATATCCAACTTCTTACCATTCCAATCCTGAGACCCTTCCTATAGCATGAGATGTGATATCTCAAAGCTTCTAATACCAAACCTGGGACCCGTCCTATAACATGAGATATGATATCCAAATCCTTCCCCTTCCAAACCTGAGACCCTTCCTATAGCATGAGATGTGATATCTCAATGCTTATACCAAACCTGAGACCCTTCCTATAGCATGAGATGTGATACCCAACTCCTTCCCATTCCAATCCTGAGACCCTTCCTATACCATGAGACTTGATATCTCAATGCTTCTAATACCAAACCTGAGACCAGTCCTATAACATGAGATGTGATACCGAAATCCTTCCCCTTCCAAACCTGAGACCCTTCCTATAGCATGAGATGGGATATCTCAATGCTTATACCAAACCTGAGACCCTTCCTATAGCATGAGATGTGATATACAACTCCTTCCCATTCCAATCCTGAGACCCTTCCTATAGCTTGAGATGTGATATCCAACTCCTTCCCATTCCAATCCTGAGACCCTTCCTATAGCTTGAGATGTGATATCCAACTCCTTCCCTTTCCAAACCTGAGAGCCTATCTATAGCATGAGATGTGACATCCAAGTCCTTCCCATTCCAATCCTGAGCCCCTTCCTATAGCATGAGATGTGATATCTAAATGCTTCTAATACCAAACCTGAGACCCTTCCTATAGCATGAGATGTGATATCCAACTACTTCCCATTCCAATCCTGAGACCCTTCCTATAGCATGAGATGTGATATCCAACTCCTTCCATTCCAATCCTGAGACCCGTCCTATAGCATGAGATGTGATATCTCAATGCTTATACCAAACCTGAGACCCTTCCTATAGCATGAGATGTGATATCCAACTACTTCCCATTCCAATCCTGAGACCCTTCCTATAGCATGAAATGTGATATCCAACTCCTTCCCTTTCCAAACCTGAGAGCCTATCTATAGCATGAGATGGGATATCCAACTCCTTCCCATTCCAATCCTGAGACACTTCCGATAGCAGAGATGTGATATCTCAATGCTTATACCACACCTGAGACCCTTCCTATAACATGAGATGTGATGTCCAACTCCTTCCCGTTCCAAACCTGAGACCCTTCCTTTAGCATGAGATGTGATATCCAGCTCCTTCCCATTCCAATCCTAAGACCCTTCCTATAGCATGAGAAGTGATATCTCCATGCTTATACCAAACCTGAGACCCTTACTATAGCATGAGATGTGATATTCAACTCCTTCCCATTCCAATCCTGAGACTCTTCCTATAGCATGAGAAGTGATATCTCCATGCGTATACCAAACCTGAGACCCTTTCTATAGCATGAGATGTGATATCCAAATCCTTCCCATTCCAATCCTGAGACCCTTCCTATAGCATGAGATGTGATATCTCAATGCTTATACCAAACCAGAGACCCGTCCTATAACATGAGATGGGATATCCAACTCCTTCCCATTCCAATCCTGAGCCACTTCCGATAGCAGAGATGTGATATCTCAATGCTTATACCAAACCTGAGACCCTTCCTATAACATGAGATGTGATATCCAACTCATTCCCGTTCCAAACCTGAGACACTTCCTATAGCATATGTGATATCCAACTCCTTCCCATTCCAAACATGAGACCCTTCCTATAGCAAGAATGTAATATCCAACTCCTACCCAATCCAATCCTGAGACCATTCCTATAGCATGAGATGTGATATATCAATGCTTCTAATACCAAACCTGATGTCCTTCCTATGACATGAAATGTGATATCCAAATCCTTCCCATTCCAAACCTGAGACCCTTCCTACAGCATGCGATGTGATATCTCAATGCTTCTAATATCAAACCTGAGACCCGTCCTATAACATGAGATGGGATATCCAACTCCTTCCCGTTCCAAACCTGATACCCTTCCTATAGCATGAGATGTGATATCCAATTCCTTCCCATCCCAATCCTGAGACACCTCCGATAGCAGAGATGTGATATCTCAATGCTTCTAATACCAAACTTGTGATCCTTCCTATAATAAGAGATGTGATATCCAAATCCTTCGCCTTCCAAACCTGAGACCCTCCCTTTAGCATGAGATGTGATATCTCAATGCCCCTAATACCAAACCTGAGATCCTTCCTCTAACATGAGATGTGATATCCAAATCCTTCCCTTTCCAAACCTGAGACCCTCCCTTTAGCATGAGATGTGATATCCAACTCCTTCCCATTCCAATCCTGAGACCCTTCTGATAGCATGAGATGTGATATCTCAATGCCTCTAATACCAAACCTGAAATCCTACCTCTAACATGAAATGTGATATCCAACTCCTTCCCTTTCCAAACGTGAGACCCTCCCTATAGCATGAGATGTGATATCCAAGTCCTTCCCATTCCAATCCTGAGACCCTTCCTATAGCATGAGATGTGATATCTCAATGCTTCTAATACCAAACCTGAGACCCTTCCTATAACATAAGATGGGATATCGAACTCCTTCCCATTCCAATCCTGAGACCCTTCCGATAGCAGAGATGTGATATCTTAATGCTTATACCAAACCTGAGACCCTTCCTGTGACATGAGATGTCATATACAACTCCTTCCCATTCCAATCCTGAGGCCCTTCCTATAGCATGAGATGTGATATCCAACTCCTTCCCATTCCAATCCTGAGACCCTTCCTATAGCATGAGATTTGATATCTCAATGCTTCTAACACCAAACCTGAGATCCTTCCGATAGCATGAGATGTGATATCTCAATGCTTCTAATACCAAACCTGAGATCATTCCTATAACACGAGATGTAATATCCAAATCCTTCCCCTTCCAAACCTGAGACCCTCCCTTTAGCATGAGATGTGATATCCAACTCCTTCCCATTCCAATCCTGAGACCCTTCCTATAGCATGAGATGTGATGTTTCAATGCTTCTAATACCAAACCTGAGATCCTTCCTATAACATGAGATGTGATATCCAACTCCTTCCCATTACAATCCTGAGCCACTTCCTATAGCATGAGAAGTGATATCTCAATGCTTATACCAAACCTGAGACCCTTCCTACGGCATGAGATGTCATATACAACTCCTTCCCATTCCAATCCTGAGACCCTTCCTATAGCATGAGATGTGATATCTCAATGCTTATACCAAACCTGAGACCCTTCCTATAGCATGAGATGTGATATCCAACTCCTTCCCATTCCAAAACTGAGACCCTTCCTATAGCATGAGATGTGATGTTTCAATGCTTCTAATACCAAACCTGAGATCCTTCCTATAACATGAGATATGATATCCAACTCCTTCCCATTACAATCCTGAGACACTTCCTATAGCATGAGAAGTGATATCTCAATGCTTATACCAAACCTGAGACCCTTCCTACGGCATGAGATGTCATATACAACTCCTTCCCATTCCAATCCTGAGACCCTTCCTATAGCATGAGATGTGATATCTCAATGCTTATACCAAACCTGAGACCCTTCCTATAGCATGAGATGTGATATCCAACTCCTTCCCATTCCAATCCTGAGACCCTTCCTATAGCATGAGATTTGATATCTCAATGCTTCTAACACCAAACCTGAGATCCTTCCGATAGCATGAGATGTGATATCTCAATGTTTCTAATACCAAACCTGAGATCATTCCTATAACACGAGATGTAATATCCAAATCCTTCCCCTTCCAAACCTGAGACCCTCCCTTTAGCATGAGATGTGATATCCAACTCCTTCCCATTCCAATCCTGAGACCCTTCCTATAGCATGAGATGTGATGTTTCAATGCTTCTAATACCAAACCTGAGATCCTTCCTATAACATGAGATGTGATATCCAACTCCTTCCCATTACAATCCTGAGACACTTCCTATAGCATGAGAAGTGATATCTCAATGCTTATACCAAACCTGAGACCCTTCCTGCGGCATGAGATGTCATATACAACTCCTTCCCATTCCAATCCTGAGACCCTTCCTATAGCATGAGATGTGATATCTCAATGCTTATACCAAACCTGAGACCCTTCCTATAGCATGAGATGTGATATCCAACTCCTTCCCATTCCAATCCTGAGACCCTTCCTATAGCATGAGATGTGATGTCTCAATGCTTCTAATACCAAACCTGAGATCCTTCCTATAACATGAGATGTGATATCCAACTCCTTCCATTCCAATCCTGAGACCCGTCCTATAGCATGAGATGTGATATCTCAATGCTTATACCAAACCTGAGACCCTTCCTATTTCATGAGATGTGATATCCAACTACTTCCCATTCCAATCCTGAGACCCTTCCTATAGCATGAGATGTGATATCCAACTCCTTCCCTTTCCAAACCTGAGAGCCTATCTATAGCATGAGATGTGATATCCAAGTCCTTCCATTCCAATCCTGAGACCCGTCCTATACCATGAGATGTGATATCTCAATGCTTACACCAAACCTGAGACCCTTCCTATAGCATGAGATGTGATATCCAACTACTTCCCATTCCAATCCTGAGACCCTTCCTATAGCATGAGATGTGATATCCAACTCCTTCCATTCCAATCCTGAGACCCGTCCTATAGCATGAGATGTGATATCTCAATGCTTACACCAAACCTGAGACCCTTCCTATAGCATGAGATGTGATATCCAACTACTTCCCATTCCAATCCTGAGACCCTTCCTATAGCATGAGATGTGATATCCAACTCCTTCCCTTTCCAAACCTGAGAGCCTATCTATAGCATGAGATGGGATATCCAACTCCTTCCCATTCCAATCCTGAGACACTTCCGATAGCAGAGATGTGATATCTCAATGCTTATACCACACCTGAGACCCTTCCTATAACATGAGATGTGATATCCAACTCCTTCCCGTTCCAAACCTGAGACCCTTCCTTTAGCATGAGATGTGATATCCAGCTCCTTCCCATTCCAATCCTGAGACACTTCCGATAGCATGAGATGTGATATCTCAATGCTTCTAATATCAAAACTGAGACCCTCCCTATAGCATGATATGTGATATCTAAGTCCTTCCCATTCCAATCCGGAGACCCTTCCTATAGCATGAGATGTGATATCTCATTGCTTCTACCAAACCTGAGACCCTTCCTTTAGCATGAGATGTGATATCCAACTCCTTCCCATTCCAGTCCTGAGACCCTTCCTATAGCATGAGATATGATATCTCAATATTTCTAATACCAAACCTGAGATCCTTCCGATAACATGAGATGTGATATCCAAATCCTTCCCCTCCCAAACCTGAGACCCTCCCTTTAGCATGAGATGTGATATCCAACTCCTTCCCATTCCAATCCTGAGACCCTTCTGATAGCATGAGATGTGATATCTCAATGCTTCTAATACCAAACCTGAGATCCTTCCTATAACATGAGATGTGATATCCAACTCCTTCCCATTCCAATCCTGAGACCCTTCCTATAGCATGAGAAGTGATATCTCCATGCGTATACCAAACCTGAGACCCTTCCTATAGCATGAGATGTGATATCCAACTGCTTCCCATTCCAATCCTGAGACCCTTCCTATAGCATGCGATGTGATATCTCAATGCTTCTAATGTCAGACCTGAGACCCGTCCTATAACATGAGATGGGATATCCAACTCCTTCCCGTTCCAAACCTGATACCCTTCCTATAGCATGAGATGTGATATCCAATTCCTTCCCATCCCAATCCTGAGACACCTCCGATAGCAGAGATGTGATATCTCAATGCTTCTAATACCAAACCTGAGACTCTTCCTATAACATGAGATGTGATATCCAACTCCTTCCCATTCCAATCCTGAGACCCTTCCTATAGCATGAGATGTGATATCCAACTCCTTCCCATTCCAAACCTGAGACCCTTCCTATAGCATGAGATGTGATATCCAACTCCTTCCCATTCCAATCCTGAGACCATTCCTATAGCATGAGAAGTGATATCTCCATGCGTATACCAAACCTGAGACCCTTCCTATAACATGAGATGTGATATCCAACTCATTCCCGTTCCAAACCTGAGACACTTCCTCTAGCATATGTGATATCCAACTCCTTCCCACTCCAAACATGAGACCCTTCCTATAGCAAGAATGTAATATCCAACTCCTACCCATTCCAATCCTGAGACCATTCCTATAGCATGAGATGTGATATATCAATGATTCTAATACCAAACCTGAGATACTTCCATTGACATGAAATGTGATATCCAAATCCTTCCCATTCCAAACCTGATACCCTTCCTATAGCATGAGATGTGATATCCAATTCCTTCCCATCCCAATCCTGAGACACCTCCGATAGCAGAGATGTGATATCTCAATGCTTCTAATACCAAACCTGAGACTCTTCCTATAAAATGAGATGTGATATCCAACTCCTTCCCGTTCCAAACCTGAGACCCTTCCTATAGCATGAGATGTGATATCCAACTCCTTCCCATTCCAATCCTGAGACCCTTCCTATAACATGAGATGGGAATATCCAACTCCTTCCCATTCCAATCCTGAGGCCCTTCTGATAGCAGAGATGTGATATCTCAATGCTTATACCAAACCTGAGATCCTTCCTATAACATGAGATGTGATATCCAACTCCTTCCCATTCCAATCCTGAGACCCTTCCTATAGCATGAGATGTGATATCTCACTGCTTATACCAAACCTGAGACCCTTCCTATAGCATGAGATGTGATATCCAACTCCTTCCCATTCCAATCCTGAGACCCTTCCTATAGCATGAGATGTGATATCTCAATGCTTCTAATATCAAACTTGAGACCCTCCCTATAGCATGAGATGTGATATCCAAGTCCTTCCCATTCCAATCCTGAGACACTTCCTATAGCATGAGATGTGATATCTCAATGCTTCTAATACCAAACCTGAGACTCTTCCTATAACATGAGATGGGATATCCAACTCCTTCCCATTCCAAGCCTGAGACCCTTCCGATAGCAGAGATGTGATATCTCAATGCTTATACCAAACCTGAGACCCTTCCTACGGCATGAGATGTCATATGCAACTCCTTCCCATTCCAATCCTGAGACCCTTCCTATAGCATGAAATGTGATATCTCAATGCTTATACCAAACCTGAGACCCATCCTATAGCATGAGATGTGAAATCCAACTCCTTCCCATTCCAATCCTGAGACCCTTCCTATAGCATGAGATGTGATGTCTCAATGCTTCTAATACCAAACCTGAGATCCTTCCTATAACATGAGATGTGACATCCAACTCCTTCCATTCCAATCCTGAGACCCGTCCTATAGCATGAGATGTGATATCTCAATGCTTATACCAAACCTGAGACCCTTCCTATAGCATGAGATGTGATATCCAACTACTTCCCATTCCAATCCTGAGACCCTTCCTATAGCATGAGATGTGATATCCAACTCCTTCCCTTTCCAAACCTGAGAGCCTATCTATAGCATGAGATGTGATATCCAAATCCTTCCCCTTCCAAACCTGAGACCCTCCCTTTAGCATGAGATGTGATATCCAACTCCTTCCCATTCCATTCCCGAAACCCTTCTGATAGCATGAGATGTGATATCTCAATGTCTCTAATACCAAACCTGAGATCCTACCTCTAACATGAAATGTGATATCCAACTCTTTCCCCTTCCAAACCTGAGAGACTTCCTATAGCATGAGATGTGATATCCAAGTCCTTCCCATTCCAATCCTGAGACCCTTCCTATAGCTTGAGATGTGATATCCAACTACTTCCCATTCCAATCCTGAGACCCTTCCTATAGCATGAGATGTGATATCTCAATGCTTCTAATACCAAACCTGAGATCCTTCCTCTAACATGAAATGTGATATCCAACTCCTTCCCATTCCAAACCTGAGAGCCTATCTGTAGCATGAGATGTGATATCCAAGTCATTCCCATTCCAATCCTTAGACCCTTCCTACAGCATGCAATATGATATCTCAATGATTCTAATAACAAACCTGAGACCCGTCCTATAACATGAGATGGGATATCCAACTCCTTCCCATTCCAATCCTGAGACACTTCCGATAGCAGAGATGTGATATCTCAATGCTTATACCAAACCTGAGACCCTTCCTATAACATGAGATGTGATATCCAACTCCTTCCCGTTCCAAACCTGAGACTCTTCCTTTAGCATGAGATGTGATATCCAGCTCCTTCCCATTCCAATCCTGAGACACTTCCGATAGCATGAGATGTGATATCTCAATGCTTCTAATATCAAAACTGAGACCCTCCCTATGGCATGATATGTGATATCTAAATCCTTCCCATTCCAATCCTGAGACCCTTCCTATAGCATGAGATGTGATATCTCAATGCTTCCACCAAACCTGAGACCCTCCCGTTAGCATGAGATGTGATATCCAACTCCTTCCCATTCCATTCCTGAGACCCTTCTGATAGCATGAGATGTGATATCTCAAGGCTTCTAATACCAAACCTGACATCCTTCCGATAGCATGAGATGTGATATCCAAATCCTTCCCCTTCCAAACCTGAGACCGTCCCTTTAGCATGAGATGTGATATCCAACTCCTTCCCATTCCATTCCTGAGACCTGTCTGATAGCATGATATGTGATATCTCAATGCCTCTAATACCAAACCTGAGATCCTACCTCTAACATGAAATGTGATATTCAACTCTTTCCCCTTCCAAACCTGAGAGACTTCCTATAGCATGAGATGTGATATCCAAGTCCTTCCCATTCCAATCCTGAGACCCTTCCTATAGCTTGAGATGTGATATCCAACTCCTTCCCATTCCAATTCTGAGACCCTTCCTATACCATGAGACTTGATATCTCAATGCTTCTAATACCAAACCTGAGACCCGTCCTATAACATGAGATGTGATAACCAAATCCTTCCCCTTTCCAAACCTTAGACCCTTCCTTTATCATGAGATGTGATATCCAACTCCTTCCCATTCCAATCCTGAGACCCTTCCGATATCATGAGATGTGATATCTCAATGCTTCTAATATCAAACTTGAGACCCTCCCTATTAATGAGATATGATATCCAAGTCCTTCCCATTCCAATCCTGAGACCCTTCCTATAGCATGAGATGTGATATCTCAATGCTTCTAATACCAAACATGAGACCCTTCCTATAACATGAGAATATCAAACTCCTTCCCATTCCAATCCTGAGACCTCTCCGATAGCAGAGATGTGATATCTCAATGCTTATACCAAACCTGAGATCCTTCCTATAACATGAGATGTGATATCCAATTCCTTCCCATTCCAATCCTGAGACACTTCCTATAGCATGAGATGTGATATCTCACTGCTTATACCAAACCTGAGCCCCTTCCTATAGCATGAGATGTGATATCCAACTCCTTCCCATTCCAATCCTGAGACCCTTCCTATAGCATGAGATGTGATATCTCAATGCTTCTTATATCAAACTTGAGACCCTCCCTATAGCATGAGATGTGATATCCAAGTCCTTCCCATTCCAATCCTGAGACACTTCCTATAGCATGAGATGTGATATCCAACTACTTCCCATTCCAATCCTGAGACCCTTCCTATAGCATGAGATGTGATATCTCAATGCTTCTAATACCAAACCTGAGATCCTTCCTCTAACATGAAATGTGATATCCAACTCCTTCCCATTCCAAACCTGAGAGCCTATCTGTAGCATGAGATGTGATATCCAAGTCATTCCCATTCCAATCCTTAGACCCTTCCTACAGCATGCAATATGATATCTCAATGATTCTAATAACAAACCTGAGACCCGTCCTATAACATGAGATGGGATATCCAACTCCTTCCCATTCCAATCCTGAGACACTTCCGATAGCAGAGATGTGATATCTCAATGCTTATACCAAACCTGAGACCCTTCCTATAACATGAGATGTGATATCCAACTCCTTCCCGTTCCAAACCTGAGACTCTTCCTTTAGCATGAGATGTGATATCCAGCTCCTTCCCATTCCAATCCTGAGACACTTCCGATAGCATGAGATGTGATATCTCAATGCTTCTAATATCAAAACTGAGACCCTCCCTATGGCATGATATGTGATATCTAAATCCTTCCCATTCCAATCCTGAGACCCTTCCTATAGCATGAGATGTGATATCTCAATGCTTCTACCAAACCTGAGACCCTCCCGTTAGCATGAGATGTGATATCCAACTCCTTCCCATTCCATTCCTGAGACCCTTCTGATAGCATGAGATGTGATATCTCAAGGCTTCTAATACCAAACCTGACATCCTTCCGATAGCATGAGATGTGATATCTCAATGCTTCTAATACCAAACCTGAGATCCTTCCTATAACATGAGATGTGATATCCAAATCCTTCCCCTTCCAAACCTGAGACCGTCCCTTTAGCATGAGATGTGATATCCAACTCCTTCCCATTCCATTCCTGAGACCCTTCTGATAGCATGATATGTGATATCTCAATGCCTCTAATACCAAACCTGAGATCCTACCTCTAACATGAAATGTGATATTCAACTCTTTCCCCTTCCAAACCTGAGAGACTTCCTATAGCATGAGATGTGATATCCAAGTCCTTCCCATTCCAATCCTGAGACCCTTCCTATAGCTTGAGATGTGATATCCAACTCCTTCCCATTCCAATTCTGAGACCCTTCCTATACCATGAGACTTGATATCTCAATGCTTCTAATACCAAACCTGAGACCCGTCCTATAACATGAGATGTGATAACCAAATCCTTCCCCTTTCCAAACCTTAGACCCTTCCTTTATCATGAGATGTGATATCCAACTCCTTCCCATTCCAATCCTGAGACCCTTCCGATATCATGAGATGTGATATCTCAATGCTTCTAATATCAAACTTGAGACCCTCCCTATTAATGAGATATGATATCCAAGTCCTTCCCATTCCAATCCTGAGACCCTTCCTATAGCATGAGATGTGATATCTCAATGCTTCTAATACCAAACATGAGACCCTTCCTATAACATGAGAATATCAAACTCCTTCCCATTCCAATCCTGAGACCTCTCCGATAGCAGAGATGTGATATCTCAATGCTTATACCAAACCTGAGATCCTTCCTATAACATGAGATGTGATATCCAATTCCTTCCCATTCCAATCCTGAGACACTTCCTATAGCATGAGATGTGATATCTCACTGCTTATACCAAACCTGAGCCCCTTCCTATAGCATGAGATGTGATATCCAACTCCTTCCCATTCCAATCCTGAGACCCTTCCTATAGCATGAGATGTGATATCTCAATGCTTCTTATATCAAACTTGAGACCCTCCCTATAGCATGAGATGTGATATCCAAGTCCTTCCCATTCCAATCCTGAGACACTTCCTATAGCATGAGATGTGATATCTCAATGCTTCTAATACCAAACCTGAGACTCTTCCTATAACATGAGATGGGATATCCAACTCCTTCCCATTCCAATCCTGAGACCCTTCCGATAGCAGAGATGTGATATCTCAATGCTTAAACCAAACCTGAGACCCTTCCTATGGCATGAGATGTCATATACAACTCCTTCCCATTCCAATCCTGAGACCCTTCCTATAGCATGAGATGTGATATCTCAATGCTTATACCAAACCTGAGACCCTTCCAATAGCATGAGATGTGATATCCAACTCCTTCCCATTCCAATCCTGAGACCCTTCCTATAGCATGAGATGTGATGTCTCAGTGCTTCTAATACCAAACCTGAGATGCTTCCTATAACATGAGATGTGATATCCAACTCCTTCCCAATCCAATCCTGAGACCCTTCCTATAGCATGAGATGTGATATCTCAATGCTTATACCAAACCTGAGACCCTTCCTATAGATTGAGATGTGATATCCAACTCCTTCCCATTCCAATCCTGAGACCCTTCCTATAGCATGAGATGTGATATCCAACTACTTCCCATTCCAATCCTGAGACCCTTCCTATAGCATGAGATGTGATATCCAACTCCTTCCCTTTCCAAACCTGAGAGCCTATCTATAGCATGAGATGTGATATCCAAGTCCTTCCCATTCCAATCCTGAGACCCTTCCTATAGCATGAGATGTGATATCTCAATGCTTCTAATACCAAACCTGAGATCCTTCCTCTAACATGAAATGTGATATCCAACTCCTTCCCGTTCCAAACCTGAGAGCCTATCTATAGCATGAGATGTGATATCCAAGTCCTTCCCATTCCAATCCTTAGACCCTTCCTACAGCATGCAATATGATATCTCAATGATTCTAATAACAAACCTGAGACCCGTCCTATAACATGAGATGTGATATCCAACTCCTTCCCGTTCCAAACCTGAGACCCTTCCTTTAGCATGAGATGTGATATCCAGCTCCTTCCCATTCCAATCCTGAGACACTTCCGATAGCATGAGATGTGATATCTCAATGCTTCTAATATCAAAACTGAGACCCTCCCTATAGCATGATATGTGATATCTAAGTCCTTGCCATTCCAATCCTGAGACCCTTCCTATAGCATGAGATGTGATATCTCAATGCTTCTACCAAACCTGAGACCCTTCCTTTAGCATGAGATGTGATATCCAACTCCTTCCCATTCCAGTCCTGAGACCCTTCCTATAGCATGAGATATGATATCTCAATACTTCTAATACCAAACCTGAGATCCTTCCGATAACATGAGATGTGATATCCAAATCCTTCCCCTTCCAAACCTGAGACCCTCCCTTTAGCATGAGATGTGATATCCAACTCCTTCCCATTCCAATCCTGGGACCCTTCTGATAACATGAGATGTGATATCTCAATGCTTCTAATACCAAACCTGAGATCCTTCCTATAACATGAGATGTGATATCCAACTGCTTCCCATTCCAATCCTGAGACCCTTCCTATGGCATGAGAAGTGATATCTCCATGCTTATACCAAACCTGAGACCCTTCCTATAGCATGAGATGTGATATTCAACTCCTTCCCATTTCAATCCTGAGACCCTTCCTATAGCATGAGAAGTGATATCTCCATGCGTATACCAAACCTGAGACCCTTCCTATAGCATGAGATGTGATATCCAAATCCTTCCCATTCCAATCCTGAGACCCTTCCTATAGCATGAGATGTGATATCTCAATGCTTATACCAAACCAGAGACCCGTCCTATGACATGAGATGGGATATCCAACTCCTTCCCATTCCAATCCTGAGCCACTTCCGATAGCAGAGATGTGATATCTCAATGCTTATACCAAACCTGAGACCCTTCCTATAACATGAGATGTGATATCCAACTCATTCCCGTTCCAAACCTGAGACACTTCCTATAGCATATGTGATATCCAACTCCTTCCCATTCCAAACATGAGACCCTTCCTATAGCAAGAATGTAATATCCAACTCCTACCCATTCCAATCCTGAGACCATTCCTAAAGCATGAGATGTGATATATCAATGCTTCTAATACCAAACCTGAGATCCTTCCTATGACATGAAATGTGATATCCAAATCCTTACCATTCCAAACCTGAGACCCTTCCTACAGCATGCGATGTGATATCTCAATGCTTCTAATATCAAACCTGAGACCCGTCCTATAACATGAGATGGGATATCCAACTCCTTCCCCTTCCAAACCTGATACCCTTCCTATAGCATGAGATGTGATATCCAATTCCTTCCCATCCCAATCCTGAGAAACCTCCGATAGCAGAGATGTGATATTTCAATGCTTATACCAAACCTGAGACTCTTCCTATAACATGAGATGTGATATCCAACTCCTTCCCGTTCCAAACCTGAGACCCTTCCTATAGCATGAGATGTGATATCCAATTCCTTCCCATTCCAATCCTGAGACCCTTCCGATAGCATGAGATGTGATATCTCAATGCTTCTAATACCAAACTTGTGATCCTTCCTATAATAAGAGATGTGATATCCAAATCCTTCGCCTTCCAAACCTGAGACCCTCCCTTTAGCATAAGATGTGATATCTCAATGCCTCTAATACCAAACCTGAGATCCTTCCTCTAACATGAGATGTGATATCCAAATCCTTCCCCTTCCAAACCTGAGACCCTCCCTTTAGCATGAGATGTGATATCCAAATCCTTCCCATTCCAATCCTGAGACCCTTCTGATAGCATGAGATGTGATATCTCAATGCCTCTAATACCAAACCTGAGATCCTACCTCTAACATGAAATGTGATATCCAACTCCTTCCCTTTCCAAACGTGAGACCCTCCCTATAGCATGAGATATGATATCCAAGTCCTTCCCATTCCAATCCTGAGACCCTTCCTATAGCATGAGATGTGATATCTCAATGCTTCTAATACCAAACCTGAGACCCTTCCTATAACATAAGATGGGATATCCAACTCCTTCCCATTCCAATCCTGAGACCCTTCCGATAGCAGAGATTTGATATCTCAATGCTTATACCAAACCTGAGACCCTTCCTGTGGCATGAGATGTCATATACAACTCCTTCCCATTCCAATCCTAGACCCTTCCTATAGCATGAGATGTGATATCCAACTCCTTCCCATTCCAATCCTGAGACCCTTCCTATAGCATGAGATTTGATATCTCAATGCTTCTAACACCAAACCTGAGATCCTTCCGATAGCATGAGATGTGATATCTCAATGCTTCTAATACCAAACCTGAGATCATTCCTATAACAGGAGATGTAATATCAAAATCCTTCCCCTTCCAAACCTGAGACCCTCCCTTTAGCATGAGATGTGATATCCAACTCCTTCCCATTCCAATCCTGAGACCCTTCCTATAGCATGAAATGTGATATCTCAATGCTTATACCAAACCTGAGACCCATCCATTAGCATGAGATGTGATATCCAACTCCTTCCCATTCCAATCCTGAGACCCTTCCTATAGCATGAGATTTGATGTCTCAATGCTTCTAATACCAAACCTTAGATCCTTCCTATAACATGAGATGTGATATCCAACTCCTTCCATTCCAATCCTGAGACCCGTCCTATAGCATGAGATGTGATATCTCAATGCTTATACCAAACCTGAGACCCTTCCTATAGCATGAGATGTGATATCCAACTACTTCCCATTCCAATCCTGAGACCCTTCCTATAGCATGAGATGTGATATCCAACTCCTTCCCTTTCCAAACCTGAGAGCCTATCTATAGCATGAGATTTGATATCTAAGTCCTTCCCATTCCAATCCTGAGACCCTTCCTATAGCATGAGATGTGATATCTCAATGCTTCTAATACCAAACCTGAGATCCTTCCTCTAACATGAAATGTGATATCCAACTCCTTCCCATTCCAAACCTGAGAGCCTATCTGTAGCATGAGATGTGATATCCAACTCCTTCCCATTCCAATCCTGAGACACTTCCGATAGCAGAGATGTGATATCTCAATGCTTATACCAAACCTGAGACCCTTCCTATAACATGAGATGTGATATCCAACTCCTTCCCGTTCCAAACCTGAGACTCTTCCTTTAGCATGAGATGCGATATCCAGCTCCTTCCCATTCCAATCCTGAGACACTTCCGATAGCATGAGATGTGATATCTCAATGCTTCTAATATCAAAACTGAGACCCTCCCTTTAGCATGAGATGTGATATCCAACTCCTTCCCATTCCAGTCCTGAGACCCTTCCTATAGCATGAGATATGATATCTCAATACTTCTAATACCAAACCTGAGATCCTTCTGATAACATGAGATGTGATATCCAAATCCTTCACCTTCCAAACCTGAGACCCTCCCTTTAGCATGAGATGTGATATCCAACTCCTTCCCATTCCAATCCTGAGACCCTTCTGATAGCATGAGATGTGATATCTCAAGGCTTCTAATACCAAACCTGAGATCCTTCCGATAGCATGAGATGTGATATCTCAATGCTTCTAATACCAAACCTGAGACCCTTCCTTTAGCATGAGATGTGATATCCAACTCCTTCCCATTCCATTCCTGAGACCCTTCTGATAGCATGATATGTGATATCTCAATGCCTCTAATACCAAACCTGAGATCCTACCTCTAACATGAAATGTGATATCCAACTCTTTCCCTTTCCAAACCTGAGAGACTTCCTATAGCATGAGATGTGATATCCAAGTCCTTCCCATTCCAATCCTGAAACCCTTCCTAAAGCTTGAGATGTGATATCCAACTCCTTCCCATTCCAATTCTGAGACCCTTCCTATACCATGAGACTTGATATCTCAATGGTTCTAATACCAAACCTGAGACCCGTCCTATAACATGAGATGTGATATCCAAATCCTTCCCCTTCCAAACCTTAGACCCTTCCTTTATCATGAGATGTAATATCCAACTCCTTCCCATTCCAATCCTGAGACCCTTCCGATATCATGAGATGTGATATCTCAATGCTTCTAATATCAAACTTGAGACCCTCCCTATTAATGAGATGTGATATCCAAGTCCTTCCCATTCCAATCCTGAGACCCTTCCTATAGCATGAGATGTGATATCTCAATGCTTCTAATACCAAACATGAGACCCTTCCTATAACATGAGATGGGAATATCCAACTCCTTCCCATTCCAATCCTGAGACCTCTCCGATAGCAGAGATGTGATATCTCAATGCTTATACCAAACCTGAGATCCTTCCTATAACATGAGATGTGATATCCAATTCCTTCCCATTCCAATCCTGAGACACTTCCTATAGCATGAGATGTGATATCTCACTGCTTATACCAAACCTGAGACCCTTCCTATAGCATGAGATGTGATATCCAACTCCTTCCCATTCCAATCCTGAGACCCTTCCTATAGCATGAGATCTGATATCTCAATGCTTCTTATATCAAACTTGAGACCCTCCCTATAGCATGAGATGTGATATCCAAGTCCTTCCCATTCCAATCCTGAGACACTTCCTATAGCATGAGATGTGATATCTCAATGCTTCTAATACCAAACCTGAGACTCTTCCTATAACATTAGATGGGATATCCAACTCCTTCCCATTCCAATCCTGAGACCCTTCCGATAGCAGAGATGTGATATCTCAATGCTTATACCAAACCTGAGACCCTTCCTATGGCATGAGATGTCATATACAACTCCTTCCCATTCCAATCCTGAGACCCTTCCTATAGCATGAGATGTGATATCTCAATGCTTATACCAAACCTGAGACCCTTCATATAGCATGAGATGTGATATCCAACTCCTTTCCATTCCAATCCTGAGACCCTTCCTATAGCATGAGATGTGATGTCTCAGTGCTTCTAATACCAAACTTGAGATCCTTCCTATAACATGAGATGTGATATCCAACTCCTTCCCAATCCAATCCTGAGACCCTTCCTATAGCATGAGATGTGATATCTCAATGCTTATACCAAACCTGAGACCCTTCCTATAGCATGAGATGTGATATCCAACTCCTTCCCATTCCAATCCTGAGACCCTTCCTATAGCATGAGATGTTATATCCAACTACTTCCCATTCCAATCCTGAGACCCTTCCTATAGCATGAGATGTGATATCCAACTCCTTCCCTTTCCAAACCTGAGAGCCTATCTATAGCATGAGATGTGATATCCAAGTCCTTCCCATTCCAATCCTGAGACACTTCCTATAGCATGAGATGTGATATCTCAATGCTTCTAATACCAAACCTGAGATCCTTCCTCTAACATGAAATGTGATATCCAACTCCTTCCCGTTCCAAACCTGAGAGCCTATCTATAGCATGAGATGTGATATCCAAGTCCTTCCCATTCCAATCCTTAGACCCTTCCTACAGCATGCAATATGATATTTCAATGATTCTAATAACAAACCTGAGACCCGTCCTATAACATGAGATGGGATATCCAACTCCTTCCCATTCCAATCCTGAGACACTTCCGATAGCAGAGATGTGATATCTCAATGCTTATACCAAACCTGAGACCCTTCCTATAACATGAGATGTGATATCCAACTCCTTCCCGTACCAAACCTGAGCCCCTTCCTTTAGCATGAGATGTGATATCCAGCTCCTTCCCATTCCAATCCTGAGACACTTCCGATAGCATGAGATGTGATATCTCAATGCTTCTAATATCAAAACTGAGACCCTCCCTATAGCATGATATGTGATATCTAAGTCCTTGCCATTCCAATCCTGAGACCCTTCCTATAGCATGAGATGTGATATCTCAATGCTTCTACCAAACCTGAGGCCCTTCCTTTAGCATGAGATGTGATATCCAACACTTTCCCATTCCAGTCCTGAGACCCTTCCTATAGCATGAGATATGATATCCCAATACTTCTAATACCAAACCTGAGATCCTTCCGATAACATGAGATGTGATATCCAACTCCTTCCCATTCCAATCCTGAGACCCTTCCTATAGCATGAGAAGTGATATCTCCATGCTTATACCAAACCTGAGACCCTTCCTATAGCATGAGATGTGATATTCAACTCCTTCCCATTCCAATCCTGAGACCCTTCCTATAGCATGAGAAGTGATATCTCCATGCGTATACCAAACCTGAGACCCTTCCTATAGCATGAGATGTGATATCCAAATCCTTCCCAATCCAATCCTGAGACCCTTCCTATAGCATGAGATGTGATATCTCAATGCTTATACCAAACCAGGGACCCGTCCTATAACATGAGATGGGATATCCAACTCCTTCCCATTTCAATCCTGAGCCACTTCCGATAGCAGAGATGTGATATCTCAATGCTTATACCAAACCTGAGACCCTTCCTATAACATGAGATGTGATATCCAACTCATTCCCGTTCCAAACCTGAGACACTTCCTATAGCATATGTGATATCCAACTCCTTCCCATTCCAAACATGAGACCCTTCCTATAGCAAGAATGTAATATCCAACTCCTACCCATTCCAATCCTGAGACCATTCCTATAGCATGAGATGTGATATATTAATGCTTCTAATACCAAACCTGAGATCCTTCCTATGACATGAAATGTGATATCCAAATCCTTCCCATTCCAAACCTGAGACCCTTCCTACAGCATGCGATGTGATATCTCAATGCTTCTAATATCAAACCTGAGACCCGTCCTATAACATGAGATGGGATATCCAACTCCTTCCCGTTCCAAACCTGATACCCTTCCTATAGCATGAGATGTGATATCCAATTCCTTCCCATCCCAATACTAAGACACCTCCGATAGCAGAGATGTGATATCTCAATGCTTATACCAAACCTGAGACTCTTCCTATAACATGAGATGTGATATCCAACTCCTTCCCATTCTAAACCTGAGACCCTTCCTATAGCATGAGATGTGATATCCAATTCCTTCCCATTCCAATCCTGAGACCCTTCCGATAGCATGAGATGTGATATCTCAATGCTTCTAATACCAAACTTGTGATCCTTCCTATAATAAGAGATGTGATATCCAAATCCTTCGCCTTCCAAACCTGAGACCCTCCCTTTAGCATGAGATGTGATATCTCAATGCCTCTAATACCAAACCTGAGATCCTTCCTCTAACATGAGATGTGATATCCAAATCCTTCCCCTTCCAAACCTGAGACCCTCCCTTTAGCATGAGATGTGATATTCAACTCCTTCCCATTCCAATCCTGAGACCCTTCTGATAGCATGAGATGTGATATCTCAATGCCTCTAATACCAAACCTGAGATCCTACCTCTAACATGAAATGTGATATCCAACTCCTTCCCTTTCCAAACGTGGGACCCTCCCTATAGCATGAGATGTGATATCTCAATGCTTCTACCAAACCTGAGACCCTTCCTTTAGCATGAGATGTGATATCCAACTCATTCCCATTCCAGTCCTGAGACCCTTCCTATAGCATGAGATATGATATCTCAATACTTCTAATACCAAACCTGAGATCCTTCCGATAACATGAGATGTGATATCCAAATCCTTCCCCTTCCAAACCTGAGACCCTCCCTTTAGCATGAGATGTGATATCCAACTCCTTCCCATTCCAATCCTGGGACCCTTCTGATAGCATGAGAAGTGATATCTCAATGCTTCTAATACCAAACCTGAGATCCTTCCTATAACATGAGATGTGATATCCAACTCCTTCCCATTCCAATCCTGAGACCCTTCCTATAGCATGAGAAGTGATATCTCCATGCTTATACCAAACCTGAGACCCTTCCTATAGCATGAGATGTGATATTCAACTCCTTCCCATTCCAATCCTGAGACCCTTCCTATAGCATGAGAAGTGATATCTCCATGCGTATACCAAACCTGAGACCCTTCCTATAGCATGAGATGTGATATCCAAATCCTTCCCATTCCAATCCTGAGACCCTTCCTATAGCATGAGATGTGATATCTCAATGCTTATACCAAACCAGAGACCCGTCCTATAACATGAGATGGGATATCCAACTCCTTCCCATTCCAAACCTGAGACACTTCCTATAGCATATGTGATATCCAACTCCTTCCCATTCCAAACATGAGACCCTTCCTATAGCAAGAATGTAATATCCAACTCCTACCCATTCCAATCCTGAGACCATTCCTATAGCATGAGATGTGATATATCAATGCTTCTAATACCAAACCTGAGATCCTTCCTATGACATGAAATGTGATATCCAAATCCTTACCATTCCAAACCTGAGACCCTTCCTACAGCATGCGATGTGATATCTCAATGCTTCTAATATCAAACCTGAGACCCGTCCTATAACATGAGATGGGATATCCAACTCCTTCCCGTTCCAAACCTGATACCCTTCCTATAGCATGAGATGTGATATCCAATTCCTTCCCATCCCAATCCTGAGACACCTCCGATAGCAGAGATGTGATATCTCAATGCTTATACCAAACCTGAGACTCTTCCTATAACATGAGATGTGATATCCAACTCCTTCCCGTTCCAAACCTGAGACCCTTCCTATAGCATGAGATGTGATATCCAATTCCTTCCCATTCCAATCCTGAGACCCTTCCGATAGCATGAGATGTGATATCTCAATGCTTCTAATACCAAACTTGTGATCCTTCCTATAATAAGAGATGTGATATCCAAATCCTTCGCCTTCCAAACCTGAGACCCTCCCTTTAGCATGAGATGTGATATCTCAATGCCTCTAATACCAAACCTGAGATCCTTCCTCTAACATGAGATGTGATATCCAAATCCTTCCCCTTCCAAACCTGAGACCCTCCCTTTAGCATGAGATGTGATATCCAAATCCTTCCCATTCCGATCCTGAGACCCTTCTGATAGCATGAGATGTGATATCTCAATGCCTCTAATACCAAACCTGAGATCCTACCTCTAACATGAAATGTGATATCTAACTCCTTCCCTTTCCAAACGTGAGACCCTCCCTATAGCATGAGATCTGATATCCAAGTCCTTCCCATGCCAATCCTGACACCCTTCCTATAGCATGAGATGTGATATCTCAATGCTTCTAATACCAAACCTGAGACCCTTCCTATAACATAAGATGGGATATCCAACTCCTTCCCATTCCAATCCTGAGACCCTTCCGATAGCAGAGATGTGATATCTCAATGCTTATACCAAACCTGAGACTCTTCCTATAACATGAGATGTGATATCCAACTCCTTCCCGTTCCAAACCTGAGACCCTTCCTATAGCATGAGATGTGATGTCCAATTCCTTCCCATTCCAATCCTGAGACCCTTCCGATAGCATGAGATGTGATATCTCAATGCTTCTAATACCAAACTTGTGATCCTTCCTATAATAAGAGATGTGATATCCAAATCCTTCGCCTTCCAAACCTGAGACCCTCCCTTTAGCATGAGATGTGATATCCAGCTCCTTCCCATTCCAATCCTGAGACACTTCCGATAGCATGAGATGTGATATCTCAATGCTTCTAATATCAAAACTGAGACCCTCCCTATAGCATGATATGTGATATCTAACCTATAATAAGAGATGTGATATCCAAATCCTTCCCCTTCCAAACCTGAGACCCTCCCTTTAGCATGAGATGTGATATCTCAATGCCTCTAATACCAAACCTGAGATCCTTCCAATAGCATGAGATGTCATATCTCAATGCTTCTAATACCAAACCTGAGATCCTTCCTATAACATGAGATGTGATATCCAAATCCTTCCCCTTCCAAACCTGAGACCCTCCCTTTAGCATGAGATGTGATATCCAACTCCTTCCCATTCCAATCCTGAGACCCTTCTGATAGCATGAGATGTGATATCTCAATGCCTCTAATACCAAAACTGAGATCCTACCTCTAACATGAAATGTGATATCCAACTCCTTCCCTTTCCAAACGTGAGACCCTCCCTATAGCATGAGATGTGATATCCAAGTCCTTCCCATTCCAATCCTGAGACCCTTCCTATAGCATGAGATGTGATATCTCAATGCTTCTAATACCAAACCTGAGACCCTTCCTATAACATAAGATGGGATATCCAACTCCTTTCCATTCCAATCCTGAGACCCTTCCGATTGCAGAGATGTGATATCTCAATGCTTATACCAAACCTGAGACCCTTCCTGTAGCATGAGATGTCATATACAACTCCTTCCCATTCCAATCCTGAGACCCTTCCTATAGCATGAGATGTGATATCCAACTCCTTCCCATTCCAATCCTGAGACCCTTCCTATAGCATGAGATATGATATCTCAATGCTTCTAACACCAAACCTGAGATCCTTCAGATAGCATGAGATGTGATATCTCAATGCTTCTAATACCAAACCTGAGATCATTCCTATAACACGAGATGTAATATCCAAATCCTTCCCCTTCCAAACCTGAGACCCTCCATTTAGCATGAGATGTGATATCCAACTCCTTCCCATTCCAATCCTGAGACCCTTCCTATAGCATGAGATGTGATGTCTCAATGCTTCTAATACAAAACCTGAGATCCTTCCTATAACTTGAGATGTGATATCCAACTCCTTCCCATTCCAATCCTGAGACACTTCCTATAGCATGAGAAGTGATATCTCAATGCTTATACCAAACCTGAGACCCTTCCTACGGCATGAAATGTCATATACAACTCCTTCCCATTCCAATCCTGAGACCCGTCCTATAGCATGAGATGTGATATCTCAATGCTTATACCAAACCTGACACCCTTCCTATAGCATGAGATGTGATATCCAAGTCCTTCCCATTCCAATCCTGAGACCCTTCCTATAGCATGAGATGTGATATCTCAATGCTTCTAGTACCAAACCTGAGACCCGTCCTATAGCATGAGATGTGATATCCAACTACTTCCCATTCCAATCCTGAGACCCTTCCTATAGCATGAGATGTGATATCCAACTCCTTCCATTCCACTCCTGAGACCTGTCCTATAGCATGAGATGTGATATCTCAATGCTTATACCAAACCTGAGACCCTTCCTATAGCATGAGATGTGATATCCAACTACTTCCCATTCCAATCCTGAGACCCTTCCTATAGCATGAGATGTGATATCCAACTCGTTCCCTTTCCAAACCTGAGAGCCTATCTATAGCATGAGATGGGATATCCAACTCCTTCCCATTCCAATCCTGAGACACTTCCGATAGCAGAGATGTGATATCTGAATGCTTATACCACACCTGAGACCCTTCCTATAACATGAGATGTGATATCCAACTCCTTCCCGTTCCAAACCTGAGACCCTTCCTTTAGCATGAGATGTAATATCCAGCTCCTTCCCATTCCAATCCTGAGACCCTTCCGATAGCATGAGATGTGATATCTCAATGCTTCTAATACCAAACCTGTGATCCTTCCTATAACATGAGATGTGATATCCAAATCCTACCCCTTCCAAACCTGAGACCCTCCCTTTAGCATGAGATGTGATATCCAACTTCTTCCCATTCCAATCCTGAGACCCTTACTATAGCATGAGATGTGATATCTCAATGCTTATACCAAACCTGAGACCCTTCCTTTAGCATGAGATGTGATATCCAACTCCTTCCCATTCCAATCCTGAGACCCTTCCTATAGCATGAGATGTGATGTCTCAATGCTTCTAATACCAAACCTGAGATCCTTCCTATAACATGAGATGTGATATCCAACTCCTTCCATTCCAATCCTGAGAAACGTCCTATAGCATGAGATGTGATATCTCAATGCTTATACCAAACCTGAGACCCTTCCTATAGCATGAGATGTGATATCCAACTACTTCCCATTCCAATCCTGAGACCCTTCCTATACCATGAGATGTGATATCCAACTCCTTCCCTTTCCAAACCTGAGAGCCTATCTATAGCATGAGATGTGATATCCAAGTCCTTCCCATTCCAATCCTGAGACCCTTCCTATAGCATGAGATGTGATATCTCAATGCTTCTAATACCAAACCTGAGATCCTTCCTCTAACATGAAATGTGATATCCAACTCCTTCCCGTTCCAAACCTGAGAGCCTATCTATAGCATGATATGTGATATCCAAGTCCTTCCCATTCAAATCCTTAGACCCTTCCTACAGCATGCAATATGATATCTCAATGATTCTAATAACAAACCTGAGACCCGTCCTATAACATGAGATGTGATATCCAACTCCTTCCCGTTCCAAACCTGAGACCCTTCCTTTAGATTGAGATGTGATATCCAGCTCCTTCCCATTCCAATCCTGAGACACTTCCGATAGCATGAGATGCGATATCTCAATGCTTCTAATATCAAAACTGAGACCCTCCCTATAGCATGATATGGGATATCTAAGTCCTTCCCATTCCAATCCTGAGACCCTTCCTATAGCATGAGATGTGATATCTCAATGCTTCTACCAAACCTGAGACCCTTCCTTTAGCATGAGATGTGATATCCAACTCCTTCCCATTCCAGTCCTGAGACCCTTCCTATAGCATGAGATATGATATCTCAATACATCTAATACCAAACCTGAGATCCTTCCGATAACATGAGATGTGATATCCAAATGCTTCCCCTTCCAAACCTGAGACCCTTCTAATAGCATGAGATGTGATATCTCAATGTTTCTAATACCAAACCTGAGATCCTTCCTATAACATGAGATGTGATATCCAACTCCTTCCCATTCCAATCCTGAGACCCTTCCTATAGCATGAGAAGTGATATCTCCATGCTTATACCAAACCTGAGACCCTTCCTATAGCATGAGATGTGATATTCAACTCCTTCCCATTCCAATCCTGAGACCCTTCCTATAGCATGAGAAGTGATAACTCCATGCATATACCAAACCTGAGACCCTTCCTATAGCATGAGATGTGATATCCAAATCCTTCCCATTCCAATCCTGAGCCACTTCCGATAGCAGAGATGTGCTATCTCAATGCTTATACCAAACCTGAGACCCTTCCTATAACATGAGATGTGATATCCAACTCATTCCCGTTCCAAACCTGAGACACTTCCTATAGCATATGTGATATCCAACTCCTTCCCATTCCAAACATGAGACCCTTCCTATAGCAAGAATGTAATATCCAACTCCTACCCATTCCAATCCTGAGACCATTCCTATAGCATGAGATGTGATATCTCAATGCTTATACCAAACCTGAGACTCTTCCTATAACATGAGATGTGATATCCAACTCCTTCCCGTTCCAAACCTGAGACCCTTCCTATAGCATGAGATGTGATATCCAACTCCTTCCCATTCCAATCCTGAGACCCTTCCGATAGCATGAGATGTGATATCTCAATGCTTCTAATACCAAACTTGTGATCCTTCCTATAATAAGAGATGTGATATCCAAATCCTTCCCCTTCCAAACCTGAGACCCTCCCTTTAGCATGAGATGTGATATCTCAATGCCTCTAATACCAGACCTGAGATTCTTCCAATAGCATGAGATGTCATATCTCAATGCTTCTAATACCAAACCTGAGATCCTTCCTATAACATGAGATGTGATATCCAAATCCTTCCCCTTCCAAACCTGATACCCTCCCTTTAGCATGAGATGTGATATCCAACTCCTTCCCATTCCAATCCTGAGACCCTTCTGATAGCATGAGATGTGATATCTCAATGCCTCTAATACCAAAACTGAGATCCTACCTCTAACATGAAATGTGATATCCAACTCCTTCCCTTTCCAAACGTGAGACCCTCCCTATAGCATGAGATGTGATATCCAAGTCCTTCCCATTCCAATCCTGAGACCCTTCCTATAGCATGAGATGTGATATCTCAATGCTTCTAATACCAAACCTGAGACCCTTCCTATAACATAGGATGGGATATCCAACTCCTTTCCATTCCAATCCTGAGACCCTTCCGATTGCAGAGATGTGATATCTCAATGCTTATACCAAACCTGAGACCCTTCCTGTGGCATGAGATGTCATACACAACTCCTTCCCATTCCAATCCTGAGACCCTTCCTATAGCATGAGATGTGATATCCAACTCCTTCCCATTCCAATCCTGAGACCCTTCCTATAGCATGAGATGTGATATCTCAATGCTTCTAATACCAAACCTGAGATCATTCCTATAACACGAGATGTAATATCCAAATCCTTCCCCTTCCAAACCTGAGACCCTCCCTTTAGCATGAGATGTGATATCCAACTCCTTCCCATTCCAATCCTGAGACCCTTCCTATAGCATGAGATGTGATGTCTCAATGCTTCTAATACAAAACCTGAGATCCTTCCTATAACTTGAGATGTGATATCCAACTCCTTCCCATTCCAAACCTGAGACACTTCCTATAGCATGAGAAGTGATATCTCAATGCTTATACCAAACCTGAGACCCTTCCTACGGCATGAGATGTCATATACAACTCCTTCCCATTCCAATCCTGAGACCCGTCCTATAGCATGAGATGTGATATCTCAATGCTTATACCAAACCTGACACCCATCCTATAGCATGAGATGTGATATCCAACTACTTCCCATTCCAATCCTGAGACCCTTCCTATAGTATGAGATGTGATATCCAACTCCTTCCCTTTCCAAACCTGAGAGCCTATCTATAGCATGAGATGTGATATCCAAGTCCTTCCCATTCCAATCCTGAGACCCTTCCTATAGCATGAGATGTGATATCTCAATGCTTCTAATACCAAACCTGAGACCCTTCCTATAGCATGAGATGTGATATCCAACTACTTCCCATTCCAATCCTGAGACCCTTCCTATAGCATGAGATGTGATATCCAACTCCTTCCATCCCACTCCTGAGACCTGTCCTATAGCATGAGATGTGATATCTCAATGCTTATACCAAACCTGAGACCCTTCCTATAGCATGAGATGTGATATCCAACTACTTCCCATTCCAATCCTGAGACCCTTCCTATAGCATGAGATGTGATATCCAACTCCTTCCCTTTCCAAACCTGAAAGCCTATCTATAGCATGAGATGGGATATCCAACTCCTTCCCATTCCAATCCTGAGACACTTCCGATAGCAGAGATGTGATATCTGAATGCTTATACCACACCTGAGACCCTTCCTATAACATGAGATGTGATATCCAACTCCTTCCCGTTCCAAACCTGAGACCCTTCCTTTAGCATGAGATGTAATATCCAGCTCCTTCCCATTCCAATCCTGAGACACTTCCGATAGCATGAGATGTGATATCTCAAAGCTTCTAATATCGAAACTGAGACCCTCCCTATAGCATGATATGTGATACCTAAGTCCTTCCCATTCCAATCCTGAGACCCTTCCTGTAGCATGAGATGTGATATCTCAATGCTTCTACCAAACCTGAGACCCTTCCTGTAGCATGAGATGTGATATCTCAATGCTTCTACCAAACCTGAGACCCTCCCTATAGCATGATATGTGATACCTAAGTCCTTCCCATTCCAGTCCTGAGACCCTTCCTATAGCATGAGATATGATATCTCAATACTTCTAATACCAAACCTGAGATCCTTCCGATAACATGAGATGTGATATCCAAATCCTTCCCCTTCCAAACCTGAGACCCTCCCTTTAGCATGAGATGTGATATCCAACTCCTTCCCATTCCAATCCTGAGACCCTTCTGATAGCATGAGATGTGATATCTCAATGCTTCTAATACCAAACCTGAGATCCTTCCTATAACATGAGATGTGATATCCAACTCCTTCCCATTCCAATCCTGAGACCCTTCCTATAGCATGAGAAGTGATATCTCCATGCGTATACCAAACCTGAGACCCTTCCTATAGCATGAGATGTGATATCCAATTCCTTCCCATCCCAATCCTGAGACACCTCCGATAGCAGAGATGTGATATCTCAATGCTTATACCAAACCTGAGACTCTTCCTATAACATGAGATGTGATATCCAACTTCTTCCCGTTCCAAACCTGAGACCCTTCCTATAGCATGAGATGAGATATCCAACTCCTTCCCATTCCAATCCTGAGACCCTTCCGATAGCATGAGATGTGATATCTCAATGCTTCTAATACCAAACCTGAGATCCTTCCTATAACATGAGATGTGATATCCAACTCCTTCCATTTCCAATCCTGAGACACTTCCTATAGCATGAGAAGTGATATCTCCATGCTTATACCAAACCTGAGACCCTTCCTATAGCATGAGATGTGATATCCAATTTCTTCTCATTCCAATCCTGAGACCCTTCCTATAGCATGAGAAGTGATATCTCCATGTGTATACCAAACCTGAGACCCTTCCTATAGCATGAGATGTGATATCCAAATCCTTACCATTCCAATCCTGAGACCCTTCCTATAGCATGAGATGTGATATCTCAATGCTTATACCAAACCAGAGACCCGTCCTATAACATGAGATGGGATATCCAACTCCTTCCCATTCCAATCCTGAGCCACTTCCAATAGCAGAGATGTGATATCTCAATGCTTATACCAAACCTGAGACCCTTCCTATAACATGAGATGTGATATCCAACTCATTCCCGTTCCAAACCTAAGACACTTCCTATAGCATATGTGATATCCAACTCCTTCCCATTCCAAACATGAGACCCTTCTTATAGAAAGAATGTAATATCCAACTCCTACCCATTCCAATCCTGAGACCATTCCTATAGCATGAGATGTGATATATCAATGCTTCTAATACCAAACCTGAGATCCTTCCTATGACATGAAATGTGATATCCAAATCCTTCCCATTCCAAACCTGAGACCCTTCCTACAGCATGCGATGTGATATCTCAATGCTTCTAATATCAAACCTGAGACCCGTCCTATAACATGAGATGGGATATCCAACTCCTTCCCGTTCCAAACCTGACACCCTTCCTATAGCATGAGATGTGATATCCAATTCCTTCCCATCCCAATCCTGAGACACCTCCGATAGCAGAGATGTGATATCTCAATTCTTATACCAAACCTGAGACTCTTCCTATAACATGAGATGTGATATCCAAATCCTTCCCGTTCCAAACCTGAGACCCTTCCTATAGCATGAGATCTGATATCCAACTCCTTCCCATTCCAATCCTGAGACCCTTCCTATAACATGAGATGGGAATATCCAACTCCTTCCCATTCCAATCCTGAGACCCTTCCGATAGCAGAAATGTGATATCTCAATGCTTATACCAAACCTGAGATCCTTCCTATAACATGAGATGTGATATCCAACTCCTTCCCATTCCAATCCTGAGACCCTTCCTATAGCATGAGATGTGATATCTCACTGCTTATACCAAACCTGAGACCCTTCCTATAGCATGAGATGTGATATCCAACTCCTTCCCATTCCAATCCTGAGACCCTTCCTATAGCATGAGATGTGATATCTCAATGCTTCTAATATCAAACTTGAGACCCTCCCTATAGCATGAGATGTGATATCCAAGTCCTTCCCATTCCAATCCTGAGACACTTCCTATAGCATGAGATGTGATATCTCAATGCTTCTAACAAAACTGAGACTCTTCCTGTAACATGAGATGGGATATCCAACTCCTTCCCATTCCAAGCATGAGACCCTTCCGATAGCAGAGATGTGATATCTCAAAGCTTATACCAAACCTGAGACCCTTCCTACGGCATGAAATGTCATATACAACTCCTTCCCATTCCAATCCTGAGACCCTTCCTATAGCATGAGATGTGATATCTCAATGCTTATACCAAACCTGAGACCCTTCCTATAGCATGAGATGTGATATCTGAATGCTTATACCACACCTGAGACCCTTCCTATAACATGAGATGTGATATCCAACTCCTTCCCGTTCCAAACCTGAGACCCTTCCTTTAGCATGAGATGTAATATCCAGCTCCTTCCCATTCCAATCCTGAGACACTTCCGATAGCATGAGATGTGATATCTCAAAGCTTCTAATATCAAAACTGAGACCCTCCCTATAGCATGATATGTGATATCTAAGTCCTTCCCATTCCAATCCTGAGACCCTTCCTGTAGCATGAGATGTGATATCTCAATGCTTCTACCAAACCTGAGACCCTTCCTTTAGCATGAGATGTGATATCCAACTCCTTCCCATTCCAGTCCTGAGACCCTTCCTATAGCATGAGATATGATATCTCAATACTTCTAATACCAAACCTGAGATCCTTCCGATAACATGAGATGTGATATCCAAATCCTTCCCCTTCCAAACCTGAGACCCTCCCTTTAGCATGAGATGTGATATCCAACTCCTTCCCATTCCAATCCTGAGACCCTTCTGATAGCATGAGATGTGATATCTCAATGCTTCTAATACCAAACCTGAGATCCTTCCTATAACATGAGATGTGATATCCAACTCCTTCCCATTCCAATCCTGAGACCCTTCCTATAGCATGAGAAGTGATATCTCCATGCGTATACCAAACCTGAGACCCTTCCTATAGCATGAGATGTGATATCCAATTCCTTCCCATCCCAATCCTGAGACACCTCCGATAGCAGAGATGTGATATCTCAATGCTTATACCAAACCTGAGACTCTTCCTATAACATGAGATGTGATATCCAACTTCTTCCTGTTCCAAACCTGAGACCCTTCCTATAGCATGAGATGAGATATCCAACTCCTTCCCATTCCAATCCTGAGACCCTTCCGATAGCATGAGATGTGATATCTCAATGCTTCTAATACCAAACCTGAGATCCTTCCTATAACATGAGATGTGATTTCCAACTCCTTCCAATTCCAATCCTGAGACCCTTCCTATAGCATGAGAAGTGATATCTCCATGCTTATACCAAACCTGAGACCCTTCCTATAGCATGAGATGTGATATCCAATTTCTTCCCATTCCAATCCTGAGACCCTTCCTATAGCATGAGAAGTGATATCTCCATGTGTATACCAAACCTGAGACCCTTCCTATAGCATGAGATGTGATATCCAAATCCTTACCATTCCAATCCTGAGACCCTTCCTATAGCATGAGATGTGATATCTCAATGCTTATACCAAACCAGAGACCCGTCCTATAACATGAGATGGGATATCCAACTCCTTCCCATTCCAATCCTGAGCCACTTCCAATAGCAGAGATGTGATATCTCAATGCTTATACCAAACCTGAGACCCTTCCTATAACATGAGATGTGATATCCAACTCATTCCCGTTCCAAACCTAAGACACTTCCTATAGCATATGTGATATCCAACTCCTTCCCATTCCAAACATGAGACCCTTCTTATAGAAAGAATGTAATATCCAACTCCTACCCATTCCAATCCTGAGACCATTCCTATAGCATGAGATGTGATATATCAATGCTTCTAATACCAAACCTGAGATCCTTCCTATGACATGAAATGTGATATCCAAATCCTTCCCATTCCAAACCTGAGACCCTTCCTACAGCATGCGATTTGATATCTCAATGCTTCTAATATCAAACCTGAGACCCGTCCTATAACATGAGATGGGATATCCAACTCCTTCCCATTCCAAACCTGATACCCTTCCTATAGCATGAGATGTGATATCCAATTAATTCCCATCCCAATCCTGAGACACCTCCGATAGCAGAGATGTGATATCTCAATTCTTATACCAAACCTGAGACTCTTCCTATAACATGAGATGTGATATCCAAATCCTTCCCGTTCCAAACCTGAGACCCTTCCTATAGCATGAGATCTGATATCCAACTCCTTCCCATTCCAATCCTGAGACCCTTCCTATAACATGAGATGGGAATATCCAACTCCTTCCCATTCCAATCCTGAGACCCTTCCGATTGCAGAAATGTGATATCTCAATGCTTATACCAAACCTGAGATCCTTCCTATAACATGAGATGTGATATCCAACTCCTTCCCATTCCAATCCTGAGACCCTTCCTATAGCATGAGATGTGATATCTCACTGCTTATACCAAACCTGAGACCCTTCCTATAGCATGAGATGTGATATCCAACTCCTTCCCATTCCAATCCTGAGACCCTTTCTATAGCATGAGATGTGATATCTCAATGCTTCTAATATCAAACTTGAGACCCTCCCTATAGCATGAGATGTGATATCCAAGTCCTTCCCATTCCAATCCTGAGACACTTCCTATAGCATGAGATGTGATATCTCAATGCTTCTAACAAAACTGAGACTCTTCCTGTAACATGAGATGGGATATCCAACTCCTTCCCATTCCAAGCATGAGACCCTTCCGATAGCAGAGATGTGATATCTCAAAGCTTATACCAAACCTGAGACCCTTCCTACGGCATGAAATGTCATATACAACTCCTTCCCATTCCAATCCTGAGACCCTTCCTATAGCATGAGATGTGATATCTCAATGCTTATACCAAACCTGAGACCCTTCCTATAGCATGAGATGTGATATTCAACTCCTTCCCATCCCAATCCTGAGACACTTGCGATTGCAGAGATGTGATATCTCAATGCTTATACCAAACCTGAGACTCTTCCTATAACATGAGATGGGATATCCTACTCCTTCCCGTTCCAAACCTGAGACCCTTCCTATAGCATGAGATGTGATATCCAAGTCCTTCCCATTCCAATCCTGAGACACTTCCTATAACATGAGATGTGATGTCTCAATGCTTCTAATACCAAACCTGAGATCTATCCTATAACATGAGATGTGATATCCAACTCCTTCCCATTCCAATCCTGAGACCCTTCCTATAGCATGAGATGTGATATCTCAATGCCTCTTTACCAAACCTGAGATCCTACCTCTAACATGAAATGTGATATCCAACTCCTTCCCCTTCCAAACCTGAGAGCCTTCCTATAGCATGAGATGTGATATCCAAGTCCTTCCCATTCCAATCCTGAGACCCTTCCTATAACATCAGATGTGATATCCAACTCCTTCCCATTCCAACCTGAGACCCTTCCTATAGCATGAGATGGGATATCCAACTCCTTCCAAATCCATTCCTGATACCCTTCCGATAGCATGAGATGTGATATCCCAATGCTTCTACAAAACCTGAGACCCATACATGGCATGAGATGGGATATCCAACTCCTTCCCATTCCAATCCTGAGACCCTTCCGATAGCAGGGATGTGATATCTCAATGCTTCTGATACCAAACCTGAGATCCTTCCTATAACATCAGATGTGATCTCCAACTCCTTCCCATTCCAATCCTGAGACTCTTCCTATAGCATGAGATGTGATATCTCAATGCTTATACCAAACCTGAGACCCTTCCTATAGCATGAGATGTGATATCCAACTCCTTCCCATTCCAATCCTGAGACCCTTCCTATAGCATGAGATGTGATATCTCAATGCCTCTAATACCAAACCTGAGATCCTTCCTCTAACATGAAATGTGATATCCAACTCCTTCCCTTTCCAAACCTGAGAGCCTACCTATAGCATGAGATGTGATATCCAAGTCCTTCCCATTCCAATCCTTAGACCCTTCCTACAGCATGCAATATGATATCTCAATGATTCTAATAACAAACCTGAGACCCGTCCTATAACATGAGATGGGATATCCAACTCCTTCCCATTCCAATCCTGAGACACTTCCGATAGCAGGGATGTGATATCTCAATGCTTATACCAAACCTGAGACCCTTCCTATAGCATGAGATGTGATATCCAACTCCTTCCCGTTCCAAACCTGAGACCCTTCCTATAGCATATGTGATATCCAACTGCTTCCCATTCCAAACATGAGACCCTTCCTATAGCAAGAATGTAATATCCAACTCCTTCCCATTCCAATCCTGAGACCCTTCCTACAGCATGCAATGTGATATCTCAATGCTTCTAATACCAAACCTGAGACCCGTCCTATAACATGAGATGGGATATCCAACTCCTTCCCGTTCCAAACCTGAGACCCTTCCTATAGCATGAGATGTGATATCCAACTCCTTCCCATCCCAATCCTGAGACCCTTCCTACAGCATGCAATGTGATATCTCAATGCTTATACCAAACCTGAGACTCTTCCTATAAAATGAGATGGGATATCCAACTCCTTCCCGTTCCAAACCTGAGACCCTTCCTATAGCATGAGATGTGATATCCAACTCCTTCCCATTCCAATCCTGAGACCCTTCCTATAGCATGAGATGTGATATCTCAATGCTTATACCAAACCTGATACCCTTCCTATAGCATGAGATGTGATATCCAACTCCTTCCCATTCCAATCCTGAGACCCTTTCTATAGCATGAGATGTGATATCTCAATGCTTATACCAAACCTGAGACCCTTCCTATAACATGAGATGTGATATCCAACTCCTTCCCGTTTCAAACCTGAGACCCTTCCTTTAGCATGAGATGTGATATCCAGCTCCTTCGAATTCCAATCCTGAGACACTTCCGATAGCATGAGATGTGATATCTCAATGCTTCTAATATCAAAACTGTGACCCTGTCTATAGCATGATATGTGATATCTAAGTCCTTCCCATTCCAATCCTGAGACCCTTCCTATAGCATGAGATGTGATATCTCAATGCTTCTACCAAACCTGAGACCCTTCCTTTAGCATGAGATGTGATATCCAACTCCTTCCCATTCCAGTCCTGAGACCCTTCCTATAGCATGAGATATGATATCTCAATACTTCTAATACCAAACCTGAGATCCTTCCGATAACATGAGATGTGATATCCAAATCCTTCCCCTTCCAAACCTGAGACTCTCCCTTTAGCATGAGATGTGATATCCAACTCTTTCCCATTCCAATCCTGAGACCCTTCTGATAGCATGAGATGTGATATCTCAATGTTTCTAATACCAAACCTGAGATCCTTCCTATAACATGAGATGTGATATCTCAATGCTTCTAATACCAAACCTGAGACCCTCCCTTTAGCATGAGATGTGATATCCGACTCCTTCCCATTCCAATCCTGAGACCCTTCTGATAGCATGAGATGTGATATCTCAATGCCTCTAATACCAAACCTGAGATCCTCCCAATAGCATGAGATGTGATATCTCAATGCTTCTAATACCAAACCTGAGATCCTTCCCATAACATGAGATGTAATACCCAAATCCTTCCCCTTCCAAACCTGAGACCCTCCCTTTAATATGAGATGTGATATCCAACTCCTTCCCATTCCAATCCTGAGATCCTTCTGATAGCATGAGGTGTGATATCTCAATGCCTCTAATACCAAACCTGAGATCCTACCTCTAACATGAAATGTGATATCCAACTCCTTCCCCTTCCAAACCTGAGAGCCTTCCTAGAGCATGAGATGTGATATCCAAGTCCTTCCCATTCCAATCCTGAGACCCTTCCTAAAACATGAGAAGTGATATCCAACTCCTTCCCATTCCAACCTGAGACCCTTCCTATAGCATGAGATGGGATATCCAACTCCTTCCAAATCCAATCCTGATACCCTTCCGATAGCATGAGATGTGATATCCCAATGCTTCTACAAAACCTGAGACCCATACATGGCATGAGATGTGATATCAAACTCCTTCCCATTCCAATTCTGAGACCCTTCCTATAGCTTGAGATGTGATATCCAACTCCTTCCCATTCCAATTCTGAGACCCTTCCTATAGCATGAGATGTGATATCTCAATGCTTCTAATACCAAACCTGAGACCCTTCCTATAACATGAGATGTGATATCCAAGTCCTTCCCATTCCAATCCTGAGACCCTTCCTATAGCATGAGATGTGATATCTCAATGCTTCTAATACCAAACCTGAGACCCTTCCTATAACATGAGATGTGATATCCAAGTCCTTCCCATTTCAATCCTGAGACCCTTCCTATAGCTTGAGATGTGATATCCAACTCCTTCCCATTCCAATTCTGAGACCCGTTCTATACCATGAGATGTGATATCTCAATGCTTCTAATGCCAAACCTGAGACCCCTCCTATAACGAGAATGGGTATCCAACTCCTTCCCATTCCAATCCTGAGACCCTTCCGATAGCGGAGATGTGATATCTCAATGCTTATACCAATCCTGAGACCCTTCCTATAGCATGAGATGTGATGTCTCAATGCTTCTAATACCAAACCTGAGTTCCTTCCTATAACATGAGATGTGATATCCAACTCCTTCCCATTCCAAATCCTGAGACACTTCCTATAGCATGAGAAGTGATATCTCCATGCTTATACCAAACCTGAGACCCTTCCTATAGCATGAGATGTGATATCCAAATCCTTCCCATTCCAATCCTGAGACCCTTCCTATAGCATGAGATGTGATATCTCAATGCTTATACCAAACCTGAGAGCCTACCTATAGCATGAGATGTGATATCCAAGTCCATCCCATTCCAATCCTTAGACGCTTCCTACAGCATGCGATGTGATATCTCAATGATTCTAATACCAAACCAGAGACCCGTCCTATAACATGAGATGGGATATCCAACTCCTTCCCGTTCCAAACCTGAGACCCTTCCTATAGCATATCTGATATCCAACTCCTTCCCATTCCAAACATGAGACCCTTCCTATAGCAAGAATGTAATATCCAACTCCTACCCATTCCAATCCTGAGACCATTCCTATAGCATGAGATGTGATATCTCAATGCTTCTAATACCAAACCTGAGATACTTCCTATGACATGAGTTGTGATATCCAATTCCTTCCCATTCCAAACCTGAGATCCTTCCTACAGCATGCGATGTGATATCTCAATGCTTCTAATACCAAACCTGAGACCTGTCCTATAACATGAGATGGGATATCCAACTCCTTCCCGTTCCAAACCTGAGACCCTTCCTATAGCATGAGATGTGATATCCAACTCCTTCCCATTCCAATCCTGAGACCCTTCCGATAGCATGAGATGTGATATCTCAATGCTTCTAATACCAAACCTGTGATCCTTCCTATAACATGAGATGTGATATCCAAATCATACCCCTTCCAAACCTGAGACCCTCCCTTTAGCATGAGATGTGATATCCAACTCCTTCCCATTCCAATCCTGAGACCCTTCCTATAGCATGAGATGTGATATCTCAATGCTTATACCAAACCTGAGACCCTTCCTATAGCATGAGATGTGATATCCAACTCCTTCCCATTCCAATCCTGAGACTCTTCCTATAGCATGAGATGTGATGTCTCAATGCTTCTAATACCAAACCTGAGATCCTTCCTATAACATGAGATGTGATATCCAACTCCTTCCATTCCAATCCTGAGAAACGTCCTATAGCATGAGATGTGATATCTCAATGCTTATACCAAACCTGAGACCCTTCCTATAGCATGAGATGTGATATCCAACTACTTCCCTTTCCAATCCTGAGACCCTTCCTATACCATGAGATGTGATATCCAACTCCTTCCCTTTCCAAACCTGAGAGCCTATCTATAGCATGAGATGTGATATCCAAGTCCTTCCATTCCAACCCTGAGACCCTTCCTATAGCATGAGATGTGATATCTCAATGCTTCTAATACCAAACCTGAGATCCTTCCTCTAACATGAAATGTGATATCCAACTCCTTCCCGTTCCAAACCTGAGAGCCTATCTATAGCATGAGATGTGATATCCAAGTCCTTCCCATTCCAATCCTTAGACCCTTCCTACAGCATGCAATATGATATCTCAATGATTCTAATAACAAACCTGAGACCCGTCCTATAACATGAGATGGGATATCCAACTCCTTCCCATTCCACTCCTGAGACACTTCCGATAGCAGAGATGTCATATCTCAATGCTTATACCAAACCTGAGACCCTTCCTATAACATGAGATGTGATATCCAACTCCTTCCCGTTCCAAACCTGAGACCCTTCCTTTAGCATGAGATGTGATATCCAGCTCCTTCCCATTCCAATCCTGAGACACTTCCGATAGCATGGGATGTGATATCTCAATGCTTCTAATATCAAAACTGAGACCCTCCCTATAGCATGATATGTGATATCTAAGTCCTTCCCATTCCAATCCTGAGACCCTTCCTATAGCATGAGATGTGATATCTCAATGCTTCTACCAAACCTGAGACCCTTCCTTTAGCATGAGATGTGATATCCAACTCCTTCCCATTCCAGTCCCGAGACCCTTCCTATAGCATGAGATATGATATCTCAATGCTTCTAATACCAAACCTGAGACCCTTCCTATAACATGAGATGTGATATCCAAGTCCTTCCCATTCCAATCCTGAGACCCTTCCTATAGCATGAGATGTGATATCTCAATGCTTCTAATACCAAACCTGAGACCCTTCCTATAACATGAGATGTGATATCCAAGTCCTTCCCATTTCAATCCTGAGACCCTTCCTATAGCTTGAGATGTGATATCCAACTCCTTCCCATTCCAATTCTGAGACCCGTCCTATACCATGAGATGTGATATCTCAATGCTTCTAATGCCAAACCTGAGACCCCTCCTATAACGAGATGGGGTATCCAACTCCTTCCCATTCCAATCCTGAGACCCTTCCGATAGCAGAGATGTGATATCTCAATGCTTATACCAATCCTGAGACCCTTCCTATAGCATTAGATGTGATGTCTCAATGCTTCTAATACCAAACCTGAGTTCCTTCCTATAACATGAGATGTGATATCCAACTCCTTCCCATTCCAAATCCTGAGACACTTCCTATAGCATGAGAAGTGATATCTCCATGCTTATACCAAACCTGAGACCCTTCCTATAGCATGAGATGTGATATCCAAATCCTTCCCATTCCAATCCTGAGACCCTTCCTATAGCATGAGATGTGATATCTCAATGCTTATACCAAACCTGAGAGCCTACCTATAGCATGAGATGTGATATCCAAGTCCATCCCATTCCAATCCTTAGACGCTTCCTACAGCATGCGATGTGATATCTCAATGATTCTAATACCAAACCAGAGACCCGTCCTATAACATGAGATGGGATATCCAACTCCTTCCCGTTCCAAACCTGAGACCCTTCCTATAGCATATGTGATATCCAACTCCTTCCCATTCCAAACATGAGACCCTTCCTATAGCAAGAATGTAATATCCAACTCCTACCCATTCCAATCCTGAGACCATTCCTATAGCATGAGATGTGATATCTCAATGCTTCTAATACCAAACCTGAGATACTTCCTATGACATGAGATGTGATATCCAATTCCTTCCCATTCCAAACCTGAGATCCTTCCTACAGCATGCGATGTGATATCTCAATGCTTCTAATACCAAACCTGAGACCTGTCCTATAACATGAGATGGGATATCCAACTCCTTCCCGTTCCAAACCTGAGACCCTTCCTATAGCATGAGATGTGATATCCAACTCCTTCCCATTCCAATCCTGAGACCCTTCCGATAGCATGAGATATGATATCTCAATGCTTCTAATACCAAACCTGTGATCCTTCCTATAACATGAGATGTGATATCCAAATCCTACCCCTTCCAAACCTGAGACCCTCCCTTTAGCATGAGATGTGATATCCAACTCCTTCCCATTCCAATCCTGAGACCCTTCCTATAGCATGAGATGTGATATCTCAATGCTTATACCAAACCTGAGACCCTTCCTATAGCATGAGATGTGATATCCAACTCCTTCCCATTCCAATCCTGAGACCCTTCCTATAGCATGAGATGTGATGTCTCAATGCTTCTAATACCAAACCTGAGATCCTTCCTATAACATGAGATGTGATATCCAACTCCTTCCATTCCAATCCTGAGAAACGTCCTATAGCATGAGATGTGATATCTCAATGCTTATACCAAACCTGAGACCCTTCCTATAGCATGAGATGTGATATCCAACTACTTCCCTTTCCAATCCTGAGACCCTTCCTATACCATGAGATGTGATATCCAACTCCTTCCCTTTCCAAACCTGAGAGCCTATCTATAGCATGAGATGTGATATCCAAGTCCTTCCCATTCCAACCCTGAGACCCTTCCTATAGCATGAGATGTGATATCTCAATGCTTCTAATACCAAACCTGAGATCCTTCCTCTAACATGAAATGTGATATCCAACTCCTTCCCGTTCCAAACCTGAGAGCCTATCTATAGCATGAGATGTGATATCCAAGTCCTTCCCATTCCAATCCTTAGACCCTTCCTACAGCATGCAATATGATATCTCAATGATTCTAATAACAAACCTGAGACCCGTCCTATAACATGAGATGGGATATCCAACTCCTTCCCATTCCACTCCTGAGACACTTCCGATAGCAGAGATGTCATATCTCAATGCTTATACCAAACCTGAGACCCTTCCTATAACATGAGATGTGATATCCAACTCCTTCCCGTTCCAAACCTGAGACCCTTCCTTTAGCATGAGATGTGATATCCAGCTCCTTCCCATTCCAATCCTGAGACACTTCCGATAGCATGAGATGTGATATCTCAATGCTTCTAATATCAAAACTGAGACCCTCCCTATAGCATGATATGTGATATCTAAGTCCTTCCCATTCCAATCCTGAGACCCTTCCTATAGCATGAGATGTGATATCTCAATGCTTCTACCAAACCTGAGATCCTTCCGATAACATGAGATGTGATATCCAAATGCTTCCCCTTCCAAACCTGAGACTCTCCCTTTAGCATGAGATGTGATATCCAACTCCTTCCCATTCCAATCCTGAGACCCTTCTGATAGCATGAGATGTGATATCTCAATGTTTCTAATACCAAACCTGAGATCCTTCCTATAACATGAGATGTGATATCCAACTCCTTCCCATTCCAATCCTGAGACCCTTCCTATAGCATGAGAAGTGATATCTCCATGCTTATACCAAACCTGAGACCCTTCCTATAGCATGAGATGTGATATTCAACTCCTTCCCATTCCAATCCTGAGACCCTTCCTATAGCATGAGAAGTGATAACTCCATGCGTATACCAAACCTGAGACCCTTCCTATAGCATGAGATGTGATATCCAAATCCTTCCCATTCCAATCCTGAGCCACTTCCGATAGCAGAGATGTGCTATCTCAATGCTTATACCAAACCTGAGACCCTTCCTATAACATGAGATGTGATATCCAACTCATTCCCGTTCCAAACCTGAGACACTTCCTATAGCATATGTGATATCCAACTCCTTCCCATTCCAAACATGAGACCCTTCCTATAGCAAGAATGTAATATCCAACTCCTACCCATTCCAATCCTGAGACCATTCCTATAGCATGAGATGTGATATCTCAATGCTTATACCAAACCTGAGACCCTTCCTGTGGCATGAGATGTCATATACAACTCCTTCCCATTCCAATCCTGAGACCCTTCCTATAGCATGAGATGTGATATCCAACTCCTTCCCATTCCAATCCTGAGACCCTTCCTATAGCATGAGATATGATATCTCAATGCTTCTAACACCAAACCTGAGATCCTTCCGATAGCATGAGATGTGATATCTCAATGCTTCTAATACCAAACCTGAGATCATTCCTATAACACGAGATGTAATATCCAAATCCTTCCCCTTCCAAACCTGAGACCCTCCCTTTAGCATGAGATGTGATATCCAACTCCTTCCCATTCCAATCCTGTGACCCTTCCTATAGCATGAGATGTGATGTCTCAATGCTTCTAATACCAAACCTGAGATCCTTCCTATAACATGAGATGTGATATCCAACTCCTTCCCATTCCAATCCTGAGACACTTCCTATAGCATGAGATGTGATATCTCAATGCTTATACCAAACCTGACACCCTTCCTATAGCATGAGATGTGATATCCAACTACTTCCCATTCCAATCCTGAGACCCTTCCTATAGTATGAGATGTGATATCCAACTCCTTCCCTTTCCAAACCTGAGAGCCTATCTATAGCATGAGATGTGATATCCAAGTCCTTCCCATTCCAATCCTGAGACCCTTCCTATAGCATGAGATGTGATATCTCAATGCTTCTAATTCCAATCCTGAGACCCTTCCTATAGCATGAGATGTGATATCCAACTCCTTCCATTCCAATCCTGAGACCTGTCCTATAGCATGAGATGTGATATCTCAATGCTTATACCAAACCTGAGACCCTTCCTATAGCATGAGATGTGATATCCAACTACTTCCCATTCCAATCCTGAGACCCTTCCTATAGCATGAGATGTGATATCCAACTCCTTCCCTTTCCAAACCTGAGAGCCTATCTATAGCATGAGATGGGATATCCAACTCCTTCCCATTCCAATCCTGAGACACTTCCGATAGCAGAGATGTGATATCTGAATGCTTATACCACACCTGAGACCCTTCCTATAACATGAGATGTGATATCCAACTCCTTCCCGTTCCAAACCTGAGAGCCTTCCTATAGCATGAGATGTGATATCTCAATGCCTCTAATACCAAACCTGAGATCCTTCCTCTAACATGAAATGTGATATCCAACTCCTTCCCTTTCCAAACCTGAGAGCCTACCTATAGCATGAGATGTGATATCAAAGTCCTTCCCATTCCAATCCTTAGACCCTTCCTACAGCATGCAATATGATATCTCAATGATTCTAATAACAAACCTGAGACCCGTCCTATAACATGAGATGGGATATCCAACTCCTTCCCATTCCAATCCTGAGACACTTCCGATAGCAGAGATGTGATATCTCAATGCTTATACCAAACCTGAGACCCTTCCTATAGCATGAGATGTGATATCCAACTCCTTCCCGTTCCAAACCTGAGACCCTTCCTATAGCATATGTGATATCCAACTCCTTCCCATTCCAAACATGAGACCCTTCCTATAGCAAGAATGTAATATCCAACTCCTTCCCATTCCAATCCTGAGACCCTTCCTACAGCATGCAATGTGATATCTCAATGCTTCTAATACCAAACCTGAGACCCGTCCTATAACATGAGATGGGATATCCAACTCCTTCCCGTTCCAAACCTGAGACCCTTCCTATAGCATGAAATGTGATATCCAACTCCTTCCCATCCCAATCCTGAGACCCTTCCTACAGCATGCAATGTGATATCTCAATGCTTATACCAAACCTGAGACTCTTCCTATAAAATGAGATGGGATATCCAACTCCTTCCCGTTCCAAACCGGAGACCCTTCCTATAGCATGAGATGTGATATCTAAGTCCTTCCCATTCCAATCCTGAGACCCTTCCTATAGCATGAGATGTGATATCTCAATGCTTCTACCAAACCTGAGACCCTTCCTTTAGCATGAGATGTGATATCCAACTCCTTCCCATTCCAGTCCTGAGACCCTTCCTATAGCATGAGATATGATATCTCAATACTTCTAATACCAAACCTGAGATCCTTCCGATAACATGAGATGTGATATCCAAATCCTTCCCCTTCCAAACCTGAGACTCTCCCTTTAGCATGAGATGTGATATCCAACTCCTTCCCATTCCAATCCTGAGACCCTTCTGATAGCATGAGATGTGATATCTCAATGTTTCTAATACCAAACCTGAGATCCTTCCTATAACATGAGATGTGATATCTCAATGCTTCTAATACCAAACCTGAGACCCTCCCTTTAGCATGAGATGTGATATCCGACTCCTTCCCATTCCAATCCTGAGACCCTTCTGATAGCATGAGATGTGATATCTCAATGCCTCTAATACCAAACCTGAGATCCTCCCAATAGCATGAGATGTGATATCTCAATGCTTCTAATACCAAACCTGAGATCCTTCCCATAACATGAGATGTAATATCCAAATCCTTCCCCTTCCAAACCTGAGACCCTCCCTTTAGTATGAGATGTGATATCCAACTCCTTCCCATTCCAATCCTGAGATCCTTCTGATAGCATGAGATGTGATATCTCAATGCCTCTAATACCAAACCTGAGATCCTACCTCTAACATGAAATGTGATATCCAACTCCTTCCCCTTCCAAACCTGAGAGCCTTCCTATAGCATGAGATGTGATATCCAAGTCCTTCCCATTCCAATCCTGAGACCCTTCCTAAAACATGAGAAGTGATATCCAACTCCTTCCCATTCCAACCTGAGACCCTTCCTATAGCATGAGATGGGATATCCAACTCCTTGCAAATCCAATCCTGATACCCTTCCGATAGCATGAGATGTGATATCCCAATGCTTCTACAAAACCTGAGACCCATACATGGCATGAGATGTGATATCAAACTCCTTCCCATTCCAATCCTGAGACCCTTCCTATAGCTTGAGATGTGATATCCAACTCCTTCCCATTCCAATTCTGACACCCTTCCTATTGCATGAGATGTGATATCTCAATGCTTCTAATACCAATCCTGAGACCCTTCCTATAGCATGAGATGTGATATCTCAATGCTTCTAATACCAAACCTGAGACCCTTCCTATAACATGAGATGTGATATCCAAGTCCTTCCCATTTCAATCCTGAGACCCTTCCTATAGCTTGAGATGTGATATCCAACTCCTTCCCATTCCAATTCTGAGACCCGTCCTATACCATGAGATGTGATATCTCAATGCTTCTAATGCCAAACCTGAGACCCCTCATATAACGAGATGGGATATCCAACTCCTTCCCATTCCAATCCTGAGACCCTTCCGATAGCAGAGATGTGATATCTCAATGCTTATACCAATCCTGAGACCCTTCCTATAGCATGAGATGTGATGTCTCAATGCTTCTAATACCAAACCTGAGATCCTTCCTATAACATGAGATGTGATATCCAACTCCTTCCCATTCCAATCCTGAGACACTTCCTATAGCATGAGAAGTGATATCTCCATGCTTATACCAAACCTGAGACCCTTCCTGTAGCATGAGATGTGATATCCAAATCCTTCCCATTCCAATCCTGAGACCCTTCCTATAGCATGAGATGTGATATCTCAATGCTTATACCAAACCTGAGAGCCTACCTATAGCATGAGATGTGATATCCAAGTCCATCCCATTCCAATCCTTAGACGCTTCCTAAAGCATGCGATGTGATATCTCAATGATTCTAATACCAAACCAGAGACCCGTCCTATAACATGAGATGGGATATCCAACTCCTTCCCGTTCCAAACCTGAGACCCTTCCTATAGCGTATGTGATATCCAACTCCTTCCCATTCCAAACATGAGACCCTTCCTATAGCAAGAATGTAATATCCAACTCCTACCCATTCCAATCCTGAGACCATTCCTATAGCATGAGATGTGATATCTCAATGCTTCTAATACCAAACCTGAGATACTTCCTATGACATGAGATGTGATATCCAATTCCTTCCCATTCCAAACCTGAGATCCTTCCTACAGCATGCGATGTGATATCTCAATGCTTCTAATACCAAACCTGAGACCCGTCCTATAACATGAGATGGGATATCCAACTCCTTCCCGTTCCAAACCTGAGACCCTTCCTATAGCATGAGATGTGATATCCAACTCCTTCCCATTCCAGTCCTGAGACCCTTCCGATAGCATGAGATGTGATATCTCAATGCTTCTAATACCAAACCTGTGATCCTTCCTATAACATGAGATGTGATATCCAAATCCTACCCCTTCCAAACCTGAGACCCTCCCTTTAGCATGAGATGTGATATCCAACTCCTTCCCATTCCAATCCTGAGACCCTTCCTATAGCATGAGATGTGATGTCTCAATGCTTCTATTACCAAACCTGAGATCCTTCCTATAACATGAGATGTGATATCCAACTCCTTCCATTCCAATCCTGAGAAACGTCCTATAGCATGAGATGTGATATCTCAATGCTTATACCAAACCTGAGACCCTTCCTATAGCATGAGATGTGATATCCAACTACTTCCCATTCCAATCCTGAGACCCTTCCTATACCATGAGATGTGATATCCAACTCCTTCCCTTTCCAAACCTGAGAGCCTATCTATGGCATGAGATGTGATATCCAAGTCCTTCCCATTCCAATCCTGAGACCCTTCCTATAGCATGAGATGTGATATCTCAATGCTTCTAATACCAAACCTGAGATCCTTCCTCTAACATGAAATGTGATATCCAACTCCTTCCCGTTCCAAACCTGAGAGCCTATCTCTAGCATGAGATGTGATATCCAAGTCCTTCCCATTCCAATCCTTAGACCCTTCCTACAGCATGCAATATGATATCTCAATGATTCTAATAACAAACCTGAGACCCGTCCTATAACATGAGATGGGATATCCAACTCCTTCCCATTCCACTCCTGAGACACTTCCGATAGCAGAGATGTCATATCTCAATGCTTATACCAAACCTGAGACCCTTCCTATAACATGAGATGTGATATCCAACTCCTTCCCGTTCCAAACCTGAGACCCTTCCTTTAGCATGAGATGTGATATCCAGCTCCTTCCCATTCCAATCCTGAGACACTTCCGATAGCATGAGATGTGATATCTCAATGCTTCTAATATCAAAACTGAGACCCTCCCTATAGCATGATATGTGATATCTAAGTCCTTCCCATTCCAATCCTGAGACCCTTCCTATAGCATGAGATGTGATATCTCAATGCTTCTACCAAACCTGAGAAACTTCCTTTAGCATGAGATGTGATATCCAACTCCTTCCCATTCCAGTCCTGAGACCCTTCCTATAGCATGAGATATGATATCTCAATACATCTAATACCAAACCTGAGATCCTTCCGATAACATGAGATGTGATATCCAAATGCTTCCCCTTCCAAACCTTAGACCCTTCCTACAGCATGCAATATGATATCTCAATGATTCTAATAACAAACCTGAGACCCGTCCTATAACATGAGATGGGATATCCAACTCCTTCCCATTCCACTCCTGAGACACTTCCGATAGCAGAGATGTCATATCTCAATGCTTATACCAAACCTGAGACCCTTCCTATAACATGAGATGTGATATCCAACTCCTTCCCGTTCCAAACCTGAGACCCTTCCTTTAGCATGAGATGTGATATCCAGCTCCTTCCCATTCCAATCCTGAGACACTTCCGATAGCATGAGATGTGATATCTCAATGCTTCTAATATCAAAACTGAGACCCTCCCTATAGCATGATATGTGATATCTAAGTCCTTCCCATTCCAATCCTGAGACCCTTCCTATAGCATGAGATGTGATATCTCAATGCTTCTACCAAACCTGAGACCCTTCCTTTAGCATGAGATGTGATATCCAACTCCTTCCCATTCCAGTCCTGAGACCCTTCCTATAGCATGAGATATGATATCTCAATACATCTAATACCAAACCTGAGATCCTTCCGATAACATGAGATGTGATATCCAAATGCTTCCCCTTCCAAACCTTAGACCCTTCCTACAGCATGCAATATGATATCTCAATGATTCTAATAACAAACCTGAGACCCGTCCTATAACATGAGATGTGATATCCAACTCCTTCCCGTTCCAAACCTGAGACCCTTCCTTTAGCATGAGATGTGATATCCAGCTCCTTCCCATTCCAATCCTGAGACACTTCTGATAGCATGAGATGTGATATCTCAATGTTTCTAATACCAAACCTGAGATCCTTCCTATAACATGAGATGTGATATCTCAATGCTTCTAATACCAAACCTGAGACCCTCCCTTTAGCATGAGATGTGATATCCGACTCCTTCCCATTCCAATCCTGAGACCCTTCTGATAGCATGAGATGTGATATCTCAATGCCTCTAATACCAAACCTGAGATCCTCCCAATAGCATGAGATGTGATATCTCAATGCTTCTAATACCAAACCTGAGATCCTTCCCATAACATGAGATGTAATATCCAAATCCTTCCCCTTCCAAACCTGAGACCCTCCCTTTAGTATGAGATGTGATATCCAACTCCTTGCCATTCCAATCCTGAGATCCTTCTGATAGCATGAGATGTGATATCTCAATGCCTCTAATACCAAACCTGAGATCCTACCTCTAACATGAAATGTGATATCCAACTCCTTCCCCTTCCAAACCTGAGAGCCTTCCTATAGCATGAGATATGATATCCAAGTCCTTCCCATTCCAATCCTGAGACCCTTCCTAAAACATGAGAAGTGATATCCAACTCCTTCCCATTCCAACCTGAGACCCTTCCTATAGCATGAGATGGGATATCCAACTCCTTCCAAATCCAATCCTGATACCCTTCCGATAGCATGAGATGTGATATCCCAATGCTTCTACAAAACCTGAGACCCATACATGGCATGAGATGTGATATCAAACTCCTTCCCATTCCAATCCTGAGACCCTTCCTATAGCTTGAGATGTGATATCCAACTCCTTCCCATTCCAATTCTGAGACCCTTCCTATAGCATGAGATGTGATATCTCAATGCTTCTAATACCAAACCTGAGACCCTTCCTATAACATGAGATGTGATATCCAAGTCCTTTCCATTCCAATCCTGAGACCCTTCCTATAGCATGAGATGTGATATCTCAATGCTTCTAATACCAAACCTGAGACCCTTCCTATAACATGAGATGTGATATCCAACTCCTTCCCATTCCAATTCAGAGACCCGTCCTATACCATGAGATGTGATATCTCAATGCTTCTAATGCCAAACCTGAGACCCCTCCTATAACGAGCTGGGATATCCAACTCCTTCCCATTCCAATCCTGAGATCCTTCCGATAGCAGAGATGTGATATCTCAATGCTTATACCAATCCTGAGACCCTTCCTATAGCATGAGATGTGATGTCTCAATGCTTCTAATACCAAACCTGAGATCCTTCCTATAACATGAGATGTGATATCCAACTCCTTCCCATTCCAATCCTGAGACACTTCCTATAGCATGAGAAGTGATATCTCCATGCTTATACCAAACCTGAGACCCTTCCTATAGCATGAGATGTGATATTCAAATCCTTCCCATTCCAATCCTGAGACCCTTCCTATAGCATGAGATGTGATATCTCAATGCTTATACCAAACCTGAGAGCCTACCTATAGCATGAGATGTGATATCCAAGTCCATCCCATTCCAATCCTTAGACGCTTCCTACAGCATGCGATGTGATATCTCAATGATTCTAATACCAAACCAGAGACCCGTCCTATAACATGAGATGGGATATCCAACTCCTTCCCGTTCCAAACCTGAGACCCTTCCTATAGCAAATGTGATATCCAACTCCTTCCCATTCCAAACATGAGACCCTTCCTATAGCAAGAATGTAATATCCAACTCCTACCCATTCCAATCCTGAGACCATTCCTATAGCATGAGATGTGATATCTCAATGCTTCTAATACCAAACCTGAGATACTTCCTATGACATGAGATGTGATATCCAATTCCTTCCCATTGCAAACCTGAGATCCTTCCTACAGCATGCGATGTGATATCTCAATGCTTCTAATACCAAACCTGAGACCCGTCCTATAACATGAGATGGGATATCCAACTCCTTCCCGTTCCAAACCTGAGACCCTTCCTATAGCATGAGATGTGATATCCAACTCCTTCCCATTCCAATCCTGAGACCCTTCCAATAGCATGAGATGTGATATCTCAATGCTTCTAATACCAAACCTGTGATCCTTCCTATAACATGAGATGTGATATCCAAATCCTACCCCTTCCAAACCTGAGACCCTCCCTTTAGCATGAGATGTGATATCCAACTCCTTCCCATTCCAAACATGAGACCCTTCCTATAGCAAGAATGTAATATCCAACTCCTACCCATTCCAATCCTGAGACCATTCCTATAGCATGAGATGTGATATCTCAATGCTTCTAATACCAAACCTGAGATACTTCCTATGACATGAGATGTGATATCCAATTCCTTCCCATTGCAAACCTGAGATCCTTCCTACAGCATGCGATGTGATATCTCAATGCTTCTAATACCAAACCTGAGACCCGTCCTATAACATGAGATGGGATATCCAACTCCTTCCCGTTCCAAACCTGAGACCCTTCCTATAGCATGAGATGTGATATCCAACTCCTTCCCATTCCAATCCTGAGACCCTTCCGATAGCATGAGATGTGATATCTCAATGCTTCTAATACCAAACCTGTGATCCTTCCTATAACATGAGATGTGATATCCAAATCCTACCCCTTCCAAACCTGAGACCCTCCCTTTAGCATGAGATGTGATATCCAACTCCTCCCCATTCCAATCCTGAGACCCTTCCTATAGCATGAGATGTGATATCTCAATGCTTATACCAAACCTGAGACCCTTCCTATAGCATGATATGTGATATCCAACTCCTCCCCATTCCAATCCTGAGACCCTTCCTATAGCATGAGATGTGATGTCTCAATGCTTCTAATACCAAACCTGAGATCCTTCCTATAACATGAGATGTGATATCCAACTCCTTCCATTCCAATCCTGAGAAACGTCCTATAGCATGAGATGTGAAATCTCAATGCTTATACCAAACCTGAGACCCTTCCTATAGCATGAGATGTGATATCCAACTACTTCCCATTCCAATCCTGAGACCCTTCCTATACCATGAGATGTGATATCCAACTCCTTCCCTTTCCAAACCTGAGAGCCTATCTATAGCATGAGATGTGATATCCAAGTCCTTCCCATTCCAATCCTGAGACCCTTCCTATAGCATGAGATGTGATATCTCAATGCTTCTAATACCAAACCTGAGATCCTTCCTCTAACATGAAATGTGATATCCAACTCCTTCCCGTTCCAAACCTGAGAGCCTATCTATAGCATGAGATGTGATATCCAAGTCCTTCCCATTCCAATCCTTAGACCCTTCCTACAGCATGCAATATGATATCTCAATGATTCTAATAACAAACCTGAGACCCGTCCTATAACATGAGATGGGATATCCAACTCCTTCCCATTCCACTCCTGAGACACTTCCGATAGCAGAGATGTCATATCTCAATGCTTATACCAAACCTGAGACCCTTCCTATAACATGAGATGTGATATCCAACTCCTTCCCGTTCCAAACCTGAGACCCTTCCTTTAGCATGAGATGTGATATCCAGCTCCTTCCCATTCCAATCCTGAGACACTTCCGATAGCATGAGATGTGATATCTCAATGCTTCTAATATCAAAACTGAGACCCTCCCTATAGCATGATATGTGATATCTAAGTCCTTCCCATTCCAATCCTGAGACCCTTCCTATAGCATGAGATGTGATATCTCAATGCTTCTACCAGACCTGAGACCCTTCCTTTAGCATGAGATGTGATATCCAACTCCTTCCCATTCCAGTCCTGAGACCCTTCCTATAGCATGAGATATGATATCTCAATACATCTAATACCAAACCTGAGATCCTTCCGATAACATGAGATGTGATATCCAAATGCTTCCCCTTCCAAACCTTAGACCCTTCCTACAGCATGCAATATGATATCTCAATGATTCTAATAACAAACCTGAGATCCGTCCTATAACATGAGATGGGATATCCAACTCCTTCCCATTCCACTCCTGAGACACTTCCGATAGCAGAGATGTCATATCTCAATGCTTATACCAAACCTGAGACCCTTCCTATAACATGAGATGTGATATCCAACTCCTTCCCGTTCCAAACCTGAGACCCTTCCTTTAGCATGAGATGTGATATCCAGCTCCTTCCCATTCCAATCCTGAGACACTTCCGATAGCATGAGATGTGATATCTCAATGCTTCTAATATCAAAACTGAGACCCTCCCTATAGCATGATATGTGATATCTAAGTCCTTCCCATTCCAATCCTGAGACCCTTCCTATAACATCAGATGTGATATCCAACTCCTTCCCATTCCAACCTGAGACCCTTCCTATAGCATGAGATGGGATATCCAACTCCTTCCAAATCCAATCCTGATACCCTTCCGATAGCATGAGATGTGATATCCCAATGCTTCTACAAAACCTGAGACCCATACATGGCATGAGATGTGATATCAAACTCCTTCCCATTCCAATCCTGAGACACTTCCTATAGCATGAGATGTGATATCTCAATGCTTCTAATACCAAACCTGAGACTCTTCCTATAACATGAGATGGGATATCCAACTCCTTCCCATTCCAATCCTGAGACCCTTCCGATAGCAGGGATGTGATATCTCAATGCTTCTAATACCAAACCTGAGATCCTTCCTATAACATCAGATGTGATCTCCAACTCCTTCCCATTCCAATCCTGAGACTCTTCCTATAGAATGAGATGTGATATCTCAATGCTTATACCAAACCTGAGACCCTTCCTATAGCATGAGATGTGATATCCAACTCCTTCCCATTCCAATCCTGAGACCCTTCCTATAGCATGAGATGTGATATCTCAATGCCTCTAATACCAAACCTGAGATCCTTCCTCTAACATGAAATGTGATATCCAATTCCTTCCCTTTCCAAACCTGAGAGCCTACCTATAGCATGAGATGTGATATCCAAGTCCTTCCCATTCCAATCCTTAGACCCTTCCTACAGCATGCAATATGATATCTCAATGATTCTAATAACAAACCTGAGACCCGTCCTATAACATGAGATGGGATATCCAACTCCTTCCCATTCCAATCCTGAGACACTTCCGATAGCAGAGATGTGATATCTCAATGCTTATACCAAACCTGAGACCCTTCCTATAGCATGAGATGTGATATCCAACTCCTTCCCGTTCCAAACCTGAGACCCTTCCTATAGCATATGTGATATCCAACTCCTTCCCATTCCAAACATGAGACCCTTCCTACAGCATGCAATGTGATATCTCAATGCTTCTAATACCAAACCTGAGACCCATCCTATAACATGAGATGGGATATCCAACTCCTTCCCGTTCCAAACCTGAGACCCTTCCTATAGCATGAGATGTGATATCCAACTCCTTCCCATCCCAATCCTGAGACCCTTCCTACAGCATGCAATGTGATATCTCAATGCTTATACCAAACCTGAGACTCTTCCTATAAAATGAGATGGGATATCCAACTCCTTCCCGTTCCAAACCTGAGACCCTTCCTATAGCATGAGATGTGATATCCAAATCCTTCCCATTCCAATCCTGAGACCCTTCCTATAGCATGAGATGTGATATCTCAATGCTTATACCAAACCTGATACCCTTCCTATAGCATGAGATCTGATATCCAACTCCTTCCCATTCCAATCCTGAGACCCTTCCTATAGCATGGGATGTGATATCTCAATGCTTATACCAAACCTGAGACCCTTCCTATAACATGAGATGTGATATCCAACTCCTTCCCGTTTCAAACCTGAGACCCTTCCTTTAGCATGAGATGTGATATCCAGCTCCTTCCCATTCCAATCCTGAGACACTTCCGATAGCATGAGATGTGATATCTCAATGCTTCTAATATCAAAACTGAGACCCTCTCTATAGCATGATATGTGATATCTAAGTCCTTCCCATTCCAATCCTGAGACCCTTCCTATAGCATGAGATGTGATATCTCAATGCTTCTACCAAACCTGAGACCCTTCCTTTAGCATGAGATGTGATATCCAACTCCTTCCCATTCCAGTCCTGAGACCCTTCCTATAGCATGAGATATGATATCTCAATACTTCTAATACCAAACCTGAGATCCTTCCGATAACATGAGATGTGATATCCAAATCCTTCCCCTTCCAAACCTGAGACTCTCCCTTTAGCATGAGATGTGATATCCAACTCCTTCCCATTCCAATCCTGAGACCCTTCTGTAGCATGAGATGTGATATCTCAATGTTTCTAATACCAAACCTGAGATCCTTCCTATAACATGAGATGTGATATCTCAATGCTTCTAATACCAAACCTGAGACCCTCCCTTTAGCATGAGATGTGATATCCGACTCCTTCCCATTCCAATCCTGAGACCCTTCTGATAGCATGAGATGTGATATCTCAATGCCTCTAATACCAAACCTGAGATCCTCCCAATAGCATGAGATGTGATATCTCAATGCTTCTAATACCAAACCTGAGATCCTTCCCATAACATGAGATGTAATACCCAAATCCTTCCCCTTCCAAACCTGAGACCCTCCCTTTAGTATGAGATGTGATATCCAACTCCTTCCCATTCCAATCCTGAGATCCTTCTGATAGCATGAGATGTGATATCTCAATGCCTCTAATACCAAACCTGAGATCCTACCTCTAACATGAAATGTGATATCCAACTCCTTCCCCTTCCAAACCTGAGAGCCTTCCTATAGCATGAGATGTGATATCCAAGTCCTTCCCATTCCAAACCTGAGACCCTTCCTAAAACATGAGAAGTGATATCCAACTCCTTCCCATTCCAACCTGAGACCCTTCCTATAGCATGAGATGGGATATCCAACTCCTTCCAAATCCAATCCTGATACCCTTCCGATAGCATGAGATGTGATATCCCAATGCTTCTACAAAACCTGAGACCCATACATGGCATGAGATGTGATATCAAACTCCTTCCCATTCCAATCCTGAGACCCTTCCTATAGCTTGAGATGTGATATCCAACTCCTTCCCATTCCAATTCTGAGACCCTTCCTATAGCATGAGATGTGATATCTCAATGCTTCTAATGCCAAACCTGAGACCCTTCCTATAACATGAGATGTGATATCCAAGTCCTTCCCATTTCAATCCTGAGACCCTTCCTATAGCATGAGATGTGATATCTCAATGCTTCTAATACCAAACCTGAGACCCTTCCTATAACATGAGATGTGATATCCAAGTCCTTCCCATTTCAATCCTGAGACCCTTCCTATAGCTTGAGATGTGAAATCCAACTCCTTCCCATTCCAATTCTGAGACCCGTCCTATACCATGAGATGTGATATCTCAATGCTTCTAATGCCAAACCTGAGACCCCTCCTATAACGAGATGGGATATCCAACTCCTTCCCATTCCAATCCTGAGACCCTTCCGATAGCAGAGATGTGATATCTCAATGCTTATACCAATCCTGAGACCCTTCCTATAGCATGAGATGTGATGTCACAATGCTTCTAATACCAAACCTGAGATCCTTCCTATAACATGAGATGTGATATCCAACTCCTTCCCATTCCAATCCTGAGACACTTCCTATAGCATGAGAAGTGATATCTCCATGCTTATACCAAACCTGAGACCCTTCCTATAGCATGAGATGTGATATCCAAATCCTTCCCATTCCAATCCTGAGACCCTTCCTATAGCATGAGATGTGATATCTCAATGCTTATACCAAACCTGAGAGCCTACCTATAGCATGAGATGTGATATCCAAGTCCATCCCATTCCAATCCTTAGACGCTTCCTACAGCATGCGATGTGATATCTCAATGATTCTAATACCAAACCAGAGACCCGTCCTATAACATGAGATGGGATATCCAACTCCTTCCCGTTCCAAACCTGAGACCCTTCCTATAGCATATGTGATATCCAACTCCTTCCCATTCCAAACATGAGACCCTTCCTATAGCAAGAATGTAATATCCAACTCCTACCCATTCCAATCCTGAGACCATTCCTATAGCATGAGATGTGATATCTCAATGCTTCTAATACCAAACCTGAGATACTTCCTATGACATGAGATGTGATATCCAATTCCTTCCCATTCCAAACCTGAGATCCTTCCTACAGCATGCGATGTGATATCTCAATGCTTCTAATACCAAACCTGAGACCCGTCCTATAACATGAGATGGGATATCCAACTCCTTCCCGTTCCAAACCTGAGACCCTTCCTATAGCATGAGATGTGATATCCAACTCCTTCCCATTCCAATCCTGAGACCCTTCCGATAGCATGAGATGTGATATCTCAATGCTTCTAATACCAAACCTGTGATCCTTCCTATAACATGAGATGTGATATCCAAATCCTACCCCTTCCAAACCTGAGACCCTCCCTTTAGCATGAGATGTTATATCCAACTCCTTCCCATTCCAATCCTGAGACCCTTCCTATAGCATGAGATGTGATATCTCAATGCTTATACCAAACCTGAGACCCTTCCTATAGCATGAGATGTGATATCCAACTCCTTCCCATTCCAATCCTGAGACCCTTCCTATAGCATGAGATGTGATGTCTCAATGCTTCTAATACCAAACCTGAGATCCTTCCTATAACATGAGATGTGATATCCAACTCCTTCCAATCTAATCCTGAGAAACGTCCTATAGCATGAGATGTGATATCTCAATGCTTATACCAAACCTGAGACCCTTCCTATAGCATGAGATGTGATATCCAACTACTTCCCATTCCAATCCTGAGACCCTTCCTATACCATGAGATGTGATATCCAACTCCTTCCCTTTCCAAACCTGAGAGCCTATCTATAGCATGAGATGTGATATCCAAGTCCTTCCCATTCCAATCCTGAGACCCTTCCTATAGCATGAGATGTGATATCTCAATGCTTCTAATACCAAACCTGAGATCCTTCCTCTAACATGAAATGTGATATCCAACTCCTTCCCGTTCCAAACCTGAGAGCCTATCTATAGCATGAGATGTGATATCCAAGTCCTTCCCATTCCAATCCTTAGACCCTTCCTACAGCATGCAATATGATATCTCAATGATTCTAATAACAAACCTGAGACCCGTCCTATAACATGAGATGGGATATCCAACTCCTTCCCATTCCACTCCTGAGACACTTCCGATAGCAGAGATGTCATATCTCAATGCTTATACCAAACCTGAGACCCTTCCTATAACATGAGATGTGATATCCAACTCCTTCCCGTTCCAAACCTGAGACCCTTCCTTTAGCATGAGATGTGATATCCAAGTCCATCCCATTCCAATCCTTAGACGCTTCCTACAGCATGCGATGTGATATCTCAATGATTCTAATACCAAACCAGAGACCCGTCCTATAACATGAGATGGGATATCCAACTCCTTCCCGTTCCAAACCTGAGACCCTTCCTATAGCATATGTGATATCCAACTCCTTCTCATTCCAAACATGAGACCCTTCCTATAGCAAGAATGTAATATCCAACTCCTACCCATTCCAATCCTGAGACCATTCCTATAGCATGAGATGTGATATCTCAATGCTTCTAATACCAAACCTGAGATACTTCCTATGACATGAGATGTGATATCCAATTCCTTCCCATTCCAAACCTGAGATCCTTCCTACAGCATGCGATGTGATATCTCAATGCTTCTAATACCAAACCTGAGACCCGTCCTATAACATGAGATGGGATATCCAACTCCTTCCCGTTCCAAACCTGAGACCCTTCCTATAGCATGAGATGTGATATCCAACTCCTTCCCATTCCAATCCTGAGACCCTTCCGATAGCATGAGATGTGATATCTCAATGCTTCTAATACCAAACCTGTGATCCTTCCTATAACATGAGATGTGATATCCAAATCCTACCCCTTCCAAACCTGAGACCCTCCCTTTAGCATGAGATGTTATATCCAACTCCTTCCCATTCCAATTCTGAGACCCTTCCTATAGCATGAGATGTGATATCTCAATGCTTATACCAAACCTGAGACCCTTCCTATAGCATGAGATGTGATATCCAACTCCTTCCCATTCCAATCCTGAGACCCTTCCTATAGCATGAGATGTGATGTCTCAATGCTTCTAATACCAAACCTGAGATCCTTCCTATAACATGAGATGTGATATCCAACTCCTTCCAATCTAATCCTGAGAAACGTCCTATAGCATGAGATGTGATATCTCAATGCTTATACCAAACCTGAGACCCTTCCTATAGCATGAGATGTGATATCCAACTACTTCCCATTCCAATCCTGAGACCCTTCCTATACCATGAGATGTGATATCCAACTCCTTCCCTTTCCAAACCTGAGAGCCTATCTATAGCATGAGATGTGATATCCAAGTCCTTCCCATTCCAATCCTGAGACCCTTCCTATAGCATGAGATGTGATATCTCAATGCTTCTAATACCAAACCTGAGATCCTTCCTCTAACATGAAATGTGATATCCAACTCCTTCCCGTTCCAAACCTGAGAGCCTATCTATAGCATGAGATGTGATATCCAAGTCCTTCCCATTCCAATCCTTAGACCCTTCCTACAGCATGCAATATGATATCTCAATGATTCTAATAACAAACCTGAGACCCGTCCTATAACATGAGATGGGATATCCAACTCCTTCCCATTCCACTCCTGAGACACTTCCGATAGCAGAGATGTCATATCTCAATGCTTATACCAAACCTGAGACCCTTCCTATAACATGAGATGTGATATCCAACTCCTTCCCGTTCCAAACCTGAGACCCTTCCTTTAGCATGAGATGGGATATCCAGCTCCTTCCCATTCCAATCCTGAGACACTTCCGATAGCCTGAGATGTGATATCTCAATGCTTCTAATATCAAAACTGAGACCCTCCCTATAGCATGATATGTGATATCTAAGTCCTTCCCATTCCAATCCTGAGACCCTTCCTATAGCATGAGATGTGATATCTCAATGCTTCTACCAAACCTGAGACCCTTCCTTTAGCATGAGATGTGATATCCAACTCCTTCCCATTCCAGTCCTGAGACCCTTCCTATAGCATGAGATATGATATCTCAATACATCTAATACCAAACCTGAGATCCTTCCGATAACATGAGATGTGATATCCAACTCCTTCCCATTCCAATCCTGAGACCGTTCTGATAGCATGAGATGTGATATCTCAATGTTTCTAATACCAAACCTGAGATCCTTCCTATAACATGAGATGTGATATCCAACTCCTTCCCATTCCAATCCTGAGACCCTTCCTATAGCATGAGAAGTGATATCTCCATGCTTATACCAAACCTGAGACCCTTCCTATAGCATGAGATGTGATATTCAACTCCTTCCCATTCCAATCCTGAGACGCTTCCTATAGCATGAGAAGTGATAACTCCATGCGTATACCAAACCTGAGACCCTTCCTATAGCATGAGATGTGATATCCAAATCCTTCCCATTCCAATCCTGAGCCACTTCCGATAGCAGAGATGTGCTATCTCAATGCTTATACCAAACCTGAGACCCTTCCTATAACATGAGATGTGATATCCAACTCATTCCCGTTCCAAACCTGAGAGACTTCCTATAGCATATGTGATATCCAACTCCTTCCCATTCCAAACATGAGACCCTTCCTATAGCAAGAATGTAATATCCAACTCCTACCCATTCCAATCCTGAGACCATTCCTATAGCATGAGATGTGATATCTCAATGCTTATACCAAACCTGAGACCCTTCCTGTGGCATGAGATGTCATATACAACTCCTTCCCATTCCAATCCTGAGACCCTTCCTATAGCATGAGATGTGATATCCAACTCCTTCCCATTCCAATCCTGAGACCCTTCCTATAGCATGAGATATGATATCTCAATGCTTCTAACACCAAACCTGAGATCCTTCCGACAGCATGAGATGTGATATCTCAATGCTTCTAATACCAAACCTGAGATCATTCCTATAACACGAGATGTAATATCCAAATCCTTCCCCTTCCAAAACCTGAGACCCTCCCTTTAGCATGAGATGTGATATCCAACTCCTTCCCATTCCAATCCTGAGACCCTTCCTATAGCATGAGTTGTGATGTCTCAATGCTTCTAATACCAAACCTGAGATCCTTCCTATAACATGAGATGTGATATCCAACTCCTTCCCATTCCAATCCTGAGACACTTCCTATAGTATGAGAAGTGATATCTCAATGCTTATACCAAACCTGAGACCCTTCCTACGGCATGAGATGTCATATACAACTCCTTCCCATTCCAATCCTGAGACCCGTCCTATAGCATGAGATGTGATATCTCAATGTTATACCAATCCTGACACCCTTCCTATAGCATGAGATGTGATATCCAACTACTTCCCATTCCAATCCTGAGACCCTTCCTATAGTATGAGATGTGATATCCAACTCCTTCCCTTTCCAAACCTGAGAGCCTATCTATAGCATGAGATGTGATATCCAAGTCCTTCCCATTCCAATCCTGAGACCCTTCCTATAGCATGAGATGTGATATCTCAATGCTTCTAATTCCAATCCTGAGACCCTTCCTATAGCATGAGATGTGATATCCAACTCCTTCCATTCCAATCCTGAGACATGTCCTATAGCATGAGATGTGATATCTCAATGCTTATACCAAACCTGAGACCCTTCCTATAGCATGAGATGTGATATCCAACTACTTCCCATTCCAATCCTGAGACCCTTCCTATAGCATGAGATGTGATATCCAACTCCTTCCCTTTCCAAACCTGAGAGCCTATCTATAGCATGAGATGGGATATACAACTCCTTCCCATTCCAATCCTGAGACACTTCCGATAGCAGAGATGTGATATCTGAATGCTTATACCACACCTGAGACCCTTCCTATAACATGAGATGTGATATCCAACTCCTTCCCATTCCAAACCTGAGAGCCTTCCTATAGCATGAGATGTGATATCTCAATGCCTCTAATACCAAACCTGAGATCCTTCCTCTAACATGAAATGTGATATCCAACTCCTTCCCTTTCCAAACCTGAGAGCCTACCTATAGCATGAGATGTGATATCCAAGTCCTTCCCATTCCAATCCTTAGACCCTTCCTACAGCATGCAATATGATATCTCAATGATTCTAATAACAAATCTGAGACCCGTCCTATAACATGAGATGGGATATCCAACTCCTTCCCATTCCAATCCTGAGACACTTCCGATAGCAGAGATGTGATATCTCAATGCTTATACCAAACCTGAGACCCTTCCTATAGCATGAGATGTGATATCCAACTCCTTCCCGTTCCAAACCTGAGACCCTTCCTATAGCATATGTGATATCCAACTCCTTCCCATTCCAAACATGAGACCCTTCCTATAGCAAGAATGTAATATCCAACTCCTTCCCATTCCAATCCTGAGACCCTTCCTACAGCATGCAATGTGATATCTCAATGCTTCTAATAATAAACCTGAGACCCGTCCTATAACATGAGATGGGATATCCAACTCCTTCCCGTTCCAAACCTGAGACCCTTCCTATAGCATGAGATGTGATATCCAACTCCTTCCCATCCCAATCCTGAGACCCTTCCTACAGCATGCAATGTGATATCTCAATGCTTATATCAAACCTGAGACTCTTCCTATAAAATGAGATGGGATATCCAACTCCTTCCCGTTCCAAACCTGAGACCCTTCCTATAGCATGAGATGTGATATCCAACTCCTTCCCATTCCAATCCTGAGACCCTTCCTATAGCATGAGATGTGATATCTCAATGCTTATACCAAACCTGAGACCCTTCCTATAACATGAGATGTGATATCCAACTCCTTCCCGTTTCAAACCTGAGACCCTTCCTTTAGCATGAGATGTGATATCCAGCTCCTTCCCATTCCAATCCTGAGACACTTCCGATAGCATGAGATGTGATATCTCAATGCTTCTACCAAACCTGAGACCCTTCCTTTAGCATGAGATGTGATATCCAACTCCTTCCCATTCCAGTCCTGAGACCCTTCCTATAGCATGAGATATCTCAATACTTCTAATACCAAACCTGAGATCCTTCCGATAACATGAGATGTGATATCCAAATCCTTCCCCTTCCAAACCTGAGACTCTCCCTTTAGCATGAGATGTGATATCCAACTCCTTCCCATTCCAATCCTGAGACCCTTCTGATAGCATGAGATGTGATATCTCAATGTTTCGAATACCAAACCTGAGATCCTTCCTATAACATGAGATGTGATATCTCAATGCTTCTAATACCAAACCTGAGACCCTCCCTTTAGCATGAGATGTGATATCCGACTCCTTCCCATTCCAATCCTGAGACCCTTCTGATAGCATGAGATGTGATATCTCAATGCCTCTAATACCAAACCTGAGATCCTCCCAATAGCATGAGATGTGATATCTCAATGCTTCTAATACCAAACCTGAGATCCTTCCCATAACATGAGATGTAATATCCAAATCCTTCCCCTTCCAAACCTGAGACCCTCCCTTTAGTATGAGATGTGATATCCAACTCCTTCCCATTCCAATCCTGAGATCCTTCTGATAGCATGAGATGTGATATCTCAATGCCTCTAATACCAAACCTGAGATCCTACCTCTAACATGAAATGTGATATCCAACTCCTTCCCCTTCCAAACCTGAGAGCCTTCCTATAGCATGAGATGTGATATCCAAGTCCTTCCCATTCCAATCCTGAGACCCTTCCTAAAACATGAGAAGTGATATCCAACTCCTTCCCATTCCAACCTGAGACCCTTCCTATAGCATGAGATGGGATATCCAACTCCTTCCAAATCCAATCCTGATACCCTTCCGATAGCATGAGATGTGATATCCCAATGCTTCTACAAAACCTGAGACCCATACATGGCATGAGATGTGATTTCAAACTCCTTCCCATTCCAATCCTGAGACCCTTCCTATAGCTTGAGATGTGATATCCAACTCCTTCCCATTCCAATTCTGAGACCCTTCCTATAGCATGAGATGTGATATCTCAATGCTTCTAATACCAAACCTGAGACCCTTCCTATAACATGAGATGTGATATCCAAGTCCTTCCCATTCCAATCCTGAGACCCTTCCTATAGCATGAGATGTGATATCTCAATGCTTCTAATACCAAACCTGAGACCCTTCCTATAACATGAGATGTGATATCCAAGTCCTTCCCATTTCAATCCTGAGACCCTTCCTATAGCTTGAGATGTGATATCCAACTCCTTCCCATTCCAATTCTGAGACCCGTCCTATACCATGAGATGTGATATCTCAATGCTTCTAATGCCAAACCTGAGACCCCTCCTATAACGAGATGGGATATCCAACTCCTTCCCATTCCAATCCTGAGACCCTTCCGATAGCAGAGATGTGATATCTCAATGCTTATACCAATCCTGAGACCCTTCCTATAGCATGAGATGTGATGTCTCAATGCTTATACCAAACCAGAGACCCGTCCTATAACATGAGATGGGATATCCAACTCCTTCCCATTCCAATCCTGAGACCCTTCCTATAACATGAGATGTGATATCCAACTCCTTCCAATTCCAACCTGAGACCCTTCCTATAGCATGAGATGGGATATCCAACTCCTTCCAAATCCAATCCTGATACCCTTCCGATAGCATGAGATGTGATATCCCAATGCTTCTACCAAACCTGAGACCCATACTATGGCATGAGATGTGATATCAAACTCCTTCCCATTCCAATCCTGAGACCCTTCCTATAGCTTGAGATGTGATATCCAACTCCTTCCCATTCCAATTCTGAGACCCTTCCTATACCATGAGACTTGATATCTCAATGCTTCTAATACCAAACCTGAGACCCGTCCTATAACATGAGATGTGATATCCAAATCCTTCCCCTTCCAAACCTTAGACCCTTCCTTTATCATGAGATGTGATTTCCAACTCCTTCCCATTCCAATCCTGACACCCTTCCGATATCATGAGATTTGTTATCTCAATGCTTCTAATATCAAACTTGAGACCCTCCCTATAGCATGAGATCTGACATCCAAGTCCTTCCCATTCCAATCCTGAGACCCTTCCTATAGCATGAGATGTGATATCTCAATGCTTCTAATACCAAACCTGAGACCCTTCCTATAACATGAGATGGGATATCCAACTCCTTCCAAATCCAATCCTGATACCCTTCCGATAGCATGAGATGTGATATCCCAATGCTTCTACCAAACCTGAGACCCATACTATGGCATGAGATGTGATATCAAACTCCTTCCCATTCCAATCCTGAGACCCTTCCTATAGCTTGAGATGTGATATCCAACTCCTTCCCATTCCAATTCTGAGACCCTTCCTATACCATGAGACTTGATATCTCAATGCTTCTAATACCAAACCTGAGACCCGTCCTATAACATGAGATGTGATATCCAAATCCTTCCCCTTCCAAACCTTAGACCCTTCCTTTATCATGAGATGTGATTTCCAACTCCTTCCCATTCCAATCCTGACACCCTTCCGATAGCAGAGATGTGATATCTCAATGCTTATACCAAACCTGAGACTCTTCCTATAACATGAGATGTGATATCCAACTCCTTCCCTTTCCAAACCTGAGACCCTGCCTATAGCATGAGATGTGATATCCAAGTCCTTCCCATTCCAATCCTGAGACCCTTCCTATAGCATGAGATGTGATATCTCAATGCTTATACCAAACCTGAGACCCTTCCTATGGCATGAGATGTCATATACAACTCCTTCCCATTCCAATCCCGAGACCCTTCCTATAGCATGAGATGTGATATCTCAATGCTTATACCAAACCTGAAACCCTTCCTATAGCATGAGATGTGATATCCAACTTCTTCCCATTCCAATCCTGAGACCCTTCCTATAACATGAGATGTGATGTCTCAATGCTTCTAATACCAAACCTGAGATCTTTCCTATAACATGAGATGTGATATCCAACTCCTTCCCATTCCAATTCTGAGACCCTTCCTATAGCAAGAGATGTGATATCTCAATGCCTCTTTACCAAACCTGATATCCTACCTCTAACATGAAATGTGATATCCAACTCCTTCCCCTTCCAAACCTGAGAGCCTTCCTATAGCATGAGATGTGATATCCAAGTCCTTCCCATTCCAATCCTGAGACCCTTCCTATAACATCAGATGTGATATCCAACTCCTTCCCATTCCAACCTGAGACCCTTCCTATAGCATGAGATGGGATATCCAACTCCTTCCAAATCCAATCCTGATACCCTTCCGATAGCATGAGATGTGATATCCCAATGCTTCTACAAAACCTGAGACCCATTCATGGCATGAGATGTGATATCAAACTCCTTCCCATTCCAATCCTGAGACCCTTCCTATAGCATGAGATGTGATATCTCAATGCTTATACCAAACCTGAGACCCTTCCTATAGCATGAGATGTGATATCCAACTCCTTCCCATTCCAATCCTGAGACCCTTCCTATAGCATGAGATGTGATATCTCAATGCTTATACCAAACCTGAATCCCTTCCTATAGCATGAAATGTGATATCCAACTCCTTCCCTTTCCAAACCTGAGAGCCTACCTATAGCATGAGATGTGATATCCAAGTCCTTTCCATTCCAATCCTTAGACCCTTCCTACAGCATGCAATATGATATCTCAATGATTCTAATAACAAACCTGAGACCCGTCCTATAACATGAGATGGTATATCCAACTCCTTCCCATTCCAATCCTGAGACACTTCCGATAGCAGAGATGTGATATCTCAATGCTTATACCAAACCTGAGACCCTTCCTATAGCATGAGATGTGATATCCAATTCTTTCCCGTTCCAAACCTGAGACCCTTCCTATAGCATATGTGATATCCAACTCCTTCCCATTCCAAACATGAGACCCTTCCTATAGCAAGAATGTAATATCCAACTCCTTCCCATTCCAATCCTGAGACCCTTCCTTCAGCATGCGATGTGATATCTCAATGCTTCTAATACCAAACCTGAGACCCGTCCTATTACATGAGATGGGATATCCAACTCCTTCCTGTTCCTAACCTGAGAGCCTTCCTATAGCATGAGATGTGATATCCAAGTCCTTCCCATTCCAATCCTGAGACCCTTCCTATAACATGAGATGTGATATCTCAATGCTTATACCAAACCTGAATCCCTTCCTATAGCATGAGATGTGATATCCAACTCCTTCCCATTCCAATCCTGAGACCCTTCCTATAGCATTAGATGTGATATCTCAATGCCTCTAATACCAAACCTGAGATCCTTCCTCTAACATGAAATGTGATATCCAACTCCTTCCCTTTCCAAACCTGAGAGCCTACCTATAGCATGAGATGTGATATCCAAGTCCTTCACATTCCAATCCTTAGACCCTTCCTACAGCATGCAATATGATATCTCAATGATTCTAATACCAAACCTGAGATCTTTCCTATAACATGAGATGTGATATCCAACTCCTTCCCATTCCAATCCTGAGACCCTTCCTATAGCATGAGATGTGATATCTCAATGCCTCTTTACCAAACCTGAGATCCTACCTCTAACATGAAATGTGATATCCAACTCCTTCCCCTTCCAAACCTGAGAGCCTTCCTATAGTATGAGATGTGATATCCAAGTCCTTCCCATTCCAATCCTGAGACCCTTCCTATAACATCAGATGTGATATCCAACTCCTTCCCATTCCAACCTGAGACCCTTCCTATAGCATGAGATGGGATATTCAACTCCTTCCAAATCCAATCCTGATACCCTTCCGATAGCATGATATGTGATATCTCAATGCTTCTAATACCAAATCTGTGACTCTTCCTATAACATGAGATGGGATATCCAACTCCTTCCCATTCCAATCCTGAGACCCTTCCGATAGCAGAGATGTGATATCTCAATGCTTCTAATATCAAAACTGAGACCCTCCCTATAGCATGATATGTGATATCTAAGTCCTTCCCATTCCAATCCTGAGACCCTTCCTATAGCATGAGATGTGATATCTCAATGCTTCTACCAAACCTGAGACCCTTCCTTTAGCATGAGATGTGATATCCAACTCCTTCCCATTCCAGTCCTGAGACCCTTCCTATAGCATGAGATATGATATCTCAATACATCTAATACCAAACCTGAGATCCTTCCGATAACATGAGATGTGATATCCAACTCCTTCCCATTCCAATCCTGAGACCGTTCTGATAGCATGAGATGTGATATCTCAATGTTTCTAATACCAAACCTGAGATCCTTCCTATAACATGAGATGTGATATCCAACTCCTTCCCATTCCAATCCTGAGACCCTTCCTATAGCATGAGAAGTGATATCTCCATGCTTATACCAAACCTGAGACCCTTCCTATAGCATGAGATGTGATATTCAACTCCTTCCCATTCCAATCCTGAGACGCTTCCTATAGCATGAGAAGTGATAACTCCATGCGTATACCAAACCTGAGACCCTTCCTATAGCATGAGATGTGATATCCAAATCCTTCCCATTCCAATCCTGAGCCACTTCCGATAGCAGAGATGTGCTATCTCAATGCTTATACCAAACCTGAGACCCTTCCTATAACATGAGATGTGATATCCAACTCATTCCCGTTCCAAACCTGAGACACTTCCTATAGCATATGTGATATCCAACTCCTTCCCATTCCAAACATGAGACCCTTCCTATAGCAAGAATGTAATATCCAACTCCTACCCATTCCAATCCTGAGACCATTCCTATAGCATGAGATGTGATATCTCAATGCTTATACCAAACCTGAGACCCTTCCTGTGGCATGAGATGTCATATACAACTCCTTCCCATTCCAATCCTGAGACCCTTCCTATAGCATGAGATGTGATATCCAACTCCTTCCCATTCCAATCCTGAGACCCTTCCTATAGCATGAGATATGATATCTCAATGCTTCTAACACCAAACCTGAGATCCTTCCGACAGCATGAGATGTGATATCTCAATGCTTCTAATACCAAACCTGAGATCATTCCTATAACACGAGATGTAATATCCAAATCCTTCCCCTTCCAAAACCTGAGACCCTCCCTTTAGCATGAGATGTGATATCCAACTCCTTCCCATTCCAATCCTGAGACCCTTCCTATAGCATGAGTTGTGATGTCTCAATGCTTCTAATACCAAACCTGAGATCCTTCCTATAACATGAGATGTGATATCCAACTCCTTCCCATTCCAATCCTGAGACACTTCCTATAGTATGAGAAGTGATATCTCAATGCTTATACCAAACCTGAGACCCTTCCTACGGCATGAGATGTCATATACAACTCCTTCCCATTCCAATCCTGAGACCCGTCCTATAGCATGAGATGTGATATCTCAATGTTATACCAATCCTGACACCCTTCCTATAGCATGAGATGTGATATCCAACTACTTCCCATTCCAATCCTGAGACCCTTCCTATAGTATGAGATGTGATATCCAACTCCTTCCCTTTCCAAACCTGAGAGCCTATCTATAGCATGAGATGTGATATCCAAGTCCTTCCCATTCCAATCCTGAGACCCTTCCTATAGCATGAGATGTGATATCTCAATGCTTCTAATTCCAATCCTGAGACCCTTCCTATAGCATGAGATGTGATATCCAACTCCTTCCATTCCAATCCTGAGACATGTCCTATAGCATGAGATGTGATATCTCAATGCTTATACCAAACCTGAGACCCTTCCTATAGCATGAGATGTGATATCCAACTACTTCCCATTCCAATCCTGAGACCCTTCCTATAGCATGAGATGTGATATCCAACTCCTTCCCTTTCCAAACCTGAGAGCCTATCTATAGCATGAGATGGGATATACAACTCCTTCCCATTCCAATCCTGAGACACTTCCGATAGCAGAGATGTGATATCTGAATGCTTATACCACACCTGAGACCCTTCCTATAACATGAGATGTGATATCCAACTCCTTCCCATTCCAAACCTGAGAGCCTTCCTATAGCATGAGATGTGATATCTCAATGCCTCTAATACCAAACCTGAGATCCTTCCTCTAACATGAAATGTGATATCCAACTCCTTCCCTTTCCAAACCTGAGAGCCTACCTATAGCATGAGATGTGATATCCAAGTCCTTCCCATTCCAATCCTTAGACCCTTCCTACAGCATGCAATATGATATCTCAATGATTCTAATAACAAATCTGAGACCCGTCCTATAACATGAGATGGGATATCCAACTCCTTCCCATTCCAATCCTGAGACACTTCCGATAGCAGAGATGTGATATCTCAATGCTTATACCAAACCTGAGACCCTTCCTATAGCATGAGATGTGATATCCAACTCCTTCCCGTTCCAAACCTGAGACCCTTCCTATAGCATATGTGATATCCAACTCCTTCCCATTCCAAACATGAGACCCTTCCTATAGCAAGAATGTAATATCCAACTCCTTCCCATTCCAATCCTGAGACCCTTCCTACAGCATGCAATGTGATATCTCAATGCTTCTAATAATAAACCTGAGACCCGTCCTATAACATGAGATGGGATATCCAACTCCTTCCCGTTCCAAACCTGAGACCCTTCCTATAGCATGAGATGTGATATCCAACTCCTTCCCATCCCAATCCTGAGACCCTTCCTACAGCATGCAATGTGATATCTCAATGCTTATATCAAACCTGAGACTCTTCCTATAAAATGAGATGGGATATCCAACTCCTTCCCGTTCCAAACCTGAGACCCTTCCTATAGCATGAGATGTGATATCCAACTCCTTCCCATTCCAATCCTGAGACCCTTCCTATAGCATGAGATGTGATATCTCAATGCTTATACCAAACCTGAGACCCTTCCTATAACATGAGATGTGATATCCAACTCCTTCCCGTTTCAAACCTGAGACCCTTCCTTTAGCATGAGATGTGATATCCAGCTCCTTCCCATTCCAATCCTGAGACACTTCCGATAGCATGAGATGTGATATCTCAATGCTTCTACCAAACCTGAGACCCTTCCTTTAGCATGAGATGTGATATCCAACTCCTTCCCATTCCAGTCCTGAGACCCTTCCTATAGCATGAGATATCTCAATACTTCTAATACCAAACCTGAGATCCTTCCGATAACATGAGATGTGATATCCAAATCCTTCCCCTTCCAAACCTGAGACTCTCCCTTTAGCATGAGATGTGATATCCAACTCCTTCCCATTCCAATCCTGAGACCCTTCTGATAGCATGAGATGTGATATCTCAATGTTTCGAATACCAAACCTGAGATCCTTCCTATAACATGAGATGTGATATCTCAATGCTTCTAATACCAAACCTGAGACCCTCCCTTTAGCATGAGATGTGATATCCGACTCCTTCCCATTCCAATCCTGAGACCCTTCTGATAGCATGAGATGTGATATCTCAATGCCTCTAATACCAAACCTGAGATCCTCCCAATAGCATGAGATGTGATATCTCAATGCTTCTAATACCAAACCTGAGATCCTTCCCATAACATGAGATGTAATATCCAAATCCTTCCCCTTCCAAACCTGAGACCCTCCCTTTAGTATGAGATGTGATATCCAACTCCTTCCCATTCCAATCCTGAGATCCTTCTGATAGCATGAGATGTGATATCTCAATGCCTCTAATACCAAACCTGAGATCCTACCTCTAACATGAAATGTGATATCCAACTCCTTCCCCTTCCAAACCTGAGAGCCTTCCTATAGCATGAGATGTGATATCCAAGTCCTTCCCATTCCAATCCTGAGACCCTTCCTAAAACATGAGAAGTGATATCCAACTCCTTCCCATTCCAACCTGAGACCCTTCCTATAGCATGAGATGGGATATCCAACTCCTTCCAAATCCAATCCTGATACCCTTCCGATAGCATGAGATGTGATATCCCAATGCTTCTACAAAACCTGAGACCCATACATGGCATGAGATGTGATTTCAAACTCCTTCCCATTCCAATCCTGAGACCCTTCCTATAGCTTGAGATGTGATATCCAACTCCTTCCCATTCCAATTCTGAGACCCTTCCTATAGCATGAGATGTGATATCTCAATGCTTCTAATACCAAACCTGAGACCCTTCCTATAACATGAGATGTGATATCCAAGTCCTTCCCATTCCAATCCTGAGACCCTTCCTATAGCATGAGATGTGATATCTCAATGCTTCTAATACCAAACCTGAGACCCTTCCTATAACATGAGATGTGATATCCAAGTCCTTCCCATTTCAATCCTGAGACCCTTCCTATAGCTTGAGATGTGATATCCAACTCCTTCCCATTCCAATTCTGAGACCCGTCCTATACCATGAGATGTGATATCTCAATGCTTCTAATGCCAAACCTGAGACCCCTCCTATAACGAGATGGGATATCCAACTCCTTCCCATTCCAATCCTGAGACCCTTCCGATAGCAGAGATGTGATATCTCAATGCTTATACCAATCCTGAGACCCTTCCTATAGCATGAGATGTGATGTCTCAATGCTTATAACAAACCAGAGACCCGTCCTATAACATGAGATGGGATATCCAACTCCTTCCCATTCCAATCCTGAGACCCTTCCTATAACATGAGATGTGATATCCAACTCCTTCCAATTCCAACCTGAGACCCTTCCTATAGCATGAGATGGGATATCCAACTCCTTCCAAATCCAATCCTGATACCCTTCCGATAGCATGAGATGTGATATCCCAATGCTTCTACCAAACCTGAGACCCATACTATGGCATGAGATGTGATATCAAACTCCTTCCCATTCCAATCCTGAGACCCTTCCTATAGCTTGAGATGTGATATCCAACTCCTTCCCATTCCAATTCTGAGACCCTTCCTATACCATGAGACTTGATATCTCAATGCTTCTAATACCAAACCTGAGACCCGTCCTATAACATGAGATGTGATATCCAAATCCTTCCCCTTCCAAACCTTAGACCCTTCCTTTATCATGAGATGTGATTTCCAACTCCTTCCCATTCCAATCCTGACACCCTTCCGATATCATGAGATTTGTTATCTCAATGCTTCTAATATCAAACTTGAGACCCTCCCTATAGCATGAGATCTGACATCCAAGTCCTTCCCATTCCAATCCTGAGACCCTTCCTATAGCATGAGATGTGATATCTCAATGCTTCTAATACCAAACCTGAGACCCTTCCTATAACATGAGATGGGATATCCAACTCCTTCCAAATCCAATCCTGATACCCTTCCGATAGCATGAGATGTGATATCCCAATGCTTCTACCAAACCTGAGACCCATACTATGGCATGAGATGTGATATCAAACTCCTTCCCATTCCAATCCTGAGACCCTTCCTATAGCTTGAGATGTGATATCCAACTCCTTCCCATTCCAATTCTGAGACCCTTCCTATACCATGAGACTTGATATCTCAATGCTTCTAATACCAAACCTGAGACCCGTCCTATAACATGAGATGTGATATCCAAATCCTTCCCCTTCCAAACCTTAGACCCTTCCTTTATCATGAGATGTGATTTCCAACTCCTTCCCATTCCAATCCTGACACCCTTCCGATAGCAGAGATGTGATATCTCAATGCTTATACCAAACCTGAGACTCTTCCTATAACATGAGATGTGATATCCAACTCCTTCCCTTTCCAAACCTGAGACCCTGCCTATAGCATGAGATGTGATATCCAAGTCCTTCCCATTCCAATCCTGAGACCCTTCCTATAGCATGAGATGTGATATCTCAATGCTTATACCAAACCTGAGACCCTTCCTATGGCATGAGATGTCATATACAACTCCTTCCCATTCCAATCCCGAGACCCTTCCTATAGCATGAGATGTGATATCTCAATGCTTATACCAAACCTGAAACCCTTCCTATAGCATGAGATGTGATATCCAACTTCTTCCCATTCCAATCCTGAGACCCTTCCTATAACATGAGATGTGATGTCTCAATGCTTCTAATACCAAACCTGAGATCTTTCCTATAACATGAGATGTGATATCCAACTCCTTCCCATTCCAATTCTGAGACCCTTCCTATAGCAAGAGATGTGATATCTCAATGCCTCTTTACCAAACCTGATATCCTACCTCTAACATGAAATGTGATATCCAACTCCTTCCCCTTCCAAACCTGAGAGCCTTCCTATAGCATGAGATGTGATATCCAAGTCCTTCCCATTCCAATCCTGAGACCCTTCCTATAACATCAGATGTGATATCCAACTCCTTCCCATTCCAACCTGAGACCCTTCCTATAGCATGAGATGGGATATCCAACTCCTTCCAAATCCAATCCTGATACCCTTCCGATAGCATGAGATGTGATATCCCAATGCTTCTACAAAACCTGAGACCCATTCATGGCATGAGATGTGATATCAAACTCCTTCCCATTCCAATCCTGAGACCCTTCCTATAGCATGAGATGTGATATCTCAATGCTTATACCAAACCTGAGACCCTTCCTATAGCATGAGATGTGATATCCAACTCCTTCCCATTCCAATCCTGAGACCCTTCCTATAGCATGAGATGTGATATCTCAATGCTTATACCAAACCTGAATCCCTTCCTATAGCATGAAATGTGATATCCAACTCCTTCCCTTTCCAAACCTGAGAGCCTACCTATAGCATGAGATGTGATATCCAAGTCCTTTCCATTCCAATCCTTAGACCCTTCCTACAGCATGCAATATGATATCTCAATGATTCTAATAACAAACCTGAGACCCGTCCTATAACATGAGATGGTATATCCAACTCCTTCCCATTCCAATCCTGAGACACTTCCGATAGCAGAGATGTGATATCTCAATGCTTATACCAAACCTGAGACCCTTCCTATAGCATATGTGATATCCAACTCCTTCCCATTCCAAACATGAGACCCTTCCTATAGCAAGAATGTAATATCCAACTCCTTCCCATTCCAATCCTGAGACCCTTCCTTCAGCATGCGATGTGATATCTCAATGCTTCTAATACCAAACCTGAGACCCGTCCTATTACATGAGATGGGATATCCAACTCCTTCCTGTTCCTAACCTGAGAGCCTTCCTATAGCATGAGATGTGATATCCAAGTCCTTCCCATTCCAATCCTGAGACCCTTCCTATAACATGAGATGTGATATCTCAATGCTTATACCAAACCTGAATCCCTTCCTATAGCATGAGATGTGATATCCAACTCCTTCCCATTCCAATCCTGAGACCCTTCCTATAGCATTAGATGTGATATCTCAATGCCTCTAATACCAAACCTGAGATCCTTCCTCTAACATGAAATGTGATATCCAACTCCTTCCCTTTCCAAACCTGAGAGCCTACCTATAGCATGAGATGTGATATCCAAGTCCTTCACATTCCAATCCTTAGACCCTTCCTACAGCATGCAATATGATATCTCAATGATTCTAATACCAAACCTGAGATCTTTCCTATAACATGAGATGTGATATCCAACTCCTTCCCATTCCAATCCTGAGACCCTTCCTATAGCATGAGATGTGATATCTCAATGCCTCTTTACCAAACCTGAGATCCTACCTCTAACATGAAATGTGATATCCAACTCCTTCCCCTTCCAAACCTGAGAGCCTTCCTATAGTATGAGATGTGATATCCAAGTCCTTCCCATTCCAATCCTGAGACCCTTCCTATAACATCAGATGTGATATCCAACTCCTTCCCATTCCAACCTGAGACCCTTCCTATAGCATGAGATGGGATATTCAACTCCTTCCAAATCCAATCCTGATACCCTTCCGATAGCATGATATGTGATATCTCAATGCTTCTAATACCAAATCTGTGACTCTTCCTATAACATGAGATGGGATATCCAACTCCTTCCCATTCCAATCCTGAGACCCTTCCGATAGCAGAGATGTGATATCTCAATGCTTATACCAAACCTGAGACCCTTCCTATGGCATGAGATGTCACATATAACTCCTTCCCATTCCAATCCTGAGACCCTTCCTATAGTATGAGATGTGATATCTCAATGCTTATACCAAACCTGAGACCCTTCCTATAGCATGAGATGTGATATCCAACTCCTTCCCATTCCAATCCTGAGACCCTTCCCATAGCATGAGATGTGATGTCTCAATGCTTCTAATACCAAACCTGAGATCCTTCCTATAACATCAAATGTGATATCCAACTCCTTCCCATTCCAATCCTGAGACCCTTCCTATAGCATGAGATGTGATATCTCAATGCTTATACCAAACCTGAGACCCTTCCTATAGCATGAGATGTGATATCCAACTCCTTCCCATTCCAATCCTGAGACCCTTCCTATAGCATGAGATGTGATATCCAACTCCTTCCCATTCCAATCCTGAGACCCTTCCCATAGCATGAGATGTGATGTCTCAATGCTTCTAATACCAAACCTGAGATCCTTCCTCTAACATGAAATGTGATATCCAACTCCGTCCCTTTCCAAACCTGAGAGCCTACCTATAGCATGAGATGTGATATCCAAGTCCTTCCCATTCCAATCCTTAGACCCTTCCTACAGCATGCAATATGATATCTCAATGATTCTAATAACAAACCTGAGACCCGTCCTATAACATGAGATTGGATATCCAACTCCTTTCAATTCCAATCCTGGTACACTTCCTATAGCATGAGATATGATATCTCAATGCTTATACCAAACCTGAGACCCTTCCTATGGCATGAGATGTCATATACAACTCCTTCCCATTCCAATCCTGAGACCCTTCCTATAGCATGAGATGTGATATCTCAATGCTTATACCAAACCTGAGACCCTTCCTATAGCATGAGATGTGATATCCAACTTCTTCCCATTCCAATCCTGAGACCCTTCCTATAACATGAGATGTGATGTCTCAATGCTTCTAATACCAAACCTGATATCTTTCCTATAACATGAGATGTGATATCCAACTCCTTCCCATTCCAATCCTGAGACCCTTCCTATAGCATGAGATGTGATATCTCAATGCTTATACCAAACCTGAGACCCTTCCTATAGCTTGAGATGTGATATCCAACTCCTTCCCATTCCAATCCTGAGAACCTTCCTATAGCATGAGATGTGATATCTCAATGCCTCTAATACCAAACCTGAGATCCTTCCTCTAACATGAAATGTGATATCCAACTCCTTCCCCTTCCAAACCTGAGAGCCTTCCTATAGCATGAGATATGATATCCAAGTCCTTCCCATTCCAATCCTGAGACCCTTCCTATAACATGAGATGTGATATTCAACTCCTTCCCATTCCAACCTGAGACCCTTCCAATAGCATGAGATGGGATATCCAACTCCTTCCAAATCCAATCCTGATACCCTTCCGATAGCATGAGATGTGATATCCCAATGCTTCTACCAAACCTGAGACCCATACTATGGCATGAGATGTGATATCAAACTCCTTCCCATTCCAATCCTGAGACCCTTCCTATAGCTTGAGATGTGATATCCAACTCCTTCCCATTCCAATTCTGAGACCCTTCCTATACCATGAGACTTGATATCTCAATGCTTCTAATACCAAACCTGAGACCCGTCCTATAACATGAGATGTGATATCCAAATCCTTCCCCTTCCAAACCTTAGACCCTTCCTTTATCATGAGATGTGATATCCAACTCCTTCCCATTCCAATCCTGACACCCTTCCGATATCATGAGATTTGTTATCTCAATGCTTCTAATATCAAACTTGAGACCCTCCCTATAGCATGAGATCTGACATCCAAGTCCTTCCCATTCCAATCCTGAGACCCTTCCTATAGCATGAGATGTGATATCTCAATGCTTCTAATACCAAACCTGAGACCCTTCCTATAACATGAGATGGGATATCCAAGTCCTTCCCATTCTAATCCTGAGACCCTTCCCATAGCATGAGATGTGATGTCTCAATGCTTCTAATACCAAACCTGAGATCCTTCCTATAACATCAAATGTGATATCCAACTCCTTCCCATTCCAATCCTGAGACCCTTCCTATAGCATGAGATGTGATATCTCAATGCTTATACCAAACCTGAGACCCTTCCTATAGCATGAGATGTGATATCCAACTCCTTCCCATTCCAATCCTGAGACCCTTCCCATAGCATGAGATGTGATGTCTCAATGCTTCTAATACCAAACCTGAGATCCTTCCTATAACATCAAATGTGATATCCAACTCCTTCCCATTCCAATCCCGAGACCCTTCCTATAGCATGAGATGTGATATCTCAATGCTTATACCAAACCTGAGACCCTTCCTATAGCATGAGATGTGATATCCAACTCCTTCCCATTCCAATCCTGAGACCCTTCCTATAGCATGAGATGTGATATCTCAATGCCTCTAATACCAAACCTGAGACCCTTCCTATAACATGAGATGGGATATCCAACTCCTTCCCATTCCAATCCTGAGACCCTTCCGATAGCAGAGATGTGATATCTCAATGCTTATACCAAACCTGAGACCCTTGCTATGGCCTGAGATGTCATATACAACTCCTTCCCATTCCAATCCTTAGACCCTTCCTATAGCATGAGATGTGATATCTCAATGCTTATACCAAACCTGAGACCCTTCCTATAGCATGAGATGTGATATCCAACTCCTTCCCATTCCAATCCTGAGACCCTTCCCATAGCATGAGATGTGATGTCTCAATGCTTCTAATACCAAACCTGAGACCCTTCCTATAACATGAGATGTAATATCCAACTCCTTCCCATTCCAATCCTGAGACCCTTCCTATAGCATGAGAAGTATCTCCATGCGTATACCAAACCTGAGACCCTTCCTAAAGCATGAGATGTGATATCCAAATCCTTCCCATTCCAATCCTGAGCCACTTCCGATAGCAGAGATGTGATATCTCCATGCTTATACCAAACCTGAGACCCTTCCTATAGCATGAGATGTAATATCCAACTCCTTCCCATTCCAATCCTGAGACCCTTCCTATAGCATGAGAAGTATCTCCATGCGTATACCAAACCTGAGACCCTTCCTATAGCATGAGATGTGATATCCAAATCCTTCCCATTCCAATCCTGAGCCACTTCCGATAGCAGAGATGTGATATCTCAATGCTTATACCAAACTCGAGACCCTTCCTATAACATGAGATGTGATATCCAACTCATTCCCGTTCCAAACCTGAGACACTTCCTATAGCATATGTGATATCCAAGTCCTTCCCATTCCAAACATGAGACCCTTCCTATAGCAAGAATGTAATATCCAACTCCTACCCATTCCAATCCTGAGACCATTCCTATAGCATGAGATGTGATGTATCAATGCTTCTAATACCAAACCTGAGATCCTTCCTATGACATGAAATGTGATATCCAAATCCTTCCCATTCCAAACCTGAGACCCTTCCTACAGCATGCGATGTGATATCTCAATGCTTCTAATATCAAACCTGAGACCCGTCCTATAACATGAGATGGGATATCCAACTCCTTCCCGTTCCAAACCTGAGACCCTTCCTATAGCATGAGATGTGATATCCAATTCCTTCCCATCCCAATCCTGAGACACCTCCGATAGCAGAGATGTGATATCTCAATGCTTATACCAAACCTGAGACTCTTCCTATAACATGAGATGTGATATCCAACTCCTTCCCGTTCCAAACCTGAGACACTTCCTATAGCATGAGATGTGATATCCAACTCCTTCCCATTCCAATCCTGAGACCCTTCCGATAGCATGAGATGTGATATCTCAATGCTTCTAATACCAAACCTGTGATCCTTCCTATAATAAGAGATGTGATATCCAAATCCTTCCCCTTCCAAACCTGAGACCCTCCCTTTAGCATGAGATGTGATATCTCAATGCCTCTAATACCAAACCTGAGATCCTTCCAATAGCATGAGATGTCATATCTCAATGCTTCTGATACCAAACCTGAGATCCTTCCTATAACATGAGATGTGATATCCAAATCCTTCCCCTTCCAAACCTGAGACCCTCCCTTTAGCATGAGATGTGATATCCAACTCCTTCCCATTCCAATCTTGAGACCCTTCTGATAGCATGAGATGTGATATCTCAATGCCTCTAATACCAAACCTGATTCCTACCTCTAACATGAAATGTGATATCCAACCCCTTCCCTTTCCAAACGTGAGACCCTCCCTATAGATTCAGATGTGATATCCAAGTCCTTCCCATTCCAATCCTGAGACCCTTCCTTTAGCATGAGATGTGATATCTCAATGCTTCTAATACCAAACCTGAGACCCTTCCTATAACATAAGATGGGATATCCAACTCCTTCCCATTCCAATCCTGAGACCCTTCCGATAGCAGAGATGTGATATCTCAATGCTTATACCAAACCTGAGACCCTTCCTGTGGCATGAGATGTCATATACAACTCCTTCCCATTCCAATCCTGAGACCCTTCCTATAACATAAGATGGGATATCCAACTCCTTCCCATTCCAATCCTGAGACCCTTCCGATAGCAGAGATGTGATATCTCAATGCTTATACCAAACCTGAGACCCTTCCTGTGGCATGAGATGTCATATACAACTCCTTCCCATTCCAATCCTGAGACCCTTCCTATAGCATGAGATGTGATATCCAACTCCTTTCCATTCCAATCCTGAGACCCTTCCTATAGCATGAGATTTGATATCTCAATGTTTCTAACACCAAACCTGAGATCCTTCCGATAGCATGAGATGTGATATCTCAATGCTTCTAATACCAAACCTGAGATCATTCCTATAACACGAGATGTTATATCCAAATCCTTCCCCTTCCAAACCTGAGACCCTCCCTTTAGCATATGTGATATCCAACTCCTTCCCATTCCAATCCTGAGACCCTTCCTATAGCATGAGATGTGATTTCTCAATGCTTCTAATACCAAACCTGAGATCCTTCCTATAACATGAGATGTGATATCCAACTCCTTCCCATTCCAATCCTGAGACCCTTCCTATAGCATGAGATGTGATTTCTCAATGCTTCTAATACCAAACCTGAGATCCTTCCTATAGCATGAGATGTGATATCTCAATGCTTATACCAAACCTGAGACCCTTCCTATAGCATGAGATGTGATTTCCAACTACTTCCCATTCCAATCCTGAGACCCTTCCTATAGCATGAGATGTGATATCCAACTCCTTCCCTTTCCAAACCTGAGAGCCTATCTATAACATGAGATTTGATATCCAATTCCTTCCCATTCCAATCCTGAGACCCTTCCTATAGCATGAGATGTGATATCTCAATGCTTATACCAAACCTGAGACCCTTCCTATAGCATGAGATGTGATATCCAACTACTTCCCATTCCAATCCTGAGACCCTTCCTATAGCATGAGATGTGATATCCAACTCCTTCCCTTTCCAAACCTGAGAGCCTATCTATAGCATGAGATGTGATATCCAATTCCTTCCCATTCCAATCCTGAGACCCTTCCTATAGCATGAGATGTGATATCTCAATGCTTCTAATACCAAACCTGAGACCCTTCCTATTGCATGAGATGTGATATCCAACTACTTCCCATTCCAATCCTGAGACCCTTCTTATAGCATGAGATGTGATATCCAACTCCTTCCATTCCAATCCTGAGACCCATCCTATAGCATGAGATGTGATATCTCAATGCTTATACCAAACCTGAGACCCTTCCTATAACATGAGATGTGATATCCAACTCATTCCCGTTCCAAACCTGAGACACTTCCTATAGCATATGTGATATCCAAGTCCTTCCCATTTCAAACATGAGACCCTTCCTATAGCAAGAATGTAATATCCAACTCCTACCCATTCCAATCCTGAGACCATTCCTATAGCATGAGATGTGATATATCAATGCTTCTAATACCAAACCTGAGATCCTTCCTATGACATGAAATGTGATATCCAAATCCTTCCCATTCCAAACCTGACACCCTTCCTACAGCATGCGATGTGATATCTCAATGCTTCTAATATCAAACCTGAGACCCGTCCTATAACATGAGATGGGATATCCAACTCCTTCCCGTTCCAAACCTGAGACCCTTCCTATAGCATGAGATGTGATATCCAATTCCTTCCCATCCCAATCCTGAGACACCTCCGATAGCAGAGATGTGATATCTCAATGCTTATACCAAACCTGAGACTCTTCCTATAACATGAGATGTGATATCCAACTCCTTACCGTTCCAAACCTGAGACACTTCCTATAGCATGAGATGTGATATCCAACTCTTTCCCATTCCAATCCTGAGACCCTTCCGATAGCATGAGATGTGATATCTCAATGCTTCTAATACCAAACCTGTGATCCTTCCTATAATAAGAGATGTGATATCCAAATCCTTCCCCTTCCAAACCTGAGACCCTCCCTTTAGCATGAGATGTGATATCTCAATGCCTCTAATACCAAACCTGAGATCCTTCCAATAGCATGAGATGTCATATCTCAATGCTTCTGATACCAAACCTGAGATCCTTCCTATAACATGAGATGTGATATCCAAATCCTTCCCCTTCCAAACCTGAGACCCTCCCTTTAGCATGAGATGTGATATCCAACTCCTTCCCATTCCAATCTTGAGACCCTTCTGATAGCATGAGATGTGATATCTCAATGCCTCTAATACCAAACCTGATTCCTACCTCTAACATGAAATGTGATATCCAACCCCTTCCCTTTCCAAACGTAAGACCCTCCCTACAGATTCAGATGTGATATCCAAGTCCTTCCCATTCCAATCCTGAGACCCTTCCTTTAGCATGAGATGTGATATCTCAATGCTTCTAATACCAAACCTGAGACCCTTCCTATAACATAAGATGGGATATCCAACTCCTTCCCATTCCAATCCTGAGACCCTTCCGATAGCAGAGATGTGATATCTCAATGCTTATACCAAACCTGAGACCCTTCCTGTGGCATGAGATGTCATATGCAACTCCTTCCCATTCCAATCCTGAGACCCTTCCTATAGCATGAGATGTGATATCCAACTCCTTCCCATTCCAATCCTGAGACCCTTCCTATAGCATGAGATTTGATATCTCAATGTTTCTAACACCAAACCTGAGATCCTTCCGATAGCATGAGATGTGATATCTCAATGCTTCTAATACCAAACCTGAGATCATTCCTATAACACGAGATGTTATATCCAAATCCTTCCCCTTCCAAACCTGAGACCCTCCCGTTAGCATATGTGATATCCAACTCCTTCCCATTCCAATCCTGAGACCCTTCCTATAGCATGAGATGTGATTTCTCAATGCTTCTAATACCAAACCTGAGATCCTTCCTATAACATGAGATGTGATTTCTCAATGCTTCTAATACCAAACCTGACATCCTTCCTATAGCATGAGATGTGATATCTCAATGCTTATACCAAACCTGAGACCCTTCCTATAGCATGAGATGTGATTTCTCAATGCTTCTAATACCAAACCTGACATCCTTCCTATAGCATGAGATGTGATATCTCAATGCTTATACCAAACCTGAGGCCCTTCCTATAGCATGAGATGTGATTTCCAACTACTTCCCATTCCAATCCTGAGACCCTTCCTATAGCATGAGATGTGATATCCAACTCCTTCCCTTTCCAAACCTGAGAGCCTATCTATAGCATGAGATCTGATATCCAATTCCTTCCCATTCCAATCCTGAGACCCTTCCTATAGCATGAGATGTGATATCTCAATGCTTATACCAAACCTGAGACCCTTCCTATAGCATGAAATGTGATATCCAACTACTTCCCATTCCAATCCTGAGACCCTTCCTATAGCATGAGATGTGATATCCAACTCCTTCCCTTTCCAAACCTGAGAGCCTATCTATAGCATGAGATGTGATATCCAATTCCTTCCCATTCCAATCCTGAGACCCTTCCTATAGCATGAGATGTGATATCTCAATGCTTCTAATACCAAACCTGAGACCCTTCCTATTGCATGAGATGTGATATCCAACCCCTTCCCATTCCAATCCTGAGACCCTTCTTATAGCATGAGATGTGATATCCAACTCCTTCCATTCCAATCCTGAGACCCATCCTATAGCATGAGATGTGATATCTCAATGCTTATACCAAACCTGAGACCCTTCCTATAGCATGAGATGTGATATCCAACTACTTCCCATTCCAATCCTGAGAAATTTCCTATCGCATGAGATGTGATATCCAACTCCTTCCCTTTCCAAACCTGAGAGCATATCTATAGCATGAGATGGGATATCCAACTCCTTCCCATTCCAATCCTAAGACCCTTCCTATAGCAGGAGATGTGATATCTCAATGCTTCTACCAAACCTGAGACCCTTCCTTTAGCATGAGATGTGATATCCAACTCCTTCCCATTCCAGTCCTGAGACCCTTCCTATAGCATGAGATATGATATCTCAATACTTCTAATACCAAACCTGAGATCCTTCTGATAACATGAGATGTGATATCCAAATCCTTCCCCTTCCAAACCTGAGACCCTCCCTTTAGCATGAGATGTGATATCCAACCCCTTCCCATTCCAATCCTGAGACCCTTCTGATAGCATGAGATGTGATATCTCAATGCTTCTAATACCAAACCTGAGATCCTTCCTATAACATGAGATGTGATATCCAACTCCTTCCCTTTCCAAACCTGAGAGCCTATCTATAGCATGAGATGTGATATCCAATTCCTTCCCATTCCAATCCTGAGACCCTTCCTATAGCATGAGATGTGATATCTCAATGCTTATACCAAACCTGAGATCCTTCCTATAGCATGAGATGTGATATCCAACTACTTCCCATTCCAATCCTGAGACCCTTCCTATAGCATGAGATGTGATATCCAACTCCTTCCCTTTCCAAACCTGAGAGCCTATCTATAGCATGAGATGTGATATCCAATTCCTTCCCATTCCAATCCTGAGACCCTTCCTATAGCATGAGATGTGATATCTCAATGCTTCTAATACCAAACCTGAGACCCTTCCTATAGCATGAGATGTGATATCCAACTACTTCCCATTCCAATCCTGAGACCCTTCTTATAGCATGAGATGTGATATCCAACTCCTTCCATTCCAATCCTGAGACCCATCCTATAGCATGAGATGTGATATCTCAATGCTTGTACCAAACCTGAGACCCTTCCTATAGCATGAGATGTGATATCCAACTACTTCCTATTCCAATCCTGAGAAATTTCCTATAGCATGACATGTGATATCCAACTCCTTCCCTTTCCAAACCTGAGAGCATATCTATAGCCTGAGATGGGATATCCAACTCCTTCCCATTCCATTCCTGAAACACTTCCGATAGCAGAGATGTGATATCTCAATGCTTATACCAAACCTGAGACCCTTCCTATAACATGAGATGGGATATCCAACTCCTTCCCATTCCATTCCTGAAACACTTCCGATAGCAGAGATGTGATATCTCAATGCTTATACCAAACCTGAGACCCTTCCTATAACATGAGATGTGATATCCAACTCCTTCCCGTTCCAAACCTGAGACCCTTCCTTTAGCATGAGATGTGATATCCAGCTCCTTCCCATTCCTGAGACACTTCCGATAGCATAAGATGTGATATCTCAATGCTTCTAATATCAAAACTGAGACCCTCCCAATAGCATGATATGTGATATCTAAGTCCTTCCCATTCCAATCCTAAGACCCTTCCTTTAGCAGGAGATGTGATATCTCAATGCTTCTACCAAACCTGAGACCCTTCCTTTAGCATGAGATGTGATATCCAACTCCTTCCCATTCCAGTCCTGAGACCCTTCCTATAGCATGAGATATGATATCTCAATACTTCTAATACCAAACCTGAGATCCTTCTGATAACATGAGATGTGATATCCAAATCCTTCCCCTTCCAAACCTGAGACCCTCCCTTTAGCATGAGATGTGATATCCAACTCCTTCCCATTCCATTCCTGAGACCCTTCTGATAGCATGAGATGTGATATCTCAATGCTTCTAATACCAAACCTGAGATCCTTCCTATAACATGAGATGTGATATCCAACTCCTTCCTTTTCCAATCCTGAGACCCTTCCTATAGCATGAGAAGTGATATCTCCATGCGTATACCAAACCTGAGACCCTTCCTATAGCATGAGATGTGATATCCAAATCCTTCCCATTCCAATCCTGAGACCCTTCCTATAGCATGAGATGTGATATCTCAATGCTTATACCAAACCGGAGACCCGTCCTATAACATGAGATGGGATATCCAACTCCTTCCCATTAAAATCCTGAGACACTTCCGATAGCAGAGATGTGATATCTCAATGCTTATACCACACCTGAGACCCTTCCTATAACATGAGATGTGATATCCAACTCCTTCCCGTTCCAAACCTGAGACCCTTCCTTTAGCATGAGATGTGATATCAGGTTTGGTATAAGCATTGAGATATCACATCTCTGCTATCGGAAGTGTTTCAGGAATGGAATGGGAAGGAGTTGGATATCCCATCTCATGTTATAGGAAGGGTCTCAGGTTTGGTATAAGCATTGAGATATCACATCTCTGCTATCGGAAGTGTTTCAGGAATGGAATGGGAAGGAGTTGGATATCCCATCTCAGGCTATAGATATGCTCTCAGGTTTGGAAAGGGAAGGAGTTGGATATCACATGTCATGCTATAGGAAATTTCTCAGGATTGGAATGGGAAGTAGTTGGATATCACATCTCATGCTATAGGAAGGGTCTCAGGTTTGGTATAAGCATTGAGATATCACATCTCATGCTATAGGATGGGTCTCAGGATTGGAATGGAAGGAGTTGGATATCACATCTCATGCTATAAGAAGGGTCTCAGGATTGGAATGGGAAGTAGTTGGATATCACATCTCATGCTATAGGAAGGGTCTCAGGTTTGGTATTAGAAGCATTGAGATATCACATCTCATGCTATAGGAAGGGTCTCAGGATTGGAATGGGAAGGAATTGGATATCACATCTCATGCTATAGATAGGCTCTCAGGTTTGGAAAGGGAAGGAGTTGGATATCACATCTCATGCTATAGGAAGGGTCTCAGGATTGGAATGGGAAGTAGTTGGATATCACATCTCATGCTATAGGAAGGATCTCAGGTTTGGTATAAGCATTGAGATATCACATCTCATGCTATAGGAAGGGTCTCAGGATTGGAATGGGAAGGAATTGGATATCACATCTCATGCTATAGATAGGCTCTCAGGTTTGGAAAGGGAAGGAGTTGGATATCACATCTCATGTTATAGGAAGGATCTCAGGTTTGGTATTAGAAGCATTGAGATATCACATCTCATGCTATCAGAAGGGTCTCAGGATTGGAATGGGAAGGGGTTGGATATCACATCTCATGCTAAAGGGAGGGTCTCAGGTTTGGAAGGGGAAGGATTTGGATATCACATCTCATGTTATCAGAAGGATCTCAGGTTTGGTATTAGAAGTATTGAGATATCATATCTCATGCTATAGGAAGGGTCTCAGGACTGGAATGGGAAGGAGTTGGATATCACATCTCATGCTAAAGGAAGGGTCTCAGGTTTGGTAGAAGCATTGAGATATCACATCTCCTGCTATAGGAAGGGTCTTAGGATTGGAATGGGAAGGAGTTGGATATCCCATCTCATGCTATAGATATGCTCTCAGGTTTGGAAAGGGAAGGAGTTGGATATCACATCTCATGCGATAGGAAATTTCTCAGGATTGGAATGGGAAGTAGTTGGATATCACATCTCATGCTATAGGAAGGGTCTCAGGATTGGAATGGGAAGGACTTGGATATAACAAATCTCATGTTATAGGAAGGGTCTCAGGTTTGGTATTAGAAGCATTGAGATATCACATCTCATGCTATAGGAAGGGTCTCAGAATTGGAATGGGAAGGAGTTGGATATCACATCTCAAGCTATAGGAAGGGTCTCAGGATTGGAATGGGAAGGAGTTTGATATCACATCTCATGCCATGTATGGGTCTCAGGTTTTGTAGAAGCATTGGGATATCACATCTCATGCTATCGGCAGGGTATCAGGATTGGATTTGGAAGGAGTTGGATATCCCATCTCATGCTATAGGAAGGGTCTCAGGTTGGAATAGGAAGGAGTTGGATATCACATCTCATGTTATAGGAAGGGTCTCAGGATTGGAATGGGAAGGACTTGGATGTCACATCTCATGCTATAGGAAGGCTCTCAGGTTTGGAAGGGGAAGGAGTTGGATATCACATTTCATGTTAGAGGTAGGATCTCAGGTTTGGTATTAGAGGCATTGAGATATCACATCTCATGCTATCAGAAGGATCTCAGGATTGGAATGGGAAGGAGTTGGATATCACATCTCATGCTAAAGGGAGGGTCTCAGGTTTGGAAGGGGAAGGATTTGGATATCACATCTCATGTTATAGGAAGGATCTCAGGTTTGGTATTAGAAGCATTGAGATATCACATCTCATGCTATCGGAAGGATCTCAGGTTTGGTATTAGAGGCATTGAGATATCACATCTCATGCTATCAGAAGGGTCTCAAGATTGGAATGGGAAGGAGTCGGATATCACATCTCATGCTAAAGGGAGGGTCTCAGGTTTGGTATTAGAAGCATTGAGATATCACATCTCATGTTATAGGAAGAATCTCAGGTTTGGTATTAGAGGCATTGAGATATCACATCTCATGCTATAGGAAGGGTCTCAGGATTGGAATGGGAAGGAGTTGGATATCACATCTCATGCTAAAGGAAGGGTCTCAGTTTTGGTAGAAGCATTGAGATATCACATCTCATGGTATAGGAAGGGTCTCAGGATTGGAATGGGAAGGAGTCGGATATCACATCTCATGCTAAAGGGAGGGTCTCAGGTTTGGTATTAGAAGCATTGAGATATCACATCTCATGTTATAGGAAGAATCTCAGGTTTGGTATTAGAGGCATTGAGATATCACATCTCATGCTATAGGACGGGTCTCAGAATTGGAATGGGAAGGAGTTGGATATCACATCTCAAGCTATAAGAAGGGTCTCAGGATTGGAATGGGAAGGACTTGGATATCACATCTCATGTTATAGGAAGGGTCTCAGGTTTGGTATTAGAAGCATTGAGATATCACATCTCATGCTATAGGAAGGGTCTCAGGATTGGAATGGGAAGGACTTGGATATCACATCTCATGTTATAGGAAGGGTCTCAGGTTTGGTATTAGAAGCATTGAGATATCACATCTCATGCTATAGGAAGGGTCTCAGGATTGGAATGGGAAGGACTTGGATATCACATCTCATGCTATAGGAAGGATCTCAGTATTGGAATGGGAAGGAGTTGGATATCACATCTCAAGCTATAAGAAGGGTCTCAGTATTGGAATGGGAAGGACTTGGATATCACATCTCATGTTATAGGAAGGGTCTCAGGTTTGGTATTAGAAGCATTGAGATATCACATCTCATGTTATAGGAAGAATCTCAGGTTTGGTATTAGAGGCATTGAGATATCACATCTCATGCTATAGGAAGGGTCTCAGGATTGGAATGTGAAGGAGTTGGATATCACATCTCATGCTAAAGGAAGGGTCTCAGTTTTGGTAGAAGCATTGAGATATCACATCTCATGGTATAGGAAGGGTCTCAGGATTGGAATGGGAAGGAGTTGGATATCACATCTCATCCAATAGGAAGGATCTCAGGTTTGGAATGGGAAGGATTTGGATGTCACATCTCTTGCTATAGTAAGGGTCTCAGGTTTGTTATTAGAAACATTGAGATATCACATCTCATGCTATAGGAAGGGTTTCAGGATTGGAATGGGAAGGATTTGTATATCACATCTCATGCTAAAGGAAGGGTCTCAGGTTTGGAAGGGGAAGGATTTGGATATCATATCTCATGTTATAGGACGGGTCCCAGGTTTCGTATTAGAAGCATTGAGAAATCACATCTCATGGTATAGGAAGGGTCTCAGGATTGGAATGGGAAGGACTTGGATATCACATCTCATGCTATAGGAAGGCTCTCAGGTTTGGAAGGGGAAGGAGTTGGATATCACATTTAATGTTAGAGGTAGGATCTCAGGTTTGGTATTAGAGGCATTGAGATATCACATCTCATGCTATCAGAAGGGTCTCAGGATTGGAATGGGAAGGAGTTGGATATCACATCTCATGCTAAAGGGAGGGTCTCAGCTTTGGAAGGGGAAGGATTTGGAGATCACATCTCATGTTATAGGAAGGATCTCAGGTTTGGTATTAGAAGCATTGAGATATCACATCTCATGCTATCGGAAGGGTCTCAGAATTGGAATGGGAAGGAGTTGGATATCACATCTCAAGCTATAGGAAGGGTCTCAGGATTGGAATGGGAAGGAGTTTGATATCACATCTCATGCCATGTATGGGTCTCAGGTTTTGTTGAAGCATTGGGATATCACATCTCATGCTATCGGAAGGGTATCAGGATTGGATTTGGAAGGAGTTGGATATCCCATCTCATGCTATAGGAAGGGTCTCAGGTTGGAATGGGAAGGAGTTGGATATCACATCTCATGCTATCAGAAGGGTCTCAGGATTGGAATGGGAAGGAGTCGGATATCACATCTCATGCTAAAGGGAGGGTCTCAGGTTTGGTATTAGAAGCATTGAGATATCACATCTCATGTTATAGGAAGAATCTCAGGTTTGGTATTAGAGGCATTGAGATATCACATCTCATGCTATAGGACGGGTCTCAGAATTGGAATGGGAAGGAGTTGGATATCACATCTCAAGCTATAAGAAGGGTCTCAGGATTGGAATGGGAAGGACTTGGATATCACATCTCATGTTATAGGAAGGGTCTCAGGTTTGGTATTAGAAGCATTGAGATATCACATCTCATGCTATAGGAAGGGTCTCAGGATTGGAATGGGAAGGACTTGGATATCACATCTCATGTTATAGGAAGGGTCTCAGGTTTGGTATTAGAAGCATTGAGATATCACATCTCATGCTATAGGAAGGGTCTCAGGATTGGAATGGGAAGGACTTGGATATCACATCTCATGCTATAGGAAGGATCTCAGTATTGGAATGGGAAGGAGTTGGATATCACATCTCAAGCTATAAGAAGGGTCTCAGGATTGGAATGGGAAGGACTTGGATATCACATCTCATGTTATAGGAAGGGTCTCAGGTTTGGTATTAGAAGCATTGAGATATCACATCTCATGCTATAGGAAGGGTCTCAGGATTGGAATGGGAAGGACTTGGATATCACATCTCATGCTATAGGACGGGTCTCAGAATTGGAATGGGAAGGAGTTGGATATCACATCTCAAGCTATAAGAAGGGTCTCAGGATTGGAATGGGAAGGACTTGGATATCACATCTCATGTTATAGGAAGGGTCTCAGGTTTGGTATTAGAAGCATTGAGATATCACATCTCATGCTATAGGAAGGGTCTCAGGATTGGAATGGGAAGGACTTGGATATCACATCTCATGCTATAGGAAGGGTCTCAGGATTGGAATGGGAAGGACTTGGATATCACATCTCATGATAAAGGAAGGGTCTAAGATTTGGAAGGGGAAGGATTTGGATATCACATCTCATGATATAGGACCGGTCTCAGGTTTGGTATTAGAAGCATTGAGATATCAAGTCTCATTGTATAGGACGGGTCTCAGAATTGGAATGGGAAGGAGTTGGATATCACATCTCAAGCTATAGGAAGGGTCTCAGGATTGGAATGGGAAGGAGTTTGATATGACATCTAATGCCATGTATGGGTCTCAGGTTTTGTAGAAGCATTGAGATATCACATCTCATGCTATCGGAAGGGTATCAGGATTGGATTTGGAAGGAGTTGGATATCCCATCTCATGCTATAGGAAGGGTCTCAGGTTGGAATGGGAAGGAGTTGGATATCACATCTCATGTTATAGGAAGGGTCTCAGGATTGGAATGGGAAGGACTTGGATATCACATCTCATGCTATAGGAAGGCTCTCAGGTTTGGAAGGGGAAGGAGTTGGATATCACATTTCATGTTAGAGGTAGGATCTCAGGTTTGGTATTAGAGGCATTGAGATATCACATCTCATGCTATCAGAAGGGTCTCAGGATTGGAATGGGAAGGAGTTGGATATCACATCTCATGCTAAAGGGAGGGTCTCAGCTTTGGAAGGGGAAGGATTTGGAGATCACATCTCATGTTATAGGAAGGATCTCAGGTTTGGTATTAGAAGCATTGAGATATCACATCTCAAGCTATCGGAAGGATCTCAGGTTTGGTATTAGAGGCATTGAGATATCACATCTCCTGCTATCAGAAGTGTCTCAGGATTGGAATGGGAAGGAGTCGGATATCACATCTCAAGCTATAGGAAGGGTCTCAGGATTGGAATGGGAAGTAGTTGGATATCACATCTCAAGCTATAGGAAGGGTCTCAGGATTGGAATGGGAAGGAGTTGGATATCACATCTCATGCTATAGGAAGGGTCTCAGGTTTGGTATAAGCATTGAGATATCCCATCTCATGCTATAGGAAGGGTCTCAGGTTTGGAATCGGACGGAGTTGTATATGACATCTCATGCCATAGGAAGGGTCTCAGGTTTGGTATAAGCATTGAGATATCACATCTCTGGTATCGGAAGGGTCTCAGGATTGGAATGGGAAGGAGTTGGATATCCCATCTCGTTATAGGAAGGGTCTCAGGTTTGGTATTAGAAGCATTGAGATATCACATCTCATGGTATAGGACGGGTCTCAGAATTGGAATGGGAAGGAGTTGGATATCACATCTCAAGCTATAGGAAGGGTCTCAGGATTGGAATGGGAAGGACTTGGATATCACATCTCATGTTATAGGAAGGGTCTCAGGTTTGGTATTAGAAGCATTGAAATGTGATATCTCAATGCTTATACCAAACCTGAGACCCTTCCTATATCATGAGATGTGATATCCAACTACTTCCCATTCCAATCCTGAGTCCCTTCCTATAGCATGAGATGTGATACCTCAATGCTTCTAATACCAAACCTGAGACCCTTCCTATAGCTTGAGATGTGCTATCAAACTGCTTCCCATTCCAATCATGTGATAGCTTGAGATGTGATATCCAACTCCTTCCCATTCCAACCCTGAGACCCTTCCTATACCATGAGATGTGATATCTCAATGCTTCTAATACCAAACCTGAAACCCGTCCTAAAACATGAGATGTGAGATCCAAATCCTTCCCCTTCCAAACCTGAGACACTTCCTATAGCTTGAGATGTGATATCAAACTCCTTCCCATTCCAATCCTGAGATAGCTTGAGATGTGATATCCAACTCCTTCCCATTCCAATCCTGAGACCCTTCCGATAGCATGAAATGTGATATCTCAATGCTTCTAATATCAAAACTGAGACCCTCCCTATAGCATGAGATGTGATATCTAAGTCCTTCCCATTCCTATCCTGAGACCCTTCCGATAGCAGAGATGTGATATCTCAATGCTTATACCAAACCTGAGACCCTTCCTATGGCATGAGATGTGATATCCAACTCCTTCCCATTCCAATCCTGAGACCCTTCCTATAGCATGAGATGTGATATCTCAATGCTTCTATCAAACCCGAGTCCCTTCCTTTAGCATGAGATGTGATATCCAACTTCTTACCATTCCAATCCTGAGACCCTTCCTATAGCATGAGATGTGATATCTCAAAGCTTCTAATACCAAACCTGGGACCCGTCCTATAACATGAGATATGATATCCAAATCCTTCCCCTTCCAAACTTGAGACCCTTCCTATAGCATGAGATGTGATATCTCAATGCTTATACCAAACCTGAGACCCTTCCTATAGCATGAGATGTGATACCCAACTCCTTCCCATTCCAATCCTGAGACCCTTCCTATACCATGAGACTTGATATCTCAATGCTTCTAATACCAAACCTGAGACCAGTCCTATAACATGAGATGTGATACCGAAATCCTTCCCCTTCCAAACCTGAGACCCTTCCTATAGCATGAGATGGGATATCTCAATGCTTATACCAAACCTGAGACCCTTCCTATAGCATGAGATGTGATATACAACTCCTTCCCATTCCAATCCTGAGACCCTTCCTATAGCTTGAGATGTGATATCCAACTCCTTCCCATTCCAATCCTGAGACCCTTCCTATAGCTTGAGATGTGATATCCAACTCCTTCCCTTTCCAAACCTGAGAGCCTATCTATAGCATGAGATGTGACATCCAAGTCCTTCCCATTCCAATCCTGAGCCCCTTCCTATAGCATGAGATGTGATATCTCAATGCTTCTAATACCAAACCTGAGACCCTTCCTATAGCATGAGATGTGATATCCAACTACTTCCCATTCCAATCCTGAGACCCTTCCTATAGCATGAGATGTGATATCCAACTCCTTCCATTCCAATCCTGAGACCCGTCCTATAGCATGAGATGTGATATCTCAATGCTTATACCAAACCTGAGACCCTTCCTATAGCATGAGATGTGATATCCAACTACTTCCCATTCCAATCCTGAGACCCTTCCTATAGCATGAAATGTGATATCCAACTCCTTCCCTTTCCAAACCTGAGAGCCTATCTATAGCATGAGATGGGATATCCAACTCCTTCCCATTCCAATCCTGAGACACTTCCGATAGCAGAGATGTGATATCTCAATGCTTATACCAAACCTGAGACCCTTCCTATAACATGAGATGTGATGTCCAACTCCTTCCCGTTCCAAACCTGAGACCCTTCCTTTAGCATGAGATGTGATATCCAGCTCCTTCCCATTCCAATCCTAAGACCCTTCCTATAGCATGAGAAGTGATATCTCCATGCTTATACCAAACCTGAGACCCTTACTATAGCATGAGATGTGATATTCAACTCCTTCCCATTCCAATCCTGAGACTCTTCCTATAGCATGAGAAGTGATATCTCCATGCGTCTACCAAACCTGAGACCCTTTCTATAGCATGAGATGTGATATCCAAATCCTTCCCATTCCAATCCTGAGACCCTTCCTATAGCATGAGATGTGATATCTCAATGCTTATACCAAACCAGAGACCCGTCCTATAACATGAGATGGGATATCCAACTCCTTCCCATTCCAATCCTGAGCCACTTCCGATAGCAGAGATGTGATATCTCAATGCTTATACCAAACCTGAGACCCTTCCTATAACATGAGATGTGATATCCAACTCATTCCCGTTCCAAACCTGAGACACTTCCTATAGCATATGTGATATCCAACTCCTTCCCATTCCAAACATGAGACCCTTCCTATAGCAAGAATGTAATATCCAACTCCTACCAAATCCAATCCTGAGACCATTCCTATAGCATGAGATGTGATATATCAATGCTTCTAATACCAAACCTGAGATCCTTCCTATGACATGAAATGTGATATCCAAATCCTTCCCATTCCAAACCTGAGACCCTTCCTACAGCATGCGATGTGATATCTCAATGCTTCTAATATCAAACCTGAGACCCGTCCTATAACATGAGATGGGATATCCAACTCCTTCCCGTTCCAAACCTGATACCCTTCCTATAGCATGAGATGTGATATCCAATTCCTTCCCATCCCAATCCTGAGACACCTCCGATAGCAGAGATGTGATATCTCAATGCTTCTAATACCAAACTTGTGATCCTTCCTATAATAAGAGATGTGATATCCAAATCCTTCGCCTTCCAAACCTGAGACCCTCCCTTTAGCATGAGATGTGATATCTCAATGCCTCTAATACCAAACCTGAGATCCTTCCTCTAACATGAGATGTGATATCCAAATCCTTCCCTTTCCAAACCTGAGACCCTCCCTTTAGCATGAGATGTGATATCCAACTCCTTCCCATTCCAATCCTGAGACCCTTCTGATAGCATGAGATGTGATATCTCAATGCCTCTAATACCAAACCTGAAATCCTACCTCTAACATGAAATGTGATATCCAACTCCTTCCCTTTCCAAATGTGAGACCCTCCCTATAGCATGAGATGTGATATCCAAGTCCTTCCCATTCCAATCCTGAGACCCTTCCTATAGCATGAGATGTGATATCTCAATGCTTCTAATACCAAACCTGAGACCCTTCCTATAACATAAGATGGGATATCGAACTCCTTCCCATTCCAATCCTGAGACCCTTCCGATAGCAGAGATGTGATATCTTAATGCTTATACCAAACCTGAGACCCTTCCTGTGGCATGAGATGTCATATACAACCCCTTCCCATTCCAATCCTGAGGCCCTTCCTATAGCATGAGATGTGATATCCAACTCCTTCCCATTCCAATCCTGAGACCCTTCCTATAGCATGAGATTTGATATCTCAATGCTTCTAACACCAAACCTGAGATCCTTCCGATAGCATGAGATGTGATATCTCAATGCTTCTAATACCAAACCTGAGATCATTCCTATAACACGAGATGTAATATCCAAATCCTTCCCCTTCCAAACCTGAGACCCTCCCTTTAGCATGAGATGTGATATCCAACTCCTTCCCATTCCAATCCTGAGACCCTTCCTATAGCATGAGATGTGATGTTTCAATGCTTCTAATACCAAACCTGAGATCCTTCCTATAACATGAGATGTGATATCCAACTCCTTCCCATTACAATCCTGAGACACTTCCTATAGCATGAGAAGTGATATCTCAATGCTTATACCAAACCTGAGACCCTTCCTACGGCATGAGATGTCATATACAACTCCTTCCCATTCCAATCCTGAGACCCTTCCTATAGCATGAGATGTGATATCTCAATGCTTATACCAAACCTGAGACCCTTCCTATAGCATGAGATGTGATATCCAACTCCTTCCCATTCCAATCCTGAGACCCTTCCTATAGCATGAGATGTGATGTTTCAATGCTTCTAATACCAAACCTGAGATCCTTCCTATAACATGAGATATGATATCCAACTCCTTCCCATTACAATCCTGAGACACTTCCTATAGCATGAGAAGTGATATCTCAATGCTTATACCAAACCTGAGACCCTTCCTACGGCATGAGATGTCATATACAACTCCTTCCCATTCCAATCCTGAGACCCTTCCTATAGCATGAGATGTGATATCTCAATGCTTATACCAAACCTGAGACCCTTCCTATAGCATGAGATGTGATATCCAACTCCTTCCCATTCCAATCCTGAGACCCTTCCTATAGCATGAGATTTGATATCTCAATGCTTCTAACACCAAACCTGAGATCCTTCCGATAGCATGAGATGTGATATCTCAATGCTTCTAATACCAAACCTGAGATCATTCCTATAACACGAGATGTAATATCCAAATCCTTCCCCTTCCAAACCTGAGACCCTCCCTTTAGCATGAGATGTGATATCCAACTCCTTCCCATTCCAATCCTGAGACCCTTCCTATAGCATGAGATGTGATGTTTCAATGCTTCTAATACCAAACCTGAGATCCTTCCTATAACATGAGATGTGATATCCAACTCCTTCCCATTACAATCCTGAGACACTTCCTATAGCATGAGAAGTGATATCTCAATGCTTATACCAAACCTGAGACCCTTCCTACTGCATGAGATGTCATATACAACTCCTTCCCATTCCAATCCTGAGACCCTTCCTATAGCATGAGATGTGATATCTCAATGCTTATACCAAACCTGAGACCCTTCCTATAGCATGAGATGTGATATCCAACTCCTTCCCATTCCAATCCTGAGACCCTTCCTATAGCATGAGATGTGATGTCTCAATGCTTCTAATACCAAACCTGAGATCCTTCCTATAACATGAGATGTGATATCCAACTCCTTCCATTCCAATCCTGAGACCCGTCCTATAGCATGAGATGTGATATCTCAATGCTTATACCAAACCTGAGACCCTTCCTATATCATGAGATGTGATATCCAACTACTTCCCATTCCAATCCTGAGACCCTTCCTATAGCATGAGATGTGATATCCAACTCCTTCCCTTTCCAAACCTGAGAGCCTATCTATAGCATGAGATGTGATATCCAAGTCCTTCCATTCCAATCCTGAGACCCGTCCTATACCATGAGATGTGATATCTCAATGCTTACACCAAACCTGAGACCCTTCCTATAGCATGAGATGTGATATCCAACTACTTCCCATTCCAATCCTGAGACCCTTCCTATAGCATGAGATGTGATATCCAACTCCTTCCATTCCAATCCTGAGACCCGTCCTATAGCATGAGATGTGATATCTCAATGCTTACACCAAACCTGAGACCCTTCCTATAGCATGAGATGTGATATCCAACTACTTCCCATTCCAATCCTGAGACCCTTCCTATAGCATGAGATGTGATATCCAACTCCTTCCCTTTCCAAACCTGAGAGCCTATCTATAGCATGAGATGGGATATCCAACTCCTTCCCATTACAATCCTGAGACACTTCCTATAGCATGAGAAGTGATATCTCAATGCTTATACCAAACCTGAGACCCTTCCTACGGCATGAGATGTCATATACAACTCCTTCCCATTCCAATCCTGAGACCCTTCCTATAGCATGAGATGTGATATCTCAATGCTTATACCAAACCTGAGACCCTTCCTATAGCATGAGATGTGATATCCAACTCCTTCCCATTCCAATCCTGAGACCCTTCCTATAGCATGAGATGTGATGTTTCAATGCTTCTAATACCAAACCTGAGATCCTTCCTATAACATGAGATATGATATCCAACTCCTTCCCATTACAATCCTGAGACACTTCCTATAGCATGAGAAGTGATATCTCAATGCTTATACCAAACCTGAGACCCTTCCTACGGCATGAGATGTCATATACAACTCCTTCCCATTCCAATCCTGAGACCCTTCCTATAGCATGAGATGTGATATCTCAATGCTTATACCAAACCTGAGACCCTTCCTATAGCATGAGATGTGATATCCAACTCCTTCCCATTCCAATCCTGAGACCCTTCCTATAGCATGAGATTTGATATCTCAATGCTTCTAACACCAAACCTGAGATCCTTCCGATAGCATGAGATGTGATATCTCAATGCTTCTAATACCAAACCTGAGATCATTCCTATAACACGAGATGTAATATCCAAATCCTTCCCCTTCCAAACCTGAGACCCTCCCTTTAGCATGAGATGTGATATCCAACTCCTTCCCATTCCAATCCTGAGACCCTTCCTATAGCATGAGATGTGATGTTTCAATGCTTCTAATACCAAACCTGAGATCCTTCCTATAACATGAGATGTGATATCCAACTCCTTCCCATTACAATCCTGAGACACTTCCTATAGCATGAGAAGTGATATCTCAATGCTTATACCAAACCTGAGACCCTTCCTACTGCATGAGATGTCATATACAACTCCTTCCCATTCCAATCCTGAGACCCTTCCTATAGCATGAGATGTGATATCTCAATGCTTATACCAAACCTGAGACCCTTCCTATAGCATGAGATGTGATATCCAACTCCTTCCCATTCCAATCCTGAGACCCTTCCTATAGCATGAGATGTGATGTCTCAATGCTTCTAATACCAAACCTGAGATCCTTCCTATAACATGAGATGTGATATCCAACTCCTTCCATTCCAATCCTGAGACCCGTCCTATAGCATGAGATGTGATATCTCAATGCTTATACCAAACCTGAGACCCTTCCTATATCATGAGATGTGATATCCAACTACTTCCCATTCCAATCCTGAGACCCTTCCTATAGCATGAGATGTGATATCCAACTCCTTCCCTTTCCAAACCTGAGAGCCTATCTATAGCATGAGATGTGATATCCAAGTCCTTCCATTCCAATCCTGAGACCCGTCCTATACCATGAGATGTGATATCTCAATGCTTACACCAAACCTGAGACCCTTCCTATAGCATGAGATGTGATATCCAACTACTTCCCATTCCAATCCTGAGACCCTTCCTATAGCATGAGATGTGATATCCAACTCCTTCCATTCCAATCCTGAGACCCGTCCTATAGCATGAGATGTGATATCTCAATGCTTACACCAAACCTGAGACCCTTCCTATAGCATGAGATGTGATATCCAACTACTTCCCATTCCAATCCTGAGACCCTTCCTATAGCATGAGATGTGATATCCAACTCCTTCCCTTTCCAAACCTGAGAGCCTATCTATAGCATGAGATGGGATATCCAACTCCTTCCCATTCCAATCCTGAGACACTTCCGATAGCAGAGATGTGATATCTCAATGCTTATACCACACCTGCGACCCTTCCTATAACATGAGATGTGATATCCAACTCCTTCCCGTTCCAAATCTGAGACCCTTCTTTTAGCATGAGATGTGATATCCAGCTCCTTCCCATTCCAATCCTGAGACACTTCCGATAGCATGAGATGTGATATCTCAATGCTTCTAATATCAAAACTGAGACCCTCCCTATAGCATGATATGTGATATCTAAGTCCTTCCCATTCCAATCCGGAGACCCTTCCTATAGCATGAGATGTGATATCTCATTGCTTCTACCAAACCTGAGACCCTTCCTTTAGCATGAGATGTGATATCCAACTCCTTCCCATTCCAGTCCTGAGACCCTTCCTATAGCATGAGATATGATATCTCAATATTTCTAATACCAAACCTGAGATCCTTCCGATAACATGAGATGTGATATCCAAATCCTTCCCCTTCCAAACCTGAGACCCTCCCTTTAGCATGAGATGTGATATCCAACTCCTTCCCATTCCAATCCTGAGACCCTTCTGATAGCATGAGATGTGATATCTCAATGCTTCTAATACCAAACCTGAGATCCTTCCTATAACATGAGATGTGATATCCAACTCCTTCCCATTCCAATCCTGAGACCCTTCCTATAGCATGAGAAGTCATATCTCCATGCGTATACCAAACCCGAGACCCTTCCTATAGCATGAGATGTGATATCCAACTGCTTCCCATTCCAATCCTGAGACCCTTCCTATAGCATGCGATGTGATATCTCAATGCTTCTAATGTCAGACCTGAGACCCGTCCTATAACATGAGATGGGATATCCAACTCCTTCCCGTTCCAAACCTGATACCCTTCCTATAGCATGAGATGTGATATCCAATTCCTTCCCATCCCAATCCTGAGACACCTCCGATAGCAGAGATGTGATATCTCAATGCTTCTAATACCAAACCTGAGACTCTTCCTATAACATGAGATGTGATATCCAACTCCTTCCCATTCCAATCCTGAGACCCTTCCTATAGCATGAGATGTGATATCCAACTCCTTCCCATTCCGAACCTGAGACCCTTCCTATAGCATGAGATGTGATATCCAACTCATTCCCATTCCAATCCTGAGACCATTCCTATAGCATGAGAAGTGATATCTCCATGCGTATACCAAACCTGAGACCCTTCCTATAACATGAGATGTGTTATCCAACTCATTCCCGTTCCAAACCTGAGACACTTCCTCTAGCATATGTGATATCCAACTCCTTCCCATTCCAAACATGAGACCCTTCCTATAGCAAGAATGTAATATCCAACTCCTACCCATTCCAATCCTGAGACCATTCCTATAGCATGAGATGTGATATATCAATGATTCTAATACCAAACCTGAGATCCTTCCTTTGACATGAAATGTGATATCCAAATCCTTCCCATTCCAAACCTGAGACCCTTCCTACAGCATGCGATGTGATATCTCAATGCTTCTAATATCAAACCTGAGACCCGTCCTATAACATGAGATGGGATATCCAACTCCTTCCCGTTCTAAACCTGATACCCTTTCTATAGCATGAGATGTGATATCCAATTCCTTCCCATCCCAATCCTGAGACCCTTCCTATAGCATGAGATGTGATATCCAACTCCTTCCCATTCCAATCCTGAGACCCTTCCTATAACATGAGATGGGAATATCCAACTCCTTCCCATTCCAATCCTGAGGCCCTTCCGATAGCAGAGATGTGATATCTCAATGCTTATACCAAACCTGAGATCCTTCCTATAACATGAGATGTGATATCCAACTCCTTCCCATTCCAATCCTGAGACCCTTCCTATAGCATGAGATGTGATATCTCAGTGCTTATACCAAACCTGAGACCCTTCCTATAGCATGAGATGTGATATCCAACTCCTTCCCATTCCAATCCTGAGACCCTTTCTATAGCATGAGATGTGACATCTCAATGCTTCTAATATCAAACTTGAGACCCTCCCTATAGCATGAGATGTGATATCCAAGTCCTTCCCATTCCAATCCTGAGACACTTCCTATAGCATGAGATGTGATATCTCAATGCTTCTAATACCAAACCTGAGACTCTTCCTATAACATGAGATGGGATATCCAACTCCTTCCCATTCCAAGCCTGAGACCCTTCCGATAGCAGAGATGTGATATCTCAATGCTTATACCAAACCTGAGACCCTTCCTACGGCATGAGATGTCATATGCAACTCCTTCCCATTCCAATCCTGAGACCCTTCCTATAGCATGAAATGTGATATCTCAATGCTTATACCAAACCTGAGACCCATCCTATAGCATGAGATGTGATATCCAACTCCTTCCCATTCCAATCCTGAGACCCTTCCTATAGCATGAGATGTGATGTCTCAATGCTTCTAATACCAAACCTGAGATCCTTCCTATAACATGAGATGTGACATCCAACTCCTTCCATTCCAATCCTGAGACCCGTCCTATAGCATGAGATGTGATATCTCAATGCTTATACCAAACCTGAGACCCTTCCTATAGCATGAGATGTGATATCCAACTACTTCCCATTCCAATCCTGAGAGCCTTCCTATAGCATGAGATGTGATATCCAACTCCTTCCCTTTCCAAACCTGAGAGCCTATCTATAGCATGAGATGTGATATCTAAGTCCTTCCCATTCCAATCCTGAGACCCTTCCTATAGCATGAGATGTGATATCTCAATGCTTCTAATACCAAACCTGAGATCCTTCCTCTAACATGAAATGTGATATCCAACTCCTTCCCATTCCAAACCTGAGAGCCTATCTGTAGCATGAGATTTGATATCCAACTCCTTCCCATTCCAATCCTGAGACCCTTCCTATAGCATGAGATGTGATATCTCAATGCTTATACCAAACCTGAGACCCTTCCTATAGCATGAGATGTGATATCCAACTCCTTCCCATTCCAATCCTGAGACCCTTCCTATAGCATGAGATGTGATATCCAACTCCTTCCCTTTCCAAACCTGAGAGCCTATCTATAGCATGAGATGGGATATCCAACTCCTTCCCATTCCAATCCTGAGACACTTCCGATAGCAGAGATGTGATATCTCAATGCTTATACCACACCTGAGACCCTTCCTATAACATGAGATGTGATATCCAACTCCTTCCCGTTCCAAATCTGAGACCCTTCCTTTAGCATGAGATGTGATATCCAGCTCCTTCCCATTCCAATCCTGAGACACTTCCGATAGCATGAGATGTGATATCTCAATGCTTCTAATATCAAAACTGAGACCCTCCCTATAGCATGATATGTGATATCTAAGTCCTTCCCATTCCAATCCGGAGACCCTTCCTATAGCATGAGATGTGATATCTCATTGCTTCTACCAAACCTGAGACCCTTCCTTTAGCATGAGATGTGATATCCAACTCCTTCCCATTCCAGTCCTGAGACCCTTCCTATAGCATGAGATATGATATCTCAATATTTCTAATACCAAACCTGAGATCCTTCCGATAACATGAGATGTGATATCCAAATCCTTCCCCTTCCAAACCTGAGACCCTCCCTTTAGCATGAGATGTGATATCCAACTCCTTCCCATTCCAATCCTGAGACCCTTCTGATAGCATGAGATGTGATATCTCAATGCTTCTAATACCAAACCTGAGATCCTTCCTATAACATGAGATGTGATATCCAACTCCTTCCCATTCCAATCCTGAGACCCTTCCTATAGCATGAGAAGTCATATCTCCATGCGTATACCAAACCTGAGACCCTTCCTATAGCATGAGATGTGATATCCAACTGCTTCCCATTCCAATCCTGAGACCCTTCCTATAGCATGCGATGTGATATCTCAATGCTTCTAATGTCAGACCTGAGACCCGTCCTATAACATGAGATGGGATATCCAACTCCTTCCCGTTCCAAACCTGATACCCTTCCTATAGCATGAGATGTGATATCCAATTCCTTCCCATCCCAATCCTGAGACACCTCCGATAGCAGAGATGTGATATCTCAATGCTTCTAATACCAAACCTGAGACTCTTCCTATAACATGAGATGTGATATCCAACTCCTTCCCATTCCAATCCTGAGACCCTTCCTATAGCATGAGATGTGATATCCAACTCCTTCCCATTCCAAACCTGAGACCCTTCCTATAGCATGAGATGTGATATCCAACTCCTTCCCATTCCAATCCTGAGACCATTCCTATAGCATGAGAAGTGATATCTCCATGCTCCCTATACCAGCATGAGATGTGATATCTCAATGCTTCAAAAACCAAACATGAGAACCATCCTATAACATGAGATGTGAAATCCAAATCCTTCCCTTCCCAAACCTGAGACTCTTCCTATAGCATGAGATGTGATATCTCAATGCTTCTACCAAACCTGAAACCCTTCCTATAGCATGAGATGTGATATCAAACTCCTTCCCATTCAATGTGATATCCAACTCTGTCCCATTCCAATCCTGAGACCCTTCCTGTACCATGAGATGTGATATTTCAATGCTTCTAATACCAAACCTGAGACCGGTCCTAAAACATGAGATGTGAGATCCAAATCCTTCCCCTTCCAAACCTGAGACCCTTCCTATAGCATGAGATGTTATATCTTAATGCTTCTAAAACCAAACCTGAGAACCATCCTATAACATGTGAAATCCAAATCCTTCCCTTTCCAAACCTGAGACCCTTCCGATAGCATGAGATGTGATATCTCAATGCTACTAAAACCAAACATGAGAACCATCCTATAACATGAGATGTGAAATCCAAATCCTTCCCTTTCCAAACCTGAGACCCTTCCTATAGCTTGAGATGTGATATCAAACTCCTTCCCATTCCAATCCTGAGATAGCTTGAGATGTGATAGCCAACTCCTTCCCATTCCAATCCTGAGACCCTTCCTATACCATGAGATGTGATATCTCAATGCTTCTAATACCAAACCTGAGACCCGTCCTAAAACATGAGATGTGAGATCCAAATCCTTCCCCCTCCAAACCTGAGACCCTTCCTATAGCTTGAGATGTGATATCAAACTCCTTCCCATTCCAATCCTGAGATAGCTTGAGATGTGATATCCAACTCCATCCCATTCCAATCCTGAGACCCTTCCGATAGCATGAGATGTGATAGCTCAATGCTTCTAATATCAAAACTGAGACCCTCCCTATAGTATGAGATGTGATATCTAAGTCCTTCCCATTCCTATCCTGAGACCCTTCCGATAGCAGAGATGTGATATCTCAATGCTTATACCAAACCTGATAACCCTTCCTATGGCATGAGATGTGATATCCAACTCCTTCCCATTCCAATCCTGAGTTCCTTCCTATAGCATGAGATGTGATATCTCAATGCTTCTATCAAACCTGAGACCCTTCCTTTAGCATGAGATGTGATATCCAACTCTTTGCCATTCCAATCCTGAGACCCTTCCTATAACATGAGACGTGATATCCAACTCCTTCCCATTCCAATCCTGAGTTCCTTCCTATAGCATGAGATGTGATATCTCAATGCTTCTATCAAAACTGAGACCCTTCCTTTAGCATGAGATGTGATATCCAACTCCTTGCCATTCCAATCCTGAGACCCTTCCTATAACATGAGATGTGATATCCAAATCCTTCACATTCCAATCCGGAGACCCTTCCTATAGCATGAGATGTGATATCTCAATGCTTCTAATACCAAACCTGAGATCCTTCCTATAACATGAGATGTGATATCCAACTCCTTCCCATTCCAAACCTGAGACCCTTCCGATAGCAGAGATGTGATATCTCAATGCTTATACCAAACCTGAGACCCTTCCGATAGCATGAGATGTGATATCTCAATGCTTCTAATACCAAACCTGAGATCCTTCCTATAACATGAGATGTGATGTCCAAATCCTTCCCCTTCCAAACCTTAGACCCTCCCTTTAGCATGAGATGTGATATCTAACTCCTTCCCATTCCAATCCTGAGACCCTTCTGATGGCATGAGATGTGATATCTCAATGCCTCTAATACCAAACCTGAGATCCTACCTCTAACATGAAATGTGATATCCAACTCCTTCCCCTTCCAACCCTGAGAGCCTTCCTATAGAATGAGATATGATATCCAAGTCCTGTGAATCTCACATCTCATGTTTTAGGACGGGTCTCAGGTTTGGTATTAGAAGCATTGAAATATCACATCTCATGGTATAGGAAGGGTCTCAGGATTGGAATGGGAAGGAGTTGGATATCACATTGAATGGGAAGGAGTTTGATATCACATCTCAAGCTATAGGAAGGGTCTCAGGTTTGGAAAGGGAATGATTTGGATTTCACATCTCATGTTATAGGATGGTTCTCATGTTTGGTTTTAGAAGCATTGAGATATCACATCTCATGCTATCAGAAGGGTCTCAGGTTTGGAATGGGAAGGAGTTTGATATCACATCTCATGTTATAGGAAGGATCTCAGGTTTGGTATTAGAAGCATTGAGATATCACATCTCATGCTATAGAAGGGTCTCAGGATTGGAATCGGAAGGAGTTGTATATGACATCTCATGCCATAGGAAGGGTCTCAGGTTTGGTATAAGCAGTGAGATATCACATCTCTGCTATCGGAAGGGTCTCAGGATTGGAATGGGAAGGAGTTGGATATCCCATCTCGTTATAGGAAGGGTCTCAGGTTTGGTATTAGAAGCATTGAGATATCACATCTCATGCTATAGGAAGGGTCTCAGGTTTGGAAAGGGGAAGGATTTGGGTATCACATCTCATGTTATAGGACCGGTCTCAGGTTTGATATTAGAAGCATTGAGATATCAAGTCTCATGGTATAGGACGGGTCTCAGAATTGGAATGGGAAGGAGTTGGATATCACATATCAAGCTATAGAAAGGGTCTCAGGATTGGAATGGGAAGGAGTTCGATATCACATCTCATGACATGGTATGGGTCTCAGGTTTTGTAGAAGCATTGGGATATCACATCACATGCTATAGGCAGGGTCTAAGGTTGGAATGGGAAGGAGTTGGATATCACATTTCATGTTATAGAAAGGGTCTCAGGTTTGGTATTAGAAGCATTGAGATATCACATCTCATGCTATAGGAAGGATCTCAGGTTTGGTATTAGAAGCTTTGAGATATCACATCTCATGCTATAGGAAGGGTCTCATGATTGGAATGGGAAGGAGTTGGATATCACTTCTCATGTTATAGGAAGGATCTCAGGTTTGGTATTAGAAGCATTGAGATATCACATCTCATGCTATAGGAAGGGTCTCATGATTGGAATGGGAAGGAGTTGGATATCACATCTCATGCTAAAGGAAGGGTCTCAGTTTTGGTAGAAGCATTGCGATATCACATCTCATGCTATAGGAAGGGTCTCAGGATTGGAATCGGAAGGGGTTGGATATCACATCTCATGCTATAGGAAGGGTCTCATGTTTGGTATAAGCATTGAAATATCACATCTCTGCTATCGGAAGGGTCTCAGGATTGGAATGGGAAGGACTTAGATATCACATCTCATGCTATAGGGAGGGTCTCAGTTTTGATATCAGAAGCATTGAGATATCACATCTCATGCTATCGGAAGGGTCTCAGGATTGGAATGGGAGGAGCTGGATATCACATCTCAGCTAAAGGAAGGGTCTCAGGTTTGGAAGGGGAAGGATTTGGATATCACATCTCATGTTATAGGAGGGGTCTCAGGTTTGGTATTAGAAGCATTGTGATATCACATCTCATGCTATAGGAAGTGTCTCAGGATTGGAATGGGAAGGAGTTGGATATCACATCTCATGCAATAGGAAGGGTTTCAGGTTTGGTAGAAGCATTGAGATATCACATCTCATGCTATAGGAAAAGTCTCAGGTTTGGGAAGGGAAGGATTTGGATTTCACATCTCATGTTATAGGATGGTTCTCATGTTTGGTTTTTGAAGCATTGAGATATCACATCTCATGCTATCGGAAGGGTCTCAGGTTTGGAATGGGAAGGAGTTGGATATCACATCTCATGTTATAGGAAGGATCTCAGGTTTGGTATTAGAAGCATTGAGATATCACATCTCATGCTATAGGAAGGAACTCAGGATTGGAATGGGAAGGAGTTGGATATCACGTCTCATGTTATAGGAAGGGTCTCAGGATTGGAATGGCAAGGAGTTGGATATCACATCTCATGCTAAAGGAAGGGCCTCAGGTTTGATAGAAGCATTGAGATATCACATCTCATGCTATAGGAAGGAACTCAGGATTGGAATGGGAAGGAGTTGGATATCACATCTCATGCCATAGGAAGGGTTATCAGGTTTGGTATAAGCATTGAGATATCACATCTCTGCTATCGGAAGGGTCTCAGGATAGGAATGGGAAGGACTTAGATATCACATCTCATACTATAGGGAGGGTCTCAGTTTTGATATTAGAAGCATTGAGCTATCACATCTCATGCTATCGGAAGGGTCTCAGGATTGGAATGGGATGGAGTTGGATATCACATCTCAAGCTATCTCAGGATTGGAATGGGAAGGAGTTTGATATCACATCTCAAGCTATAGGAAGGGTCTTAGGTTTGGAAGGGGAAGGATTTGGATCTCACATCTCATGTTTTAGGACGGGTCTCAGGTTTGGTATTAGAAGCATTGAGATATTACATCTCATGGTATAGGAAGGGTCTCAGGATTGGAATGGGAAGGAGTTGGCTATCACATCTCAAGCTATAGGAAGGGTCTCAGGTTTGGAAAGGGAAGGATTTGGATTTCACATCTCATGTTATAGGATGGTTCTCATGTTTGGTTTTAGTAGCATTGAGATATCACATATCATGCTATCGGAAGGGTCTCAGGTTTGGAAAGGGAAGGATTTGGATTTCACATGTTATAGGATGGTTCTCAGGTTTGGTTTTAGAAGCATTAAGATATAACATCTCATGCTATAGGAAGGGTCTCAGGTTTGGAAGGGGAAGGATTTGGATCTCACATCTCATGTTTTAGGACCGGTCTCAGGTTTGGTATTAGAAGCATTGAAATATCACATCTCATGGTATAGGAAGGGTCTCAGGATTGGAATGGGACAGAGTTGGATATCACATTGAATGGGAAGGAGTTTGATATCACATCTCATGCTATAGGAAGGGTTTCAGGTTTGGTAGAAGCATTGAGATATCACATCTCATGCTATAAGAAGAGCCTCAGGTTTGGGAAGGGAAGGATTTGGATTTCACATCTCATGTTATAGGATGGTTCTCATGTTTGGTTTTTGAAGCATTGAGATATCACATCTCATGCTATCGGAAGGGTCTCAGGTTTGGAATGGGAAGGAGTTGGATATCACATCTCATGTTATAGGAAGGATCTCAGGTTTGGTATTAGAAGCATTGAGATATCACATCTCATGCTATAGGAAGCGTCTCAGGATTGGAATGGGAAGGACTTGGATGTCACATCTCATGCTATAGGGAGGGTCTCAAGTTTGATATCAGAAGCTTTGAGATAACAAATCTCATGATATCGGAAGGGTCTCAGGATTGGAATGTGAAGGAGTTGGATATCACATCTCATGATAAAGGAAGGGTCTAAGGTTTGGAAGGGGAAGGATTTGGATATCATATCTCATGTTATAGGACGAGTGTCAGGTTTGGTATTAGAAGCATTGCGATATCAAGTCTCATGGTATAGGAGGGTCTCAGAATTGGAATGGGAAGGAGTTGGATATCACATCTCAAGCTATAGGAAGGGTCTCAGGTTTGGTAGAAGCATTGGGATATCACATCTCATGCTATCGGAAGGGTCTCAGGTTGGAATGGGAAGGATTTGGATATCACATCTCATGTTATAGGAAGGATCTCAGGTTTGGTATTAGAAGCATTGAGATATCACATCTCATGCTATAGGAAGGGTCTCAGGATTGGAATGGGAAGGAGTTGGATATCACATCTCATGCTATAGGAAGGGTCTCAGGAATGGAATGGGAAGGTATTTTATATGACATCTCATGCCATAGGAAGGATCTCAGGTTTGGTATAAGCATTGAGATATCACATCTCTGCTATCGGAAGAGTCTCAGGATTGGAATGGGAAGGAGTTGGATATCCCATCTCATGTTATAGGAAGGGTCTCAGGCTTGGTATTAGAAGCATTGAGATATCACATCTCATGCTATAGGAAGCGTCTCAGGATTGGAATGGGAAGGACTTGGATGTCACATCTCATGCTATAGGGAGGGTCTCAAGTTTGATATCAGAAGCTTTGAGATAAAAAATCTCATGATATCGGAAGGGTCTCAGGATTGGAATGTGAAGGAGTTTGATATCACATACCGTGATAAAGGAAGGGTCTAAGGTTTGGAAGGGGAAGGATTTGGATATCACATCTCATGTTATAGGACGGGTCTCAGGTTTGGTATTAGAAGCATTGCGATATCAAGTCTCATGGTATAGGAAGGGTCTCAGAATTGGAATGGGAAGGAGTTGGATATCCCATCTCAAGCTATAGGAAGGGTCTCAGGATTGGAATGGGAAGGAGTTTGATATCACATCTCATGCCATAGTATGGGTCTCAGGTTTGGTAGAAGCATTGGGATATCACATCTCATGCTATCGGAAGGGTCTCAGGTTGGAATGGGAAGGATTTGGATATCACATCTCATGTTATAGGAAGGATCTCAGGTTTGGTATTAGAAGCATTGAGATATCACATCTCATGCTATAGGAAGGGTCTCAGGATTGGAATGGGAAGGAGTTGGATATCACATCTCATGCTATAGGAAGGGTCTCAGGAATGGAATGGGAAGGAGCTTTATATGACATCTCATGCCATAGGAAGGATCTCAGGTTTGGTATTAGAAGCATTGAGACATCACATCATATGTTATAGGAAGGGTCTCAGGATTGGAATGGGAAGGAGTTGGATATTACATCTAATCCAATAGGAAGGGTCTCAGGTTTGGAATGGGAAGGAATTGGATATCACATCATGTTATAGGAAGGATCTCAGGATTGGAATGGGAAGGATTTGGATATCCCTTCTCATGCTATAGGAAGTGTCTCAGGTTGGAATGGGAAGGAGTTGGATATCACATCTCGTTATAGGAAGGGTCTCAGGATTGGAATGGGAAGGATTTGGATATCACATCTCTTGCTATAGGAAGGGTCTCAGGTTTTTTATTAGAATCATTGAGCTATCACATCTCATGCTATAGGAAGGGTTTCAGGATTGGAATGGGAAGGATTTGGATATCACATCTCATGCTAAAGGAAGGGTCTCAGGTTTGGAAGGGGAAGGATTTGGATATCACATCTCATGTTATAGGACGGGTCCCAGGTTTGGTATTAGAAGCATTGAGATATCACATCTCATGCTATAGGAAGAGTCTCAGGATTGGAATGGGAAGGAGTTGGATATCACATCTCATGCTATAGGGAGGGTCTCAGGTTTGATATTAGAAGCCTTGAGATATCACATCTCATGGTATAATAAGGGTCTCAGGATTGGAATGGGAAGGAGTTGGATATCACATCTCAAGCTATCTCAGGATTGGAATGGGAAGGAGTTTGATATCACATCTCGAGCTATAGGAAGGGTCTCAGGTTTGGGAAGGGAAGGATTGGGATTTCACATCTCGTTATAGGATGGTTCTCATGTTTGTTTTTAGAAGCATTGAGATATCAAATCTCATGCTATAGGAAGGGTCTCAGGTTTGGAATGGGAAGGAGGTGGATATCACATCTCATGTTATAGGAAGGATCTCAGGTTTGGTATTAGAAGCATTGAGATATCACATCTCATGCTATAGGAAGGGTCTCAGGATTGGAATGTGAAGGATTTGGATATCACATCATACTAAAGGTAGGGTCTCAGGTTTGGTATAAGCATTGAGATATCACATCTCTGCTATCGGAAGGGTCTCAGGATTGGATTGGGAAGGAGTTGGATATCCCTTCTCATGCTATAGGAAGGGTCTCAGGTTGGAATGGGAAGGAGTTGGATATCACATCTCATGCTATAGGAAGGGTCTCAAGATTGAAATGGGAAGGATTTGGATATCACATCTCTTGCTATAGGAAGGGTCTCAGGTTTTTTATTAGAAACATTGAGATATCACATCTCATGCTATAGGAAGGGTTTCAGGCTTGGAATGGGAAGGATTTGGATATCACATCTCATGCTAAAGGAAGGGTCTCAGGTTTGGAAGGGGAAGGATTTGGATATCATATCTCATGTTATAGGGCGGGTCCCAGATTTGGTATTAGAAGCATTGAGATATCACATCTCATGGTATAGGAAGGGTCTCAGGATTGGAATGGGAAGGAGTTGGATATCACATCTCATCCAATAGGAAGGGTCTCAGGTTTGGAATGGGAAGGAATTGGATATCACATCATGGTATAGGAAGGATCTCAGGATTGGAATGGGAAGGATTTGGATATCCCTTCTCATGCTATAGGAAGTGTCTCAGGTTGGAATGGGAAGGCGTTGGATATCACATCTCGTTATAGGAAGGGTCTCAGGATTGGAATGGGAAGGATTTGGATATCACATCTCTTGCTATAGGAAGGGTCTCAGGTTGTTTATTAGAAACATTGAGCTATCACATCTCATGCTATAGGAAGGGTTTCAGGATTGGAATGGGAAGGATTTGGATATCACATCTCATGCTAAAGGAAGGGTCTCAGGTTTGGAAGGGGAAGGATTTGGATATCATATCTCATGTTATAGGGCGGGTCCCAGGTTTGGTATTAGAAGCATTGAGATATCACATCTCATGGTATAGGAAGGGTCTCAGGATTGGAATGGGAAGGAGTTGGATATCACAGCTCATCCAATAGGAAGGGTCTCAGGTTTGAAATGGGAAGGAATTGGATATCACATCATGTTATAGGAAGGATCTCAGGATTGGAATGGGAAGGATTTGGATATCCCTTCTCATGCTATAGGAAGTGTCTCAGGTTGGAATGGGAAGGAGTTGGATATCACATCTCGTTATAGGAAGGGTCTCAGGATTGGAATGGGAAGGATTTGGATATCACATCTCTTGCTATAGGAAGGGTCTCAGGTTTTTTATTAGAAACATTGAGCTATCACATCTCATGCTATAGGAAGGGTTTCGGGATTGGAATGGGAAGGATTTGGATATCACATCTCATGCTAAAGGAAGGGTCTCAGGTTTGGAAGGGGAAGGATTTGGATATCACATCTCATGTTATAGGACGGGTCCCAGGTTTGGTATTAGAAGCATTGAGATATCACATCTCATGCTATAGGAGGAGTCTCAGGATTGGAATGGGAAGGAGTTGGATATCACGTCTCATGTTATAGGAAGGGTCTCAGGATTGGAATGGCAAGGAGTTGGATATCACATCTCATGCTATAGGGAGGGTTGAGATATCACATCTCATGCTATCGGAAGGGTCTCAGGTTTGGAATGGGAAGGAGTTTGATATCACATCTCATGTTATAGGAAGGATCTCAGGTTTGGTATTAGAAGCATTGAGATATCACATCTCATGCTATAGGAAGGGTCTCAGGATTGGAATCAGAAGGAGTTGTATATGACATCTCATGTTATAGGAAGGATCTCAGGTTTGGTATTAGAAGCATTGAGATATCACATCTCATGCTATAGGAAGGGTCTCAGGATTGGAATCCGAAGGAGTTGTATATGACATCTCATGCCATAGGAAGGGTCTCAGGTTTGGTATAAGCATTGAGATATCACATCTCTGCTATCGGAAGGGTCTCAGGATTGGAATGGGAAGGAGTTGGATATCCCATCTCGTTATAGGAAGGGTCTCAGGTTTGGTATTAGAAGCATTGAGATATCACATCTCATGCTATAGGAAGGGTCTAAGGTTTGGAAAGGGGAAGGATTTGGGTATCACATCTCATGTTATAGGACCGGTCTCAGGTTTGGTATTAGAAGCATTGAGATATCAAGTCTCATGGTATAGGACGGGTCTCAGAATTGGAATGGGAATGAGTTGGATATCACATCTCAAGCAATAGGAAGAGTCTCAGGATTGGAATGGGAAGGAGTTTGATATCACATCTCATGCCATGGTATGGGTCTCAGGTTTTGTAGAAGCATTGGGATATCACATCACATGCTATCGGAAGGGTATCGGGATTGGATTTGGAAGGAGTTGGATATCCCATCTCATGCTATAGGCAGGGTCTAAGGTTGGAATGGGAAGGAGTTGGATATCACATCTCATGTTATAGGAAGGGTCTCAGGATTGGAATGGGAAGGACTTGGATATCACATCTCATTCTATAGGAAGGCTCTCAGGGTTGGAAGGGGAAGGAGTTGGATATCACATTTCATGTTAGAGGTAGGATCTCAGGTTTGGTATTAGAGGCATTGAGATATCACATCGCATGCCATCAGAAGGGTCTCAGGATTGGAATGGGAAGGAGTTGGATATCACATCTCATGCTAAAGGGAGGGTCTAAGGTTTGGAAGGGGAAATATTTGGACATCACATCTCATGTTATAGGAAGGATCTCAGGTTTGGTATTAGAAGCATTGAGATATCACATCTCATGCTATCGGAAGGGTCTCAGGTTTGGTATAAGCATTGAGATATCACATCTCTGCTATCGGAAGGGTCTCAGGATTGGAATGGGAAGGACTTGGATATCACAATTCATGTTATAGGAAGGGCCTCAGGTTTGGTATTAGAAGCATTGAGATATCACATCTCATGCTATAGGAAGGGTCTCAGGATTGGAATGGGAAGGACTTGGATATCACATCTCATGTTATAGGAAGGGTCTCAGGTTTGGTATTAGAAGCATTGAGATATCACATCTCATGCTATAGGAAGGGTCTCAGGAATGGAATGGGAAGGAGTTGGATATCACATCTCAAGCTATCTCAGGATTGGAATGGGAAGGAGTTTGATATCACATCTCAAGCTATAGGAAGGGTCTCAGGTTTGGAAGGGGAATGATTTGGATCTCACATCTCGTTTTAGGACGGGTCTCAGGTTTGGTATTAGAAGCATTGAGATATCACATCTCATGGTATAGGAAGGGTCTCAGGATTGGAATGGGAAGGAGTTGGATATCACATCTCAAGCTATCACAGGATTGGAATGGGACGGAGTTTGATAGCACATCTCAAGCTATAGGAAGGGTCTCAGGTTTGGAAAGGGAAGGATTTGGATTTCACATCTCATGTTATAGGATGGTTCTCATGTTTGGTTTTAGAAGCATTGAGATATCACATCTCATGCTATCTGAAGGGTCTCAGGTTTGGAAAGGGAAGGATTTGGATTTCACATATGTTATTGGATGGTTCTCAGGTTTGGTTTTAGAAGCATTGAGATATCACATCTCATGCTATCGGAAGGGTCTCAGGTTTGGAATGGGAAGGAGTTTGATATCACATCTCATGTTATAGGAAGGATCTCAGGTTTGGTATTAGAAGCATTGAGATATCACATCTCATGCTATAGGAAGGGTCTCAGGATTGGAATCAGAAGGAGTTGTATATGACATCTCATGTTATAGGAAGGATCTCAGGTTTGGTATTAGAAGCATTGAGATATCACATCTCATGCTATAGGAAGGGTCTCAGGATTGGAATCCGAAGGAGTTGTATATGACATCTCATGCCATAGGAAGGGTCTCAGGTTTGGTATAAGCATTGAGATATCACATCTCTGCTATCGGAAGGGTCTCAGGATTGGAATGGGAAGGAGTTGGATATCCCATCTCGTTATAGGAAGGGTCTCAGGTTTGGTATTAGAAGCATTGAGATATCACATCTCATGCTATAGGAAGGGTCTAAGGTTTGGAAAGGGGAAGGATTTGGGTATCACATCTCATGTTATAGGACCGGTCTCAGGTTTGGTATTAGAAGCATTGAGATATCAAGTCTCATGGTATAGGACGGGTCTCAGAATTGGAATGGGAATGAGTTGGATATCACATCTCAAGCAATAGGAAGAGTCTCAGGATTGGAATGGGAAGGAGTTTGATATCACATCTCATGCCATGGTATGGGTCTCAGGTTTTGTAGAAGCATTGGGATATCACATCACATGCTATCGGAAGGGTATCGGGATTGGATTTGGAAGGAGTTGGATATCCCATCTCATGCTATAGGCAGGGCCTAAGGTTGGAATGGGAAGGAGTTGGATATCACATCTCATGTTATAGGAAGGGTCTCAGGATTGGAATGGGAAGGACTTGGATATCACATTTCATTCTATAGGAAGGCTCTCAGGGTTGGAAGGGGAAGGAGTTGGATATCACATTTCATGTTAGAGGTAGGATCTCAGGTTTGGTATTAGAGGCATTGAGATATCACATCTCATGCCATCAGAAGGGTCTCAGGATTGGAATGGGAAGGAGTTGGATATCACATCTCATGCTAAAGGGAGGGTCTAAGGTTTGGAAGGGGAAATATTTGGACATCACATCTCATGTTATAGGAAGGATCTCAGGTTTGGTATTAGAAGCATTGAGATATCACATCTCATGCTATCGGAAGGGTCTCAGGTTTGGTATAAGCATTGAGATATCACATCTCTGCTATCGGAAGGGTCTCAGGATTGGAATGGGAAGGACTTGGATATCACAATTCATGTTATAGGAAGGGCCTCAGGTTTGGTATTAGAAGCATTGAGATATCACATCTCATGCTATAGGAAGGGTCTCAGGATTGGAATGGGAAGGACTTGGATATCACATCTCATGTTATAGGAAGGGTCTCAGGTTTGGTATTAGAAGCATTGAGATATCACATCTCATGCTATAGGAAGGGTCTCAGGAATGGAATGGGAAGGACTTGGATATCACATCTCATTATACAGGAAGGGTCTAAGGTTTGGAAGGGGAAGGATTTGGATATCACATCTCATGTTATTGGACCGGTCTCAGGTTTGGTATTAGAAGCATTGAGATATCAAGTCTCATGGTATAGGACGGGAGTTTGATATCACATCTCATGCCATGGTATGGGTCTCAGGTTTTGTAGAAGCATTGGGATATCACATCTCATGCTATCGGAAGGGTATCAGGATTGGATTTGGAAGGAGTTGGATATCCCATCTCATGCTATAGGAAGGGTCTCAGGATTGGAATGGGAAGGACTTGGATATCACATCTCATGCTGTAGGAAGGCTCTCAGGTTCGGAAAGGGAAGGAGTTGGATATCACATTTCATGTTAGAGGTAGGATCTCAGGTTTGGTATTAGAGGCATTGAGATATCACATCTCATGCTATCAGAAGGGTATCAGGATTGGAATGGGAAGGAGTTGGATATCACATCTCATGCTAAAGGGAGGGTCTCAGGTTTAGAAGGGAAAGGATTTGGATATCACATCTCATGTTATAGGAAGGATCTCAGGTTTGGTATTAGAAGCATTGAGATATCACATCTCATGCTATCGGTAGGATCTCAGGTTTGGTATTAGAAGCATTGAGATATCACATCTCATGCTATAGGAAGTGTCTCAGGATTGGAATGGGAAGGAGTTGGATATCACATCTCATGTTATAGGAAGGATCTCATGTTTGGTATTAGAAGCATTGAGATATCACATCTCATGCTATAGGAAGGGTCTCAGGATTGGAATGGGAAGGAGTTGGATATCACATCTCATGCTAAATGAAGGGTCTCAGTTTTGGTAGAAGCATTGCGATATCACATCTCATGCTATAGGAAGGGTCTCAGGATTGGAATCGGAAGGAGTTGGATATCACATCTCATGCTATAGGAAGGGTCTCAGGTTTGGTATAAGCATTGAAATATCACATCTCTGCTATCGGAAGGGTCTCAGGATTGGAATTGGAAGGACTTAGATATCACATCTCATGCTATAGGGAGGGTCTCAGTTTTGATATCAGAAGCATTGAGATATCACATCTCATGCTATCGGAAGGGTCTCAGGATTGGAATGGGAGGAGCTGGATATCACATCTCATGCTAAAGGAAGGGTCTCAGGTTTGGAAGGGGAAAGATTTGGATATCACATCTCATGTTATAGGAGGGGTCTCAGGTTTGGTATTAGAAGCATTGTGATATCACATCTCATGCTATAGGAAGTGTCTCAGGATTGGAATGGGAAGGAGTTGGATATCACATCTCATGCTATAGGAAGGGTTTCAGGTTTGGTAGAAGCATTGAGATATCACATCTCATGCTATAGGAAGAGTCTCAGGTTTGGGAAGGGAAGGATTTGGATTTCACATCTCATGTTATAGGATGGTTCTCATGTTTGGTTTTTGAAGCATTGAGATATCACATCTCATGCTATCGGAAGGGTCTCAGGTTTGGAATGGGAAGGAGTTGGATATCACATCTCATGTTATAGGAAGGATCTCAGGTTTGGTATTAGAAGCATTGAGATATCACATCTCATGCTATAGGAAGGGTCTCCGGATTGGAATGTGAAGGATTTGGATATCACATCTCATGTTATAGGAAGGGTCTCAGGATTGGAATGGCAAGGAGTTGGATATCACATCTCATGCTAAAGGAAGGGTCTCAGTTTTGATAGAAGCATTGAGATATCACACCTCATGCTATAGGAAGGAACTCAGGATTGGAATGGGAAGGAGTTGGATATCACGTCTCATGTTATAGGAAGGGTCTCAGGTTGGAATGGCAAGGAGTTGGATATCACATCTCATGCTAAAGGAAGGGTCTCAGGTTTGATAGAAGCATTGAGATATCACATCTCATGCTATAGGAAGGAACTCAGGATTGGAATGGGAAGGAGTTGGATATCACATCTCATGCCATAGGAAGGGTTATCAGGTTTGGTATAAGCATTGAGATATCACATCTCTGCTATCGGAAGGGTCTCAGGATAGGAATGGGAAGGACTTAGATATCACATCTCATACTATAGGGAGGGTCTCAGTTTTGATATTAGAAGCATTGAGCTATCACATCTCATGCTATCGCAAGGGTCTCAGGATTGGAATGGGAGGAGCTGGATATCACATCTCATGCTAAAGGAAGGGTCTCAGGTTTGGAAGGGGAAGGATTTGGATATCACATCTCATGTTATAGGAGGGGTCTCAGGTTTGGTATTAGAAGCATTGTGATATCACATCTCATGCTATAGGAAGTGTCTCAGGATTGGAATGGGAAGGAGTTGGATATCACATCTCATGCTATAGGAAGGGTTTCAGGTTTGGTAGAAGCATTGAGATATCACATCTCATGCTATAGGAAGAGTCTCAGGTTTGGGAAGGGAAGGATTTGGATTTCACATCTCATGTTATAGGATGGTTCTCATGTTTGGTTTTTGAAGCATTGAGATATCACATCTCATGCTATCGGAAGGGTCTCAGGTTTGGAATGGGAAGGAGTTGGATATCACATCTCATGTTATAGGAAGGATCTCAGGTTTGGTATTAGAAGCATTGAGATATCACATCTCATGCTATAGGAAGGGTCTCCGGATTGGAATGTGAAGGATTTGGATATCACATCTCATGTTATAGGAAGGGTCTCAGGATTGGAATGGCAAGGAGTTGGATATCACATCTCATGCTAAAGGAAGGGTCTCAGTCTTGATAGAAGCATTGAGATATCACACCTCATGCTATAGGAAGGAACTCAGGATTGGAATGGGAAGGAGTTGGATATCACGTCTCATGTTATAGGAAGGGTCTCAGGATCGGAATGGCAAGGAGTTGGATATCACATCTCATGCTAAAGGAAGGGTCTCAGGTTTGATAGAAGCATTGAGATATCACATCTCATGCTATAGGAAGGAACTCAGGATTGGAATGGGAAGGAGTTGGATATCACATCTCATGCCATAGGAAGGGTTATCAGGTTTGGTATAAGCATTGAGATATCACATCTCTGCTATCGGAAGGGTCTCAGGATAGGAATGGGAAGGACTTAGATATCACATCTCATACTATAGGGAGGGTCTCAGTTTTGATATTAGAAGCATTGAGCTATCACATCTCATGCTATCGCAAGGGTCTCAGGATTGGAATGGGATGGAGTTGGATATCACATCTCAAGCTATCTCAGGATTGGAATGCGAAGGAGTTTGATATCACATCTCAAGCTATAGGAAGGGTCTCAGGTTTGGAAGGGGAAGGATTTGGATCTCACATCTCATGTTATAGGATGGTTCTCATGTTTGGTTTTAGTAGCATTGAGATATCACATCTCATGCTATCGGAAGCATATATATTGTGTTGATATGGTATGCGTTGGTTTAATATTGTGATATTGTGATTTTCTCGCTACGGTCATTGTTTTAAAGGCCTTAAAATAAATGTGTATACATTTTTATATAACAACTGTTTGGAGTAGTTTGTAAGTGTTCTTGCTTTGGGTGCTCATTGCGGGCTTTCAGTCACCCTCACCCCTCTTGAGACCTAGTCTTGACCGCCGTGATCGCTACCTTGATTGGTCTGGCTCGTCCAGAGGTTACCCTGTTCCAAGTAATTAGGTTGGCCTTCTGAACTTCTGCGCCACCAGGACAGAGTTCAGCAATCTGTCTTAACAAATTGGTGTACAGCGGTGGGATACGACTGAAGGTATCCAGTGTTGCGCTCGAACTAAGGCATTTCAGGTTATTCCAACCAGGACACGTAGTGAATTGTTGTAGTATAACTTTAAAAAGGCCATAGTCCTATCTAACAGTATGGAAACAAATACTTTGTTAACTTTAAATGCTTCCAAATCAGAAACACTGAAAAAGATGTGTGCGGAGAGAGGTGTTTCCTCTCAAGGCACGAAATTGGATATGATCCAAAGAATCATGGCATGGCAAGAAGCGCAGCTTGACGCTATAACTTCTGAGGACAGTGCGGAAGGAGGTGGGGCTGCTCTCACTGGTAGAACCGACGGTTCTGCCACTGCACTGATCCACCGCGACCACGAGGACAGGGAGGATGAGATGTCTAATGTTTCCTCTGCCAGTGCTGATGGGGAGGCTATGCTTGAATTCAAGAAGCAAGAGCTGCGGTTTAGGCAGAAGGAGCTTGAATTCAGCATAGCCAAACTAAAAATCGAACAGGCAGAAAAACAAAAAGACAGGGATCACCAGTTGGAACTGGCCAAGCTTCAGGTTGCAAATGGGTCCAAGGGTCCTGGACATGGGTCTGGGGCTTCCTCTCATCCACGGTTTCCGAAAGATCTGCTCAGTGTGTATGAGGAAAGGAATGACATTATGGACTGGCTGAATGCGTTTGAGTATGCATACGAAGTTCAACAAGTTGACAATGCTGATAAGATTGCATGGTTACTCAGCAGACTGCCCCATTCTGGCTGTAGTGCCATTATGGAAATGTCGAAGGCTGAGCAAGCTGATTTCGCAATGTTAAAGCAAACTCTCATTTTAAAGTTTGGGAAGACTCCGGCCCAATATTTGAAACGTTTCAGAGAGTATAAGAAAAAGGAAGGTGGTACTTGGGTATCTTATGTCACTGAATCCTTGAAAAACTTAACTGGCTGGGTCGAAGGTTATAAGGTTTCTACCGTCGAAGGCATGATAAATCTTGTCATGCTGGAACACATTTTTGCATCTTCTTCTCCAGAGCTTAAGCAGCATTTGGCCGATTCGAAGGAGATAGATCCTAAGAAGCTGGCCATTGCAGCCGACTTATGGGTGTCACATCGAGTGTCCCATAAGGACAAAACTCATCCTGGTAAGCAGGAGGAAGGGAAAAAGTCCAAAGATATGGAGGGTGGAGAATCAGCTAAATCTTCTTCTCATAAGGGCCACAAAAAGAAAAACAAGGGTAAGACACAAGAGAACTCACAGGGTAGTGGAGGTCAGCCTCCGAAACAGAACTCTGGTTACAATAAGCCTCCCTATGTAAACAGACCCAATGGATCTTGTTTTGCTTGTGGAGCAACTGACCACATGAAGGGGGATCCCCGGTGTAAGGTTAGACCTTTGGGGGTCCACTCCGCTAATCTGGCCTTCTCCTCCTACGAGGAAGAAGAGATTACAGGAGCATCCTTCTCCTCAGACTCATTTCCCAGCGGGATAGAGGCTGAGGTAGTTTTAGTGTCCCTGGGTTCCTGGGAGCCTAAAGTCGCAGAGGCTTATGCTAGGATTCCGGATAATACCAAGCACTACTTTAAAGACAGTGTGCTGATCAATGGAGTAGATACTCCAGCTCTTAGGGATAGTGGGTGCAGTCGCACTGTAGTGGATTCTACCTTGGTAGACTCAGAGGAAGTTGCCAGAGCTACTCTGATGCCCACTAAGTTGGCTGACGGCCCCCTCCGTATGTTCCCAGTAATACCTGTAAATCTTACTTTAAATGGTACAGCAGTCAGGATTCCAGTGAGCATTCAGAGAAACGTCCCGGGAAAGGTCTTGTTAGGTAATGATCTCAGAGCTTTAGGGCTCGTAGGAGACACTGCCGAAAGACCCTACACACGGTCTCAAGCACGGGCAGCATTGGCCAAGTCCAATACGCCGCCCCAGCTGAAGGGGAAACCCAAGGCGAAAGGAGTCGACAAGTCAAGACGAGGGAAAGAGAATATTCCCCCGAGCTCGCCTACCACTGCGGTGGAGGAAGTTGGTCAATCGCCCGGGCCTGACGAGGAGGTGGCGATGCCTGAAGTATTTGACCCCAACGATCATCCTGAACTAAAAGACTTGTTAGTTGAAGGAGGTCCTGATAGGGACGAATTCAGTAAAGGCCAACGTGAGTGCCCATCTCTGGAAGGCCTAAGGAGACAGGCCTGCTCCCAGCTTGATGGTGTACCTCCTGGGACGCATAGGATTTATTGGGAAGGTGGACTCCTGTATAGTGAGCCCACAGAGTCTATAGAAGGAGACCATAGGAGGTTGGTGGTTCCCCTTGCTGTTAGGCCCTTCCTCCTGCAGTTGGCGCATGAAGTTCCCCTTGCTGGTCACCTTGGTATGAAGAGGACCAAGCAAAGGTTATCCATGCACTTCTACTGGCCCAAGATGGGGGTGCAAGTAGAAAGTCACTGCAGGAGTTGTGCCTCCTGCCAGTTGTCTGGTAAGGTTGGCGCGACAATCCAAGCTCCGTTGGTACCGCTCCCAGTTGTGGGGGTACCATTTGAAAGGGTAGGGATCGACATCGTTGGTCCCCGTGACCCGCAAACATCCTCGGGCAATAGGTTTATCCTGGTGCTGGTCGACCATGCAACCAGATACCCTGAGGCCATCCCATTGAAAACTGTAACTGCCAAGTCAGTTGCAAAAGCTTTACTCGGCATATTTACCAGGGTTGGCTTCCCTAAAGAAGTTGTGTCGGATCGTGGCAGCAACTTTATGTCGAAGTATATGCAGGCTATGTGGAAAGAATGTGGGGTCACCTACAAGTTCTCTTCTGCATACCACCCCAGACCAATGGTCTGGTGGAACGTTTCAACAGAACGTTAAAGAGCATGATTGGGGCTCTGGAGGAAACTCAGAGAAGAAAATGGGATCTTCTTTTACCCTGCTTGTTTGCCTACCGAGAGGTACCACAGGAGGGTGTTGGCTTCAGCCCCTTCGAACTTCTGTTCGGTCATCCCGTACGGGGACCCTTAGCCATCGTCAAGGAGGGATGGGAGATGCCCACTCCCCCTGTTACTACCAACCTAGTTGATTATGTGCTAGGGCTCAGAAAACGGATGGTACTTCTGATGGGCTTGGCTAGTGATAAATTGAAGGCAGGACAAGCGCTGGTGAAACATTGGTACGACCAGAAAGCTTCCCTCATCAACTTTACACCTGGTCAGCAAGTCCTGATCATGAATCCCATAAGGCCTCGAGCTTTACAGGACAAATGGTCAGGCCCTTACACAGTGGTGGAGCCCCTGGGTGAGGTTAACTATTTAGTGGACCTTGGAAGGCCTGGACAGGCTCCAAAAGTGTTTCACGTGAATAGGCTGAAGGCTTTCGTCCCAAGAGTCGAAATCATAGCACTGCTACTGGCTTCAGACGTTGAGGAAGAGGAGTCTGAACCTCTCCCCGACCTGTTCCAAAGCGGTCCTTCAGATAGCTCCTTTGAGGGTGTCCAAGTGGCCCCTCACCTGACTTCTGATCAGCAGGCTGAGGTGAAAAGTTTGCTTAGGCAGTTTTCCCCCCTGTTTTCACAGCCGCCTGGTTTGACACCTTGGTGCAAACATAACATTGACACAGGAGACAGTGTACCTACCAAAAGTAGGGGATACAGGATGTCAGACAAAGTACGGTCTTATATTAAGACCGAGGTCAACAAGATGTTAGACCTTGGGGTGATTGAACCCTCTAGTAGTCCTTGGTCCAGCCCTGTGGTTTTGGTTCCAAAGGCAGGCACTTCTGTTTGGTTCTACCAGTGAGAGCAGCCCCATCACCTTCCGCACTGTCCTCAGAAGTTATAGCGTCAAGCTGCGCTTCTTGCCACGCCACGATTCTTTGGATCATTTCCAATTTCGTGCCTTGAGAGGAAACACCTCTCTCCGCACACATCTTTTTCAGTGTTTCTGATTTGGAAGCATTTAAAGTTAACAAGGTATTTGTTTCCATACTGTTAGATAGGACTATGGTCTTTTTAAAGTTATACTACAACAATTCACTACGTGTCCTAGTTGGAATAACCTGAAATGCCTTAGTTTGTGCGCAACACTGGATACCTTCAGTCGTATCCCACCGCTGTACACCAATTTGTTAAGACGGATTTCTGAACTCTGTCCTGGTGGCGCAGAAGTTCAGAAGGCCAACCTAATTACTTGGAACAGGGTAACCTCTGGACGAGCCAGACCAATCAAGGTAGCGATCGCGGCGGTCAAGACTAGGTCTCAAGAGGGGTGGGGGTGACTGAAAGCCCGCAATGAGCACACAAAGCAAGATCACTTACAAACTACTCCAAACAGTTGTTATTTAAAAAATATATACACATTTATTTTAAGGCCTTTAAAACAATGACCGTAGCGAGAAAATCACAATATCACAATATTAAACCAACACATACCATATCAACACAATATATATACAAATACGACAGTCGCAAGCATTATATGCACGAAATGTGTAGTCCACCTAAAAGGGAAGGAATACAGGCAGTGCGAAGTAATGCTTAGACCCAGTTCGCCTTCAGAGGCACCTAACTAGATGGAAGTCCGGGCCCTGCGAAGAGTGGAGCCTTGTGCTCAAAGTACCTGCACGCGCTGGTGCCAACGGGCAAAAGGAGAAGCTCTTCAAAGGAAGTCAGGCAGTTTAGTTTAGTGCACAAAGAAGAAGAACAAGTTCTGCGACTCAAGCGCAGCCTCCACAGTGGGCAGAAGCAGAGCGCGAGTACGGACACGGGTGCTGTTTTACACAGTGGGGAAAAGCAATGGGCTCCTGCAGGAGGGCGACCAGATCCTAGCTATGCTACTCACCATTCCCCGATGCAAGCAGACCCAGGCTTCTCCGCGTCAGTTTCAGCAGCTGGCAGGTTCAGAAGAGCAGGGAACGCCTCGTCGTCGTGTTGAGTAAAAAGACGTCCCAATCGAAGAAACCCGCACAGTTTGTTACCACAGCAGGGCAACGGGGCGGCCGTGTGTATTTGAGCCAAATGTACACTACTCACTTCAGACCTGGGAACGCCAAGTGTACGAAGCGTGTGAGAGTGACAAGGACCCGAAATACTACACAACCTGGCGGCGGTTACAGAGCAAGACTCCCGGGTAAGCTGGTCAGTCAACTGGATGGCCCAGAGACGCTTCCGAAGGCTTACTGGCAGGAGATGGTGAAGATGCCGAGAATAGCTGTTCCCGCTATTCCAAGGGTCGAAGTACCAGTACAGGCCTTCTGGTTCGATCAAAGGTGAAAAGGGTTTCACAAGGCGACAGCAGTGCAGAGGAGAAGTCCTTCAGCGGGTCACCAGCGATTCCTCGGTTTAGCCTCTTGGTTGCAGGATACTTGGCTCCTGTATTCCTTCGTTCGTGAGAACTCAGGAGATCGACCTCGTAGTGGTGTTTCCAGCCCCCTCTTATCCACGGTTCCCTTCGCGCCAAAACGGAGGGGACCCAATGGGAGATCCGCTTATCAACACTCACACCATTCGTGGACCAATCACGGACCACGGTGGTCCCAGGCATTCACACCACCCTAGACTCTCTGGCACCTAGGATATGTATTGGGACCAGACATCCCAGCCCACACCCTGGAGGCACATACAAGACATGTAGAAGCCCGCGAAAGCATCTGTGTTTCGCAGGAAAGTACATGCCCAAATAAGGAAGGCCCCGGGTCGGCTCGACCTGGGGAAGGTGAAGGGAGCAAGACGGTCAGCGGACAGGACAAAGGAGCCTCGTGGTCCGGCCATTTTGGGAGCCAGGCCACCATTTTGGGTTAAGCGCGGAAAACGCGCTTAGAACGCCAAAAGGAGCTCAAAATACAAAGAAACGATCGCTGCCACCATTCCCGTCCCTGAATTACTTGCACCGATCAGATACAATCCTAAACGAGTATCTAGGGCCTGTAGAAGGCTAGAGACCCAAGAGAGCTGTAACTTAGCTTACAGTGCCCTCTTGTGTCATGTTGCACGAAAGCCGCAACATGATAAAAGAAACTACGGGAAACAGCGTTCCCCGGTACTGACTGTCTTAAGGGCATGTCAGTTTCCCCGTAAGAAAGGAGCGAAAGCCCAGAGGAGTGCGGCAGAAGGCTGCACTTCTCTGGCAAAGTCAAGAACAAGGTGAAAAACAACAGCAAAAAGTTTAGGGGTTGCCACATGGAAGGAAAATTACCTACAATTACGAAATCTTTCCTAACAATATCCAACTCCTTCCCATTCCAATCCTGAGACCCTTCCGATAGCATGAAATGTGATATCTCAATGCTTCTAATATCAAAACTGAGACCCTCCCTATAGCATGAGATGTGATATCTAAGTCCTTCTCATTCCTATCCTGAGACCCTTCCGATAGCAGAGATGTGATATCTCAATGCTTATACCAAACCTGAGTCCCTTCCTTTAGCATGAGATGTGATATCCAACTCCTTCCCATTCCAATCCTGAGACCCTTCCGATAGCATGAAATGTGATATCTCAATGCTTCTAATATCAAAACTGAGACCCTCCCTATAGCATGAGATGTGATATCTAAGTCCTTCCCATTCCTATCCTGAGACCCTTCCGATAGCAGAGATGTGATATCTCAATGCTTATACCAAACCTGAGACCCTTCCTATGGCATGAGATGTGATATCCAACTCCTTCCCATTCCAATCCTGAGACCCTTCCTATAGCATGAGATGTGATATCTCAATGCTTCTATCAAACCTGAGTCCCTTCCTATAGCATGAGATGTGATATCTCAAAGCTTCTAATACCAAACCTGGGACCCGTCCTATAACATGAGATATGATATCCAAACCATGCATCACCACCGAAACCATCAAAGGTGCACTCATCAATGCGAGATCTGTAGTCGCCCATGCCCTAGACATAGCCGACATTATCTCCATCAATGATCTCGACTTCATAGCTATTACAGAGACCTGGCTCCACCCAGCGTCTGGCCCCTCTCTATCACTTGCTATACCCAATGACTATACCATCTACCGTGCAGACAGACAAACAGCTAAAGGTGGTGGAGTAGCCATTATTGCAAAAGCTCCATCAACATAAAACACATACAAAACCAATCCCTGCCATCAGCGGAACTACTCACCCTCAAACTATCCACAACGCACACAAGCACAATCACCATCCACCTCATTTACAGACCGCCAGGCCCTATACTATCCTTTAATGACGACATAGCCCTTTTACTCTCTAACAATATCAAACCTAACTCTCGACTACTCATCCTAGGAGACTTTAATCTAGGTCTCAATGATGAGAAAGATGACAAAGCTAACACTGTCGCCAACACCATTTCAGAATTAGGACTCACCCACCATATCGCACAACCCACACACAAAAAAGGCCGAATCCTTGACTGGATAGCTGACCTTAACTGCAACACCACCATCCTTTCCAACACTCCATGCGCTTGCACCGATCACTACCTCATTACCTTCACCATCAACAAAGGCACTCAAACACCAGGGCCTTCCCCCTATGCCCCACCCACACTCACAAGAAACAACAAAAATATCACAGTAGAGAAACTCCTCCCGTTACTCCAACCCATCATCGACTTCTCACCCACCATGACCAACCCTACTGAACTAGTAGAGTTATACAACACAACCATCCTTAAGGCCATTAACACCATAGCACCACTCACGCTTCGGAAAGCCAAACCACGCGCACACCTCAATTCTTGGTTCACCCCGAACTAAAAACACTCCGCAAATCCAAAAGACAAGCTGAATTAGCATGGAAACAGTCACCATCCACTATTAATAAGACATCTTACACACTGGCCTCGAACATCTATAAGTCAGCCATCATCCAGTCTAAAAAAAACATGTACAATGAAAGAATCTGCAACGCCAAATCCAATACCAAAGAGCTCTTCAATATCCTGAGAGAACTCGAATCACCTTCCCCCATTCCAGACACTTGCAACAAAGACATCCACTGGTGCACGAACATTCAGGAAGCACTCCTAGGCAAAATTGCCACGCTACAAGCCAAAATCCTGACAAAGAAAGAAAGCCTCACCCTCACTGATAACATCACCCCCTCTACACACACCTACACCACCCCCCAAAATGATGACATTAACCTCTTTGAGTTTTCCACCATAACCATCAAAGAGGTTGAAGAAATAATCTACTCTCTTAAACCATCCAAATGCCAAGGTGACACTTGCCCGGCCCCAGTCATTAAAGATGCAGCCAAACAACTTGCTCCTTTCATCACTTCCCTCATCAATTCATCTTTCACATCCAACGTAGTGCCCAACAACCTCAAGGACTCCTGGGTTCTTCCTTTACTTAAGAAGCCCACCCTTGACCCAAATGTCCCCACCAACTACAGACCCATTACAACTGTACCCTTCCTACTAAATATCCTTGACAGAGCTGCCTATCTCCAGATACAGAACCACCTTGAGAAAAATAACTTACTAGGACTCAGACAATCAGGATTCCGCCCCAAACACGGCACTGAGACCGCCCTGATTGACCTTAAGACACAGATGGACAACATTAAAGACAATGGCAAACTGGTCCTCCTTCTCCTTCTTGACTTATCGGCCGCCTTCGACCTGGTCAACCACGACATCCTCTGCAAACATCTATCCTCAGCAGCCAAATTCTCAGATAATGCCAACGCATGGATCCAATCCTTCCTTAACAACAGATCCATGAGAGTCTTCGCACCCACAGCCTCTGCCAACCCAGCCCCAGTCACTTGCGGTGTCCCCCAGGGCTCCTGCGTCTCCCCCACTCTATACAATGTGTTCACGAAACCCCTCTTTGACATATTGGACCGCTTGGGTGTCATCTACACCAACTACGCAGATGACACCCAAATACTGATCCCTTTAACAGGCGACTACTCCACCGACCTCACTGCTCTCAACAACATTTACTCCATTATCCAAGAATGGATGGCCAAGCATGGCCTATGCCTCAATGACGACAAGACCGAGCTTCTTCTCCTAGGTTCCCAACCCAGACTTAATAAACTCGACAAACTCTATCAGGCATTCACTATAGACGGCAATAACATCATCGTCTCTAACAGCGTCAAAACCCTAGGAATCTACCTCGACTCCTCCCTCACACTGACAAGACAGATCAATTCCATCTCATCCGCCACTGCTTACACCTGTAAGCTCATCAATGCCAGCAGACCTTACCTCTCACCATCCAACTGCACCACCTTAGCCAGAGCGCTAGTCCTCTCCAAAGTCGACTACTGCAATGCCCTATACTTGGGCACCAGTCAGAAAAACATTAACAAACTACAAGTCGTACAAAACAACGCCTTGCGAGCAGCCCTGAACATACCTAAACATGAACACATTTCGGACGCCAGACGCTCCTGCCATTGGCTATCCATACCACAAAGAATTGAATATAAAACCATCTCACTCACACACAAATGCCTAGCTAACCAAGCACCCAGATACCTATCCGACAACCTCACTCACCACACCCCAGCGCGCCCTACCAGATCAGCTCAAACACACTGCTTAAATATCCCAAGATTTAAGCTCCAAAAAGCAGGTGGCTCTAGCTTCCCCGTGCTTGCCTCCAAACTCTGGAATTCACTTCCACTCGAGCTGAGATCAGAACCGTCCTTTCACAGATTTAGACACAACACCAAAACATGGCTTCTATCCAAAGAAACGTAAACTGCCTAGCCCTACCTTACTAGCATGCACCAAGACTGTAAATTTGTAAATATGTAAATCGGTCTGTACATTACCTCTAACTGCGTGATAATGTCCCAAATGTATTGCTCTCATCCACCTTGACCATGCTATACCATATATGTAACTATCTGTAATTGAAACTGATTGACAACTCCCTCAATCTCTGTTACTGGTCCCCTAAAACCATATTTTATCATATTGTACTGTTGTATTAATCTTGTTGTATTCATCTCAAGCGCCTGGATGCCCCAGGGCCAGGCGACGCTATACAAATAATAAACTAAACTAAACTAAACTAAATCCTTCCCCTTCCAAAACTGAGACCCTTCCTTTAGCATGAGATGTGATATCCAAATCCTTCCCATTCCAATCCTGAAACCCTTCCTATAGCATGAGATGTGATATTTCAATGTTTCTAATAAAAAACCTGAGACCCTTCCTATAGCAAGAGATGTGATATCCCAATGCTTCTACAAAACCTGAGACCCATACCATGGCATGAGATGTGATATCAAACTCCCGTCCTATACCATGAGACTTGATAGCTCAATGCTTCTAATACCAAACCTGAGACCGGTCCAATAACATGAGATGTGATATCCAAATCCTTCCCCTTCCAAACCTTAGACCCTTCCTGTATCATGAGATGTGATATCCAAGTCCTTCCCATTCCATTCCTGAGACCCTTCCTATAGCATGAGATGTGATATCTCAATGCTTCTAATACCAAACCTGAGACCCTTCCTATAACATGAGATGTGATATCCAAGTCCTTCCCATTCCAATCCTGAGACCCTTCCTATAGCATGAGATGTGATATCTCAATGCTTCTAATGCCAAACCTGAGGCCCTTCCTATAACATGAATTGTGATATCCAAGTCCTTCCCATTCCAATCCTGAGACTCTTCCGATAGCAGAGATGTGATATCTCAATGCTTATACCAAACCTGAGACCCTTCCGATAGCATGAGATGTGATATCTCAATGCTTCTAATACCAAACCTGAGATCCTTCCTATAACATGAGATGTGATGCCCAAATCCTTCCCCTTCCAAACCTTAGACCCTCCCTTTAGCATGAGATGTGATATCCAACTCCTTCCCATTCCAATCCTGAGACCCTTCTGATGGCATGAGATGTGATATCTCAATGCCTCTAATACCAAACCTGAGATCCTACCTCTAACATGAAATGTGATATCCAACTCCTCCCCCTTCCAACCCTGAGAGCCTTCCTATAGAATGAGATGTGATATCCAAGTCCTTCCCATTCCAATCCTGAGACCCTTCCTATAACATGAGATGGGATATCCAACTCCTTCCAAATCCAATCCCGATACCCTTCCGATAGCATGTGATGTGATATCCCAATGCTTCTACAAAACCTGAGACCCATACCATGGCATGAGATGTGATATCAAACTCCTTCCCATTCCAATCCTGAGACCCTTCCTATTGCTTGAGATGTGATATCTCAATGCTTCTAATACCAAACCTGAGACCGGTCCTATAACATGAGATGTGATACCCAAATCCTTCCCCTTTCCAAACCTTAGACCCTTCCTATAGCATGAGATGTGATATCTCAATGCTTCTAATACCAAACCTGAGACCCTTCCTATAACGAGATGGGATATCCAACTCCTTCCCATTCCAATCCTGAGACCCTTCCGATAGCAGAGATGTGATATCTCAATGCTTATACCAAACCTGAGACCCTTCCTATGGCATGAGATGTCATATAAAACTCCTTCCGATTCCAATCCTGAGACCCTTCCTATAGCATGAGATGTGATATCTCAATGCTTCTAATACCAAACCTGAGATCCTTCCTATAACATGAGATGTGATTTCAAACTCCTTCCCATTCCAAACCTGAGACCCTTCCGATAGCATGAGATGTGATATCTCAATGCTTCTAAAACCAAACATGAGAACCATCCTATAACATGAGATGTGAAATTCAAATCATTCCCTTTCCAAACCTGAGACCCTTCCTATAGCTTGAGATGTGATATCAAACTCCTTCCCATTCAATGTGATATCCAACTCCTTCCCATTCCAATCCTGAGACCCTTCCTATACCATGAGATGTGATATTTCAATGCTTCTAATACCAAACCTGAGACCCGTCCTAAAACATGAGATGTGAGATCCAAATCCTTCCCCTTCCAAACCTGAGACCTTTCCTTTAGCATGAGATATTATATCTTAATGCTTCTAAAACCAAACCTGAGAATCATCCTATAACATGTGAACTCCAAATCCTTCCCTTTCCAAACCTGAGACCCTTCCGATAGCATGAGATGTTATATCTTAATGCTTCTAAAACCAAACCTGAGAACCATGCTATAACATGCGAACTCCAAATCCTTCCCTTTCCAAACCTGAGACCCTTCCGATAGCATGAGATGTGATATCGCAATGCTACTAAAACCAAACATGAGAACCATCCTATTACATGAGATGTGAAATCCAAATCCTTCCCTTTCCAAACCTGAGACCCTTCCTATAGCTTGAGATGTGATATCAAACTCCTTCCCATTCCAATCCTGAGATAGCTTGAGATGTCATAGCCAACTCCTTCCCATTCCAATCCTGAGACCCTTCCTATACCATGAGATGTGATATCTCAATGCTTCTAATACCAAACCTGACACCCGTCCTAAAACATGAGATGTGAGATCCAAATCCTTCCCCTTCCAAACCTGAGATCTTTCCTTTAGCATGAGATGTGATATCCAACTCCTTCCCATTCTAATCCTGAGACCCTTCCTATAGCATGATATGTGATATCACAATGCTTCTAATACCAAACCTGAGATCCTTCCTATAACATGAGATGTGTATCCAACTCCTTCCCATTCCAAACCTGAGACCCTTCCTATAGCATGAGATGTGATATCTTAATGCTTCTAAAACCAAACCTGAGAACCATCCAATAACATATGTGAAATCCAAATCCTTCCCTTTCCAAACCTGAGACCCTTCAGATAGCATGAGATGTGATATCTCAATGCTTCTAAAACCAAACATGAGAACCATCCTATAACATGAGATGTGAAATCCAAATCCTTCTCTTTCCAAACCTGAGACCCTTCCTATAGCTTGAGATGTGCTATCAAACTCCTTCCCATTCCAATCCTGTGATAGCTTGAGATGTGATATCCAACTCCTTCCCATTCCAATCCTGAGACCCTTCCTATACCATGAGATGTGATTTCTCAATGCTTCCAATACCAAACCTGAGACCCGTCCTAAAACATGAGATGTGAGATCCAAATCCTTCCCCTTCCAAACCTGAGACCCTTCCTATAGCTTGAGATGTGATATCAAACTCCTTCCCATTCCAATCCTGAGATAGCTTGAGATGTGATATCCAACTCCTTCCCATTCCAATCCTGAGACCCTTCCGATAGCATGAAATGTGATATCTCAATGCTTCTAATATCAAAACTGAGACCCTCCCTATAGCATGAGATGTGATATCTAAGTCCTTCCCATTCCTATCCTGAGACCCTTCCGATAGCAGAGATGTGATATCTCAATGCTTATACCAAACCTGAGACCTTTCCTATGGCATGAGATGTGATATCCAACTCCTTCCCATTCCAATCCTGAGACCCTTCCTATAGCATGAGATGTGATATCTCAATGCTTCTATCAAACCCGAGTCCCTTCCTTTAGCATGAGATGTGATATCCAACTCCTTCCCATTCCAATCCTGAGACCCTTCCTATAGCATGAGATGTGATATCTCAAAGCTTCTAATACCAAACCTGGGACCCGTCCTATAACATGAGATATCATATCCAAATCCTTCCCCTTCCAAACCTGAGACCCTTCCTTTAGCATGAGATGTGATATCCAAATCCTTCCCATTCCAATCCTGAAACCCTTCCTATAGCATGAGATGTGATATTTCAATGTTTCTAATAAAAAACCTGAGACCCTTCCTATAGCAAGAGATGTGATATCCAAATCCTTACCATTCCAATACTGAGACCCTTCCTATAACATGAGATGTGATATCCAACTCCTTCCCATTCCAACCTGAGACCCTTCCTATAGCATGAGAAGGGATATCCAACTCCTTCCCATTCCAAACCTGAAACCCTTCCTATAGCATGAGATGTGATATCAAACTCCTTCCCATTCAATGTGATATCCAACTCCGTCCCATTCCAATCCTGAGACCCTTCCTATACCATGAGATGTGATATCTCAATGCCTCTAATACCAAACCTGAGATCCTACCTCTAACATGAAATGTGATATCCAACTCCTTCCCTTTCCAAACCTGAGAGCCTTCCTATAGCATGAGATGGGATATCCAACTCCTTCCAAATCCAATCCTGATACCCTTCCGATAGCATGAGATGTGATATCCCAATGCTTCTACAAAACCTGAGACCCATACCATGGCATGAGATGTGATATCAAACTCCCGTCCTATACCATGAGACTTGATATCTCAATGCTTCTAATACCAAACCTGAGACCGGTCCAATAACATGAGATGTGATATCCAAATCCTTCCCCTTCCAAACCTTAGACCCTTCCTGTATCATGAGATGTGATATCCAAGTCCTTCCCATTCCAATCCTGAGACCCTTCCTATAGCATGAGATGTGATATCTCAATGCTTCTAATACCAAACCTGAGGCCCTTCCTATAACATGAATTGTGATATCCAAGTCCTTCCCATTCCAATCCTGAGACCCTTCCGATAGCAGAGATGTGATATCTCAATGCTTATACCAAACCTGAGACCCTTCCGATAGCATGAGATGTGATATCTCAATGCTTCTAATACCAAACCTGAGATCCTTCCTATAACATGAGATGTGATGTCCAAATCCTTCCCCTTCCAAACCTTAGACCCTCCCTTTAGCATGAGATGTGATATCCAACTCCTTCCCATTCCAATCCTGAGACCCTTCTGATGGCATGAGATGTGATATCTCAATGCCTCTAATACCAAACCTGAGATCCTACCTCTAACATGAAATGTGATATCCAACTCCTCCCCCTTCCAACCCTGAGAGCCTTCCTATAGAATGAGATGTGATATCCAAGTCCTTCCCATTCCAATCCTGAGACCCTTCCTATAACATGAGATGGGATATACAACTCCTTCCAAATCCAATCCCGATACCCTTCCGATAGCATGTGATGTGATATCCCAATGCTTCTACAAAACCTGAGACCCATACCATGGCATGAGATGTGATATCAAACTCCTTCCCATTCCAATCCTGAGACCCTTCCTATTGCTTGAGATGTGATATCCAACTCCTTCCCATTCCAATCCTGAGACCCTTCCTATAGCATGAGATGTGATATCTCAAAGCTTCTAATACCAAACCTGGGACCCGTCCTATAACATGAGATATCATATCCAAATCCTTCCCCTTCCAAACCTGAGACCCTTCCTTTAGCATGAGATGTGATATCCAAATCCTTCCCATTCCAATCCTGAAACCCTTCCTATAGCATGAGATGTGATATTTCAATGTTTCTAATAAAAAACCTGAGACCCTTCCTATAGCAAGAGATGTGATATCCAAATCCTTACCATTCCAATACTGAGACCCTTCCTATAACATGAGATGTGATATCCAACTCCTTCCCATTACAACCTGAGACCCTTCCTATAGCATAAGATATAATATCTCAATGCCTCTAATACCAAACCTGAGATTCTTCCTATAACATGAGATGTGATATCTCAATGCTTCTAATACCAAACCTGAGACCCTCCCTTTAGCATGAGATGTGATATCGGACTCCTTCCCATTCCAATCCTGAGACCCTTCTGATAGCATGAGACATGATATCTCAATGCCTCTAATACCAAACCTGAGATTCTTCCTATAACATGAGATGTGATATCTCAATGCTTCTAATACCAAACCTGAGACCCTCCCTTTAGCATGAGATGTGATATCCGACTCCTTCCCATTCCAATCCCGAGACCCTTCTGATAGCATGAGATGTGATATCTCAATGCCTCTAATACCAAACCTGAGATCCTTCCGATAGCATGAGATGTGATATCTCAATGCTTCTAATACCAAACCTGAGATCCTTCCGATAGCATGAGATGTGATATCTCAATGCTTCTAATACCAAACCTGAGACCCGTCCTAAAACATGAGATGTGAGATCCAAATCCTTCCCCTTCCAAACCTGAGACCCTTCCTATAGCTTGAGATGTGATATCAAACTCCTTCCCATTCCAATCCTGAGACCCTTCCGATAGCATGAAATGTGATATCTCAATGCTTCTAATATCAAAACTGAGACCCTCCCTATAGCATGAGATGTGATATCTAAGTCCTTCCCATTCCTATCCTGAGACCCTTCCGATAGCAGAGATGTGATATCTCAATGCTTATACCAAACCTGAGACCCTTCCTATGGCATGAGATGTGATATCCAACTCCTTCCCATTCCAATCCTGAGACCCTTCCTATAGCATGAGATGTGATATCTCAATGCTTCTATCAAACCTGAGTCCCTTCCTTTAGCATGAGATGTGATATCCAACTCCTTCCCATTCCAATCCTGAGACCCTTCCTATAGCATGAGATATGATATCTCAAAGCTTCTAATACCAAACCTGGGACCCGTCCTATAACATGAGATATCATATCCAAATCCTTCCCCTTCCAAACCTGAGACCCTTCCTTTAGCATGAGATGTGATATCCAAATCCTTCCCATTCCAATCCTGAAACCCTTCCTATAGCATGAGATGTGATATTTCAATGTTTCTAATAAAAAACCTGAGACCCTTCCTATAGCAAGAGATGTGATATCCAAATCCTTACCATTCCAATACTGAGACCCTTCCTATAACATGAGATGTGATATCCAACTCCTTCCCATTCCAACCTGAGACCCTTCCTATAGCATGAGAAGGGATATCCAACTCCTTCCCATTCCAAACCTGAAACCCTTCCTATAGCATGAGATGTGATATCAAACTCCTTCCCATTCAATGTGATATCCAACTCCGTCCCATTCCAATCCTGAGACCCTTCCTATACCATGAGATGTGATATCTCAATGCCTCTAATACCAAACCTGAGATCCTACCTCTAACATGAAATGTGATATCCAACTCCTTCCCTTTCCAAACCTGAGAGCCTTCCTACAGCATGAGATGTGATATCCAAGTCCTTCCCATTCCAATCCTGAGACCCTTCCTATAGCATGAGATGGGATATCCAACTCCTTCCAAATCCAATCCTGATACCCTTCCGATAGCATGAGATGTGATATCCCAATGCTTCTACAAAACCTGAGACCCATACCATGGCATGAGATGTGATATCAAACTCCCGTCCTATACCATGAGACTTGATATCTCAATGCTTCTAATACCAAACCTGAGACCGGTCCAATAACATGAGATGTGATATCCAAATCCTTCCCCTTCCAAACCTTAGACCCTTCCTGTATCATGAGATGTGATATCCAAGTCCTTCCCATTCCATTCCTGAGACCCTTCCTATAGCATGAGATGTGATATCTCAATGCTTCTAATACCAAACCTGAGACCCTTCCTATAACATGAGATGTGATATCCAAGTCCTTCCCATTCCAATCCTGAGACCCTTCCTATAGCATGAGATGTGATATCTCAATGCTTCTAATACCAAACCTGAGGCCCTTCCTATAACATGAATTGTGATATCCAGGTCCTTCCCATTCCAATCCTGAGACCCTTCCGATAGCAGAGATGTGATATCTCAATGCTTATACCAAACCTGAGACCCTTCCGATAGCATGAGATGTGATATCTCAATGCTTCTAATACCAAACCTGAGATCCTTCCTATAACATGAGATGTGATGTCCAAATCCTTCCCCTTCCAAACCTTAGACCCTCCCTTTAGCATGAGATGTGATATCCAACTCCTTCCCATTCCAATCCTGAGACCCTTCTGATGGCATGAGATGTGATATCTCAATGCCTCTAATACCAAACCTGAGATCCTACCTCTAACATGAAATGTGATATCCAACTCCTCCCCTTCCAACCCTGAGAGCCTTCCTATAGAATGAGATGTGATATCCAAGTCCTTCCCATTCCAATCCTGAGACCCTTCCTATAACATGAGATGTGATATCCAACTCCTTCCCATTCCAACCTTAGACCCTGCCTATAGCATGAGATGGGATATCCAACTCCTTCCAAATCCAATCCCGATACCCTTCCGATAGCATGTGATGTGATATCCCAATGCTTCTAGAACACCTGAGACCCATACCATGGCATGAGATGTGATATCAAACTCCTTCCCATTCCAATCCTGAGACCCTTCCTATTGCTTGAGATGTGATATCCAACTCATTCCCATTCCAATTCTGAGACCCGTCCTATACCATGAGACTTGATATCTCAATGCTTCTAATACCAAACCTGAGACCGGTCCTATAACATGAGATGTGATACCCAAATCCTTCCCCTTTCCAAACCTTAGACCCTTCCTATAGCATGAGATGTGATATCTCAATGCTTCTAATACCAAACCTGAGACCCTTCCTATAACGAGATGGGATATCCAACTCCTTCCCATTCCAATCCTGAGACCCTTCCGATAGCAGAGATGTGATATCTCAATGCTTATACCAAACCTGAGACCCTTCCTATGGCATGAGATGTCATATACAACTCCTTCTGATTCCAATCCTGAGACCCTTCCTATAGCATGAGATGTGATATCTCAATGCTTCTAATACCAAACCTGAGATCCTTCCTATAACATGAGATGTGATATCAAACTCCTTCCCATTCCAAACCTGAGACCCTTCCGATAGCATGAGATGTGATATCTCAATGCTTCTAAAACCAAACATGAGAACCATCCTATAACATGAGATGTGAAATCCAAATCATTCCCTTTCCAAACCTGAGACCCTTCCTATAGCTTGAGATGTGATATCAAACTCCTTCCCATTCAATGTGATATCCAACTCCTTCCCATTCCAATCCTGAGACCCTTCCTATACCATGAGATGTGATATTTCAATGCTTCTAATACCAAACCTGAGACCCGTCCTAAAACATGAGATGTGAGATCCAAATCCTTCCCCTTCCAAACCTGAGACCTTTCCTTTAGCATGAGATGTTATATCTTAATGCTTCTAAAACCAAACCTGAGAACCATCCTATAACATGTGAACTCCAAATCCTTCCCTTTCCAAACCTGAGACCCTTCCGATAGCATGAGATGTTATATCTTAATGCTTCTAAAACCAAACCTGAGAACCATGCTATAACATGTGAACTCCAAATCCTTCCCTTTCCAAACCTGAGACCCTTCCGATAGCATGAGATGTGATATCGCAATGCTACTAAAACCAAACATGAGAACCATCCTATTACATGAGATGTGAAATCCAAATCCTTCCCTTTCCAAACCTGAGACCCTTCCTATAGCTTGAGATGTGATATCAAACTCCTTCCCATTCCAATCCTGAGATAGCTTGAGATGTGATAGCCAACTCATTCCCATTCCAATCCTGAGACCCTTCCTATACCATGAGATGTGATATCTCAATGCTTCTAATACCAAACCTGACACCCGTCCTAAAACATGAGATGTGAGATCCAAATCCTTCCCCTTCCAAACCTGAGATCTTTCCTTTAGCATGAGATGTGATATCCAACTCCTTCCCATTCTAATCCTGAGACCCTTCCTATAGCATGATATGTGATATCACAATGCTTCTAATACCGAACCTGAGATCCTTCCTATAACATGAGATGTGTATCCAACTCCTTCCCATTCCAAACCTGAGACCCTTCCTATAGCATGAGATGTGATATCTTAATGCTTCTAAAACCAAACCTGAGAACCATCCAATAACATATGTGAAATCCAAATCCTTCCCTTTCCAAACCTGAGACCCTTCAGATAGCATGAGATGTGATATCTCAATGATTCTAAAACCAAACATGAGAACCATCCTATAACATGAGATGTGAAATCCAAATCCTTCTCTTTCCAAACCTGAGACCCTTCCTATAGCTTGAGATGTGCTATCAAACTCCTTCCCATTCCAATCCTGTGATAGCTTGAGATGTGATATCCAACTCCTTCCCATTCCAATCCTGAGACCCTTCCTATACCATGAGATGTGATATCTCAATGCTTCTAATACCAAACCTGAGACCCGTCCTAAAACATGAGATGTGAGATCCAAATCCTTCCTCTTCCAAACCTGAGACCCTTCCTATAGCTTGAGATGTGATATCAAACTCCTTCCCATTCCAATCCTGAGATAGCTTGAGATGTGATATCCAACTCCTTCCCATTCCAATCCTGAGACCCTTCCGATAGCATGAAATATGATATCTCAATGCTTCTAATATCAAAACTGAGACCCTCCCTATAGCATGAGATGTGATATCTAAGTCCTTCCCATTCCTATCCTGAGACCCTTCCGATAGCAGAGATCTGATATCTCAATGCTTATACCAAAACTGAGACCCTTCCTATGGCATGAGATGTGATATCCAACTCCTTCCCATTCCAATCCTGAGACCCTTCCTATAGCATGAGATGTGATATCTCAATGCTTCTATCAAACCTGAATCCCTTCCTTTAGCATGAGATGTGATATCCAACTCCTTCCCATTCCAATCCTGAGACCCTTCCTATAGCATGAGATGTGATATCTCAAAGCTTCTAATACCAAACCTGGGACCCGTCCTATAACATGAGATATCATATCCAAATCCTTCCCCTTCCAAACCTGAGAGCCTTCCTTTAGCATGAGATGTGATATCCAAATCCATCCCATTCCAATCCTGAAACCCTTCCTATAGCATGAGATGTGATATTTCAATGTTTCTAATAAAAAACCTGAGACCCTTCCTATAGCAAGAGATGTGATATCCAAATCCTTACCATTCCAATACTGAGACCCTTCCGATAACATGAGATGTGATATCCAACTCCTTCCCATTCCAACCTGAGACCCTTCCTATAGCATGAGAAGGGATATCCAACTCCTTCCCATTCCAATCCTGAAACCCTTCCTATAGCATGAGATGTGATATCTCAATGTTTCTAATAAAAAACCTGAGACCCTTCCTATAGCAAGAGATGTGACATCCAAATCCTTCCCATTCCAATCCTGAGATCCTTCCTATTGGATGAGATGTGATATCCAACTCCTTCCCATTCCAATCCTGAGACCCTTCCTATAGCATGAGATATAATATCTCAATGCCTCTAATACCAAACCTGAGATTCTTCCTATAACATGAGATGTGATATCTCAATGCTTCTAATACCAAACCTGAGACCCTCCCTTTAGCATGAGATGTGATATCCGACTCCTTCCCATTCCAATCCCGAGACCCTTCTGATAGCATGAGATGTGATATCTCAATGCCTCTAATACCAAACCTAAGATCCTTCCGATAGCATGAGATGTGATATCTCAATGCTTCTAATACCAAACCTGAGATCCTTCCGATAGCATGAGATGTGATATCTCAATGCTTCTAATACCAAACCTGAGATCCTTCCTATAACATGAGATGTGATATCCAAATCCTTCCCCTTCTAAACCTGAGACCCTCCTTTTAGCATGAGATGTGATATCCAACTCCTTCCCATTCCAATCCTGATACCCTTCCGATATCATGAGATTTGTTATCTCAAAGCTTCTGATATCAAACTTGAGACCCTCCCTATAGCATGAGATGTGACATCCAAGTCCTTCCCATTCCAATCCTGAGACGCTTCCTATAGCATGAGATGTGATATCTCAATGCTTCTACCAAACCTGAAACCCTTCCTATAGCATGAGATGTGATATCAAACTCCTTCCCATTCAATGTGATATCCAACTCCGTCCCATTCCAATCCTGAGACCCTTCCTATACCATGAGATGTGATATCTCAATGCCTCTAATACCAAACCTGAGATCCTACCTCTAACATGAAATGTGATATCCAACTCCTTCCCTTTCCAAACCTGAGAGCCTTCCTACAGCATGAGATGTGATATCCAAGTCCTTCCCATTCCAATCCTGAGACCCTTCCTATAGCATGAGATGTGATATCCCAATGCTGCTACAAAACCTGAGACCCATACCATGGCATGAGATGTGATATCAAACTCGTGTCCTATACCATGAGACTTGATATCTCAATGCTTCTAATACCAAACCTGAGACCGGTCCAATAACATGAGATGTGATATCCAAATCCTTCCCCTTCCAAACCTTAGACCCTTCCTGTATCATGGGATGTGATATCCAAGTCCTTCCCATTCCATTCCTTAGACCCTTCCTATAGCATGAGATGTGATATCTCAATGCTTCTAATACCAAACCTGAGACCCTTCCTATAACATGAGATGTGATATCCAAGTCCTTCCCATTCCAATCCTGAGACCCTTCCTATAGCATGAGATGTGATATCTCAATGCTTCTAATACCAAACCTGAGGCCCTTCCTATAACATGAATTGTGATATCCAGGTCCTTCCCATTCCAATCCTGAGACCCTTCCGATAGCAGAGATGTGATATCTCAATGCTTATACCAAACCTGAGACCCTTCCGATAGCATGAGATGTGATATCTCAATGCTTCTAATACCAAACCTGAGATCCTTCCTATAACATGAGATGTGATGTCCAAATCCTTCCCCTTCCAAACCTTAGACCCTCCCTTTAGCATGAGATGTGATATCCAACTCCTTCCCATTCCAATCCTGAGACCCTTCTGATGGCATGAGATGTGATATCTCAATGCCTCTAATACCAAACCTGAGATCCTACCTCTAACATGAAATGTGATATCCAACTCCTCCCCCTTCCAACCCTGAGAGCCTTCCTATAGAATGAGATGTGATATCCAAGTCCTTCCCATTCCAATCCTGAGACCCTTCCTATAACATGAGATGTGATATCCAACTCCTTCCCATTCCAACCTTAGACCCTGCCTATAGCATGAGATGGGATATCCAACTCCTTCCAAATCCAATCCCGATACCCTTCCGATAGCATGTGATGTGATATCCCAATGCTTCTAGAACACCTGAGACCCATACCATGGCATGAGATGTGATATCAAACTCCTTCCCATTCCAATCCTGAGACCCTTCCTATTGCTTGAGATGTGATATCCAACTCATTCCCATTCCAATTCTGAGACCCGTCCTATACCATGAGACTTGATATCTCAATGCTTCTAATACCAAACCTGAGACCGGTCCTATAACATGAGATGTGATACCCAAATCCTTCCCCTTTCCAAACCTTAGACCCTTCCTATAGCATGAGATGTGATATCTCAATGCTTCTAATACCAAACCTGAGACCCTTCCTATAACGAGATGGGATATCCAACTCCTTCCCATTCCAATCCTGAGACCCTTCCGATAGCAGAGATGTGATATCTCAATGCTTATACCAAACCTGAGACCCTTCCTATGGCATGAGATGTCATATACAACTCCTTCTGATTCCAATCCTGAGACCCTTCCTATAGCATGAGATGTGATATCTCAATGCTTCTAATACCAAACCTGAGATCCTTCCTATAACATGAGATGTGATATCAAACTCCTTCCCATTCCAAACCTGAGACCCTTCCGATAGCATGAGATGTGATATCTCAATGCTTCTAAAACCAAACATGAGAACCATCCTATAACATGAGATGTGAAATCCAAATCATTCCCTTTCCAAACCTGAGACCCTTCCTATAGCTTGAGATGTGATATCAAACTCCTTCCCATTCAATGTGATATCCAACTCCTTCCCATTCCAATCCTGAGACCCTTCCTATACCATGAGATGTGATATTTCAATGCTTCTAATACCAAACCTGAGACCCGTCCTAAAACATGAGATGTGAGATCCAAATCCTTCCCCTTCCAAACCTGAGACCTTTCCTTTAGCATGAGATGTTATATCTTAATGCTTCTAAAACCAAACCTGAGAACCATCCTATAACATGTGAACTCCAAATCCTTCCCTTTCCAAACCTGAGACCCTTCCGATAGCATGAGATGTTATATCTTAATGCTTCTAAAACCAAACCTGAGAACCATGCTATAACATGTGAACTCCAAATCCTTCCCTTTCCAAACCTGAGACCCTTCCGATAGCATGAGATGTGATATCGCAATGCTACTAAAACCAAACATGAGAACCATCCTATTACATGAGATGTGAAATCCAAATCCTTCCCTTTCCAAACCTGAGACCCTTCCTATAGCTTGAGATGTGATATCAAACTCCTTCCCATTCCAATCCTGAGATAGCTTGAGATGTGATAGCCAACTCATTCCCATTCCAATCCTGAGACCCTTCCTATACCATGAGATGTGATATCTCAATGCTTCTAATACCAAACCTGACACCCGTCCTAAAACATGAGATGTGAGATCCAAATCCTTCCCCTTCCAAACCTGAGATCTTTCCTTTAGCATGAGATGTGATATCCAACTCCTTCCCATTCTAATCCTGAGACCCTTCCTATAGCATGATATGTGATATCACAATGCTTCTAATACCGAACCTGAGATCCTTCCTATAACATGAGATGTGTATCCAACTCCTTCCCATTCCAAACCTGAGACCCTTCCTATAGCATGAGATGTGATATCTTAATGCTTCTAAAACCAAACCTGAGAACCATCCAATAACATATGTGAAATCCAAATCCTTCCCTTTCCAAACCTGAGACCCTTCAGATAGCATGAGATGTGATATCTCAATGATTCTAAAACCAAACATGAGAACCATCCTATAACATGAGATGTGAAATCCAAATCCTTCTCTTTCCAAACCTGAGACCCTTCCTATAGCTTGAGATGTGCTATCAAACTCCTTCCCATTCCAATCCTGTGATAGCTTGAGATGTGATATCCAACTCCTTCCCATTCCAATCCTGAGACCCTTCCTATACCATGAGATGTGATATCTCAATGCTTCTAATACCAAACCTGAGACCCGTCCTAAAACATGAGATGTGAGATCCAAATCCTTCCTCTTCCAAACCTGAGACCCTTCCTATAGCTTGAGATGTGATATCAAACTCCTTCCCATTCCAATCCTGAGATAGCTTGAGATGTGATATCCAACTCCTTCCCATTCCAATCCTGAGACCCTTCCGATAGCATGAAATGTGATATCTCAATGCTTCTAATATCAAAACTGAGACCCTCCCTATAGCATGAGATGTGATATCTAAGTCCTTCCCATTCCTATCCTGAGACCCTTCCGATAGCAGAGATCTGATATCTCAATGCTTATACCAAACCTGAGACCCTTCCTATGGCATGAGATGTGATATCCAACTCCTTCCCATTCCAATCCTGAGACCCTTCCTATAGCATGAGATGTGATATCTCAATGCTTCTATCAAACCTGAGTCCCTTCCTTTAGCATGAGATGTGATATCCAACTCCTTCCCATTCCAATCCTGAGACCCTTCCTATAGCATGAGATGTGATATCTCAAAGCTTCTAATACCAAACCTGGGACCCGTCCTATAACATGAGATATCATATCCAAATCCTTCCCCTTCCAAACCTGAGAGCCTTCCTTTAGCATGAGATGTGATATCCAAATCCTTCCCATTCCAATCCTGAAACCCTTCCTATAGCATGAGATGTGATATTTCAATGTTTCTAATAAAAAACCTGAGACCCTTCCTATAGCAAGAGATGTGATATCCAAATCCTTACCATTCCAATACTGAGACCCTTCCTATAACATGAGATGTGATATCCAACTCCTTCCCATTCCAACCTGAGACCCTTCCTATAGCATGAGAAGGGATATCCAACTCCTTCCCATTCCAATCCTGAAACCCTTCCTATAGCATGAGATGTGATATCTCAATGTTTCTAATAAAAAACCTGAGACCCTTCCTATAGCAAGAGATGTGACATCCAAATCCTTCCCATTCCAATCCTGAGATCCTTCCTATTGGATGAGATGTGATATCCAACTCCTTCCCATTCCAATCCTGAGACCCTTCCTATAGCATGAGATATAATATCTCAATGCCTCTAATACCAAACCTGAGATTCTTCCTATAACATGAGATGTGATATCTCAATGCTTCTAATACCAAACCTGAGACCCTCCCTTTAGCATGAGATGTGATATCCGACTCCTTCCCATTCCAATCCCGAGACCCTTCTGATAGCATGAGATGTGATATCTCAATGCCTCTAATACCAAACCTAAGATCCTTCCGATAGCATGAGATGTGATATCTCAATGCTTCTAATACCAAACCTGAGATCCTTCGATAGCATGAGATGTGATATCTCAATGCTTCTAATAAGAAACCTGAGATCCTTCCTATAACATGAGATGTGATATCCAAATCCTTCCCCTTCTAAACCTGAGACCCTCCTTTTAGCATGAGATGTGATATCCAACTCCTTCCCATTCCAATCCTGATACCCTTCCGATATCATGAGATTTGTTATCTCAAAGCTTCTGATATCAAACTTGAGACCCTCCCTATAGCATGAGATGTGACATCCAAGTCCTTCCCATTCCAATCCTGAGACGCTTCCTATAGCATGAGATGTGATATCTCAATGCTTCTACCAAACCTGAAACCCTTCCTATAGCATGAGATGTGATATCAAACTCCTTCCCATTCAATGTGATATCCAACTCCGTCCCATTCCAATCCTGAGACCCTTCCTATACCATGAGATGTGATATCTCAATGCCTCTAATACCAAACCTGAGATCCTACCTCTAACATGAAATGTGATATCCAACTCCTTCCCTTTCCAAACCTGAGAGCCTTCCTACAGCATGAGATGTGATATCCAAGTCCTTCCCATTCCAATCCTGAGACCCTTCCTATAGCATGAGATGTGATATCCCAATGCTGCTACAAAACCTGAGACCCATACCATGGCATGAGATGTGATATCAAACTCGTGTCCTATACCATGAGACTTGATATCTCAATGCTTCTAATACCAAACCTGAGACCGGTCCAATAACATGAGATGTGATATCCAAATCCTTCCCCTTCCAAACCTTAGACCCTTCCTGTATCATGGGATGTGATATCCAAGTCCTTCCCATTCCATTCCTTAGACCCTTCCTATAGCATGAGATGTGATATCTCAATGCTTCTAATACCAAACCTGAGACCCTTCCTATAACATGAGATGTGATATCCAAGTCCTTCCCATTCCAATCCTGAGACCCTTCCTATAGCATGAGATGTGATATCTCAATGCTTCTAATACCAAACCTGAGGCCCTTCCTATAACATGAATTGTGATATCCAAGTCCTTCCCATTCCAATCCTGAGACCCTTCCGATAGCAGAGATGTGATATCTCAATGCTTATACCAAACCTGAGACCCTTCCGATAGCATGAGATGTGATATCTCAATGCTTCTAATACCAAACCTGAGATCCTTCCTATAACATGAGATGTGATGTCCAAATCCTTCCCCTTCCAAACCTTAGACCCTCCCTTTAGCATGAGATGTGATATCCAACTCCTTCCCATTCCAATCCTGAGACCCTTCTGATGGCATGAGATGTGATATCTCAATGCCTCTAATACCAAACCTGAGATCCTACCTCTAACATGAAATGTGATATCCAACTCCTCCCCCTTCCAACCCTGAGAGCCTTCCTATAGAATGAGATGTGATATCCAAGTCCTTCCCATTCCAATCCTGAGACCCTTCCTATAACATGAGATGTGATATCCAACTCCTTCCCATTCCAACCTTAGACCCTGCCTATAGCATGAGATGGGATATCCAACTCCTTCCAAATCCAATCCCGATACCCTTCCGATAGCATGTGATGTGATATCCCAATGCTTCTACAAAACCTGAGACCCATACCATGGCATGAGATGTGATATCAAACTCCTTCCCATTCCAATCCTGAGACCCTTCCTATTGCTTGAGATGTGATATCCAACTCATTCCCATTCCAATTCTGAGACCCGTCCTATACCATGAGACTTGATATCTCAATGCTTCTAATACCAAACCTGAGACCGGTCCTATAACATGAGATGTGATACCCAAATCCTTCCCCTTTCCAAACCTTAGACCCTTCCTATAGCATGAGATGTGATATCTCAATGCTTCTAATACCAAACCTGAGACCCTTCCCATAACGAGATGGGATATCCAACTCCTTCCCATTCCAATCCTGAGACCCTTCCGATAGCAGAGATGTGATATCTCAAAGCTTATACCAATCCTGAGACCCTTCCTATGGCATGAGATGTCATATACAACTCCTTCCGATTCCAATCCTGAGACCCTTCCTATAGCATGAGATGTGATATCTCAATGCTTCTAATACCAAACCTGAGATCCTTCCTATAACATGAGATGTGATATCAAACTCCTTCCCATTCCAAACCTGAGACCCTTTCGATAGCATGAGATGTGATATCTCAATGCTTCTAAAACCAAACATGAGAACCATCCTATAACATGAGATGTGAAATCCAAATCATTCCCTTTCCAAACCTGAGACCCTTCCTATAGCTTGAGATGTGATATCAAACTCCTTCCCATTCAATGTGATATCCAACTCCTTCCCATTCCAATCCTGAGACCCTTCCTATACCATGAGATGTGATATTTCAATGCTTCTAATACCAAACCTGAGACCCGTCCTAAAACATGAGATGTGAGATCCAAATCCTTCCCCTTCCAAACCTGAGACCTTTCCTTTAGCATGAGATATTATATCGTAATGCTTCTAAAACCAAACCTGAGAACCATCCTATAACATGTGAACTCCAAATCCTTCCCTTTCCAAACCTGAGACCCTTCCGATAGCATGAGATGTTATATCTTAATGCTTCTAAATCCAAACCTGAGAACCATGCTATAACATGTGAACTCCAAATCCTTCCCTTTCCAAACCTGAGACCCTTCCGATAGCATGAGATGTGATATCGCAATGCTACTAAAACCAAACATGAGAACCATCCTATTACATGAGATGTGAAATCCAAATCCTTCCCTTTCCAAACCTGAGACCCTTCCTATAGCTTGAGATGTGATATCAAACTCCTTCCCATTCCAATCCTGAGATAGCTTGAGATGTGATAGCCAACTCCTTCCCATTCCAATCCTGAGACCCTTCCTATACCATGAGATGTGATATCTCAATGCTTCTAATACCAAACCTGAGACCCGTCCTAAAACATGAGATGTGAGATCCAAATCCTTCCCCTTCCAAACCTGAGACCCTTCCTATAGCTTGAGATGTGATATCAAACTCCTTCCCATTCCAATCCCGAGATAGCTTGAGATGTGATATCCAACTCCATCCCATTCCAATCCTGAGACCCTTCCGATAGCATGAGATGTGACAGCTCAATGCTTCTAATATCAAAACTGAGACCCTCCCTATAGTATGGGATGTGATATCTAAGTCCTTCCCATTCCTATCCTGAGACCCTTCCGATAGCAGAGATGTGATATCTCAATGCTTATACCAAACCTGATGACCCATCCTATGGCATGAGATGTGATATCCAACTCCTTCCCATTGCAATCCTGAGTTCCTTCCTATAGCATGAGATGTGATATCTCAATGCTTCTATCAAACCTGAGACCCTTCCTTTAGCATGAGATGTGATATCCAACTCCTTGCCATTCCAATCCTGAGACCCTTCCTATAACATGAGATGTGATATCCAACTCCTTCCCATTCCAATCCTGAGACTCCTCCTATAGCATGAGATGTGATATCTCAATGCTTCTAATACCAAACCTGGGACCCGTCCTATAACATAAGATATGAGATCCCAATCCTTCCCCTTCCAAACCTGAGACCCTTCCTTTAGCATGAGATGTGATATCCAAATCCTTCCCATTCCAATCCTGAAACCTTTCCTATAGCATGAGATGTGATAGCTCAATGTTTCTAATAAAAAACCTGAGACCCTTCCTATAGCAAGAGATGTGATATCCAAATCCTTCCCATTCCAATCCTGAGACCCTTCCTATAACGAGATGTGATATCCAACTCCTTCCCATTCCAACCTGAGACACTTCCTATAGCATGAGAAGGGATATCCAAATCCTTCCCATTCCAATCCTGAGATCCTTCCTATAACATGATGTGATATCCAATTCCTTCCCATTCCAAACCTGAGACCCTTCCTATTGGATGAGATGTGATATCCAACTCCTTCCCATTCCAATCCTGAGACCCTTCCTATAGCATGAGAAGTGATATCTCCATGCGTATACCAAACCTGAGACCCTTCCTATAGCATGAGATGTGATATCCAAATCCTTCCCATTCCAATCCTGAGACCCTTCCTATAGCATGAGATGTGATATCTCAATGCTTATACCAAACCAGAGACCCGTCCTATAACATGAGATGGGATATCCAACTCCTTCCCATTCCAATCCTGAGCCACTTCCGATAGCAGAGATGTGATATCTCAATGCTTATACCAAACCTGAGACCCTTCCTATAACATGAGATGTGATATCCAACTCATTCCCGTTCCAAACCTGAGACACTTCCTATAGCATATGTGATATCCAACTCCTTCCCATTCCAAACATGAGACCCTTCCTATAGCAAGAATGTAATATCCAACTCCTACCCATTCCAATCCTGAGACCATTCCTAAAGCATGAGATGTGATATATCAATGCTTCTAATACCAAACCTGAGATCCTTCCTATGACATGAAATGTGATATCCAAATCCTTACCATTCCAAACCTGAGACCCTTCCTACAGCATGCGATGTGATATCTCAATGCTTCTAATATCAAACCTGAGACCCGTCCTATAACATGAGATGGGATATCCAACTCCTTCCCCTTCCAAACCTGATACCCTTCCTATAGCATGAGATGTGATATCCAATTCCTTCCCATCCCAATCCTGAGACACCTCCGATAGCAGAGATGTGATATTTCAATGCTTATACCAAACCTGAGACTCTTCCTATAACATGAGATGTGATATCCAACTCCTTCCCGTTCCAAACCTGAGACCCTTCCTATAGCATGAGATGTGATATCCAATTCCTTCCCATTCCAATCCTGAGACCCTTCCGATAGCATGAGATGTGATATCTCAATGCTTCTAATACCAAACTTGTGATCCTTCCTATAATAAGAGATGTGATATCCAAATCCTTCGCCTTCCAAACCTGAGACCCTCCCTTTAGCATAAGATGTGATATCTCAATGCCTCTAATACCAAACCTGAGATCCTTCCTCTAACATGAGATGTGATATCCAAATCCTTCCCCTTCCAAACCTGAGACCCTCCCTTTAGCATGAGATGTGATATCCAAATCCTTCCCATTCCAATCCTGAGACCCTTCTGATAGCATGAGATGTGATATCTCAATGCCTCTAATACCAAACCTGAGATCCTACCTCTAACATGAAATGTGATATCCAACTCCTTCCCTTTCCAAACGTGAGACCCTCCCTATAGCATGAGATCTGATAACCAAGTCCTTCCCATTCCAATCCTGAGACCCTTCCTATAGCATGAGATGTGATATCTCAATGCTTCTAATACCAAACCTGAGACCCTTCCTATAACATAAGATGGGATATCCAACTCCTTCCCATTCCAATCCTGAGACCCTTCCGATAGCAGAGATGTGATATCTCAATGCTTATACCAAACCTGAGACCCTTCCTGTAGCATGAGATGTCATATACAACTCCTTCCCATTCCAATCCTAGACCCTTCCTATAGCATGAGATGTGATATCCAACTCCTTCCCATTCCAATCCTGAGACCCTTCCTATAGCATGAGATTTGATATCTCAATGCTTCTAACACCAAACCTGAGATCCTTCCGATAGCATGAGATGTGATATCTCAATGCTTCTAATACCAAACCTGAGATCATTCCTATAACACGAGATGTAATATCAAAATCCTTCCCCTTCCAAACCTGAGACCCTCCCTTTAGCATGAGATGTGATATCCAACTCCTTCCCATTCCAATCCTGAGACCCTTCCTATAGCATGAAATGTGATATCTCAATGCTTATACCAAACCTGAGACCCATCCATTAGCATGAGATGTGATATCCAACTCCTTCCCATTCCAATCCTGAGACCCGTCCTATAGCATGAGATGTGATATCTCAATGCTTATACCAAACCTGAGACCCTTCCTATAGCATGAGATGTGATATCCAACTACTTCCCATTCCAATCCTGAGACCCTTCCTATAGCATGAGATGTGATATCCAACTCCTTCCCTTTCCAAACCTGAGAGCCTATCTATAGCATGAGATGTGATATCTAAGTCCTTCCCATTCCAATCCTGAGACCCTTCCTATAGCATGAGATGTGATATCTCAATGCTTCTAATACCAAACCTGAGATCCTTCCTCTAACATGAAATGTGATATCCAACTCCTTCCCATTCCAAACCTGAGAGCCTATCTGTAGCATGAGATGTGATATCCAACTCCTTCCCATTCCAATCCTGAGACACTTCCGATAGCAGAGATGTGATATCTCAATGCTTATACCAAACCTGAGACCCTTCCTATAACATGAGATGTGATATCCAACTCCTTCCCGTTCCAAACCTGAGACTCTTCCTTTAGCATGAGATGCGATATCCAGCTCCTTCCCATTCCAATCCTGAGACACTTCCGATAGCATGAGATGTGATATCTCAATGCTTCTAATATCAAAACTGAGACCCTCCCTTTAGCATGAGATGTGATATCCAACTCCTTCCCATTCCAGTCCTGAGACCCTTCCTATAGCATGAGATATGATATCTCAATACTTCTAATACCAAACCTGAGATCCTTCTGATAACATGAGATGTGATATCCAAATCCTTCACCTTCCAAACCTGAGACCCTCCCTTTAGCATGAGATGTGATATCCAACTCCTTCCCATTCCAATCCTGAGACCCTTCTGATAGCATGAGATGTGATATCTCAAGGCTTCTAATACCAAACCTGAGATCCTTCCGATAGCATGAGATGTGATATCTCAATGCTTCTAATACCAAACCTGAGATCCTTCCTATAACATGAGATGTGATATCCAAATCCTTCCCCTTCCAAACCTGAGACCCTTCCTTTAGCATGAGATGTGATATCCAACTCCTTCCCATTCCATTCCTGAGACCCTTCTGATAGCATGATATGTGATATCTCAATGCCTATAATACCAAACCTGAGATCCTACCTCTAACATGAAATGTGATATCCAACTCTTTCCCTTTCCAAACCTGAGAGACTTCCTAAAGCTTGAGATGTGATATCCAAGTCCTTCCCATTCCAATTCTGAGACCCTTCCTATACCATGAGACTTGATATCTCAATGGTTCTAATACCAAACCTGAGACCCGTCCTATAACATGAGATGTGATATCCAAATCCTTCCCCTTCCAAACCTTAGACCCTTCCTTTATCATGAGATGTGATATCCAACTCCTTCCCATTCCAATCCTGAGACCCTTCCGATATCATGAGATGTGATATCTCAATGCTTCTAATATCAAACTTGAGACCCTCCCTATTAATGAGATGTGATATCCAAGTCCTTCCCATTCCAATCCTGAGACCCTTGTTATAGCATGAGATGTGATATCTCAATGCTTCTAATACCAAACATGAGACCCTTCCTATAACATGAGATGGGAATATCCAACTCCTTCCCATTCCAATCCTGAGACCTCTCCGATAGCAGAGATGTGATATCTCAATGCTTATACCAAACCTGAGATCCTTCCTATAACATGAGATGTGATATCCAATTCCTTCCCATTCCAATCCTGAGACACTTCCTATAGCATGAGATGTGATATCTCACTGCTTATACCAAACCTGAGACCCTTCCTATAGCATGAGATGTGATATCCAACTCCTTCCCATTCCAATCCTGAGACCCTTCCTATAGCATGAGATGTGATATCTCAATGCTTCTTATATCAAACTTGAGACCCTCCCTATAGCATGAGATGTGATATCCAAGTCCTTCCCATTCCAATCCTGAGACACTTCCTATAGCATGAGATGTGATATCTCAATGCTTCTAATACCAAACCTGAGACTCTTCCTATAACATGAGATGGGATATCCAACTCCTTCCCATTCCAATCCTGAGACCCTTCCGATAGCAGAGATGTGATATCTCAATGCTTATACCAAACCTGAGACCCTTCCTATGGCATGAGATGTCATATACAACTCCTTCCCATTCCAATCCTGAGACCCTTCCTATAGCATGAGATGTGATATCTCAATGCTTATACCAAACCTGAGACCCTTCATATAGCATGAGATGTGATATCCAACTCCTTCCCATTCCAATCCTGAGACCCTTCCTATAGCATGAGATGTGATGTCTCAGTGCTTCTAATACCAAACTTGAGATCCTTCCTATAACATGAGATGTGATATCCAACTCCTTCCCAATCCAATCCTGAGACCCTTCCTATAGCATGAGATGTGATATCTCAATGCTTATACCAAACCTGAGACCCTTCCTATAGCATGAGATGTGATATCCAACTCCTTCCCATTCCAATCCTGAGACCCTTCCTATAGCATGAGATGTTATATCCAACTACTTCCCATTCCAATCCTGAGACCCTTCCTATAGCATGAGATGTGATATCCAACTCCTTCCCTTCCCAAACCTGAGAGCCTATCTATAGCATGAGATGTGATATCCAAGTCCTTCCCATTCCAATCCTGAGACACTTCCTATAGCATGAGATGTGATATCTCAATGCTTCTAATACCAAACCTGAGATCCTTCCTCTAACATGAAATGTGATATCCAACTCCTTCCCGTTCCAAACCTGAGAGCCTATCTATAGCATGAGATGTGATATCCAAGTCCTTCCCATTCCAATCCTTAGACCCTTCCTACAGCATGCAATATGATATTTCAATGATTCTAATAACAAACCTGAGACCCGTCCTATAACATGAGATGGGATATCCAACTCCTTCCCATTCCAATCCTGAGACACTTCCGATAGCAGAGATGTGATATCTCAATGCTTATACCAAACCTGAGACCCTTCCTATAACATGAGATGTGATATCCAACTCCTTCCCGTTCCAAACCTGAGCCCCTTCCTTTAGCATGAGATGTGATATCCAGCTCCTTCCCATTCCAATCCTGAGACACTTCCGATAGCATGAGATGTGATATCTCAATGCTTCTAATATCAAAACTGAGACCCTCCCTATAGCATGATATGTGATATCTAAGTCCTTGCCATTCCAATCCTGAGACCCTTCCTATAGCATGAGATGTGATATCTCAATGCTTCTACCAAACCTGAGACCCTTCCTTTAGCATGAGATGTGATATCCAACACTTTCCCATTCCAGTCCTGAGACCCTTCCTATAGCATGAGATATGATATCTCAATACTTCTAATACCAAACCTGAGATCCTTCCGATAACATGAGATGTGATATCCAACTCCTTCCCATTCCAATCCTGAGACCCTTCCTATAGCATGAGAAGTGATATCTCCATGCTTATACCAAACCTGAGACCCTTCCTATAGCATGAGATGTGATATTCAACTCCTTCCCATTCCAATCCTGAGACACTTCCTATAGCATGAGAAGTGATATCTCCATGCGTATACCAAACCTGAGACCCTTCCTATAGCATGAGATGTGATATCCAAATCCTTCCCAATCCAATCCTGAGACCCTTCCTATAGCATGAGATGTGATATCTCAATGCTTATACCAAACCAGGGACCCGTCCTATAACATGAGATGGGATATCCAACTCCTTCCCATTTCAATCCTGAGCCACTTCCGATAGCAGAGATGTGATATCTCAATGCTTATACCAAACCTGAGACCCTTCCTATAACATGAGATGTGATATCCAACTCATTCCCGTTCCAAACCTGAGACACTTCCTATAGCATATGTGATATCCAACTCCTTCCCATTCCAAACATGAGACCCTTCCTATAGCAAGAATGTAATATCCAACTCCTACCCATTCCAATCCTGAGACCATTCCTATAGCATGAGATGTGATATATTAATGCTTCTAATACCAAACCTGAGATCCTTCCTATGACATGAAATGTGATATCCAAATCCTTCCCATTCCAAACCTGAGACCCTTCCTACAGCATGCGATGTGATATCTCAATGCTTCTAATATCAAACCTGAGACCCGTCCTATAACATGAGATGGGATATCCAACTCCTTCCCGTTCCAAACCTGATACCCTTCCTATAGCATGAGATGTGATATCCAATTCCTTCCCATCCCATTACTAAGACACCTCCGATAGCAGAGATGTGATATCTCAATGCTTATACCAAACCTGAGACTCTTCCTATAACATGAGATGTGATATCCAACTCCTTCCCATTCTAAACCTGAGACCCTTCCTATAGCATGAGATGTGATATCCAATTCCTTCCCATTCCAATCCTGAGACCCTTCCGATAGCATGAGATGTGATATCTCAATGCTTCTAATACCAAACTTGTGATCCTTCCTATAATAAGAGATGTGATATCCAAATCCTTCGCCTTCCAAACCTGAGACCCTCCCTTTAGCATGAGATGTGATATCTCAATGCCTCTAAACCAAACCTGAGATCCTTCCTCTAACATGAGATGTGATATCCAAATCCTTCCCCTTCCAAACCTGAGACCCTCCCTTTAGCATGAGATGTGATATTCAACTCCTTCCCATTCCAATCCTGAGACCCTTCTGATAGCATGAGATGTGATATCTCAATGCCTCTAATACCAAACCTGAGATCCTACCTCTAACATGAAATGTGATATCCAACTCCTTCCCTTTCCAAACGTGGGACCCTCCCTATAGCATGAGATGTGATATCTCAATGCTTCTACCAAACCTGAGACCCTTCCTTTAGCATGAGATGTGATATCCAACTCATTCCCATTCCAGTCCTGAGACCCTTCCTATAGCATGAGATATGATATCTCAATACTTCTAATACCAAACCTGAGATCCTTCCGATAACATGAGATGTGATATCCAAATCCTTCCCCTTCCAAACCTGAGACCCTCCCTTTAGCATGAGATGTGATATCCAACTCCTTCCCATTCCAATCCTGGGACCCTTCTGATAGCATGAGATGTGATATCTCAATGCTTCTAATACCAAACCTGAGATCCTTCCTATAACATGAGATGTGATATCCAACTCCTTCCCATTCCAATCCTGAGACCCTTCCTATAGCATGAGAAGTGATATCTCCATGCTTATACCAAACCTGAGACCCTTCCTATAGCATGAGATGTGATATTCAACTCCTTCCCATTCCAATCCTGAGACCCTTCCTATAGCATGAGAAGTGATATCTCCATGCGTATACCAAACCTGAGACCCTTCCTATAGCATGAGATGTGATATCCAAATCCTTCCCATTCCAATCCTGAGACCCTTCCTATAGCATGAGATGTGATATCTCAATGCTTATACCAAACCAGAGACCCGTCCTATAACATGAGATGGGATATCCAACTCCTTCCCATTCCAAACCTGAGCCACTTCCGATAGCAGAGATGTGATATCTCAATGCTTATACCAAACCTGAGACCCTTCCTATAACATGAGATGTGATATCCAACTCATTCCCGTTCCAAACCTGAGACACTTCCTATAGCATATGTGATATCCAACTCCTTCCCATTCCAAACATGAGACCCTTCCTATAGCAAGAATGTAATATCCAACTCCTACCCATTCCAATCCTGAGACCATTCCTATAGCATGAGATGTGATATATCAATGCTTCTAATACCAAACCTGAGATCCTTCCTATGACATGAAATGTGATATCCAAATCCTTACCATTCCAAACCTGAGACCCTTCCTACAGCATGCGATGTGATATCTCAATGCTTCTAATATCAAACCTGAGACCCGTCCTATAACATGAGATGGGATATCCAACTCCTTCCCGTTCCAAACCTGATACCCTTCCTATAGCATGAGATGTGATATCCAATTCCTTCCCATCCCAATCCTGAGACACCTCCGATAGCAGAGATGTGATATCTCAATGCTTATACCAAACCTGAGACTCTTCCTATAACATGAGATGTGATATCCAACTCCTTCCCGTTCCAAACCTGAGACCCTTCCTATAGCATGAGATGTGATATCCAATTCCTTCCCATTCCAATCCTGAGACCCTTCCGATAGCATGAGATGTGATATCTCAATGCTTCTAATACCAAACTTGTGATCCTTCCTATAATAAGAGATGTGATATCCAAATCCTTCGCCTTCCAAACCTGAGACCATCCCTTTAGCATGAGATGTGATATCTCAATGCCTCTAATACCAAACCTGAGATCCTTCCTCTAACATGAGATGTGATATCCAAATCCTTCCCCTTCCAAACCTGAGACCCTCCCTTTAGCATGAGATGTGATATCCAAATCCTTCCCATTCCAATCCTGAGACCCTTCTGATAGCATGAGATGTGATATCTCAATGCCTCTAATACCAAACCTGAGATCCTACCTCTAACATGAAATGTGATATCTAACTCCTTCCCTTTCCAAACGTGAGACCCTCCCTATAGCATGAGATCTGATATCCAAGTCCTTCCCATTCCAATCCTGACACCCTTCCTATAGCATGAGATGTGATATCTCAATGCTTCTAATACCAAACCTGAGACCCTTCCTATAACATAAGATGGGATATCCAACTCCTTCCCATTCCAATCCTGAGACCCTTCCGATAGTAGAGATGTGATATCTCAATGCTTATACCAAACCTGAGACTCTTCCTATAACATGAGATGTGATATCCAACTCCTTCCCGTTCCAAACCTGAGACCCTTCCTATAGCATGAGATGTGATATCCAATTCCTTCCCATTCCAATCCTGAGACCCTTCCGATAGCATGAGATGTGATATCTCAATGCTTCTAATACCAAACTTGTGATCCTTCCTATAATAAGAGATGTGATATCCAAATCCTTCGCCTTCCAAACCTGAGACCCTCCCTTTAGCATGAGATGTGATATCTCAATGCCTCTAATACCAAACCTGAGATCCTTCCTCTAACATGAGATGTGATATCCAACTCCTTCCCGTTCCAAACCTGAGACCCTTCCTATAGCATGAGATGTGATATCCAATTCCTTCCCATTCCAATCCTGAGACCCTTCCGATAGCATGAGATGTGATATCTCAATGCTTCTAATACCAAACTTGTGATCCTTCCTATAATAAGAGATGTGATATCCAAATCCTTCCCCTTCCAAACCTGAGACCCTTCCTTTAGCATGAGATGTGATATCCAGCTCCTTCCCATTCCAATCCTGAGACACTTCCGATAGCATGAGATGTGATATCTCAATGCTTCTAATATCAAAACTGAGACCCTCCCTATAGCATGATATGTGATATCTAAGTCCTTGCCATTCCAATCCTGAGACCCTTCCTATAGCATGAGATGTGATATCTCAATGCTTCTACCAAACCTGAGACCCTTCCTTTAGCATGAGATGTGATATCCAACTCCTTCCCATTCCAGTCCTGAGACCCTTCCTATAGCATGAGATATGATATCTCAATACTTCTAATACCAAACCTGAGATCCTTCCGATAACATGAGATGTGATATCCAAATCCTTCCCCTTCCAAACCTGAGACCCTCCCTTTAGCATGAGATGTGATATCCAACTCCTTCCCATTCCAATCCTGGGACCCTTCTGATAGCATGAGATGTGATATCTCAATGCTTCTAATACCAAACTTGAGATCCTTCCTATAACATGAGATGTGATATCCAACTCCTTCCCATTCCAATCCTGAGACCCTTCCTATAGCATGAGAAGTGATATCTCCATGCTTATACCAAACCTGAGACCCTTCCTATAGCATGAGATGTGATATTCAACTCCTTCCCATTCCAATCCTGAGACCCTTCCTATAGCATGAGAAGTGATATCTCCATGCGTATGCCAAACCTGAGACCCTTCCTATAGCATGAGATGTGATATCCAAATCCTTCCCATTCCAATCCTGAGACCCTTCCTATAGCATGAGATGTGATATCTCAATGCTTATACCAAACCAGAGACCCGTCCTATAACGAGATGGGATATCCAACTCCTTCCCATTCCAATCCTGAGCCACTTCCGATAGCAGAGATGTGATATCTCAATGCTTATACCAAAGCTGAGACCCTTCCTATAACATGAGATGTGATATCCAACTCATTCCCGTTCCAAACCTGAGACACTTCCTTTAGCATGAGATGTGATATCTCAATGCCTCTAATACCAAACCTGAGATCCTACCTCTAACATGAAATGTGATATCCAACTCCTTCCCTTTCCAAACGTGAGACCCTCCCTATAGCATGAGATCTGATATCCAAGTCCTTCCCATTCCAATCCTGAGACCCTTCCTATAGCATGAGATGTGATATCTCAATGCTTCTAATACCAAACCTGAGACCCTTCCTATAACATAAGATGGGATATCCAACTCCTTCCCATTCCAATCCTGAGACCCTTCCGATAGCAGAGATGTGATATCTCAATGCTTATACCAAACCTGAGACCCTTCCTGTGGCATGAGATGTCATATACAACTCCTTCCCATTCCAATCCTGAGACCCTTCCTATAGCATGAGATGTGATATCCAACTCCTTCCCATTCCAATCCTGAGACCCTTCCTATAGCATGAGATTTGATATCTCAATGCTTCTAACACCAAACCTGAGATCCTTCCGATAGCATGAGATGTGATATCTCAATGCTTCTAATACCAAACCTGAGATCATTCCTATAACACGAGATGTAATATCCAAATCCTTCCCCTTCCAAACCTGAGACCCTCCCTTTAGCATGAGATGTGATATCCAACTCCTTCCCATTCCAATCCTGAGACCCTTCCTATAGCATGAAATGTGATATCTCAATGCTTATACCAAACCTGAGACCCATCCATTAGCATGAGATGTGATATCCAACTCCTTCCCATTCCAATCCTGAGACCCTTCCTATAGCATGAGATGTGATGTCTCAATGCTTCTAATACCAAACCTTAGATCCTTCCTATAACATGAGATGTGATATCCAACTCCTTCCATTCCAATCCTGAGACCCGTCCTATAGCATGAGATGTGATATCTCAATGCTTATACCAAACCTGAGACCCTTCCTATAGCATGAGATGTGATATCCAACTACTTCCCATTCCAATCCTGAGACCCTTCCTATAGCATGAAATGTGATATCCAACTCCTTCCCTTTCCAAACCTGAGAGCCTATCTATAGCATGAGATGTGATATCTAAGTCCTTCCCATTCCAATCCTGAGACCCTTCCTATAGCATGAGATGTGATATCTCAATGCTTCGAATACCAAACCTGAGATCCTTCCTCTAACATGAAATGTGATATCCAACTCCTTCCCATTCCAAACCTGAGAGCCTATCTGTAGCATGAGATGTGATATCCAAGTCCTTCCCATTCCAATCCTTAGACCCTTCCTACAGCATGCAATATGATATCTCAATGATTCTAATAACAAACCTGAGACCCGTCCTATAACATGAGATGGGATATCCAACTCCTTCCCATTCCAATCCTGAGACACTTCCGATAGCAGAGATGTGATATCTCAATGCTTATACCAAACCTGAGACCCTTCTTATAACATGAGATGTGATATCCAACTCCTTCCCGTTCCAAACCTGAGACTCTTCCTTTAGCATGAGATGCGATATCCAGCTCCTTCCCATTCCAATCCTGAGACACTTCCGATAGCATGAGATGTGATATCTCAATGCTTCTAATATCAAAACTGAGACCCTCCCTTTAGCATGAGATGTGATATCCAACTCCTTGCCATTCCAGTCCTGAGACCCTTCCTATAGCATGAGATATGATATCTCAATACTTCTAATACCAAACCTGAGATCCTTCTGATAACATGAGATGTGATATCCAAATCCTTCCCCTTCCAAACCTGAGACCCTCCCTTTAGCATGAGATGTAATATCCAACTCCTTCCCATTCCAATCCTGAGACCCTTCTGATAGCATGAGATGTGATATCTCAAGGCTTCTAATACCAAACCTGAGATCCTTCCGATAGCATGAGATGTGACATCTCAATGCTTCTAATACCAAACCTGAGATCCTTCCTATAACATGAGATGTGATATCCAAATCCTTCCCCTTCCAAACCTGAGACCCTTCCTTTAGCATGAGATGTGATATCCAACTCCTTCCCATTCCATTCCTGAGACCCTTCTGTTAGCATGATATGTGATATCTCAATGCCTCTAATACCAAACCTGAGATCCTACCTCTAACATGAAATGTGATATCCAACTCTTTCCCTTTCCAAACCTGAGAGACTTCCTATAGCATGAGATGTGATATCCAAGTCCTTCCCATTCCAATCCTGAGACCCTTCCTATAGCTTGAGATGTGATATCCAACTCCTTCCCATTCCAATTCTGAGACCCTTCCTATACCATGAGACTTGATATCTCAAAGGTTCTAATACCAAACCTGAGACCCGTCCTATAACATGAGATGTGATATCCAAATCCTTCCCCTTCCAAACCTTAGACCCTTCGTTTATCATGAGATGTGATATCCAACTCCTTCCATTCCAATCCTGAGACCCTTCCGATATCATGAGATGTGATATCTCAATGCTTCTAATATCAAACTTGAGACCCTCCCTATTAATGAGATGTGATATCCAAGTCCTTCCCATTCCAATCCTGAGACCCTTCCTATAGCATGAGATGTGATATCTCAATGCTTCTAATACCAAACATGAGACCCTTACTATAACATGAGATGGGAATATCCAACTCCTTCCCATTCCAATCCTGAGACCTCTCCGATAGCAGAGATGTGATATCTCAATGCTTATACCAAACCTGAGATCCTTCCTATAACATGAGATGTGATATCCAATTCCTTCCCATTCCAATCCTGAGACACTTCCTATAGCATGAGATGTGATATCTCAATGCTTATACCAAACCTGAGACCCTTCCTATAGCATGAGATGTGATATCCAACTCCTTCCCATTCCAATCCTGAGACCCTTCCTATAGCATGAGATGTGATGTCTCAGTGCTTCTAATACCAAACCTGAGATCCTTCCTATAACATGAGATGTGATATCCAACTCCTTCCCAATCCAATCCTGAGACCCTTCCTATAGCATGAGATGTGATATCTCAATGCTTATACCAAACCTGAGAATCTTCCTATAGCATGAGATGTGATATCCAACTCCTTCCCATTCCAACCCTGAGACCCTTCCTATAGCATGAGATGTTATATCCAACTACTTCCCATTCCAATCCTGAGACCCTTCCTATAGCATGAGATGTGATATCCAACTCCTTCCCTTTCCAAACCTGAGAGCCTATCTATAGCATGAGATGTGATATCCAAGTCCTTCCCATTCCAATCCTGAGACCCTTCCTATAGCATGAGATGTGATATCTCAATGCTTCTAATACCAAACCTGAGATCCTTCCTCTAACATGAAATGTGATATCCAACTCCTTCCCGTTCCAAACCTGAGAGCCTATCTATAGCATGAGATGTGATATCCAAGTCCTTCCCATTCCAATCCTTAGACCCTTCCTACAGCATGCAATATGATATCTCAATGATTCTAATAACAAACCTGAGACCCGTCCTATAACATGAGATGGGATATCCAACTCCTTCCCATTCCAATCCTGAGACACTTCCGATAGCAGAGATGTGATATCTCAATGCTTATACCAAACCTGAGACCCTTCCTATAACATGAGATGTGATATCCAACTCCTTCCCGTTCCAAACCTGAGCCCCTTCCTTTAGCATGAGATGTGATATCCAGCTCCTTCCCATTCCAATCCTGAGACACTTCCGATAGCATGAGATGTGATATCTCAATGCTTCTAATATCAAAACTGAGACCCTCCCTATAGCATGATATGTGATATCTAAGTCCTTGCCATTCCAATCCTGAGACCCTTCCTATAGCATGAGATGTGATATCTCAATGCTTCTACCAAACCTGAGACCCTTCCTTTAGCATGAGATGTGATATCCAACTCCTTCCCATTCCAGTCCTGAGACCCTTCCTATAGCATGAGATATGATATCTCAATACTTCTAATACCAAACCTGAGATCCTTCCGATAACATGAGATGTGATATCCAAATCCTTCCGCTTCCAAACCTGAGACCCTCCCTTTAGCATGAGACGTGATATCCAACTCCTTGCCATTCCAATCCTGGGACCCTTCTGATAGCATGAGATGTGATATCTCAATGCTTCTAATACCAAACCTGAGATCCTTCCTATAACATGAGATGTGATATTCAACTCCTTCCCATTCCAATCCTGAGACCCTTCCTATAGCATGAGAAGTGATATCGCCATGCGTATACCAAACCTGAGACCCTTCCTATAGCATGAGATGTGATATCCAAATCCTTCCCATTCCAATCCTGAGACCCTTCCTATAGCATGAGATGTGATATCTCAATGCTTATACCAAACCAGAGACCCGTCCTATAACATGAGATGGGATATCCAACTCCTTCCCATTTCAATCCTGAGCCACTTCCGATAGCAGAGATGTGATATCTCAATGCTTATACCAAACCTGAGACCCTTCCTATAACATGAGATGTGATATCCAACTCATTCCCGTTCCAAACCTGAGACACTTCCTATAGCATATGTGATATCCAACTCCTTCCCATTCCAAACATGAGACCCTTCCTATAGCAAGAATGTAATATCCAACTCCTACCCATTCCAATCCTGAGACCATTCCTATAGCATGAGATGTGATATATCAATGCTTCTAATACCAAACCTGAGATCCTTCCTATGACATGAAATGTGATATCCAAATCCTTCCCATTCCAAACCTGAGACCCTTCCTACAGCATGCGATGTGATATCTCAATGCTTCTAATATCAAACCTGAGACCCGTCCTATAACATGAGATGGGATATCCAACTCCTTCCCGTTCCAAACCTGATACCCTTCCTATAGCATGAGATGTGATATCCAATTCCTTCCCATCCCAATCCTGAGACACCTCCGATAGCAGAGATGTGATATCTCAATGCTTATACCAAACCTGAGACTCTTCCTATAACATGAGATGTGATATCCAACTCCTTCCCGTTCCAAACCTGAGACCCATCCTATAGCACGAGATGTGATATCCAATTCCTTCCCATTCCAATCCTGAGACACTTCCGATAGCATGAGATGTGATATCTCAATGCTTCTAATACCAAACTTGTGATCCTTCCTATAATAAGAGGTGATATCCAAATCCTTCGCCTTCCAAACCTGAGACCCTCCCTTTAGCATGAGATGTGATATCTCAATGCCTCTAATACCAAACCTGAGATCCTTCCTCTAACATGAGATGTGATATCCAAATCCTTCCCCTTCCAAACCTGAGACCCTCCCTTTAGCATGAGATGTGATTTCCAACTCCTTCCCATTCCAATCCTGAGACCCTTCTGATAGCATGAGATGTGATATCTCAATGCCTCTAATACCAAACCTGAGATCCTACCTCTAACATGAAATGTGATATCCAACTCCTTCCCTTTCCAAACGTGAGACCCTCCCTATAGCATGAGATCTGATATCCAAGTCCTTCCCATTCCAATCCTGAGACCCTTCCTATAGCATGAGATGTGATATCTCAATGCTTCTAATACCAAACCTGAGACCCTTCCTATAACATAAGATGGGATATCCAACTCCTTCCCATTCCAATCCTGAGACCCTTCCCATAGCAGAGATGTGATATCTCAATGCTTATACCAAACCTGAGACCCTTCCTGTGGCATGAGATGTCATATACAACTCCTTCCCATTCCAATCCTGAGACCCTTCCTATAGCATGAGATGTGATATCCAACTCCTTCCCATTCCAATCCTGAGACCCTTCCTATAGCATGAGATTTGATATCTCAATGCTTCTAACACCAAACCTGAGATCCTTCCGATAGCATGAGATGTGATATCTCAATGCTTCTAATACCAAACCTGAGATCATTCCTATAACACGACATGTAATATCCAAATCCTTCCCCTTCCAAACCTGAGACCCTCCCTTTATCATGAGATGTGATATCCAACTCCTTCCCATTCCAATCCTGAGACCCTTCCTATAGCATGATATGTGATGTCTCAATGCTTCTAATACCAAACCTGAGATCCTTCCTATAACATGAGATGTGATATCCAACTCCTTCCAATTCCAATCCTGAGACACTTCCTATAGCATGAGAAGTGATATCTCAATGCTTATACCAAACCTGAGACCCTTCCTACGGCATGAGATGTCATATACAACTCCTTCCCATTCCAATCCTGAGACCCTTTCTATAGCATGAGATGTGATATCTCAATGCTTATACCAAACCTGAGACCCTTCCTATAGCATGAGATGTGATATACAACTCCTTCCCATTCCAATCCTGAGACCCTTCCTATAGCATGAGATGTGATGTCTCAATGCTTCTAATACCAAACCTGAGATCCTTCCTATAACATGAGATGTGATATCCAACTCCTTCCATTCCAATCCTGAGATCCGTCCTATAGCATGAGATGTGATATCTCAATGCTTATACCAAACCTGAGACCCTTCCTGTAGCATGAGATGTGATATCCAACTACTTCCCATTCCAATCCTGAGACCCTTCCTATAGCATGAGATGTGATATACAACTCCTTCCCTTTCCAAACCTGAGAGCCTATCTATAGCATGAGATGTGATATCCAAGTCCTTCCCATTCCAATCCTGAGACCCTTCCTATAGCATGAGATGTGATATCTCAATGCTTCTAATACCAAACCTGAGACCCTTCCGATAGCATGAGATGTGATATCCAACTCCTTCCCATTCCAATCCTGAGACCCTTCCTATAGCATGAGATGTGATATCCAACTCCTTCCATTCCAATCCTGAGACCCGTCCTATAGCATGAGATGTGATATCTCAATGCTTATACCAAACCAAAGACCCTTCGTATAGCATGAGATGTGATATCCAACTACTTCCCATTCCAATCCTGAGACCCTTCCTATAGCATGAGATGTGATATCCAACTCCTTCCCTTTCCAAACCTGAGAGCCTATCTATAGCATGAGATGGGATATCCAACTCCTTCCCATTCCAATCCTGAGACACTTCCGATAGCAGAGATGTGTTATCTCAATGCTTATACCACACCTGAGACCCTTCCTATAACATGAGATGTGATATCCAACTCCTTCCCGTTCCAAACCTGAGACCCTTCCTTTAGCATGAGATGTGATATCCAGCTCCTTCCCATTCCAATCCTGAGACACTTCCGATAGCATGAGATGTGATATCTCAATGCTTCTAATATCAAAACTGAGACCCTCCCTATAGCATGATATGTGATATCTAAGTCCTTCCCATTCCAATCCTGAGACCCTTCCTATAGCATGAGATGTGATATCTCAATGCTTCTACCAAACCTGAGACCCTTCCTTTAGCATGAGATGTGATATCCAACTCCTTCCCATTCCAGTCCTGAGACCCTTCCTATAGCATGAGATATGACATCTCAATACTTCTAATACCAAACCTGAGATCCTTCCGATAACATGAGATGTGATATCCAAATCCTTCCCCTTCCAAACCTGAGACCCTCCCTTTAGCATGAGATGTGATATCCAACTCCTTCCCATTCCAATCCTGAGACCCTTCTGATAGCATGAGATGTGATATCTCAATGCTTCTAATACCAAACCTGAGATCCTTCCTATAACATGAGATGTGATATCCAACTCCTTCCCATTCCAATCCTGAGACCATTCCTATAGCATGAGAAGTGATATCTCCATGCGTATACCAAACCTGAGACCCTTCCTATAGCATGAGATGTGATATCCAAATCCTTCCCATTCGAATCCTGAGACCCTTCCTATAGCATGAGATGTGATATCTCAATGCTTATACCAAACCAGAGACCCGTCCTATAACATGAGATGGGATATCCAACTCCTTCCCATTCCAATCCTGAGCCACTTCCGATAACAGAGATGTGATATCTCAATGCTTATACCAAAACTGAGACCCTTCCTATAACATGAGATGTGATATCCAACTCATTCCCATTCCAAACCTGAGACACTTCCTATAGCATATGTGATATCCAACTCCTTCCCATTCCAAACATGAGACCCTTCCTATAGCAAGAATGTAATATCCAACTCCTAACCATTCCAATCCTGAGACCATTCCTATAGCATGAGATGTGATATATCAATGCTTCTAATAACAAACCTGAGATCCTTCCTATGACATGAAATGTGATATCCTAATCCTTCCCATTCCAAACCTGAGACCCTTCCTACAGCATGCGATGTGATATCTCAATGCTTCTAATATCAAACCTGAGACCCGTCCTATAACATGAGATGGGATATCCAACTCCTTCCCGTTCCACACCTGATACCCTTCCTATAGCATGAGATGTGATATCCAATTCCTTCCCATCCCAATCCTGAGACACCTCCGATAGCAGAGATGTGATATCGCAATGCTTATACCAAACCTGAGACTCTTCCTATAACATGAGATGTGATATCCGACTCCTTCCCGTTCCAAACCTGAGACCCTTCCTATAGCATGAGATGTGATATCCAACTCCTTCCCATTCCAATCCTGAGACCCTTCCGATAGCATGAGATGTGATATCTCAATGCTTCTAATACCAAACCTGAGATCCATCCTATAACATGAGATGTGATATCCAACTCCTTCCCATTCCAATCCTGAGACCCTTCCTATAGCATGAGAAGTGATATCTCCATGCTTATACCAAACCTGAGACCCTTCCTATAGCATGAGATGTGATATCCAACTCCTTCCCATTCCAATCCTGAGACCCTTCCTATAGCATGAGAAGTGATATCTCCATGTGTATACCAAACCTGAGACCCTTCCTATAGCATGAGATGTGATATCCAAATCCTTCCCATTCCAATCCTGAGACCCTTCCTATAGCATGAGATGTGATATCTCAATGCTTATACCAAACCAGAGACCCGTCCTATAACGAGATGGGATATCCAACTCCTTCCCATTCCAATCCTGAGCCACTTCCGATAGCAGAGATGTGATATCTCAATGCTTATACCAAAGCTGAGACCCTTCCTATAACATGAGATGTGATATCCAACTCATTCCCGTTCCAAACCTGAGACACTTCCTTTAGCATGAGATGTGATATCTCAATGCTTATACCAAACCTGAGACCCTTCCTGTGGCATGAGATGTCATATACAACTCCTTCCCATTCCAATCCTGAGACCCTTCCTATAGCATGAGATGTGATATCCAACTCCTTCCCATTCCAATCCTGAGACCCTTCCTATAGCATGAGATTTGATATCTCAATGCTTCTAACACCAAACCTGAGATCCTTCCGATAGCATGAGATGTGATATCTCAATGCTTCTAATACCAAACCTGAGATCATTCCTATAACACGAGATGTAATATCCAAATCCTTCCCCTTCCAAACCTGAGACCCTCCCTTTAGCATGAGATGTGATATCCAACTCCTTCCCATTCCAATCCTGAGACCCTTCCTATAGCATGAAATGTGATATCTCAATGCTTATACCAAACCTGAGACCCATCCATTAGCATGAGATGTGATATCCAACTCCTTCCCATTCCAATCCTGAGACCCTTCCTATAGCATGAGATGTGATGTCTCAATGCTTCTAATACCAAACCTTAGATCCTTCCTATAACATGAGATGTGATATCCAACTCCTTCCATTCCAATCCTGAGACCCGTCCTATAGCATGAGATGTGATATCTCAATGCTTATACCAAACCTGAGACCCTTCCTATAGCATGAGATGTGATATCCAACTACTTCCCATTCCAATCCTGAGACCCTTCCTATAGCATGAAATGTGATATCCAACTCCTTCCCTTTCCAAACCTGAGAGCCTATCTATAGCATGAGATGTGATATCTAAGTCCTTCCCATTCCAATCCTGAGACCCTTCCTATAGCATGAGATGTGATATCTCAATGCTTCGAATACCAAACCTGAGATCCTTCCTCTAACATGAAATGTGATATCCAACTCCTTCCCATTCCAAACCTGAGAGCCTATCTGTAGCATGAGATGTGATATCCAAGTCCTTCCCATTCCAATCCTTAGACCCTTCCTACAGCATGCAATATGATATCTCAATGATTCTAATAACAAACCTGAGACCCGTCCTATAACATGAGATGGGATATCCAACTCCTTCCCATTCCAATCCTGAGACACTTCCGATAGCAGAGATGTGATATCTCAATGCTTATACCAAACCTGAGACCCTTCTTATAACATGAGATGTGATATCCAACTCCTTCCGGTTCCAAACCTGAGACTCTTCCTTTAGCATGAGATGCGATATCCAGCTCCTTCCCATTCCAATCCTGAGACACTTCCGATAGCATGAGATGTGATATCTCAATGCTTCTAATATCAAAACTGAGACCCTCCCTTTAGCATGAGATGTGATATCCAACTCCTTGCCATTCCAGTCCTGAGACCCTTCCTATAGCATGAGATATGATATCTCAATACTTCTAATACCAAACCTGAGATCCTTCTGATAACATGAGATGTGATATCCAAATCCTTCCCCTTCCAAACCTGAGACCCTCCCTTTAGCATGAGATGTAATATCCAACTCCTTCCCATTCCAATCCTGAGACCCTTCTGATAGCATGAGATGTGATATCTCAAGGCTTCTAATACCAAACCTGAGATCCTTCCGATAGCATGAGATGTGACATCTCAATGCTTCTAATACCAAACCTGAGATCCTTCCTATAACATGAGATGTGATATCCAAATCCTTCCCCTTCCAAACCTGAGACCCTTCCTTTAGCATGAGATGTGATATCCAACTCCTTCCCATTCCATTCCTGAGACCCTTCTGTTAGCATGATATGTGATATCTCAATGCCTCTAATACCAAACCTGAGATCCTACCTCTAACATGAAATGTGATATCCAACTCTTTCCCTTTCCAAACCTGAGAGACTTCCTATAGCATGAGATGTGATATCCAAGTCCTTCCCATTCCAATCCTGAGACCCTTCCTATAGCTTGAGATGTGATATCCAACTCCTTCCCATTCCAATTCTGAGACCCTTCCTATACCATGAGACTTGATATCTCAAAGGTTCTAATACCAAACCTGAGACCCGTCCTATAACATGAGATGTGATATCCAAATCCTTCCCCTTCCAAACCTTAGACCCTTCGTTTATCATGAGATGTGATATCCAACTCCTTCCATTCCAATCCTGAGACCCTTCCGATATCATGAGATGTGATATCTCAATGCTTCTAATATCAAAATTGAGACCCTCCCTATTAATGAGATGTGATATCCAAGTCCTTCCCATTCCAATCCTGAGACCCTTCCTATAGCATGAGATGTGATATCTCAATGCTTCTAATACCAAACATGAGACCCTTACTATAACATGAGATGGGAATATCCAACTCCTTCCCATTCCAATCCTGAGACCTCTCCGATAGCAGAGATGTGATATCTCAATGCTTATACCAAACCTGAGATCCTTCCTATAACATGAGATGTGATATCCAATTCCTTCCCATTCCAATCCTGAGACACTTCCTATAGCATGAGATGTGATATCTCAATGCTTATACCAAACCTGAGACCCTTCCTATAGCATGAGATGTGATATCCAACTCCTTCCCATTCCAATCCTGAGACCCTTCCTATAGCATGAGATGTGATGTCTCAGTGCTTCTAATACCAAACCTGAGATCCTTCCTATAACATGAGATGTGATATCCAACTCCTTCCCAATCCAATCCTGAGACCCTTCCTATAGCATGAGATGTGATATCTCAATGCTTATACCAAACCTGAGAATCTTCCTATAGCATGAGATGTGATATCCAACTCCTTCCCATTCCAACCCTGAGACCCTTCCTATAGCATGAGATGTTATATCCAACTACTTCCCATTCCAATCCTGAGACCCTTCCTATAGCATGAGATGTGATATCCAACTCCTTCCCTTTCCAAACCTGAGAGCCTATCTATAGCATGAGATGTGATATCCAAGTCCTTCCCATTCCAATCCTGAGACCCTTCCTATAGCATGAGATGTGATATCTCAATGCTTCTAATACCAAACCTGAGATCCTTCCTCTAACATGAAATGTGATATCCAACTCCTTCCCGTTCCAAACCTGAGAGCCTATCTATAGCATGAGATGTGATATCCAAGTCCTTCCCATTCCAATCCTTAGACCCTTCCTACAGCATGCAATATGATATCTCAATGATTCTAATAACAAACCTGAGACCCGTCCTATAACATGAGATGGGATATCCAACTCCTTCCCATTCCAATCCTGAGACACTTCCGATAGCAGAGATGTGATATCTCAATGCTTATACCAAACCTGAGACCCTTCCTATAACATGAGATGTGATATCCAAATCCTTCCCGTTCCAAACCTGAGCCCCTTCCTTTAGCATGAGATGTGATATCCAGCTCCTTCCCATTCCAATCCTGAGACACTTCCGATAGCATGAGATGTGATATCTCAATGCTTCTAATATCAAAACTGAGACCCTCCCTATAGCATGATATGTGATATCTAAGTCCTTGCCATTCCAATCCTGAGACCCTTCCTATAGCATGAGATGTGATATCTCAATGCTTCTACCAAACCTGAGACCCTTCCTTTAGCATGAGATGTGATATCCAACTCCTTCCCATTCCAGTCCTGAGACCCTTCCTATAGCATGAGATATGATATCTCAATACTTCTAATACCAAACCTGAGATCCTTCCGATAACATGAGATGTGATATCCAAATCCTTCCGCTTCCAAACCTGAGACCCTCCCTTTAGCATGAGACGTGATATCCAACTCCTTCCCATTCCAATCCTGGGACCCTTCTGATAGCATGAGATGTGATATCTCAATGCTTCTAATACCAAACCTGAGATCCTTCCTATAACATGAGATGTGATATTCAACTCCTTCCCATTCCAATCCTGAGACCCTTCCTATAGCATGAGAAGTGATATCGCCATGCGTATACCAAACCTGAGACCCTTCCTATAGCATGAGATGTGATATCCAAATCCTTCCCATTCCAATCCTGAGACCCTTCCTATAGCATGAGATGTGATATCTCAATGCTTATACCAAACCAGAGACCCGTCCTATAACATGAGATGGGATATCCAACTCCTTCCCATTTCAATCCTGAGCCACTTCCGATAGCAGAGATGTGATATCTCAATGCTTATACCAAACCTGAGACCCTTCCTATAACATGAGATGTGATATCCAACTCATTCCCGTTCCAAACCTGAGACACTTCCTATAGCATATGTGATATCCAACTCCTTCCCATTCCAAACATGAGACCCTTCCTATAGCAAGAATGTAATATCCAACTCCTACCCATTCCAATCCTGAGACCATTCCTATAGCATGAGATGTGATATATCAATGCTTCTAATACCAAACCTGAGATCCTTCCTATGACATGAAATGTGATATCCAAATCCTTCCCATTCCAAACCTGAGACCCTTCCTACAGCATGCGATGTGATATCTCAATGCTTCTAATATCAAACCTGAGACCCGTCCTATAACATGAGATGGGATATCCAACTCCTTCCCGTTCCAAACCTGATACCCTTCCTATAGCATGAGATGTGATATCCAATTCCTTCCCATCCCAATCCTGAGACACCTCCGATAGCAGAGATGTGATATCTCAATGCTTATACCAAACCTGAGACTCTTCCTATAACATGAGATGTGATATCCAACTCCTTCCCGTTCCAAACCTGAGACCCATCCTATAGCACGAGATGTGATATCCAATTCCTTCCCATTCCAATCCTGAGACACTTCCGATAGCATGAGATGTGATATCTCAATGCTTCTAATACCAAACTTGTGATCCTTCCTATAATAAGAGGTGATATCCAAATCCTTCGCCTTCCAAACCTGAGACCCTCCCTTTAGCATGAGATGTGATATCTCAATGCCTCTAATACCAAACCTGAGATCCTTCCTCTAACATGAGATGTGATATCCAAATCCTTCCCCTTCCAAACCTGAGACCCTCCCTTTAGCATGAGATGTGATTTCCAACTCCTTCCCATTCCAATCCTGAGACCCTTCTGATAGCATGAGATGTGATATCTCAATGCCTCTAATACCAAACCTGAGATCCTACCTCTAACATGAAATGTGATATCCAACTCCTTCCCTTTCCAAACGTGAGACCCTCCCTATAGCATGAGATCTGATATCCAAGTCCTTCCCATTCCAATCCTGAGACCCTTCCTATAGCATGAGATGTGATATCTCAATGCTTCTAATACCAAACCTGAGACCCTTCCTATAACATAAGATGGGATATCCAACTCCTTCCCATTCCAATCCTGAGACCCTTCCCATAGCAGAGATGTGATATCTCAATGCTTATACCAAACCTGAGACCCTTCCTGTGGCATGAGATGTCATATACAACTCCTTCCCATTCCAATCCTGAGACCCTTCCTATAGCATGAGATGTGATATCCAACTCCTTCCCATTCCAATCCTGAGACCCTTCCTATAGCATGAGATGTGATATCTCAATGCTTCTACCAAACCTGAGACCCTTCCTTTAGCATGAGATGTGATATCCAACTCCTTCCCATTCCAGTCCTGAGACCCTTCCTATAGCATGAGATATGATATCTCAATACTTCTAATACCAAACCTGAGATCCTTCCGATAACATGAGATGTGATATCCAAATCCTTCCGCTTCCAAACCTGAGACCCTCCCTTTAGCATGAGACGTGATATCCAACTCCTTCCCATTCCAATCCTGGGACCCTTCTGATAGCATGAGATGTGATATCTCAATGCTTCTAATACCAAACCTGAGATCCTTCCTATAACATGAGATGTGATATTCAACTCCTTCCCATTCCAATCCTGAGACCCTTCCTATAGCATGAGAAGTGATATCGCCATGCGTATACCAAACCTGAGACCCTTCCTATAGCATGAGATGTGATATCCAAATCCTTCCCATTCCAATCCTGAGACCCTTCCTATAGCATGAGATGTGATATCTCAATGCTTATACCAAACCAGAGACCCGTCCTATAACATGAGATGGGATATCCAACTCCTTCCCATTTCAATCCTGAGCCACTTCCGATAGCAGAGATGTGATATCTCAATGCTTATACCAAACCTGAGACCCTTCCTATAACATGAGATGTGATATCCAACTCATTCCCGTTCCAAACCTGAGACACTTCCTATAGCATATGTGATATCCAACTCCTTCCCATTCCAAACATGAGACCCTTCCTATAGCAAGAATGTAATATCCAACTCCTACCCATTCCAATCCTGAGACCATTCCTATAGCATGAGATGTGATATATCAATGCTTCTAATACCAAACCTGAGATCCTTCCTATGACATGAAATGTGATATCCAAATCCTTCCCATTCCAAACCTGAGACCCTTCCTACAGCATGCGATGTGATATCTCAATGCTTCTAATATCAAACCTGAGACCCGTCCTATAACATGAGATGGGATATCCAACTCCTTCCCGTTCCAAACCTGATACCCTTCCTATAGCATGAGATGTGATATCCAATTCCTTCCCATCCCAATCCTGAGACACCTCCGATAGCAGAGATGTGATATCTCAATGCTTATACCAAACCTGAGACTCTTCCTATAACATGAGATGTGATATCCAACTCCTTCCCGTTCCAAACCTGAGACCCATCCTATAGCACGAGATGTGATATCCAATTCCTTCCCATTCCAATCCTGAGACACTTCCGATAGCATGAGATGTGATATCTCAATGCTTCTAATACCAAACTTGTGATCCTTCCTATAATAAGAGGTGATATCCAAATCCTTCGCCTTCCAAACCTGAGACCCTCCCTTTAGCATGAGATGTGATATCTCAATGCCTCTAATACCAAACCTGAGATCCTTCCTCTAACATGAGATGTGATATCCAAATCCTTCCCCTTCCAAACCTGAGACCCTCCCTTTAGCATGAGATGTGATTTCCAACTCCTTCCCATTCCAATCCTGAGACCCTTCTGATAGCATGAGATGTGATATCTCAATGCCTCTAATACCAAACCTGAGATCCTACCTCTAACATGAAATGTGATATCCAACTCCTTCCCTTTCCAAACGTGAGACCCTCCCTATAGCATGAGATCTGATATCCAAGTCCTTCCCATTCCAATCCTGAGACCCTTCCTATAGCATGAGATGTGATATCTCAATGCTTCTAATACCAAACCTGAGACCCTTCCTATAACATAAGATGGGATATCCAACTCCTTCCCATTCCAATCCTGAGACCCTTCCCATAGCAGAGATGTGATATCTCAATGCTTATACCAAACCTGAGACCCTTCCTGTGGCATGAGATGTCATATACAACTCCTTCCCATTCCAATCCTGAGACCCTTCCTATAGCATGAGATGTGATATCCAACTCCTTCCCATTCCAATCCTGAGACCCTTCCTATAGCATGAGATTTGATATCTCAATGCTTCTAACACCAAACCTGAGATCCTTCCGATAGCATGAGATGTGATATCTCAATGCTTCTAATACCAAACCTGAGATCATTCCTATAACACGAGATGTAATATCCAAATCCTTCCCCTTCCAAACCTGAGACCCTCCCTTTATCATGAGATGTGATATCCAACTCCTTCCCATTCCAATCCTGAGACCCTTCCTATAGCATGATATGTGATGTCTCAATGCTTCTAATACCAAACCTGAGATCCTTCCTATAACATGAGATGTGATATCCAACTCCTTCCAATTCCAATCCTGAGACACTTCCTATAGCATGAGAAGTGATATCTCAATGCTTATACCAAACCTGAGACCCTTCCTACGGCATGAGATGTCATATACAACTCCTTCCCATTCCAATCCTGAGACCCTTTCTATAGCATGAGATGTGATATCTCAATGCTTATACCAAACCTGAGACCCTTCCTATAGCATGAGATGTGATATACAACTCCTTCCCATTCCAATCCTGAGACCCTTCCTATAGCATGAGATGTGATGTCTCAATGCTTCTAATACCAAACCTGAGATCCTTCCTATAACATGAGATGTGATATCCAACTCCTTCCATTCCAATCCTGAGATCCGTCCTATAGCATGAGATGTGATATCTCAATGCTTATACCAAACCTGAGACCCTTCCTATAGCATGAGATGTGATATCCAACTACTTCCCATTCCAATCCTGAGACCCTTCCTATAGCATGAGATGTGATATACAACTCCTTCCCTTTCCAAACCTGAGAGCCTATCTATAGCATGAGATGTGATATCCAAGTCCTTCCCATTCCAATCCTGAGACCCTTCCTATAGCATGAGATGTGATATCTCAATGCTTCTAATACCAAACCTGAGACCCTTCCGATAGCATGAGATGTGATATCCAACTCCTTCCCATTCCAATCCTGAGACCCTTCCTATAGCATGAGATGTGATATCCAACTCCTTCCATTCCAATCCTGAGACCCGTCCTATAGCATGAGATGTGATATCTCAATGCTTATACCAAACCAAAGACCCTTCGTATAGCATGAGATGTGATATCCAACTACTTCCCATTCCAATCCTGAGACCCTTCCTATAGCATGAGATGGGATATCCAACTCCTTCCCATTCCAATCCTGAGACACTTCCGATAGCAGAGATGTGTTATCTCAATGCTTATACCACACCTGAGACCCTTCCTATAACATGAGATGTGATATCCAACTCCTTCCCGTTCCAAACTTGAGACCCTTCCTTTAGCATGAGATGTGATATCCAGCTCCTTCCCATTCCAATCCTGAGACACTTCCGATAGCATGAGATGTGATATCTCAATGCTTCTAATATCAAAACTGAGACCCTCCCTATAGCATGATATGTGATATCTAAGTCCTTCCCATTCCAATCCTGAGACCCTTCCTATAGCATGAGATGTGATATCTCAATGCTTCTACCAAACCTGAGACCCTTCCTTTAGCATGAGATGTGATATCCAACTCCTTCCCATTCCAGTCCTGAGACCCTTCCTATATCATGAGATATGACATCTCAATACTTCTAATACCAAACCTGAGATCCTTCCGATAACATGAGATGTGATATCCAAATCCTTCCCCTTCCAAACCTGATACCCTCCCTTTAGCATGAGATGTGATATCCAACTCCTTCCCATTCCAATCCTGAGACCCTTCTGATAGCATGAGATGTGATATCTCAATGCTTCTAATACCAAACCTGAGATCCTTCCTATAACATGAGATGTGATATCCAACTCCTTCCCATTCCAATCCTGAGACCCTTCCTATAGCATGAGAAGTGATATCTCCATGCGTATACCAAACCTGAGACCCTTCCTATAGCATGAGATGTGATATCCAAATCCTTCCCATTCGAATCCTGAGACCCTTCCTATAGCATGAGATGTGATATCTCAATGCTTATACCAAACCAGAGACCCGTCCTATAACATGAGATGGGATATCCAACTCCTTCCCATTCCAATCCTGAGCCACTTCCGATAACAGAGATGTGATATCTCAATGCTTATACCAAAACTGAGACCCTTCCTATAACATGAGATGTGATATCCAACTCATTCCCATTCCAAACCTGAGACACTTCCTATAGCATATGTGATATCCAACTCCTTCCCATTCCAAACATGAGACCCTTCCTATAGCAAGAATGTAATATCCAACTCCTAACCATTCCAATCCTGAGACCATTCCTATAGCATGAGATGTGATATATCAATGCTTCTAATAACAAACCTGAGATCCTTCCTATGACATGAAATGTGATATCCTAATCCTTCCCATTCCAAACCTGAGACCCTTCCTACAGCATGCGATGTGATATCTCAATGCTTCTAATATCAAACCTGAGACCCGTCCTATAACATGAGATGGGATATCCAACTCCTTCCCGTTCCACACCTGATACCCTTCCTATAGCATGAGATGTGATATCCAATTCCTTCCCATCCCAATCCTGAGACACCTCCGATAGCAGAGATGTGATATCGCAATGCTTATACCAAACCTGAGACTCTTCCTATAACATGAGATGTGATATCCGACTCCTTCCCGTTCCAAACCTGAGACCCTTCCTATAGCATGAGATGTGATATCCAACTCCTTCCCATTCCAATCCTGAGACCCTTCCGATAGCATGAGATGTGATATCTCAATGCTTCTAATACCAAACCTGAGATCCATCCTATAACATGAGATGTGATATCCAACTCCTTCCCATTCCAATCCTGAGACCCTTCCTATAGCATGAGAAGTGATATCTCCATGCTTATACCAAACCTGAGACCCTTCCTATAGCATGAGATGTGATATCCAACTCCTTCCCATTCCAATCCTGAGACCCTTCCTATAGCATGAGAAGTGATATCTCCATGTGTATACCAAACCTGAGACCCTTCCTATAGCATGAGATGTGATATCCAAATCCTTCCCATTCCAATCCTGAGACCCTTCCTATAGCATGAGATGTGATATCTCAATGCTTATACCAAACCAGAGACCCGTCCTATAACATGAGATGGGATATCCAACTCCTTCCCATTCCAATCCTGAGCCACTTCCGATAGCAGAGATGTGATATCTCAATGCTTATACCAAACCTGAGACCCTTCCTATAACATGAGATGTGATATCCAACTCATTATCGTTCCAAACCTGAGACACTTCCTATAGCATATGTGATATCCAACTCCTTCCCATTCCAAACATGAGATCCTTCCTATAGCAAGAATGTAATATCCAACTCCTACCCATTCCAATCCTGAGACCATTCCTATAGCATGAGATGTGATATATCAATGCTTCTAATACCAAACCTGAGATCCTTCCTATGACATGAAATGTGATATTCAAATCCTTCCCATTCCAAACCTGATACCCTTCCTACAGCATGCGATGTGATATCTCAATGCTTCTAATATCAAACCTGAGACCCGTCCTATAACATGAGATGGGATATCCAACTCCTTCCCGTTCCAAACCTGATACCCTTCCTATAGCATGAGATGTGATATCCAATTCCTTCCCATCCCAATCCTGAGACACCTCCGATAGCATGAGATGTGATATCTCAATGCTTCTAATACCAAACCTGAGATCCTTCCTATAACATGAGATGTGATATCCAACTCCTTCCCATTCCAATCCTGAGACCCTTCCTATAGCATGAGAAGTGATATATCCATGCTTATACCAAACCTGAGACCCTTCCTATAGCATGAGATGTGATATCCAACTCCTTCCCATTCCAATCCTGAGACCCTTCCTATAGCATGAGAAGTGATATCTCCATGTGTATACCAAACCTGAGACCCTTCCTATAGCATGAGATGTGATATCCAAATCCTTCCCATTCCAATCCTGAGACCCTTCCTATAGCATGAGATGTGATATCTCAATGCTTATACCAAACCAGAGACCCGTCCTATAACATGAGATGGGATATCCAACTCCTTCCCATTCCAATCCTGAGCCACTTCCGATAGCAGATATGTGATATCTCAATGCTTATACCAAACCTGAGACCCTTCCTATAACATGAGATGTGATATCCAACTCATTCCCGTTCCAAACCTGAGACACTTCCTATAGCATATGTGATATCCAACTCCTTCCCATTCCAAACATGAGACCCTTCCTATAGCAAGAATGTAATATCCAACTCCTACCCATTCCAATCCTGAGACCATTCCTATAGCATGAGATGTGATATATCAATGCTTCTAATACCAAACCTGAGATCCTTCATATGACATGAAATGTGATATCCAAATCCTTCCCATTCCAAACCTGAGACCCTTCCTACAGCATGCGATGTGATATCTCAATGCTTCTAATATCAAACCTGAGACCCGTCCTATAACATGAGATGGGATATCCAACTCCTTCCCGTTCCAAACCTGATACCCTTCCTATAGCATGAGTTGTGATATCCAATTCCTTCCCATCCCAATCCTGAGACACCTCTGATAGCAGAGATGTGATATCTCAATGCTTATACCAAACCTGAGACTCTTCCTATAACATGAGATGTGATATCCGACTCCTTCCCGTTCCAAACCTGAGACCCTTCCTATAGCATGAGATGTGATATCCAACTCCTTCCCATTCCAATCCGGAGAACCTTCCGATAGCATGAGATGTGATATCTCAATGCTTCTAATACCAAACCTGAGATCCTTCCTATAACATGAGATGTGATATCCAACTCCTTCCCATTCCAATCCTGAGACCCTTCCTATAGCATGAGAAGTGATATCTCCATGCTTATACCAAACCTGAGACCCTTCCTATAGCATGAGATGTGATATCCAACTCCTTCCCATTCCAATCCTGAGACCCTTCCTATAGCATGAGAAGTGATATCTCCATGTGTATACCAAACCTGAGACCCTTCCTATAGCATGAGATGTGATATCCAAATCCTTCCCATTCCAATCCTGAGACCCTTCCTATAGCATGAGATGTGATATCTCAATGCTTATACCAAACCAGAGACCCGTCCTATAACATGAGATGGGATATCCAACTCCTTCCCATTCCAATCCTGAGCCACTTCCGATAGCAGATATGTGATATCTCAATGCTTATACCAAACCTGAGACCCTTCCTATAACATGAGATGTGATATCCAACTCATTCCCGTTCCAAACCTGAGACACTTCCTATAGCATATGTGATATCCAACTCCTTCCCATTCCAAACATGAGACCCTTCCTATAGCAAGAATGTAATATCCAACTCCTACCCATTCCAATCCTGAGACCATTCCTATAGCATGAGATGTGATATATCAATGCTTCTAATACCAAACCTGAGATCCTTCCTATGACATGAAATGTGATATCCAAATCCTTCCCATTCCAAACCTGAGACCCTTCCTACAGCATGCGATGTGATATCTCAATGCTTCTAATATCAAACCTGAGACCCGTCCTATAACATGAGATGGGATATCCAACTCCTTCCCGTTCCAAACCTGATACCCTTCCTATAGCATGAGATGTGATATCCAATTCCTTCCCATCCCAATCCTGGGACACCTCCGATAGCATGAGATGTGACATCTCAATGCTTCTAATACCAAACCTGAGATCCTTACTATAACATGAGATGTGATATCCAACTCCTTCCCATTCCAATCCTGAGACCCTTCCTATAGCATGAGAAGTGATATCTCCATGCTTATACCAAACCTGAGTCCCTTCCTATAGCATGAGATGTGATATCCAACTCCTTCCCATTCCAATCCTGAGACCCTTCGTATAGCATGAGAAGTGATATCTCCATGTGTATACCAAACCGAGACCCTTCCTATAGCATGAGATGTGATATCCAAATCCTTCCCATTCCAATCCTGAGACCCTTCCTATAGCATGAGATGTGATATCTCAATGCTTATACCAAACCAGAGACCCGTCCTATAACATGAGATGGGATATCCAACTCCTTCCCATTCCAATCCTGAGCCACTTCCGATAGCAGAGATGTGATATCTCAATGCTTAAACCAAACCTGAGACCCTTCCTATAACATGAGATGTGATATCCAACTCATTCCAGTTCCAAACCTGAGACACTTCCTATAGCATATGTGATATCCAACTCCTTCCCATTCCAAACATGAGACCCTTCCTATAGCAAGAATGTAATATCCAACTCCTACCCATTCCAATCCTGAGACCATTCCTATAACATGAGATGTGATATATCAATGCTTCTAATACCAAACCTGAGATCCTTCCTATGACATGAAATGTGATATCCAAATGCTTCCCATTCCAAACCTGAGACCCTTCCTACAGCATGCGATGTGATATCTCAATGCTTCTAATATCAAACCTGAGACCCGTCCTATAACATAAGATGGGATATCCAACTCCTTCCCGTTCCAAACCTGATACCCTTCCTATAGCATGAGATGTGATATCCAATTCCTTCCCATCCCAATCCTGAGACACCTCCGATAGCAGAGATGTGATATCTCAATGCTTATACCAAACCTGAGACTCTTCCTATAACATGAGATGTGATATCCAACTCCTTCCCGTTCCAAACCTGAGACCCTTCCTATAGCATGAGATGTGATATCCAATTCCTTCCCATTCCAATCCTGAGACCCTTCCGATAGCATGAGATGTGATATCTCAATGCTTCTAATACCAAACTTGTGATCCTTCCTATAATAAGAGATGTGATATCCAAATCCTTCGCCTTCCAAACCTGAGACCCTCCCTTTAGCATGAGATGTGATATCTCAATGCCTGTAATACCAAACCTGAGATCCTTCCTCTAACATGAGATGTGATATCCAAATCCTTCCCCTTCCAAACCTGAGACCCTCCCTTTAGCATGAGATGTGATATCCAACTCCTTCCCATTCCAATCCTGAGACCCTTCTGATAGCATGAGATGTGATATCTCAATGCCTCTAATACCAAACCTGAGATCCTAACTCTAACATGAAATGTGATATCCAACTCCTTCCCTTTCCAAACGTGAGACCCTCCCTATAGCATGAGATCTGATATCCAAGTCCTTCCCATTCCAATCCTGAGACCCTTCCTATAGCATGAGATGTGATATCTCAATGCTTCTAATACCAAACCTGAGACCCTTCCTATAACATGAATTGTGATATCCAAGTCCTTCCCATTCCAATCCTGAGACCTTTCCGATAGCAGAGATGTGATATCTCAATGCTTATACCAAACCTGAGACCCTTCCTGTGGCATGAGATGTCATACACAACTCCTTCCCATTCCAATCCTGAGACCCTTCCTATAGCATGAGATGTGATATCCAACTCCTTCCCATTCCAATCCTGAGACCCTTCCTATAGCATGAGATTTGATATCTCAATGCTTCTAACACCAAACCTGAGATCCTTCCGATAGCATGAGATGTGATATCTCAATGCTTCTAATACCAAACCTGAGATCATTCCTATAACACGAGATGTAATATCCAAATCCTTCCCCTTCCAAACCTGAGACCCTCCCTTTAGCATGAGATTTGATATCCAACTCCTTCCCATTCCAATCCTGAGACCCTTCCTATAGCATGAGATGTGATGTCTCAATGCTTCTAATACCAAACCTGAGATCCTTCCTATAACATGAGATGTGATATCCAACGCCTTCCAATTCCAATCCTGAGACACTTCCTATAGCATGAGAAGTGATATCTCAATGCTTATACCAAACCTGAGACCCTTCCTACGGCATGAGATGTCATATACAACTCCTTCCAATTCCAATCCTGAGACCCTTCCTATAGCATGAGTTGTGCTATCTCAATGCTTATACCAACCCTGAGACCCTTCCTATAGCATGAGATGTGATATCCAACTCCTTCCCATTCCAATCCTGAGACCCTTCCTATAGCATGAGATGTGATGTCTCAATGCTTCTAATACCAAACCTGAGATCCTTCCTATAACATGAGATGTGATATCCAACTCCTTCCATTCCAATCCTGAGACCCGTCCTATAGCATGAGATGTGATATCTTAATGCTTATACCAAACCTGAGACCCTTCCTATAGCATGAGATGTGATATCCAACTACTTCCCATTCCAATCCTGAGACCCTTCCTATAGCATGAGATGTGATATCCAACTCCTTCCCTTTCCAAACCTGAGAGCCTATCTATAGCATGAGATGTGATATCCAAGTCCTTCCCATTCCAATTCTGAGACCCTTCCTATAGCATGAGATGTGATATCTCAATGCTTCTAATACCAAACCTGAGACCCTTCCTATAGCATGAGATGTGATATCCAACTACTTCCCATTCCAATCCTGAGACCCTTCCTATAGCATGAGATGTGATATCCAACTCCTTCCATTCCAATCCTGAGACCCGTCCTATAGCATGAGATGTGATATCTCAATGCTTATACCAAACCTGAGACCCTTCCTATAGCATGAGATGTGATATCCAACTACTTCCCATTCCAATCCTGAGACCCTTCCTATAGCATGAGATGTGATATCCAACTCCTTCCCTTTCCAAACCTGAGAGCCTATCTATAGCATGAGATGGGATATCCAACTCCTTCCCATTCCAATCCTGAGACACTTCCGATAGCAGAGATGTGATATCTCAATGCTTATAACACACCTGAGACCCTTCCTATAACATGAGATGTGATATCCATCTCCTTCCCGTTCCAAACCTGAGACCCTTCCTTTAGCATGAGATGTGATATCCAGCTCCTTCCCATTCCAATCCTGAGACACTTCCTATAGCATGAGATGTGATATCTCAATGCTTCTAATACCAAACCTGAGACCCTTCCTATAGCATGAGATGTGATATCCAACTACTTCCCATTCCAATCCTGAGACCCTTCCTATAACATGAGATGTGATATCCATCTCCTTCCCGTTCCAAACCTGAGACCCTTCCTTTAGCATGAGATGTGATATCCAGCTCCTTCCCATTCCAATCCTGAGACACTTCCGATAGCATGAGATGTGATATCTCAATGCTTCTATTATCAAAACTGAGAACCTCCCTATAGCATGATATGTGATATCTAAGTCCTTCCCATTCCAATCCTGAGACCCTTCCTATAGCATGAGATGTGATATCTCAATGCTTCTACCAAACCTGAGACCCTTCCTTTAGCATGAGATGTGATATCCAACTCCTTCCGATTCCAGTCCTGAGACCCTTCCTATAGCATGAGATATGATATCTAAATACTTCTAATACCAAACCTGAGATCCTTCCGATAACATGAGATGTGATATCCAAATCCTCCCCCTTCCAAACCTGAGACCCTCCCTTTAGCATGAGATGTGATATCCAACTCCTTCCCATTCCAATCCTGAGACCCTTCTGATAGCATGAGAAGTGATATCTCCATGCGTATACCAAACCTGAGACCCTTCCTATAGCATGAGATGTGATATCCAAATCCTTCCCATTCCAATCCTGAGACCCTTCCTATAGCATGAGAAGTGATATCTCCATGCGTATACCAAACCTGAGACCCTTCCTATAGCATGAGATGTGATATCCAAATCCTTCCCATTCCAATCCTGAGACCCTTCCTATAGCATGAGATGTGATATCTCAATGCTTCTAATACCAAACCTGAGATCCTTCCTATAACATGAGATGTGATATCCAACTCCTTCCCATTCCAATCCTGAGACCCTTCCTATAGCATGAGAAGTGATATCTCCATGCGTATACCAAACCTGAGACCCTTCCTATAGCATGAGATGTGATATCCAAATCCTTCCCATTCCAATCCTGAGACCCTTCCTATAGCATGAGATGTGATATCTCAATGCTTATACCAAACCAGAGACCCGTCCTATAACATGAGATGGGATATCCAACTCTTTCCCATTCCAATCCTGAGCCACTTCCGATAGCAGAGATGTGATATCTCAATGCTTATACCAAAACTGAGACCCTTCCGATAACATGAGATGTGATATCCAACTCATTCCCATTCCAAACCTGAGAGACTTCCTGTAGCATATGTGATATCCAACTCCTTCCCATTCCAAACATGAGACCCTTCCTATAGCAAGAATGTAATATCCAACTCCTACCCATTCCAATCCTGAGACCATTCCTATAGCATGAGATGTGATATATCAATGCTTCTAATACCAAACCTGAGATCCTTCCTATGACATAAGATGGGATATCCAACTCCTTCCCATTCCAATCCTGAGACCCTTCCGATAGCAGAGATGTGATATCTCAATGCTTATACCAAACCTGAGACCCTTCCTGTGGCATGAGATGTCATATACAACTCCTTCCCATTCCAATCCTGAGACCCTTCCTATAGCATGAGATGTGATATCTCAATGCTTATACCAAACCAGAGACCCGTCCTATAACATGAGATGGGATATCCAACTCTTTCCCATTCCAATCCTGAGCCACTTCCGATAGCAGAGATGTGATATCTCAATGCTTATACCAAAACTGAGACCCTTCCTATAACATGAGATGTGATATCCAACTCATTCCCATTCCAAACCTGAGAGACTTCCTATAGCATATGTGATATCCAACTCCTTCCCATTCCAAACATGAGACCCTTCCTATAGCAAGAATGTAATATCCAACTCCTACCCATTCCAATCCTGAGACCATTCCTATAGCATGAGATGTGATATATCAATGCTTCTAATACCAAACCTGAGATCCTTCCTATGACATAAGATGGGATATCCAACTCCTTCCCATTCCAATCCTGAGACCCTTCCGATAGCAGAGATGTGATATCTCAATGCTTATACCAAACCTGAGACCCTTCCTGTGGCATGAGATGTCATATACAACTCCTTCCCATTCCAATCCTGAGACCCTTCCTATAGCATGAGATGTGATATCCAACTCCTTCCCATCCCAATCCTGAGACACTTCCGATTGCAGAGATGTGATATCTCAATGCTTCTAATATCAAAACTGAGACCCTCCCTATAGCATGATATGTGATATCTAAGTCCTTCCCATTCCAATCCTGAGACCCTTCCTATAGCATGAGATGTGATATCTCAATGCTTCTACCAAACCTGAGACCCTTCCTTTAGCATGAGATGTGATATCCAACTCCTTCCCATTCCAGTCCTGAGACCCTTCCTATAGCATGAGATATGATATCTCAATACTTCTAATACTAAACCTGAGATCCTTCCGATAACATGAGATGTGGTATCCAAATCCTTCCCCTTCCAAACCTGAGACCCTCCCTTTAGCATGAGATGTGATATCCAACTCCTTCCCATTCCAATCCTGAGACCCTTCTGATAGCATGAGATGTGATATCTCAATGCTTCTAATACCAAACCTGAGATCCTTCCTATAACATGAGATGTGATATCCAACTCCTTCCCATTCCAATCCTGAGACCCTTCCTATAGCATGAGAAGTGATATCTCCATGCGTATACCAAACCTGAGACCCTTCCTATAGCATGAGATGTGATATCCAAATCCTTCCCATTCCAATCCTGAGACCCTTCCTATAGCATGAGATGTGATATCTCAATGCTTATACCAAACCAGAGACCCGTCCTATAACATGAGATGGGATATCCAACTCCTTCCCATTCCAATCCTGAGCCACTTCCGATAGCAGAGATGTGATATCGCAATGCTTATACCAAAACTGAGACCCTTCCTATAACATGAGATGTGATATCCAACTCATTCCCATTCCAAACCTGAGACACTTCCTATAGCATATGTGATATCCAACTAAATCCCATTCCAAACATGAGACCCTTCCTATAGCAAGAATGTAATATCCAACTCCTACCCATTCCAATCCTGAGACCATTCCTATAGCATGAGATGTGATATATCAATGCTTCTAATACCAAACCTGAGATCCTTCCTATGACATGAAATGTGATATCCAAATCCTTCCCATTCGAAACCTGAGACCCTTCCTACAGCATGCGATGTGATATCTCAATGCTTCTAATACCAAACCTGAGACCCGTCCTATAACATGAGATGGGATATCCAACTCCTTCCCGTTCCAGACCTGAGACCCTTCCTATAGCATGAGATGTGATATCCAACTCCTTCCCATCCCAATCCTGAGACACTTCCGATTGCAGAGATGTGATATCTCAATGCTTCTAATATCAAAACTGAGACCCTCCCTATAGCATGATATGTGATATCTAAGTCCTTCCCATTCCAATCCTGAGACCCTTCCTATAGCATGAGATGTGATATCTCAATGCTTCTACCAAACCTGAGACCCTTCCTTTAGCATGAGATGTGATATCCAACTCCTTCCCATTCCAGTCCTGAGACCCTTCCTATAGCATGAGATATGATATCTCAATACTTCTTATACTAAACCTGAGATCCTTCCGATAACATGAGATGTGGTATCCAAATCCTTCCCCTTCCAAACCTGAGACCCTCCCTTTAGCATGAGATGTGATATCCAACTCCTTCCCATTCCAATCCTGATACCCTTCTGATAGCATGAGATGTGATATCTCAATGCCTCTAATACCAAACCTGAGATCCTACCTCTAACATGAAATGTGATATCCAAATCCTTCCCTTTCCAAACCTGAGAGCCTTCCTACAACATGAGATGTGATATCCAAGTCCTTCCCATTCCAATCCTGAGACCCTTCCTATAGGATGAGATGGGATATCCAACTCCTTCCAAATCCAATCCTGATACCCTTCCGATAGCATGAGATGTGATATCCCAATGCTTCTACAAAACCTGAGACCCATACCATGGCATGAGATGTGATATCAAACTCCTGTCCTATACCATGAGACTTGATATCTCAATGCTTCAAATACCAAACCTGAGACCGGTCCAATAACATGAGATGTGATATCCAAATCCTTCCCCTTCCAAACCTTAGACCCTTCCTGTATCATGAGATGTGATATCCAAGTCCTTTCCATTCCATTCCTGAGACCCTTACTATAGCATGAGATGTGATATCTCAATGCTTCTAATACCAAACCTGAGACCCTTCCTATAACATGAGATGTGATATCCAAGTCCTTCCCATTCCAATCCTGAGACCCTTCCTATAGCATGAGATGTGATATCTCAATGCTTCTAATACCAAACCTGAGACCCTTCCTATAACATGAATTGTGATATCCAAGTCCTTCCCATTCCAATCCTGAGACCCTTCCGATAACAGAGATGTGATATCTCAATGCTTATACCAAACCTGAGACCCTTCCGATAGCATGAGATGTGATGTTCAAATCCTTCCCCTTCCAAACCTTAGACCCTCCCTTTAGCATGAGATGTGATATCCAACTCCTTCCCATTCCAATCCTGAGACCCTTCTGATGGCATGAGATGTCATATCTCAATGCCTCTAATACCAAACCTGAGATCCTACCTCTAACATGAAATGTGATATCCAACTCCTTCCCCTTCCAACCCTGAGAGCCTTCCTATAGAATGAGATGTGATATCCAAGTCCTTCCCATTCCAATCCTGAGACCCTTCCTATAACATGAGATGTGATATCCAACTCCTTCCCATTCCAACCTTAGACCCTGCCTCTAGCATGTGATGTGATATCCCAATGCTTCTACAAAACCTGAGACCCATACCATGGCATGAGATGTGATATCAAACTCCTTCCCATTCCAATCCTGAGGCCCTTTCTATAGCTTGAGATGTGATATCCAACTCCTTCCCATTCCAATTCTGAGACCCGTCCTATACCATGAGACTTGATATCTCAATGCTTCTAATACCAAACCTGAGACCGGTCCTATAACATGAGATGTGATACCCAAATCCTTCCCCTTTCCAAACCTTAGACCCTTCCTATAGCATGAGATGTGATATCTCAATGCTTCTAATACCATACCTGAGACCCTTCCTATAACGAGATGGGATATCCAACTCCTTCCCATTCCAATCCTGAGACCCTTCCGATAGCAGAGATGTGATATCTCAATGCTTATACCAAACCTGAGACCCTTCCTATGGCATGAGATGTCATATACAACTCCTTCCGATTCCAATCCTGAGACCCTTCCTATAGCATGAGATGTGATATCTCAATGCTTCTAATACCAAACCTGAGATCCTTCCTATAACATGAGATGTGATATCAAACTCCTTCCCATTCCAAACCTGAGACCCTTCCGATAGCATGAGATGTGATATCTCAATGCTTCTAAAACCAAACATGAGAACCATCCTATAATATGAGATGTGAAATCCAAATCATTCCCTTTCCAAACCTGAGACCCTTCCTATAGCTTGAGATGTGATATCAAACTCCTTCCCATTCAATGTGATATCCAACTTCTTCCCATTCCAATCCTGAGACCCTTCCGATACCATGAGATGTGGTATATATTTCAATGCTTCTAATACCAAACCTGAGACCCATCCTAAAACATGAGATGTGAGATCCAAATCCTTCCCCTTCCAAACCTGAGACCTTTCCTTTAGCATGAGATGTGATATCAACTCCTTCCCATTCCAAACCTGAGACCCTTCCTATAGCATGAGATGTTATATCTTAATGCTTCTAAAACCAAACCTGAGAACCATCCTATAACATGTGAACTCCAAATCCTTCCCTTTCCAAACCTGAGACCCTTCCGATAGCATGAGATGTGATATCTCAATGCTACTAAAACCAAACATGAGAACCATCCTATAACATGAGATGTGAAATCCAAATCCTTCCCTTTCCAAACCTGAGACCCTTCCTATAGCTTGAGATGTGATATCAAACTCCTTCCCATTCCAATCCTGAGATAGCTTGAGATGTGATAGCCAACTCCTTCTCATTCCAATCCTGAGACCCTTCCTATACCATGAGATGTGATATCTCAATGCTTCTAATACCAAACCTGAGACCCGTCCTAAAACATGAGATGTGAGATCCAAATCCTTCCCCTTCCAAACCTGAGACCCTTCCTATAGCTTGAGATGTGATATCAAACTCCTTCCCATTCCAATCCCGAGATAGCTTGAGATGTGATATCCAACTCCATCCCATTCCAATCCTGAGACCCGTCCTATACCATGAGACTTGATATCTCAATGCTTCTAATACCAAACCTGAGACCGGTCCTATAACATGAGATGTGATACCCAAATCCTTCCCCTTTCCAAACCTTAGACCCTTCCTATAGCATGAGATGTGATATCTCAATGCTTCTAATACCATACCTGAGACCCTTCCTATAACGAGATGGGATATCCAACTCCTTCCCATTCCAATCCTGAGACCCTTCCGATAGCAGAGATGTGATATCTCAATGCTTATACCAAACCTGAGACCCTTCCTATGGCATGAGATGTCATATACAACTCCTTCCGATTCCAATCCTGAGACCCTTCCTATAGCATGAGATGTGATATCTCAATGCTTCTAATACCAAACCTGAGATCCTTCCTATAACATGAGATCTGATATCAAACTCCTTCCCATTCCAAACCGGAGACCCTTCCGATAGCATGAGATGTGATATCTCAATGCTTCTAAAACCAAACATGAGAACCATCCTATAACATGAGATGTGAAATCCAAATCATTCCCTTTCCAAACCTGAGACCCTTCCTATAGCTTGAGATGTGATATCAAACTCCTTCCCATTCAATGTGATATCCAACTTCTTCCCATTCCAATCCTGAGACCCTTCCTATACCATGAGATGTGGTATATATTTCAATGCTTCTAATACCAAACCTGAGACCCGTCCTAAAACATGAGATGTGAGATCCAAATCCTTCCCCTTCCAAACCTGAGACCTTTCCTTTAGCATGAGATGTGATATCAACTCCTTCCCATTCCAAACCTGAGACCCTTCCTATAGCATGAGATGTTATATCTTAATGCTTCTAAAACCAAACCTGAGAACCATCCTATAACATGTGAACTCCAAATCCTTCCCTTTCCAAACCTGAGACCCTTCCGATAGCATGAGATGTGATATCTCAATGCTACTAAAACCAAACATGAGAACCATCCTATAACATGAGATGTGAAATCCAAATCCTTCCCTTTCCAAACCTGAGACCCTTCCTATAGCTTGAGATGTGATATCAAACTCCTTCCCATTCCAATCCTGAGATAGCTTGAGATGTGATAGCCAACTCCTTCTCATTCCAATCCTGAGACCCTTCCTATACCATGAGATGTGATATCTCAATGCTTCTAATACCAAACCTGAGACCCGTCCTAAAACATGAGATGTGAGATCCAAATCCTTCCCCTTCCAAACCTGAGACCCTTCCTATAGCTTGAGATGTGATATCAAACTCCTTCCCATTCCAATCCCGAGATAGCTTGAGATGTGATATCCAACTCCATCCCATTCCAATCCTGAGACCCTTCCGATAGCATGAGATGTGATAGCTCAATGCTTCTAATATCAAAACTGAGACCCTCCCTATAGTATGAGATGTGATATCTAGGTCCTTCCCATTCCTATCCTGAGACCCTTCCTATAGCATGAGATGTGATATCTCAATGCTTCTATCAAACCTGAGACCCTTCCTTTAGCATGAGATGTGATATCCAACTCCTTGCCATTCCAATCCTGAGACCCTTCCTATAACGAGATGTGATATCCAACTCCTTCCCATTCCAACCTGAGACACTTCCTATAGCATGAGAAGGGATATCCAAATCCTTCCCATTCCAATCCTGAGATCCTTCCTATAACATTATGTGATATCCAATTCCTTCCCATTCCAAACCTGAGACCCTTCCTATTGGATGAGATGTGATATCCAACTCCTTCCCATTCCAATCCTGAGACCCTTCCTATACCATGAGATGTGATATCTCAATGCTTCTAATACCAAACCTGGGACCCGCCCTATAACATGAGATATGATATCCAAATCCTTCCCCTTCCAAACCTGAGACCCTTCCTTTAGCATGAGATGTGATATCCAAATCCTTCCCATTCCAATCCTGAAACCCTTCCTATAGCATGAGATGTGATATCTCAATGTTTATAATAAAAAACCTGAGACCCTTCCTATAGAAAGAGATGTGATATCCAAATCCTTCCCATTTCAATCTTGAGACCCTTCCTATAGCATGAGATGTGATATCCAAATCCTTCCCATTCCAATCCTGAGACCCTTCCTATAGCATGAGATGTGATATCTCAATGCTTATACCAAACCAGAGACCTGTCCTATAACATGAGATGGGATATCCAACTCCTTCCCATTCCAATCCTGAGCCACTTCCGATAGCAGAGATGTGATATCTCAATGCTTATACCAAAACTGAGACCCTTCCTATAACATGAGATGTGATATCCAACTCATTCCCATTCCAAACCTGAGAGACTTCCTATAGCATATGTGATATCCAACTCCTTCCCATTCCAAACATGAGACCCTTCCTATAGCAAGAATGTAATATCCAACTCCTACCCATTCCAATCCTGAGACCATTCCTATAGCATGAGATGTGATATATCAATGCTTCTAATACCAAACCTGAGATCCTTCCTATGACATAAGATGGGATATCCAACTCCTTCCCATTCCAATCCTGAGACCCTTCCGATAGCAGAGATGTGATATCTCAATGCTTATACCAAAACTGAGACCCTTCCTGTGGCATGAGATGTCATATACAACTCCTTCCCATTCCAATCCTGAGACCCTTCCTATAGCATGAGATGTGATATCCAACTCCTTCCCATTCCAATCCTGAGACCCTTCCTACAGCATGCAATGTGATATCTCAATGATTCTAATACCAAACCTGAGACCCGTCCTATAACATGAGATGGGATATCCAACTCCTTCCCGTTCCAGACCTGAGACCCTTCCTATAGCATGAGATGTGATATCCAACTCCTTCCCATCCCAATCCTGAGACACTTCCGATTGCAGAGATGTGATATCTCAATGCTTCTAAAATCAAAACTGAGACCCTCCCTATAGCATGATATGTTATATCTAAGTCCTTCCCATTCCAATCCTGAGACCCTTCCTATAGCATGAGATGTGATATCTCAATGCTTCTACCAAACCTGAGACCCTTCCTTTAGCATGAGATGTGATATCCAACTCCTTCCCATTCCAGTCCTGAGACCCTTCCTATAGCATGAGATATGATATCTCAATACTTCTAATACTAAACCTGAGATCCTTCCGATAACATGAGATGTGGTATCCAAATCCTTCCCCTTCCAAACCTGAGACCCTCCCTTTAGCATGAGATGTGATATCCAACTCCTTCCCATTCCAATCCTGAGACCCTTCTGATAGCATGAGATGTGATATCTCAATGCTTCTAATACCAAACCTGAGATCCTTCCTATAACATGAGATGTGATATCCAACTCCTTCCCATTCCAATCCTGAGACCCTTCCTATAGCATGAGAAGTGATATCTCCATGCGTATACCAAACCTGAGACCCTTCCTATAGCATGAGATGTGATATCCAAATCCTTCCCATTCCAATCCTGAGACCCTTCCTATAGCATGAGATGTGATATCTCAATGCTTATACCAAACCAGAGACCCGTCCTATAACATGAGATGGGATATCCAACTCCTTCCCATTCCAATCCTGAGCCTCTTCTGATAGCAGAGATGTGATATCTCAATGCTTATACCAAAACTGAGACCCTTCCTATAACATGAGATGTGATATCCAACTCATTCCCATTCCAAACCTGAGACACTTCCTATAGCATATGTGATATCCAACTAAATCCCATTCCAAACATGAGACCCTTCCTATAGCAAGAATGTAATATCCAACTCCTACCCATTCCAATCCTGAGACCATTCCTATAGCATGAGATGTGATATATCAATGCTTCTAATACCAAACCTGAGATCCTTCCTATGACATGAAATGTGATATCCAAATCCTTCCCATTTGAAACCTGAGACCCTTCCTACAGCATGCGATGTGATATCTCAATGCTTCTAATACCAAACCTGAGACCCGTCCTATAACATGAGATGGGATATCCAACTCCTTCCCGTTCCAGACCTGAGACCCTTCCTATAGCATGAGATGTGATATCCAACTCCGTCCCATCCCAATCCTGAGACACTTCCGATTGCAGAGATGTGATATCTCAATGCTTCTAATATCAAAACTGAGACCCTCCCTATAGCATGATATGTGATATCTAAGTCCTTCCCATTCCAATCCTGAGACCCTTCCTATAGCATGAGATGTGATATCTCAATGCTTCTACTAAACCTGAGACCCTTCCTTTCGCATGAGATGTGATATCCAACTCCTTCCCATTCCAGTCCTGAGACCCTTCCTATAGCATGAGATATGATATCTCAATGCTTCTAATACTAAACCTGAGATCCTTCCGATAACATGAGATGTGGTATCGAAATCCTTCCCCTTCCAAACCTGAGACCCTCCCTTTAGCATGAGATGTGATATCCAACTCCTTCCCATTCCAATCCTGATACCCTTCTGATAGCATGAGATGTGATATCTCAATGCCTCTAATACCAAACCTGAGATCCTACCTCTAACATGAAATGTGATATCCAACTCCTTCCCTTTCCAAACCTGAGAGCCTTCCTACAACATGAGATGTGATATCCAAGTCCTTCCCATTCCAATCCTGAGACCCTTCCTATAGGATGAGATGGGATATCCAACTCCTTCCAAATCCAATCCTGATACCCTTCCGATAGCATGAGATGTGATATCCCAATGCTTCTACAAAACCTGAGACCCATACCATGGCATGAGATGTGATATCAAACTCCCGTCCTATACCATGAGACTTGATATCTCAATGCTTCTAATACCAAACCTGAGACCGGTCCAATAACATGAGATGTGATATCCAAATCCTTCCCCTTCCAAACCTTAGACCCTTCCTGTATCATGAGATGTGCTATCCAAGTCCTTTCCATTCCATTCCTGAGACCCTTCCTATAGCATGAGATGTGATATCTCAATGCTTCTAATACCAAACCTGAGACCCTTCCTATAACATGAATTGTGATATCCAAGTCCTTCCCATTCCAATCCTGAGACCCTTCCGATAACAGAGATGTGATATCTCAATGCTTATACCAAACCTGAGACCCTTCCGATAGCATGAGATGTGATATCTCAATGCTTCTAATACCAAACCTGAGATCCTTCCTATAACATGAGATGTGATGTTCAAATCCTTCCCCTTCCAAACCTTAGACCCTCCCTTTAGCATGAGATGTGATATCCAACTCCTTCCCATTCCAATCCTGAGACCCTTCTGATGGCATGAGATGTGATATCTCAATGCCTCTAATACCAACCCTGAGATCCTACCTCTAACATGAAATGTGATATCCAACTCCTTCCCCTTCCAACCCTGAGAGCCTTCCTATAGAATGAGATGTGATATCCAAGTCCTTCCCATTCCAATCCTGATACCCTTCCTATAACATGAGATGTGATATCCAACTCCTTCCCATTCCAACCTTAGACCCTGCCTATAGCATGTGATGTGATATCCCAATGCTTCTACAAAACCTGAGACCCATACCATGGCATGAGATGTGATATCAAACTCCTTCCCATTCCAATCCTGAGGCCCTTTCTATAGCTTGAGATGTGATATCCAACTCCTTCCCATTCCAATTCTGAGACCCGTCCTATACCATGAGACTTGATATCTCAATGCTTCTAATACCAAACATGAGACCGGTCCTATAACATGAGATGTGATACCCAAATCCTTCCCCTTTCCAAACCTTAGACCCTTCCTATAGCATGAGATGTGATATCTCAATGCTTCTAATACCATACCTGAGACCCTTCCTATAACGAGATGGGACATCCAACTCCTTCCCATTCCAATCCTGAGACCCTTCCGATAGCAGAGATGTGATAGCTCAATGCTTATACCAAACCTGAGACCCTTCCTATGGCATGAGATGTCATATACAACTCCTTCCGATTCCAATCCTGAGACCCTTCCTATAGCATGAGATGTGATATCTCAATGCTTTTAATACCAAACCTGAGATCCTTCCTATAACATGAGATGTGATATCAAACTCCTTCCCATTCCAAACCTGAGACCCTTCCGATAGCATGAGATGTGATATCTCAATGCTTCTAAAACCAAACATGAGAACCATCCTATAACATGAGATGTGAAATCCAAATCATTCCCTTTCCAAACCTGAGACCCTTCCTATAGCTTGAGATGTGATATCAAACTCCTTCCCATTCAATGTGATATCCAACTTCTTCCCATTCCAATCCTGAGACCCTTCCTATACCATGAGATGTGGTATATATTTCAATGCTTCTAATACCAAACCTGAGACCCGTCCTAAAACATGAGATGTGAGATCCAAATCCTTCCCCTTCCAAACCTGAGACCTTTCCTTTAGCATGAGATGTGATATCAACTCCTTCCCATTCCAAACCTGAGACCCTTCCTATAGCATGAGATGTTATAACTTAATGCTTCTAAAACCAAACCTGAGAACCATCCTATAACATGTGAACTCCAAATCCTTCCCTTTCCAAACCTGAGACCCTTCCGATAGCATGAGATGTGATATCTCAATGCTACTAAAACCAAACATGAGAACCATCCTATAACATGAGATGTGAAATCCAAATCCTTCCCTTTCCAAACCTGAGACCCTTCCTATAGCTTGAGATGTGATATCAAACTCCTTCCCATTCCAATCCTGAGATAGCTTGAGATGTGATAGCCAACTCCTTCCCATTCCAATCCTGAGACCCTTCCTATACCATGAGATGTGATATCTCAATGCTTCTAATACCAAACCTGAGACCCGTCCTAAAACATGAGATGTGAGATCCAAATCCTTCCCCTTCCAAACCTGAGACCCTCCCTATAGCTTGAGATGTGATATCAAACTCCTTCCCATTCCAATCCCGAGATAGCTTGAGATGTGATATCCAACTCCATCCCATTCCAATCCTGAGACCCTTCCGATAGCATGAGATGTGATAGCTCAATGCTTCTAATATCAAAACTGAGACCCTCCCTATAGTATGAGATGTGATATCTAAGTCCTTCCCATTCCTATCCTAAGACCCTTCCGATAGCAGAGATGTGATATCTCAATGCTTATACCAAACCTGATGACCCATCCTATGGCATTAGATGTGATATCCAACTCCTTCCCATTGCAATCCTGAGTCCTTCCTATAGCATGAGATGTGATATCTCAATGCTTCTATCAAACCTGAGACCCTTCCTTTAGCATGAGATGTGATATCCAACTCCTTGCCATTCCAATCCTGAGACCCTTCCTATAACATGAGACGTGATATCCAACTCCTTCCCATTCCAATCCTGAGACTCCTCCTATAGCATGAGATGTGATATCTCAATGCTTCTAATACCAAACATGGGACCCGCCCTATAACATGAGATATGATATCCAAATCCTTCCCCTTCCAAACCTGAGACCCTTCCTTTAGCATGAGATGTGATATCCAAATCCTTCCCATTTCAATCTTGAGACCCTTCCTATAGCATGAGATGTGATATCCAAATCCTTCCCATTCCAATCCTGAGACCCTTCCTATAGCATGAGATGTGATATCTCAATGCTTATACCAAACCAGAGACCCGTCCTATAACATGAGATGGGATATCCAACTCCTTCCCATTCCAATCCTGAGCCACTTCCGATAGCAGAGATGTGATATCTCAATGCTTATACCAAAACTGAGACCCTTCCTATAACATGAGATGTGATATCCAACTCATTCCCATTCCAAACCTGAGAGACTTCCTATAGCATATGTGATATCCAACTCCTTCCCATTCCAAACATGAGACCCTTCCTATAGCAAGAATGTAATATCCAACTCCTACCCATTCCAATCCTGAGACCATTCCTATAGCATGAGATGTGATATATCAATGCTTCTAATACCAAACCTGAGATCCTTCCTATGACATAAGATGGGATATCCAACTCCTTCCCATTCCAATCCTGAGACCCTTCCGATAGCAGAGATGTGATATCTCAATGCTTAAACCAAACTTGAGACCCTTCCTGTGGCATGAGATGTCATATACAACTCCTTCCCATTCCAATCCTGACACCCTTCCTATAGCATGAGATGTGATATCCAACTCCTTCCCATTCCAATCCTGAGACCCTTCCTACAGCATGCGATGTGATATCTCAATGATTCTAATACCAAACCTGAGACCCGTCCCATAACATGAGATGGGATATCCAACTCCTTCCCGTTCCAGACCTGAGACCCTTCCTATAGCATGAGATGTGATATCCAACTCCTTCCCATCCCAATCCTGAGACACTTCCGATAGCAGAGATGTGATATCTCAATGCTTCTAATATCAAAACTGAGACCCTCCCTATAGCATGATATGTGATATCTAAGTCCTTCCCATTCCAATCCTGAGACCCTTCCTATAGCATGAGATGTGATATCTCAATGCTTCTACCAAACCTGAGACCCTTCCTTTAGCATGAGATGTGATATCCAACTCCTTCCCATTCCAGTCCTGAGGCCCTTCCTATAGCATGAGATATGATATCTCAATACTTCTAATACTAAACCTGAGATCCTTCCGATAACATGAGATGTGGTATCCAAATCCTTCCCCTTCCAAACCTGAGACCCTCCCTTTAGCATGAGATGTGATATCCAACTCCTTCCCATTCCAATCCTGAGACCCTTCTGATAGCATGAGATGTGATATCTCAATGCTTCTAATACCAAACCTGAGATCCTTCCTATAACATGAGATGTGATATCCAACTCCTTCCCATTCCAATCCTGAGACCCTTCCTATAGCATGAGAAGTGATATCTCCATGCGTATACCAAACCTGAGACCCTTCCTATAGCATGAGATGTGATATCCAAATCCTTCCCATTCCAATCCTGAGACCCTTCCTATAGCATGAGATGTGATATCTCAATGCTTATACCAAACCAGAGACCCGTCCTATAACATGAGATGGGATATCCAACTCCTTCCCATTCCAATCCTGAGCCACTTCTGATAGCAGAGATGTGATATCTCAATGCTTATACCAAAACTGAGACCCTTCCTATAACATGAGATGTGATATCCAACTCATTCCCATTCCAAACCTGAGACACTTCCTATAGCATATGTGATATCCAACTAAATCCCATTCCAAACATGAGACCCTTCCTATAGCAAGAATGTAATATCCAACTCCTACCCATTCCAATCCTGAGACCATTCCTATAGCATGAGATGTGATATATCAATGCTTCTAATACCAAACCTGAGATCCTTCCTATGACATGAAATGTGATATCCAAATCCTTCCCATTCAAAACCTGAGACCCTTCCTACAGCATGCGATGTGATATCTCAATGCTTCTAATACCAAACCTGAGACCCGTCCTATAACATGAGATGTGATATCCAACTCCTTCCCATCCCAATCCTGAGACACTTCCGATTGCAGAGATGTGATATCTCAATGCTTCTAATATCAAAACTGAGACCCTCCCTATAGCATGATATGTGATATCTAAGTCCTTCCCATTCCAATCCTGAGACCCTTCCTATAGCATGAGATGTGATATCTCAATGCTTCTACCAAACCTGAGACCCTTCCTTTAGCATGAGATGTGATATCCAACTCCTTCCCATTCCAGTCCTGAGACCCTTCCTATAGCATGAGATATGATATCTCAATACTTCTAATACTAAACCTGAGATCCTTCCGATAACATGAGATGTGGTATCCAAATCCTTCCCCTTCCAAACCTGAGACCCTCCCTTTAGCATGAGATGTGATATCCAACTCCTTCCCATTCCAATCCTGATACCCTTCTGATAGCATGAGATGTGATATCTCAATGCCTCTAATACCAAACCTGAGATCCTACCTCTAACATGAAATGTGATATCCAACTCCTTCCCTTTCCAAACCTGAGAGCCTTCCTACAACATGAGATGTGATATCCAAGTCCTTCCCATTCCAATCCTGAGACCCTTACTATAGGATGAGATGGGATATCCAACTCCTTCCAAATCCAATCCTGATACCCGTCCTATACCATGAGAATTGATATCTCAATGCTTCTAATACCAAACCTGAGACCGGTCCAATAACATGAGATGTGATATCCAAATCCTTCCCCTTCCAAACCTTAGACCCTTCCTGTATCATGAGATGTGCTATCCAAGTCCTTTCCATTCCATTCCTGAGACCCTTCCTATAGCATGAGATGTGATATCTCAATGCTTCTAATACCAAACCTGAGACCCTTCCTATAACATGAATTGTGATATCCAAGTCCTTCCCATTCCAATCCTGAGACCCTTCCGATAACAGAGATGTGATATCTCAATGCTTATACCAAACCTGAGACCCTTCCGATAGCATGAGATGTGATATCTCAATGCTTCTAATACCAAACCTGAGATCCTTCCTATAACATGAGATGTGATGTTCAAATCCTTCCCCTTCCAAACCTTAGACCCTCCCTTTAGCATGAGATGTGATATCCAACTCCTTCCCATTCCAATCCTGAGACCCTTCTGATGGCATGAGATGTGATATCTCAATGCCTCTAATACCAAACCTGAGATCCTACCTCTAACATGAAATGTGATATCCAACTCCTTCCCCTTCCAACCCTGAGAGCCTTCCTATAGAATGAGATGTGATATCCAAGTCCTTCCCATTCCAATCCTGAGACCCTTCCTATAACATGAGATGTGATATCCAACTCCTTCCCATTCCAACCTTAGACCCTGCCTATAGCATGTGATGTGATATCCCAATGCTTCTACAAAACCTGAGACCCATACCATGGCATGAGATGTGATATCAAACTCCTTCCCATTCCAATCCTGAGGCCCTTTCTATAGCTTGAGATGTGATATCCAACTCCTTCCCATTCCAATTCTGAGACCCGTCCTATACCATGAGACTTGATATCTCAATGCTTCAAATACCAAACCTGAGACCGGTCCTATAACATGAGATGTGATACCCAAATCCTTCCCCTTTCCAAACCTTAGACCCTTCCTATAGCATGAGATGTGATATCTCAATGCTTCTAATACCATACCTGAGACCCTTCCTATAACGAGATGGGACATCCAACTCCTTCCCATTCCAATCCTGAGACCCTTCCGATAGCAGAGATGTGATATCTCAATGCTTATACCAAACCTGAGACCCTTCCTATGGCATGAGATGTCATATACAACTCCTTCCGATTCCAATCCTGAGACCCTTCCTATAGCATGAGATGTGATATCTCAATGCTTCTAATACCAAACCTGAGATCCTTCCTATAACATGAGATGTGATATCAAACTCCTTCCCATTCCAAACCTGAGACCCTTCCGATAGCATGAGATGTGATATCTCAATGCTTCTAAAACCAAACATGAGAACCATCCTATAACATGAGATGTGAAATCCAAATCATTCCCTTTCCAAACCTGAGACCCTTCCTATAGCTTGAGATGTGATATCAAACTCCTTCCCATTCAATGTGATATCCAACTTCTTCCCATTCCAATCCTGAGACCCTTCCTATACCATGAGATGTGGTATATATTTCAATGCTTCTAATACCAAACCTGAGACCCGTCCTAAAACATGAGATGTGAGATCCAAATCCTTCCCCTTCCAAACCTGAGACCTTTCCTTTAGCATGAGATGTGATATCTTAATGCTTCTAAAACCAAACCTGAGAACCATCCTATAACATGTGAACTCCAAATCCTTCCCTTTCCAAACCTGAGACCCTTCCGATAGCATGAGATGTGATATCTCAATGCTACTAAAACCAAACATGAGAACCATCCTATAACATGAGATGTGAAATCCAAATCCTTCCCTTTCCAAACCTGAGACCCTTCCTATAGCTTGAGATGTGATATCAAACTCCTTCCCATTCCAATCCTGAGATAGCTTGAGATGTGATAGCCAACTCCTTCCCATTCCAATCCTGAGACCCTTCCTATACCATGAGATGTGATATCTCAATGCTTCTAATACCAAACCTGAGACCCGTCCTAAAACATGAGATGTGAGATCCAAATCCTTCCCCTTCCAAACCTGAGACCCTTCCTATAGCTTGAGATGTGATATCAAACTCCTTCCCATTCCAATCCCGAGATAGCTTGAGATGTGATATCCAACTCCATCCCATTCCAATCCTGAGACCCTTCCGATAGCATGAGATGTGATAGCTCAATGCTTCTAATATCAAAACTGAGACCCTCCCTATAGTATGAGATGTGATATCTAAGTCCTTCCCATTCCTATCCTGAGACCCTTCCGATAGCAGAGATGTGATATCTCAATGCTTATACCAAACCTGATGACCCATCCTATGGCATTAGATGTGATATCCAACTCCTTCCCATTGCAATCCTGAGTTCCTTCCTATAGCATGAGATGTGATATCTCAATGCTTCTATCAAACCTGAGACCCTTCCTTTAGCATGAGATGTGATATCCAACTCCTTGCCATTCCAATCCTGAGACCCTTCCTATAACATGAGACGTGATATCCAACTCCTTCCCATTCCAATCCTGAGACTCCTCCTATAGCATGAGATGTGATATCTCAATGCTTCTAATACCAAACATGGGACCCGCCCTATAACATGAGATATGATATCCAAATCCTTCCCCTTCCAAACCTGAGACCCTTCCTTTAGCATGAGATGTGATATCCAAATCCTTCCCATTACAATCCTGAAACCCTTCCTATAGCATGAGATGTGATAGCTCAATGTTTCTAATAAAAAACCTGAGACCCTTCCTATAGCAAGAGATGTGATATCCAAATCCTTCCCATTCCAATCCTGAGACCCTTCCTATAACGAGATGTGATATCCAACTCCTTCCCATTCCAACCTGAGACACTTCCTATCGCATGAGAAGGGATATCCAAATCCTTCCCATTCCAATCCTGAGATCCTTCCTATAACATGATGTGATATCCAATTCCTTCCCATTCCAAACCTGAGACCCTTCCTATTGGATGAGATGTGATATCCAACTCCTTCCCATTCCAATCCTGAGACTCCTCCTATAGCATGAGATGTGATATCTCAATGCTTCTAATACCAAACCTGGGACCCGCCCTATAACATGAGATATGATATCCAAATTCTTCCCCTTCCAAACCTGAGACCCTTCCTTTAGCATGAGATGTGATATCCAAATCCTTCCCATTCCAATCCCGAAACCCTTCCTATAGCATGAGATGTGATAGCTCAATGTTTCTAATAAAAAACCTGAGACCCTTCCTATAGCAAGAGATGTGATATCCAAATCCTTCCCATTCCAATCCTGAGACCCTTCCTATAACGAGATGTGATATCCAACTCCTTCCCATTCCAACCTGAGACACTTCCTATAGCATGAGAAGGGATATCCAAATCCTTCCCATTCCAATCCTGAGATCCTTCCTATAACATGATGTGATATCCAATTCCTTCCCATTTCAAACCTGAGACCCTTCCTATTGGATGAGCTGTGATATCCAACTCCTTCCCATTCCAATCCTGAGACCCTTCCTATACCATGAGATGTGATATCTCAATGCTTCTAATACCAAACCTGGGACCCGCCCTATAACATGAGATATGATATCCAAATCCTTCCCCTTCCAAACCTGAGACCCTTCCTTTAGCATGAGATGTGATATCCAAATCCTTCCCATTCCAATCCTGAAACCCTTCCTATAGCATGAGATGTGATAGCTCAATGTTTCTAATAAACAACCTGAGACCCTTCCTATAGCAAGAGATGTGATATCCAAATCCTTCCCATTCCAATCCTGAGACCCTTCCTATAACGAGATGTGATATCCAACGCCTTCCCATTCCAACCTGAGACACTTCCTATAGCATGAGAATGGATATCCAAATCCTTCCCATTCCAATCCTGAGATCCTTCCTATACCATGATGTGATATCCAATTCCTTCCCATTCCAAACCTGAGACCCTTCCTATTGGATGAGATGTGATATCCAACTCCTTCCCATTCCAATCCTGAGACCCTTCCTATACCATGAGATGTGATATCTCAATGCTTCTAATACCAAATCTGGGACCCGCCCTATAACATGAGATATGATATCCAAATCCTTCCCCTTCCAAACCTGAGACCCTTCCTTTAGCATGAGATGTGATATCCAAATCCTTCCCATTCCAATCCTGAAACCCTTCCTATAGCATGAGATGTGATATCTCAATGTTTCTAATAAAAAACCTGAGACCCTTCCTATAGCAAGAGATGTGATATCCAAATCCTTCCCATTTCAATCTTGAGACCCTTCCTATAGCATGAGATGTGATATCCAACTCCTTCCCATTCCAACCTGAGACCCTTCCTATAGCATGAGAAGGGATATCCAACTCCTTCCCAATCCAATCCTGAGACCCTTCCGATAGCAGAGATGTGATATCTCAATGCTTATACCAAACCTGAGACCCTACCTTTAGTATGATGTGATATCCAAATCCTTCACATTCCAATCCTGAGACCCTTCCTATAGCATGAGATGTGATATCTCAATGCTTCTAAGACCAAACCTGAGATCCTTCCTATAACATGAGATGTGATATCCACCTCCTTCCCATTCCAAACCTGAGACCCTTCCAATAGCATGAGATTTGATATCTCAATGCTTCTAAAAACAAACATGAGAACCATCCTATAACGAGATGTGAAATCCCAATCCTTCCCTTCCCAAACCTGAGACCCTTCCTATAGCTCGAGATGTGATATCAAACTCCTTCCCATTCCAATCCTGAGATAGCTTGAGATGTGATATCCAACTCCTTCCCATTCCAATCCTGAGACCCTTATTATACCATGAGATGTGATATCTCAAGGCTTCTAATACCAAACCTGAGACCCGTCCTAAAACATGAGATGTGAGATCCAAATCCTTCCCCTTCCAAACCTGAGACCTTTCCTTTAGCATATGTGATATCCAACTCCTTCCCATTCCAATCCTGAGACCCTTCCGATAGCATGAGATGTGATATCTCAATGCTTCTAATATCAAACCTGAGACCCTCCCTATAGCATGAGATGTGATATCCAACTCCTTCCCATTCCAATCCTGAGACTCTTCCTATAGCATGAGATGTGATATCTCGATGCTTCTAATACCAAACCTGGGACCCGTCCTATAACATGAGATGTGATATCCAAATCCTTCCCCTTCCAAACCTGAGACCCTTCCTTTAGCATGAGATGTGATATCCAAATCCTTCCCATTCCAATCCTGAAACCCTTCCTATAGCATGAGATGTGATAGCTCAATGTTTCTAATAAAAAACCTGAGACCCTTCCTATAGCAAGAGATGTGATATCCAAATCCTTCCCATTCCAATCCTGAGACCCTTCCTATAACGAGATGTGATATCCAACTCCTTCCCATTCCAACCTGAGACACTTCCTATAGCATGAGAAGGGATATCCAAATCCTTCCCATTCCAATCCTGAGATCCTTCCTATAACATGATGTGATATCCAATTCCTTCACATTCCAAACCTGAGACCCTTCCTATTGGATTAGATGTAATATCCAACTCCTTCCCATTCCAATCCTGAGACCCTTCCTATAACATATGATGTGATGTCTCAATGCTTCTAATACCAAACCTGAGATCCTTCCTATGGCATGAGATGTCATATAAAGCTCCTTCCCATTCCATTCCTGAGACCCTTCCTATAGCATGAGATGTGATATCCAACTCCTTCCCATTCCAATCCTGAGACCCTTCCTATAGCATGAGATGTGATATCTCAATGCTTCTAATACCAAACCTGAGATCCTTCCTATAACATGAGATGTGATATCCAAATCCTTCCCATTCCAACCTGAGACCCTTCCGATAGCATGAGATGTGATATCCCAATGCTTCTACCAAACCTGAGACCCATACTATGGCATGAGATGTGATATCAAACTCCTTCCCATTCCAATCCTGAGACCCTTCCTATAGCTTGAGATGGGATATCCAACTCCTTCCCATTCCAATTCTGAGACCCTTCCTATACCGTGAGACTTGATATCGCAATGCTTCTAATACCAAACCTGAGATCCGTCCTATAACATGAGATGTGATATCCAAATCCTTCCCCTTCCAAACCTTAGACCCTTCCTTTATCATGGTATGTGATATCAAACTCCTTCACATTCCAATCCTGAGACCCTTCCGATATCATGAGATTTTTTATCTCAAAGCTTCTGATATCAAACTTGAGACCCTCCCTATAGCATGAGATGTGACATCCAAGTCCTTCCCATTCCAATCCTGAGACGCTTCCTATAGCATGAGATGTGATATCTCAATGCTTCTAATACCAAGCCTGAGACCCTTCCTTTAACATGAGAAGGGATATCCAACTCCTTCCCATTCCAATCCTGAGACTCTTCCGATAGCAGAGATGTGATATCTCAATGCTTATACCAAACCTGAGATCCTTCCTATGGCATGAGATGTCATATAAAATACCTTCCCATTCCATTCCTGAGACCCTTCCTATAGCATGAGATGTGATATCCAACTCCTTCCCATTCCAATCCTGAGACCCTTCCTATAGCATGAGATGTGATATCTCAATGCTTCTAATACCAAACCTGAGATCCTTCCTATAACATGAGATGTGATATCCAAATCCTTCCCATTCCAACCTGAGACCCTTCCGATAGCATGAGATGTGATATCCCAATGCTTCTACCAAACCTGAGACCCTTCCTATAGCTTGAGATGTGATATCCAACTCCTTCCCATTCCAATTCTGAGACCCTCCTATACCATGAGACTTGATATCGCAATGCTTCTAATACCAAACCTGACACTCGTCCTATAACATGAGATATGATATCCAAATCCTTCCCCTTCCAAACCTTAGACCCTTCCTTTATCATGAGATGTGATATCCAACTCCTTCACATTCCAATCCTGAGACCCTTCCGATATCATGAGATTTGTTATCTCAAAGCTTCTGATATCAAACTTGAGACCCTCACTATAGCATGAGATGTGACATCCAAGTCCTTCCCATTCCAATCCTGAGACGCTTCCTATAGCATGAGATGTGATATCTCAATGCTTCTAATACCAAACCTGAGATCCTTCCTATAACATGAGATGTGATATCCAACTCCTTCCCATTCCAAACCTGAGACCCTTCCGATAGCGTGATATCTCAATGCTTCAAAAACCAAACATGAGAACCATCCTATAACATGAGATGTGAAATCCAAATCCTTCCCTTCCCAAACATGAGACTCTTCTTATAGCATGAGATGTGATATCTCAATGCTTCTACCAAACCTGAAACCCTTCCTATAGCATGAGATGTGATATCAAACTCCTTCCCATTCAATGTGATATCCAACTCTGTCCCATTCCAATCCTGAGACCCTTCCTATACCATGAGATGTGATATTTCAATGCTTCTAATACCAAACCTGAGACCGGTCCTAAAACATGAGATGTGAGATCCAAATCCTTCCCCTTCCAAACCTGAGACCCTTCCTATAGCATGAGATGTTATATCTTAATGCTTCTAAAACCAAACCTGAGAACCATCCTATAACATGTGAAATCCAAATCCTTCCCTTTCCAAACCTGAGACCCTTCCGATAGCATGATATGTGATATCTCAATGCTACTAAAACCAAACATGAGAACCATCCTATAACATGAGATGTGAAATCCAAATCCTTCCCTTTCCAAACCTGAGACCCTTCCTATAGCTTGAGATGTGATATCAAACTCCTTCCCATTCCAATCCTGAGATAGCTTGAGATGTGATAGCCAACTCCTTCCCATTCCAATCCTGAGACCCTTCCTATACCATGAGATGTAATATCTCAATGCTTCTAATACCAAACCTGAGACCCGTCCTAAAACATGAGATGTGAGATCCAAATCCTTCCCCTTCCAAACCTAAGACCCTTCCTATAGCTTGAGATGTGATATCAAACTCCTTCCCATTCCAATCCTGAGATAACTTGAGATGTGATATCCAACTCCATCCCATTCCAATCCTGAGACCCTTCCGATAGCATGAGATGTGATAGCTCAATGCTTCTAATATCAAAACTGAGACCCTCCCTATAGTATGAGATGTGATATCTAAGTCCTTCCCATTCCTATCCTGAGACCCTTCCGATAGCAGAGATGTGATATCTCAATGCTTATACCAAACCTGATAACCCTTACTATGGCATGAGATGTGATATCCAACTCCTTCCCATTCCAATCCTGAGTTCCTTCCTATAGCATGAGATGTGATATCTCAATGCTTCTATCAAACCTTAGGCCCTTCCTTTAGCATGAGATGTGATATCCAACTCCTTGCCATTCCAATCCTGAGACCCTTCCTATAACATGAGACGTGATATCCAAATCCTTCCCATTCCAATCCTGAGTTCCTTCCTATAGCATGAGATGTGATATCTCAATGCTTCTAATACCAAACCTGAGATCCTTCCTATAACATGAGATGTGATATCCAACTCCTTCCCATTCCAAACCTGAGACCCTTCCGATAGCATGAGATGTGATATCTCAATGCTTCAAAAACCAAACATGAGAACCATCCTATAACATGAGATGTGAAATCCAAATCCTTCCCTTCCCAAACCTGAGACTCTTCCTATAGCATGAGATGTGATATCTCAATGCTTCTACCAAACCTGAAACCCTTCCTATTGCATGAGATGTGATATCCAACTCCTTCCCATTCCAATCCTGAGACACTTCCTATAGCATGAGATGTGATATCACAATGCTTCTAATACCAAACCTGAGACCCCTCCTATAACATGAGATGTGATATCCAAATCCTTCCCCTTCCAAACCTGAGACCCTTCCTTTAGCTGAGATGTGATATCCAGCTCCTCCCATTCCAATCCTGAGACCCTTCCGATAGCATGAGATGTGATATCTCAATGCTTCTGATATCAAAACTGAGACCCTCCCTATAGCATGAGATGTGATATCTAAGTCCTTCCCATTCCAATCCTGAGACCCTTCCGATAGCAGAGATGTGATATTTCAATGCTTATACCAAACCTGAGACCCTTCCTATAGCATGAGATGTGATATCCAACTCCTTCCGATTCCAATCCTGAGACCCTTCCTATAGCATGAGATGTGATATCGCAATGCTTCTACCAAAACTGAGACCCTTCCTTTAGCATGAGATGTGATATCCAAATCCTTCCCCTTCCAAACCTTAGACCCTTCCTTTATCACGGTATGTGATATCAAACTCCTTCACATTCCAATCCTGAGACCCTTCCGATATCATGAGATTTTTTATCTCAAAGCTTCTGATATCAAACTTGAGACCCTCCCTATAGCATGAGATGTGACATCCAAGTCCTTCCCAATCCAATCCTGAGACGCTTCCTATAGCATGAGATGTGATATCTCAATGCTTCTAATACCAAGCCTGAGACCCTTCCTATAACATGAGATGGGATATCCAACTCCTTCCCATTCCAATCCTGAGACTCTTCCGATAGCAGAGATGTGATATCTCAATGCTTATACCAAACCTGAGATCCTTCCTATGGCATGAGATGTCATATAAAATACCTTCCCATTCCATTCCTGAGACCCTTCCTATAGCATGAGATGTGATATCCAACTCCTTCCCATTCCAATCCTGAGACCCTTCCTATAGCATGAGATGTGATATCTCAATGCTTCTAATACCAAACCTGAGATCCTTCCTATAACATGAGATGTGATATCCAAATCCTTCCCATTCCAACCTGAGACCCTTCCGATAGCATGAGATGTGATATCCCAATGCTTCTACCAAACCTGAGACCCTTCCTATAGCTTGAGATGTGATATCCAACTCCTTCCCATTCCAATTCTGAGACCCTCCTATACCATGAGACTTGATATCGCAATGCTTCTAATACCAAACCTGACACTTGTCCTATAACATGAGATATGATATCCAAATCCTTCCCCTTCCAAACCTTAGACCCTTCCTTTATCATGAGATGTGATATCCAACTCCTTCACATTCCAATCCTGAGACACTTCCGATATCATGAGATTTGTTATCTCAAAGCTTCTGATATCAAACTTGAGACCCTCCCTATAGCATGAGATGTGACATCCAAGTCCTTCCCATTCCAATCCTGAGACGCTTCCTATAGCATGAGATGTGATATCTCAATGCTTCTAATACCAAACCTGAGATCCTTCCTATAACATGAGATGTGATATCCAACTCCTTCCCATTCCAAACCTGAGACCCTTCCGATAGCATGAGATGTGATATCTCAATGCTTCTAATACCAAACCTGAGATCCTTCCTATAACATGAGATGTGATATCCAACTCCTTCCCATTCCAAACCTGAGACCCTTCCGATAGCATGAGATGTGATATCTCAATGCTTCTAATACCAAACCTGAGATCCTTCCTATAACATGAGATGTGATATCCAACTCCTTCCCATTCCAAACCTGAGACCCTTCCGATAGCATGAGATGTGATATCTCAATGCTTCTACCAAACCTGAAACCCTTCCTATAGCATGAGATGTGATATCAAACTCCTTCCCATTCAATGTGATATCCAACTATGTCCCATTCCAATCCTGAGACCCTTCCTATACCATGAGATGTGATATTTCAATGCTTCTAATACCAAACCTGAGACCGGTCCTAAAACATGAGATGTGAGATCCAAATCCTTCCCCTTCCAAACCTGAGACCCTTCCTATAGCATGAGATGTTATATCTTAATGCTTCTAAAACCAAACCTGAGAACCATCCTATAACATGTGAAATCCAAATCCTTCCCTTTCCAAACCTGAGACCCTTCCGATAGCATGATATGTGATATCTCAATGCTACTAAAACCAAACATGAGAACCATCCTATAACATGAGATGTGAAATCCAAATCCTTCCCTTTCCAAACCTGAGACCCTTCCTATAGCTTGAGATGTGATATCAAACTCCTTCCGATTCCAATCCTGAGATAGCTTGAGATGTGATAGCCAACTCCTTCCCATTCCAATCCTGAGACCCTTCCTATACCATGAGATGTGATATCTCAATGCTTCTAATACCAAACCTGAGACCCGTCCTAAAACATGAGATGTGAGATCCAAATCCTTCCCCTTCCAAACCTAAGACCCTTCCTATAGCTTGAGATGTGATATCAAACTCCTTCCCATTCCAATCCTGAGATAGCTTGAGATGTGATATCCAACTCCATCCCATTCCAATCCTGAGACCCTTCCGATAGCATGAGATGTGATAGCTCAATGCTTCTAATATCAAAACTGAGACCCTCCCTATAGTATGAGATGTGATATCTAAGTCCTTCCCATTCCTATCCTGAGACCCTTCCGATAGCAGAGATGTGATATCTCAATGCTTATACCAAACCTGATAACCCTTCCTATGGCATGAGATGTGATATCCAACTCCTTCCCATTCCAATCCTGAGTTCCTTCCTATAGCATGAGATGTGATATCTCAATGCTTCTATCAAACCTGAGGCCCTTCCTTTAGCATGAGATGTGATATCCAACTCCTTGCCATTCCAATCCTGAGACCCTTCCTATAACATGAGACGTGATATCCAACTCCTTCCCATTCCAATCCTGAGTTCCTTCCTATAGCATGAGATGTGATATCTCAATGCTTCTAATACCAAACCTGAGATCCTTCCTATAACATGAGATGTGATATCCAACTCCTTCCCATTCCAAACCTGAGACCCTTCCGATAGCATGAGATGTGATATCTCAATGCTTCAAAAACCAAACATGAGAACCATCCTATAACATGAGATGTGAAATCCAAATCCTTCCCTTCCCAAACCTGAGACTCTTCCTATAGCATGAGATGTGATATCTCAATGCTTCTACCAAACCTGAAACCCTTCCTATTGCATGAGATGTGATATCCAACTCCTTCCCATTCCAATCCTGAGACACTTCCTATAGCATGAGATGTGATATCACAATGCTTCTAATACCAAACCTGAGACCCCTCCTATAACATGAGATGTGATATCCAAATCCTTCCCCTTCCAAACCTGAGACCCTTCCTTTAGCTGAGATGTGATATCCAGCTCCTCCCATTCCAATCCTGAGACCCTTCCGATAGCATGAGATGTGATATCTCAATGCTTCTGATATCAAAACTGAGACCCTCCCTATAGCATGAGATGTGATATCTAAGTCCTTCCCATTCCAATCCTGAGACCCTTCCGATAGCAGAGATGTGATATTTCAATGCTTATACCAAACCTGAGACCCTTCCTATAGCATGAGATGTGATATCCAACTCCTTCCGATTCCAATCCTGAGACCCTTCCTATAGCATGAGATGTGATATCGCAATGCTTCTACCAAAACTGAGACCCTTCCTTTAGCATGAGATGTGATATTCAACTCCTTCCCATTCCAATCATGAGACCCTTCCTATAGCATGAGATGTGATATCTCAATGCTTCTAATACCAAACCTGAGATCCTTACTATAACATGAGAAGTGATATCCAACTCCTTCCCATTCCAATCATGAGACCCTTCCTATAGCATGAGATGTGATATCTCAAAGCTTCTAATACCAAACCTGAGATCCTTCCTATAGCATGAGATGTGATATCTCAATGCTTCTAATACCAAACCTGAGACCCTTTCTATAACATGAAATGTGATATCCAACTCCTTCCCATTCCAACCTTAGACCCTGCCTATAGCATGTGATGTGATATCCCAATGCTTCTACAAAACCTGAGACCCATACCATGGCATGAGATGTGATATCGAACTCCTTCCCATTCCAATCCTGAGACCCTTTCTATAGCTTGATATGTGATATCCAACTCCTTCCCATTCCAATTCTGAGACCCGTCCTATACCATGAGACTTGATATCTCAATGCTTCTAATATCAAACCTGAGACCGGTCCTATAACATGAGATGTGATACCCAAATCCTTCCCCTTTCCAAACCTGAGACCCTTCCTATAGCATGAGATGTGATATCTCAATGCTTCTAATACCAAACCTGAGACCCTTCCTATAACGAGATGGGATATCCAACTCCTTCCCATTCCAATCCTGAGACCCTTCCGATAGCAGAGATGTGATATCTCACTGCTTATACCAAACCTGAGACCCTTCCTATGGCATGAGATGTCATATACAACTCCTTCCGATTCCAATCCTGAGACCCTTCTATAGCATGAGATGTGATATCTCAATGCTTCTAATACCAAACCTGAGATCCTTCCTATAACATGAGATGTGATATCAAACTCCTTCCCATTCCAAACCTGAGACCCTTCCGATAGCATGAGATGTGATATCTCAATGCTTCTAAAACCAAACATGAGAACCATCCTATAACATGAGATGTGAAATCCAAATCATTCCCTTTCCAAACCTGAGACCCTTCCTATAGCTTGAGATGTGATATCAAACTCCTTCCCATTCAATGTGATATCCAACTCCTTCCCATTCCAATCCTGAGACCCTTCCTATACCATGAGATGTGATATTTCAATGCTTCTAATACCAAACCTGAGACCCGTCCTAAAACATGAGATGTGAGATTCACAGGACTTGGATATCATATCTCATTCTATAGGAAGGCTCTCAGGGTTGGAAGGGGAAGGAGTTGGATATCACATTTCATGTTAGAGGTAGGATCTCAGGTTTGGTATTAGAGGCATTGAGATATCACATCTCATGCCATCAGAAGGGTCTCAGGATTGGAATGGGAAGGAGTTAGATATCACATCTCATGCTAAAGGGAGGGTCTAAGGTTTGGAAGGGGAAGGATTTGGATATCACATCTCATGTTATAGGAAGGATCTCAGGTTTGGTATTAGAAGCATTGAGATATCACATCTCATGCTATCGGAAGGGTCTCAGGTTTGGTATAAGCATTGAGATATCACATCTCTGCTATCGGAAGGGTCTCAGGTTTGGAATGGGAAGGAGTTGGATATCACATCTCATGTTATAGGAAGGATCTCAGGTTTGGTATTAGAAGCATTGAGATATCACATCTCATGCTATAGGAAGGGTCTCCGGATTGGAATGTGAAGGATTTGGATATCACATCTCATGTTATAGGAAGTGTCTCAGGATTGGAATGGCAAGGAGTTGGATATCACATCTCATGCTAAAGGAAGGGTCTCAGTTTTGATAGAAGCATTGAGATATCACATCTCATGCTATAGGAAGGAACTCAGGATTGGAATGGGAAGGAGTTGGATATCACGTCTCATGTTATAGGAAGGGTCTCAGGATTGGAATGGCAAGGAGTTGGATATCACATCTCATGCTAAAGGAAGGGTCTCAGGTTTGATAGAAGCATTGAGATATCACATCTCATGCTATAGGAAGGAACTCAGGATTGGAATGGGAAGGAGTTGGATATCACATCTCATGCCATAGGAAGGGTTATCAGGTTTGGTATAAGCATTGAGATATCACATCTCTGCTATCGGAAGGGTCTCAGGATAGGAATGGGAAGGACTTAGATATCACATCTCATACTATAGGGAGGGTCTCAGTTTTGATATTAGAAGCATTGAGCTATCACATCTCATGCTATCGGAAGGGTCTCAGGATTGGAATGGGATGGAGTTGGATATCACATCTCAAGCTATCTCAGGATTGGAATGGGAAGGAGTTTGATATCACATCTCAAGCTATACGAAGGGTCCCAGGTTTGGAGGGGGAAGGATTTGGATCTCACATCTCATGTTTTAGGACGGGTCTCAGGTTTGGTATTAGAAGCATTGAGATATCACATCTCATGGTATAGGAAGGGTCTCAGGATTGGAATGGGAAGGAGTTGGCTATCACATCTCAAGCTATCTCAGTATTGGAATGGGAAGGAGTTTGATATCACATCTCAAGCAATAGGAAGGGTCTCAGGTTTGGAAAGGGAAGGATTAGGATTTCACATCTCATGTTATAGGATGGTTCTCATGTTTGGTTTTAGTAGCATTGAGATATCACATCTCATGCTATCGGAAGGGTCTCAGGTTTGGAAAGGGAAGGATTTGGATTTCACATGTTATAGGATGGTTCTCAGGTTTGGTTTTAGAAGCATTAAGATATAACATCTCATGCTATAGGAAGGGTCTCAGGTTTGGAAGGGGAAGGATTTGGATCTCACATCTCATGTTTTAGGACCGGTCTCAGGTTTGGTATTAGAAGCATTGAAATATCACATCTCATGGTATAGGAAGGGTCTCAGGATTGGAATGGGACAGAGTTGGATATCACATTGAATGGGAAGGAGTTTGATATCACATCTCATGCTATAGGAAGGGTTTCAGGTTTGGTAGAAGCATTGAGATATCACATCTCATGCTATAGGAAGAGTCTCAGGTTTGGGAAGGGAAGGATTTGGATTTCACATCTCATGTTATAGGATGGTTCTCATGTTTGGTTTTTGAAGCATTGAGATATCACATCTCATGCTATCGGAAGGGTCTCAGGTTTGGAATGGGAAGGAGTTTGATATCACATCTCATGTTATAGGAAGGATCTCAGGTTTGGTATTAGAAGCATTGAGATATCACATCTCATGCTATAGGAAGGGTCTCAGGATTGGAATCGGAAGGAGTTGTATATGACATCTCATGCCATAGGAAGGGTCTCAGGTTTGGTATAAGCATTGAGATATCACATCTCTGCTATCGGAAGGGTCTCAGGATTGGAATGGGAAGGAGTTGGATATCCCATCTCATGTTGTAGGAAGGGTCTCATGTTTGGTATTAGAAGCATTGAGATATCACATCTCATGCTATAGGAAGGGTCTCAGGATTGGAATGGGAAGGACTTGGATGTCACATCTCATGCTATAGGGAGGGTCTCAAGTTTGATATCAGAAGCTTTGAGATAACAAATCTCATGATATCGGAAGGGTCTCAGGATTGGAATATGAAGGAGTTGGATATCACATCTCATGATAAAGGAAGGGTCTAAGGTTTGGAAGGGGAAGGATTTGGATATCACATCTCATGTTATAGGAAGGATCTCAGGTTTGGTATTAGAAGCATTGAGATATCACATCTCATGCTATAGGACGCGTCTCAGGATTGGAATGGGAAGGACTTGGATGTCAAATCTCATGCTATAGGGAGGGTCTCAAGTTTGATATCAGAAGCTTTCAGATAACAAATCTCATGATATCGGAAGGGACTCAGGATTGGAATGTGAAGGAGTTGGATATCACATCTCATGATAAAGGAAGGGTCTAAGGTTTGGAAGGGGAAGGATTTGGATATCACATCTCATGTTATAGGACGGGTCTCAGGTTTGGTATTAGAAGCATTGCGATATCAAGTCTCATGGTATAGGAGGGTCTCAGAATTGGAATGGGAAGGAGTTGGATATCACATCTCAAGCTATAGGAAGGGTCTAAGGTTTGGTAGAAGCATTGGGATATCACATCTCATGCTATCGGAAGGGTCTCAGGTTGGAATGGGAAGGATTTGGATATCACATCTCATGTAATAGGAAGTGTTAGGAAAGATTTCGTTATTGTAGGGAACTTTCCTTCCATGTGGCAACCCCTAAACTTTTTGCTATTGTTTTCAACCTGTTTTCTTGACTTTGCCAGAGAAGTGCAGCCTTCTGCTGTACTCCTCTGGGCTTTCGCTCCTTTCTTACGGGGAAACTGACATGCCCTTAAGACAGTCAGTACCGGGGAACGCTGTTTCCCGTAGTTTCTTTTATCGTGTCGCCATTTTAGTGCAACACGACACAAGAGGGCACTGTAAGCTAAGTTACAGCTCTCTTGGGTCTCTAGCCTTCTACAGACCCTAGACACTCTTGTAGGATGGTTTTTGGATCGGTGCAAGTCATTCAGGGACTGGGCTGGTGGCAGCGATCATTTGGTTTATTTTGAGCTCCTTTTGCCGTTCTGAGCACGTTTTTGCCGCGAACACAAAAGGGTGGCCCGGCTACACAAAATGGCCGGACCACGAGGCTCCTTTGTCTCGTCCACTGTCCGTCTTGCTCCCTTTACCTTCCCCCAGGTCAGGCGACCCGGGGCCTTCCTTATTTGGGCATGTAGTTTCCCGCGAAACACGGTTGCTTTCGCGGGCTTCTACATGTCGTTTGAGTGCCCCCAGGATGTGGGATGGGCTGTCTGGTCCCAATACACATCCTGGGTGCCAGAGAGTCTAGGGTGGTGTGAATGCCTGGGACCACCGTGGTCCGTGATTGGTCCACGTATGGTATGTGTGTTGATGAGCGGATCTCCCATTGGCTCCCCCCCGTTTTGGCGCGAAGGGAACCGTGGATAAGAGGGAGCTGGAAACACCACTGCCATGTCGATCTCCTGAGTTCTTACGAACCCAGGGATACAGGAGCCAAGTATCCTGCGAACACGAGGCTGGACCGAGGAATCGCTGGTGACCCCCTGAAGAACTTCTGCTCCTCATTGCTGTCGTCCGGTGAAGCCCTTTCCACCTAAGATCGAACAAGAAGGCCTGTACTGGCGCTTCGACCTATTGGAATAGCAGGACCAGCTATTCCCGGCACCTTCATCAACTCCTGCCGTAAGCCTTCGGAAGTGTCTCTGGGCCATCCAGTTGACTGACCAGCTTACTAAGGAGGCCTGCTCTGTAATCGCCGACAGGTTGGGTGGTATTCTGAGTCCGGGGCACGCTCACACGCTTCGTTTGCTTAGCAGTCCTAAGCTAGAGGTGAGCAGTGCTCGTTTGGCTTGAATACACCCGGCCGTTCCGTTGCCCTGCTGTGGCGACAAAACTGTGCTTGTTTCTTCGATCGGGACGTCTTTTTACTTTGCACGACGACGAGACGTTCCCTGCTCTTCAGAACCTGCCAGAAGCTGCATCTATCGAGGAGAAGCTCGGGCCTGCTTGCTTCGGGGACCGGTGAGTAGATTAGCTAGGATCTGGTCGCCCTCCTGCAGTGCCCTTTGCTTTTCCCCGCTGTGAATACAGCACCCCTTGTCCGTACTCGCGCCCTGCTTCTGCCTCACAGTGGAGGCTGCGCTAGAGTCGCGGACCGTGTTCTCCTTCATTAGAGCTCCCTACAGAGCTGTTCAACGTCCTCCGAAGAGCTTCACCTTCTGCCCATTGGCACCGGCGTGTGCAGGTACTTTTGAGCGCTAGGCTCCACTCTTCGTAGGGATTGGACTACCATCCAGTTAGGGGCCTCAGAAGGCGGACATATCACTCGCATTAGTTCGCACTGCCTGTTTTCCTTCCCCTGCAGGTGGATAACATATTTCGTGCTGCTAATGCTGTGAAACTGTGTATTCTGTATATATATTGGGTGGATAGTGTATGTGTTGGTTTAATATCGTTGTATATTGCTGCTTTTACTGTGGTTATTAGTTTCAAGGCCTTATAATAAATGTGTATCTATTTTTGATATAAACAACTGTTTGGAGTAGTTTGTAAGCGCTCTTGCTTTGTGTGCTCATTGCGGGCTTTCAGTCACCCTCACCCCTCTTGAGACCTAGTCTTGACCGCCGCGATCGCTACCTTGATTGGTCTGGCTTGTCCAGAGGTTACCCTGTTCCAAGTAATTAGGTTGGCCTTCTGAACTTCTGCGCCACCAGGACAGAGTTCAGAAATCCGTCTTAACAAATTGGTGGCAGCGGTGGGATACGACTGAAGGTATCCAGTGTTGCGCACGAGCTAAGGCGTTTTCAGGTTATTCCAACCAGGACACGCAGTAAAGTATTGAATATAACGTTAAAAAGGCCATAGTCCTATCGACAGTATGGAAACGAATACTTTATTAACCTTAAATGCTTCGAAATCTGAAACATTGAAGAAGATGTGTGCGGAGAGAGGGGTTTCCTCTCAAGGCACTAAATTGGAAATGATCCAGAGAATCGTGGCGTGGCAAGAAGCGCAGCTTGACGCTATAACTTCCGAGGACAGTGCAGAAGGTGGTGGGGCTGCTCTCACTGGCAGAACCGACGGTTCTGCCGCTGCACTGATCCATCACGACCACGAGGACAGGGAGGATGTAATGTCTAACGTTTCCTCTGCCAGTGTTGATGGGGAGGCTATGCTTGAATTCAAGAAGCAAGAGCTGCGGTTTAGGCAGCAGGAGCTTGAATTCAGCATAGCCAAACTGAAAATCGACCAGGCAGAAAAACAAAAAGACAGGGATCACCAGTTGGAACTGGCCAAGCTTCAGTTCGCAAATGGGTCCAAGGGTCCTGGACATGGTTCTGGGGCTTCCTCTCATCCACGGTTTCCAAAAGATCTGCTCAGTGTGTATGAGGAACGAAATGACATTATGGACTGGTTAAATGCGTTTGAGTATGCATGCGAGGTTCAAGAGGTTGATAATGCGGATAAGATTGCATGGTTACTTAGCAGACTGCCCCATTCTGGTTGCAGTGCCATTATGGAAATGTCGAAGGCTGAGCGCGCTGATTTTGCAATGTTGAAGCAGACTCTCATTTTAAAGTTTGGGAAGACTCCGACCCAATATTTGAAAAGGTTTAGAGAGTATAAGAAAAAGGAAGGTGGTACTTGGGTGTCGTATGTAGCTGAGTCCCTGAAAAACTTGACTGGCTGGGTTGAAGGTTATAAGGTTTCTACCTTCGAAGGCATGATCAATCTGGTCATGCTGGAACACATTTTTGCTTCTTCTTCCCCGGAGCTTAAGCAGCATTTGGCCGATTCGAAGGAGATAGATCCTAAGAAGCTGGCCATTGCAGCAGACTTATGGGTGTCACATCGAGTGTCCCATAAGGACAAAACTCATCCTGGTAAGCAGGAGGAAGGGAAAAAGTCCAAAGATATGGAGGGTGGGGAATCTGCTAAATCTTCTTCCCATAAGGGCCACAAAAAGAAAAATAAGGGTAAGCCATCCGAGAACTCACAGGGTAGTGGAGGTTCGCCTCCGAAACAGAACTCTGGTTATAATAAGCCTCCCTACGTAAACAGACCCAATGGGGCTTGTTTTTCTTGTGGAGCAACTGACCATGTGAAGGGGGATCCCCGTTGTAAGGTTAGACCTTTGGGGGTCCACTCCGCTAATCTGGCCTTCTCCTCCTACGAGGAAGAAGAGATTACAGGAGCATCCTTCTCCTCAGACTCATTTCCCAGCGGAATAGAGGCTGAGGTAGTTTTAGTGTCCCTGGGTTCCTGGGAGCCTAAAGTCGCAGAGGCGTATGCTAGGATTCCGGATAATACCAAGCACTACTTTAAAGACAGTGTGCTGATCAATGGAGTGGATACTCCAGCTCTTAGGGATAGTGGGTGCAGTCGAACTGTAGTGGATTCTACCTTGGTAGACTCAGAGGAAGTTGCCAGAGCTACTCTGATGCCCACTAAGTTGGCTGACGGCCCCCTCCGTATGTTTCCCGTGATCCCTGTTAATCTAACTTTAAATGGTACAGCAGTTAGGATTCCAGTGAGCATTCAGAGAAACGTCCCGGGAAAGGTCTTGTTGGGCAATGATCTCAGAGCTCTAGGGCTCGTAGGAGACACTGCCGAAAGACCCTACACACGGTCTCAAGCACGGGCAGCATTGGCCAAGTCCAATACGCCGCCCCAGCCGAAGGGGAAACCCAAGGCGAAAGGAGTCAACAAGTCCCGACGGGGGAAAGAGAATATTCCCCCGAGCTCGCCTACCACTGCGGTGGAGGGAGTTGGTCAATCGCCCGAGCCTGACGAGGAGGTGGCGATGCCTGAAGTGTTCGACCCCAACGACCATCCTGAACTAAAAGACTTGTTAGTTGAAGGAGGTCCTGATAGGGACGACTTCAGTAAGGGCCAACGTGAGTGCCCATCTCTGGAAGGCCTAAGGAGACAGGCCTGCTCCCAGCTTGAGGGTGAACCTCCTGGGAAGCATCGGATTTATTGGGAAGGTGGACTCCTGTACAGTGAGCCCACAGAGTCTACAGAAGGAGACCATAGGAGGTTGGTGGTTCCCCTTTCTGTTAGACCCTTCCTCCTGCAGTTGGCGCATGAAGTTCCCCTTGCTGGTCACCTTGGAATGAAGAGGACCAAGCAAAGGTTATCTATGCACTTCTACTGGCCCAAGATGGGGGTGCAAGTAGAAAGTCACTGCAGGAGTTGTGCCTCCTGCCAGTTGTCTGGTAAGGTTGGCGCGACAATCCAAGCTCCGTTGGTACCGCTCCCAGTTGTGGGGGTACCATTTGAAAGGGTAGGGATCGACATCGTTGGTCCCCTTGACCCGCAAACATCCTCAGGCAATAGGTTTATCCTGGTGCTGGTCGACCATGCAACCAGGTATCCTGAGGCCATCCCATTAAAGACTGTAACTGCCAAGTCAGTTGCAAAAGCTTTACTCGGCATATTTACTAGGGTTGGCTTCCCTAAAGAAGTTGTGTCAGATCGTGGCAGCAACTTTATGTCGAAGTATATGCAGGCTATGTGGAAAGAATGTGGGGTCACCTACAAGTTCTCTTCTGCATACCACCCCCAGACCAATGGTCTGGTGGAGCGTTTCAACAGAACGCTAAAGAGCATGATTGGGGCTCTGGAGGAGCCCCAGAGGAGGAAATGGGACCTTCTTTTACCATGCTTGTTGTTTGCCTACAGAGAGGTACCACAGGAGGGTGTTGGCTTCAGCCCCTTCGAACTTCTGTTCGGTCATCCCGTACGGGGACCCTTAGCCATCGTCAAAGAGGGATGGGAGATGCCCACTCCCCCTGTTACTACCAATGTAGTTGACTATGTGCTAGGGCTCAGAAAACGGATGGTACTCCTGATGGGCTTGGCTAGTGAAAAGTTGAAGGCCGGACAAGCGCTGGTGAAACATTGGTACGACCAGAAAGCTTCCTTAATTCACTTTACCCCTGGTCAGCAAGTCCTGATCATGAACCCTATAAGGCCTCGCGCTTTACAGGACAAATGGTCAGGCCCTTACACAGTGGTGGAGCCCCTGGGTGAGGTGAACTATTTAGTGGACCTTGGAAGGCCTGGACAGGCTCCAAAAGTGTTCCACGTAAATAGGCTGAAGGCTTTCGTCCCAAGAGTCGAAATCGCAGCACTGCTACTGGCGTCAGACGTTGAGGAAGAGGAGTCCGAACCTCTTCCCGACCTGTTCCAAAGCGGTCCTTCAGATAGCTCCGTTGAGGGTGTCCGAGTGGCCCCTCACCTGACTTCTGATCAGCAGGCTGAGGTGAAAAGTTTGCTTAGGCAGTTTTCCCCCCTGTTTTCACAGTCGCCTGGTTTGACACCTTGGTGCAAACATAACATTGACACAGGAGACAGTGTACCTACCAAAAGTAGGGGATACAGGATGTCGGATAAAGTACGGTCTTATATTAAGACCGAGGTCAACAAGATGTTAGACCTTGGGGTGATTGAACCCTCTAGTAGTCCTTGGTCCAGTCCTGTGGTTCTGGTTCCAAAAGCAGGCACTTCTGAATTGAGGTTCTGCGTGGATTACAGGGCTCTGAATGCTGTCACCAAGACAGACGCTCACCCCTTGCCTCGAACTGACGAGCTGGTGGATACCTTGGGTGCCTCCAAGTACCTCAGCACGTTTGACCTGACTGCGGGCTATTGGCAAATAGCTTTAGCAGAACATGCCAAGGAGAAGACAGCATTTTCAACTCCCGACGGGCTTTACCAATTCCGGGTAATGCCGTTCGGATTGAAGAATGCACCTGCCACTTTCCAGAGGCTTGTGAATCATGTGTTGAATGGGTTGGACGAATTCTGTCTTGCATATCTGGACGATATAGCAGTTTTCAGTGCCACCTGGGAAGACCATGTGAAACACCTCGGGATTGTGCTCCAGGCTCTTCAGAAAGCCCACTTGACCATAAAGGCGAGTAAATGCCAGATTGGACAAGGCTCAGTGGTTTACCTTGGGCATGAAGTAGGTGGAGGAAGGATACAGCCTCTCCCCAGTAAAGTACAAGCAGTACAAGACTGGCCTACCCCCACTACACAAACCCAAGTGAGAGCCTTCTTAGGACTCACGGGTTATTACCGCAATTTTATGGCAGACTATGGCACCATAGCTGCTCCTCTGACTGCCCTCACAACTCCGAAGAAACCCAAGAAGGTAACTTGGACTGACGAGTGTGAGAAGGCCTTCAATGGCTTAAAAGACTCCTTGTGCCAGGCCCCTGTGCTCAGGGCCCCTGATTATCAAAGACCTTTTATCGTACAGACGGATGCCTCTGACACTGGGATAGGAGCTGTACTATCACAAGTAGATGAGAAGGGTAAGGAACACCCTATCGGTTTTATTAGTCGCCAGCTTAAGGACAGAGAGCTCAGATGGTCCACGGTAGAGAAAGAATGTTTCTCTGTTGTGTGGGCCCTAAGGAAGCTGCGGCCCTACCTCTATGGGACCCACTTCACTGTGCAGACTGACCATAAGCCGTTAAAGTGGCTAATGAACATGAAGGGGGAGAATCCAAAGTTGCTTAGGTGGTCCATAAGTCTACAAGGCTTCGACTTCACTATCGAGCATAGGCCAGGTGTCCAACATAGCAATGCTGATGGGTTGTCCAGAATGTTTTACCGACCTGAACAAGAGACTCATCCAGGGGTGGATTAGTTCCCCCTGTCCATAGTCTGGGAGGGGCGAGTGTTAGGAAAGATTTCGTTATTGTAGGGAACTTTCCTTCCATGTGGCAACCCCTAAACTTTTTGCTATTGTTTTCAACCTGTTTTCTTGACTTTGCCAGAGAAGTGCAGCCTTCTGCTGTACTCCTCTGGGCTTTCGCTCCTTTCTTACGGGGAAACTGACATGCCCTTAAGACAGTCAGTACCGGGGAACGCTGTTTCCCGTAGTTTCTTTTATCGTGTCGCCATTTTAGTGCAACACGACACAAGAGGGCACTGTAAGCTAAGTTACAGCTCTCTTGGGTCTCTAGCCTTCTACAGACCCTAGACACTCTTGTAGGATGGTTTTTGGATCGGTGCAAGTCATTCAGGGACTGGGCTGGTGGCAGCGATCATTTGGTTTATTTTGAGCTCCTTTTGCCGTTCTGAGCACGTTTTTGCCGCGAACACAAAAGGGTGGCCCGGCTACACAAAATGGCCGGACCACGAGGCTCCTTTGTCTCGTCCACTGTCCGTCTTGCTCCCTTTACCTTCCCCCAGGTCAGGCGACCCGGGGCCTTCCTTATTTGGGCATGTAGTTTCCCGCGAAACACGGTTGCTTTCGCGGGCTTCTACATGTCGTTTGAGTGCCCCCAGGATGTGGGATGGGCTGTCTGGTCCCAATACACATCCTGGGTGCCAGAGAGTCTAGGGTGGTGTGAATGCCTGGGACCACCGTGGTCCGTGATTGGTCCACGTATGGTATGTGTGTTGATGAGCGGATCTCCCATTGGCTCCCCCCCGTTTTGGCGCGAAGGGAACCGTGGATAAGAGGGAGCTGGAAACACCACTGCCATGTCGATCTCCTGAGTTCTTACGAACCCAGGGATACAGGAGCCAAGTATCCTGCGAACACGAGGCTGGACCGAGGAATCGCTGGTGACCCCCTGAAGAACTTCTGCTCCTCATTGCTGTCGTCCGGTGAAGCCCTTTCCACCTAAGATCGAACAAGAAGGCCTGTACTGGCGCTTCGACCTATTGGAATAGCAGGACCAGCTATTCCCGGCACCTTCATCAACTCCTGCCGTAAGCCTTCGGAAGTGTCTCTGGGCCATCCAGTTGACTGACCAGCTTACTAAGGAGGCCTGCTCTGTAATCGCCGACAGGTTGGGTGGTATTCTGAGTCCGGGGCACGCTCACACGCTTCGTTTGCTTAGCAGTCCTAAGCTAGAGGTGAGCAGTGCTCGTTTGGCTTGAATACACCCGGCCGTTCCGTTGCCCTGCTGTGGCGACAAAACTGTGCTTGTTTCTTCGATCGGGACGTCTTTTTACTTTGCACGACGACGAGACGTTCCCTGCTCTTCAGAACCTGCCAGAAGCTGCATCTATCGAGGAGAAGCTCGGGCCTGCTTGCTTCGGGGACCGGTGAGTAGATTAGCTAGGATCTGGTCGCCCTCCTGCAGTGCCCTTTGCTTTTCCCCGCTGTGAATACAGCACCCCTTGTCCGTACTCGCGCCCTGCTTCTGCCTCACAGTGGAGGCTGCGCTAGAGTCGCGGACCGTGTTCTCCTTCATTAGAGCTCCCTACAGAGCTGTTCAACGTCCTCCGAAGAGCTTCACCTTCTGCCCATTGGCACCGGCGTGTGCAGGTACTTTTGAGCGCTAGGCTCCACTCTTCGTAGGGATTGGACTACCATCCAGTTAGGGGCCTCAGAAGGCGGACATATCACTCGCATTAGTTCGCACTGCCTGTTTTCCTTCCCCTGCAGGTGGATAACATATTTCGTGCTGCTAATGCTGTGAAACTGTGTATTCTGTATATATATTGGGTGGATAGTGTATGTGTTGGTTTAATATCGTTGTATATTGCTGCTTTTACTGTGGTTATTAGTTTCAAGGCCTTATAATAAATGTGTATCTATTTTTGATATAAACAACTGTTTGGAGTAGTTTGTAAGCGCTCTTGCTTTGTGTGCTCATTGCGGGCTTTCAGTCACCCTCACCCCTCTTGAGACCTAGTCTTGACCGCCGCGATCGCTACCTTGATTGGTCTGGCTTGTCCAGAGGTTACCCTGTTCCAAGTAATTAGGTTGGCCTTCTGAACTTCTGCGCCACCAGGACAGAGTTCAGAAATCCGTCTTAACAGGAAGGATCTCAGGTTTGGTATTAGAAGCATTGAGATATCACATCTCATGCTATAGGAAGGGTCTCAGGAATGGAATGGGAAGGAGTTTTATATGACATCTCATGCCATAGGAAGGATCTCAGGTTTGGTATAAGCATTGAGATATCACATCTCTGCTATCGGAAGAGTCTCAGGATTGAAATGGGAAGGAGTTGGATATCCCATCTCATGTTATAGGAAGGATCTCAGGTTTGGTATTAGAAGCATTGAGATATCACATCTCATGCTATAGGAAGCATCTCAGGATTGGAATGGCAAGGAGTTGGATATCACATCTCATGCTAAAGGAAGGGTCTCAGGTTTGATAGAAGCATTGAGATATCACATCTCATGCTATAGGAAGGAACTCAGGATTGGAATGGGAAGGAGTTGGATATCACATCTCATGCCATAGGAAGGGTTATCAGGTTTGGTCTAAGCATTGAGATATCACATCTCATGCTATAGGAAGCGTCTCAGGATTGGAATGGGAAGGACTTGGATGTCACATCTCATGCTATAGGGAGGGTCTCAAGTTTGATATCAGAAGCTTTGGGATAAAAAATCTCATGATATCGGAAGGGTCTCAGGATTGGAATGTGAAGGAGTTTGATATCACATATCATGATAAAGGAAGGGTCTAAGGTTTGGAAGGGGAAGGATTTGGATATCACATCTCATGTTATAGGACGGGTCTCAGGTTTGGTATTAGAAGCATTGCGATATCAAGTCTCATGGTATAGGAAGGGTCTCAGAATTGGAATGGGAAGGAGTTGGATATCACATCTCAAGCTATAGGAAGGGTCTCAGGATTGGAATGGGAAGGAGTTTGATATCACATCTCATGCCATAGTATGGGTCTCAGGTTTGGTAGAAGCATTGGGATATCACATCTCATGCTATCGGAAGGGTCTCAGGTTGGAATGGGAAGGATTTGGATATCACATCTCATGTTATAGGAAGGATCTCGGGTTTGGTATTAGAAGCATTGAGATATCACATCTCATGCTATAGGAAGGGTCTCAGGATTGGAATGGGAAGGAGTTGAATATCACATCTCATGCTATAGGAAGGGTCTCAGGAATGGAATGGGAAGGAGCTTTATATGACATCTCATGCCATAGGAAGGATCTCAGGTTTGGTATTAGAAGCATTGAGACATCACATCTCATGTTATAGGAAGGGTCTCAGGATTGGAATGGGAAGGAGTTGGATATCACATCTCATCCAATAGGAAGGGTCTCAGGTTTGGAATGGGAAGGAATTGGATATCACATCATGTTATAGGAAGGATCTCAGGTTGGAATGGGAAGGAGTTGGATATCACATCTCGTTATAGGAAGGGTCTCAGGATTGGAATGGGAAGGATTTGGATATCACATCTCTTGCTATAGGAAGGGTCTCAGGTTTTTTATTAGAAACATTGAGCTGTCACATCTCATGCTATAGGAAGGGTTTCAGGATTGGAATGGGAAGGATTTGGATATCACATCTCATGCTAAAGGAAGGGTCTCAGGTTTGTAAGGGGAAGGATTTGGATATCACATCTCATGGTATAGGACGGGTCCCAGGTTTGGTATTAGAAGCATTGAGATATCACATCTCATGCTATAGGAGGAGTCTCAGGATTGGAATGGGAAGGAGTTGGATATCACGTCTCATGTTATAGGAAGGGTCTCAGGATTGGAATGGCAAGGAGTTGGATATCACATCTCATGCTATAGGGAGGGTCTCAGGTTTGATATTAGAAGCATTGAGATATCACATCTCATGCTATCGGAAGGGTCTCAGGATTGGAATGGGAAGGAGTTGGATATCACATATGCTAAAGGAAAGGTCTCAGGTTTGGAAGGGGAAGGATTTGGATCTCACATCTCATGTTTTAGGACGGGTCTCAGGTTTGGTATTAGAAGCCTTGAGATATCACATCTCATGGTATAATAAGGGTCTCAGGATTGGAATGGGAAGGAGTTGGATATCACATCTCAAGCTATCTCAGGATTGGAATGGGAAGGAGTTTGATATCACATCTCGAGCTATAGGAAGGGTCTCAGGTTTGGGAAGGGAAGGATTAGGATTTCACATCTCGTTATAGGATGGTTCTCATGTTTGTTTTTAGAAGCATTGAGATATCAAATCTCATACTATTGGAAGGGTCTCAGGTTTGGAATGGGAAGGATTTGGATATCACATCTCATTTTATAGGAAGGATCTCAGGTTTGGTATTAGAAGCATTGAGATATCACATCTCATGCTATAGGAAGGGTCTCAGGATTGGAATATGAAGGATTTGGATATCACATCATACTAAAGGTAGGTTCTCAGGTTTGGTATAAGCATTGACATATCAAATCTCTGCTATCGGAAGGGTCTCAGGATTGGATTGGGAAGGAGTTGGATATCCCTTCTCATGCTATAGGAAGGGTCTCAGGTTGGAATGGGAAGGAGTTGGATATCACATCTCATGCTATAGGAAGGGTCTCAAGATTGAAATGGGAAGGATTTGGATATCACATCTCTTGCTATAGGAAGGGTCTCAGGTTTTTTATTAGAAACATTGAGATATCACATCTCATGCTATAGGAAGGGTTTCAGGATTGGAATGGGAAGGATTTGGATATCACATCTCATACTAAAGGAAGGGTCTCAGGTTTGGAAGGGGAAGGATTTGGATATCATATCTCATGTTATAGGGCGGGTCCCAGGTTTGGTATTAGAAGCATTGAGATATCACATCTCATGGTATAGGAAGGGTCTCAGGATTGGAATGGGAAGGAGTTGGATATCACATCTCATCCAATAGGAAGGGTCTCAGGTTTGGAATGGGAAGGGATTGGATATCACATCATGTAATAGGAAGGATCTCAGGATTGGAATGGGAAGGATTTGGATATCCCTTCTCATGCTATAGGAAGTGTCTCAGGTTGGAATGGGAAGGCGTTGGATATCACATCTCGTTATAGGAAGGGTCTCAGGATTGGAATGGGAAGGATTTGGATATCACATCTCTTGCTATAGGAAGGGTCTCAGGTTGTTTATTAGAAACATTGAGCTATCACATCTCATGCTATAGGAAGGGTTTCAGGATTGGAATGGGAAGGATTTGGATATCACATCTCATGCTAAAGGAAGGGTCTCAGGTTTGGAAGGGGAAGGATTTGGATATCATATCTCATGTTATAGGGCGGGTCCCAGGTTTGGTATTAGAAGCATTGAGATATCACATCTCATGGTATAGGAAGGGTCTCAGGATTGGAATGGGAAGGAGTTGGATATCACATCTCATCCAATAGGAAGGGTCTCAGGTTTGGAATGGGAAGGAATTGGATATCACATCATGTTATAGGAAGGATCTCAGGATTGGAATGGGAAGGATTTGAATATCCCTTCTCATGCTATAGGAAGTGTCTCAGGTTGGAATGGGAAGGAGTTGGATATCACATCTCGTTATAGGAAGGGTCTCAGGATTGGAATAGGAAGGATTTGGATATCACATCTCTTGCTATAGGAAGGGTCTCAGGTTTTTTATTAGAAACATTGAGCTATCACATCTCATGCTATAGGAAGGGTTTCAGGATTGGAATGGGAAGGATTTGGATATCACATCTCATGCTAAAGGAAGGGTCTCAGGTTTTGGAAGGGGAAGGATTTGGATATCACATCTCATGTTATAGGACGGGTCCCAGGTTTGGTATTAGAAGCATTGAGATATCACATCTCATGCTATAGGAGGAGTCTCAGGATTGGAATGGGAAGGAGTTGGATATCACATCTCATGTTATAGGAAGGGTCTCAGGATTGGAATGGCAAGGAGAGTGGGCGGATGTGCAGCGCCTCTGCGAGCCTGAACCCCCTGAACCCCCTGGATCTGGGAAGGCGGGAAGCAGCAGCAGCAGCGGCGAGGAGGAGCCCCGAGTCTGCGGAGGAGGAGAAGGCAGCACTTCCGGGGACCGAGACAGGAATACATTAGGTGTTTGGTCATGTTCAGCAAAAGCTACTAAAGTAAAGAAGATATCCCATTTAGTGAGGGTCCGGATGGGAAGGGACTACGAGTCTTTGAGCAAGACGCATTGGAGATAGAAATCGTCCTTCCCCTAATTCAGACACATAAGTCAGAAGAGAGAGGAGATAAGGCATCAAGTTCTGAAAAATTGGAATTTTGCCAGCAAATTAACCATTCACGGTTAGAAAGGACTCCAGTATAGTGAACCCTCGAGTCAGAGAGGGTACATCGTCTTTTCAAAGAAGACGGAAATTTGATAATATGGTTGCATCTTGAACAGAATCGACACAAGACACTACTTGCCCCTGAAGAATGTCCTACATTGTTGTGTGAATGGGACAGAAACTTGTACAAGTTGGGAATCTGATAAATCAAAATGTGCAATAATCAGAATGACATCATGAGTTAAGGAAACTTAGTGTGACTAACCCACATGGGTTTGACTAGACACTGAATTGAATCTTGAACTTGATTTAAGCTGTTTTCACTTGTGTGGGTTTCAGACCAGATTATTTTATGTGATGTGATATGATCATTTTTAATGATGTTTTTTAATGAACTTTGGTTCAACTAATAAAAATTGTATTTTTTTGAGGATCATAGTAATTTCTGACTATTAGACAGGATACCCATGTGTGGTTGGCACTTTTTGGTAACTTCTTTTTGTAGATAACAGATATTGCTCCACGGAGTAAGAAGTTTGCATATCCCCACCTGTGGCTTAGAGCCATGTTGAGAATAATGAAGGAGTTGGATATCACATCTCATGCTATAGGGAGGGTCTCAGGTTTGATATTAGAAGCATTGAGATATCACATCTCATGCTATCGGAAGGGTCTCAGGATTGGAATGGGAAGGAGTTGGATATCACATATGCTAAAGGAAAGGTCTCAGGTTTGGAAGGGGAATAATTTGGATCTCACATCTCATGTTTTAGGACGGGTCTCAGGTTTGGTATTAGAAGCCTTGAGATATCACATCTCATGGTATAATAAGGGTCTCAGGATTGGAATGGGAAGGAGTTGGATATCACATCTCAAGCTTTCTCAGGATTGGAATGGGAAGGAGTTTGATATCACATCTCGAGCTATAGGAAGGGTCTCAGGTTTGGGAAGGGAAGGATTGGGATTTCACATCTCGTTATAGGATGGTTCTCATGTTTGTTTTTAGAAGCATTGAGATATCAAATCTCATGCTATAGGAAGGATCTCAGGTTTGGTATTAGAAGCATTGAGATATCACATCTCATGCTATAGGAAGGGTCTCAGGATTGGAATGTGAAGGATTTGGATATCACATCATACTAAAGGTAGGGTCTCAGGTTTGGTATAAGCATTGAGATATCACATCTCTGCTATCGGAAGGGTCTCAGGATTGGATTGGGAAGGAGTTGGATATCCCTTCTCATGCTATCGGAAGGGTCTCAGGATTGGATTGGGAAGGAGTTGGATATCACATCTCATGCTATAGGAAGGGTCTCAAGATTGAAATGGGAAGGATTTGGATATCACATCTCTTTCTATAGGAAGGGTCTCAGGTTTTTTATTAGAAACATTGAGATATCACATCTCATGCTATAGGAAGGGTTTCAGGATTGGAATGGGAAGGATTTGGATATCACATACCATGCTAAAGGAAGGGTCTAAGGTTTGGAAGGGGAAGGATTTGGATATCATATCTCATGTTATAGGGCGGGTCCCAGGTTTGGTATTAGAAGCATTGAGATATCACATCTCATGGTATAGGAAGGGTCTCAGGATTGGAATGGGAAGGAGTTGGATATCACATCTCATCCAATAGGAAGGGTCTCAGGTTTGGAATGGGAAGGAATTGGATATCACATCATGTTATAGGAAGGATCTCAGGATTGGAATGGGAAGGATTTGGATATCCCTTCTCATGCTATAGGAAGTGTCCCAGGTTGGAATGGGAAGGAGTTGGATATCACATCTCGTTATAGGAAGGGTCTCAGGATTGGAATGGGAAGGATTTGGATATCACATCTCTTGCTATAGGAAGGGTCTCAGGTTTTTAATTAGAAACATTGAGCTATCACATCTCATGCTATAGGAAGGGTTTCAGGATTGTAATGGGAGGATTTGGATATCACATCTCATGCTAAAGGAAGGGTCTCAGGTTTGGAAGGGGAAGGATTTGGATATCATATCTCATGTTATAGGGTGGGTCCCATGTTTGGTATTAGAAGCATTGAGATATCACATCTCATGCTATAGGAGGAGTCTCAGGATTGGAATGGGAAGGAGTTGGATATCACGTCTCATGTTATAGGAAGGGTCTCAGGATTGGAATGACAAAGAGTTGGATATCACATCTCATGCTAAAGGAAGGGTCTCAGGTTTGATAGAAGCATTGAGATATCACATCTCATGCTATAGGAAGGAACTCAGGATTGCAATGGGAAGGAGTTGGATATCACATCTCATACCATAGGATGGGTCATCAGGTTTGGTATAAGCATTGAGATATCACATCTCTGCTATCGGAAGGGTCTCAGGATAGGAATTGGAAGGACTTAGATATCACATCTCATACTATAGGGAGGGTCTCAGTTTTGATATTAAAAGCATTGAGCTATCACATCTCATGCTATCGGAAGGGTCTCAGGATTGGAATGGGATGGAGTTGGATATCATATCTCAAGCTATCTCGGGATTGGAATGGGAAGGAGTTTGATATCACATCTCAAGCTATAGGAAGGGTCTCAGGTTTGGAAGGGGAAGGATTTGGATCTCACATCTCATGTTTTAGGACGGGTCTCAGGTTTGGTATTAGAAGCATTGAGATATCACATCTCATGGTATAGGAAGGGTCTCAGGATTCGAATGGGAAGGAGTTGGCTATCACATCTCAAGCTATCTCAGGATTGGAATGGGAAGGAGTTTGATATCACATCTCAAGCTATAGGAAGGGTCTCAGGTTTGGAAAGGGAAGGATTCGGATTTCACATCTCATGTTATAGGATGGTTCTCATGTTTGGTTTTAGTAGCATTGAGATATCACATCTCATGCTATCGGAAGGGTCTCAGGTTTGGAAAGGGAAGGATTTGGATTTCACATGTTATAGGATGGTTCTCAGGTTTGGTTTTAGAAGCATTAATATATAACATCTCATGCTATAGGAAGGGTCTCAGGTTTGGAAGGGGAAGGATTTGGATCTCACGTCTCATGTTTTAGGACCGGTCTCAGGTTTGGTATTAGAAGCATTGAAATATCACATCTCATGGTATAGGAAGGGTCTCAGGATTGGAATGGGACAGAGTTGGATATCACATTGAATGGGAAGGAGTTTGATATCACATCTCATGCTATAGGAAGGGTTTCAGGTTTGGTAGAAGCATTGAGATATCACATCTCATGCTATAGGAAGAGTCTCAGGTTTGGGAAGGGAAGGATTTGGATCTCACATCTTATGTTATAGGATGGTTCTCATGTTTGGTTTTTGAAGCATTGAGATATCACATCTCATGATATCGGAAGGGTCTCAGGTTTGGAATGGGAAGGAGTTGGATATCACATCTCATGTTATAGGAAGGATCTCAGGTTTGGTATTAGAAGCATTGAGATATCACATCTCATGCTATAGGAAGCGTCTCAGGATTGGAATGGGAAGGATTTGGATGTCACATCTCATGCTATAGGGAGGGTCTCAAGTTTGATATCAGAAGCTTTGAGATAACAAATCTCATGATATCGGAAGGGTCTCAGGATTGGAATGTGAAGGAGTTGGATATCACATCTCATGATAAAGGAAGGGTCTAAGGTTTGGAAGGGGAAGGATTTGGATATCACATCTCATGTTATAGGACGGGTCTCAGGTTTGGTATTAGAAGCATTGCGATATCAAGTCTCATGGTATAGGAGGGTCTCAGAATTGGAATGGGAAGGAGTTGGATATCACATCTCAAGCTATAGGAAGGGTCTCAGGTTTGGTATTAGAAGCATTGAGATATCACATCTCATGCTATAGGAAGGGTCTCAGGATTGGAATGGAAAGGAGTTGGATATCACATCTCATGCTATAGGAAGGGTCTCAGGAATGGAATGGGAAGGAGTTTTATATGACATCTCATGCCATAGGAAGGATCTCAGGTTTTGTATAAGCATTGAGATATCACATCTCATGCTATAGGAAGGGTATCAGGATTGGAATGGGAAGGAGTTGGATATCACATCTCATGCTAAAGGGAGGGTCTCAGGTTTAGAAGGGAAAGGATTTGGATATCACATCTCATGTTATAGGAAGGATCTCAGGTTTGGTATTAGAAGCATTGAGATATCACATCTCATGCTATCGGTAGGATCTCAGGTTTGGTATTAGAAGCATTGAGATATCACATCTCATGCTATAGGAAGTGTCTCAGGATTGGAATGGGAAGGAGTTGGATATCACATCTCATGTTATAGGAAGGATCTCATGTTTGGTATTAGAAGCATTGAGATATCACATCTCATGCTATAGGAAGGGTCTCAGGATTGGAATGGGAAGGAGTTGGATATCACATCTCATGCTAAATGAAGGGTCTCAGTTTTGGTAGAAGCATTGCGATATCACATCTCATGCTATAGGAAGGGTCTCAGGATTGGAATCGGAAGGAGTTGGATATCACATCTCATGCTATAGGAAGGGTCTCAGGTTTGGTATAAGCATTGAAATATCACATCTCTGCTATCGGAAGGGTCTCAGGATTGGAATTGGAAGGACTTAGATATCACATCTCATGCTATAGGGAGGGTCTCAGTTTTGATATCAGAAGCATTGAGATATCACATCTCATGCTATCGGAAGGGTCTCAGGATTGGAATGGGAGGAGCTGGATATCACATCTCATGCTAAAGGAAGGGTCTCAGGTTTGGAAGGGGAAAGATTTGGATATCACATCTCATGTTATAGGAGGGGTCTCAGGTTTGGTATTAGAAGCATTGTGATATCACATCTCATGCTATAGGAAGTGTCTCAGGATTGGAATGGGAAGGAGTTGGATATCACATCTCATGCTATAGGAAGGGTTTCAGGTTTGGTAGAAGCATTGAGATATCACATCTCATGCTATAGGAAGAGTCTCAGGTTTGGGAAGGGAAGGATTTGGATTTCACATCTCATGTTATAGGATGGTTCTCATGTTTGGTTTTTGAAGCATTGAGATATCACATCTCATGCTATCGGAAGGGTCTCAGGTTTGGAATGGGAAGGAGTTGGATATCACATCTCATGTTATAGGAAGGATCTCAGGTTTGGTATTAGAAGCATTGAGATATCACATCTCATGCTATAGGAAGGGTCTCCGGATTGGAATGTGAAGGATTTGGATATCACATCTCATGTTATAGGAAGGGTCTCAGGATTGGAATGGCAAGGAGTTGGATATCACATCTCATGCTAAAGGAAGGGTCTCAGTTTTGATAGAAGCATTGAGATATCACACCTCATGCTATAGGAAGGAACTCAGGATTGGAATGGGAAGGAGTTGGATATCACGTCTCATGTTATAGGAAGGGTCTCAGGATTGGAATGGCAAGGAGTTGGATATCACATCTCATGCTAAAGGAAGGGTCTCAGGTTTGATAGAAGCATTGAGATATCACATCTCATGCTATAGGAAGGAACTCAGGATTGGAATGGGAAGGAGTTGGATATCACATCTCATGCCATAGGAAGGGTTATCAGGTTTGGTATAAGCATTGAGATATCACATCTCTGCTATCGGAAGGGTCTCAGGATAGGAATGGGAAGGACTTAGATATCACATCTCATACTATAGGGAGGGTCTCAGTTTTGATATTAGAAGCATTGAGCTATCACATCTCATGCTATCGCAAGGGTCTCAGGATTGGAATGGGAGGAGCTGGATATCACATCTCATGCTAAAGGAAGGGTCTCAGGTTTGGAAGGGGAAGGATTTGGATATCACATCTCATGTTATAGGAGGGGTCTCAGGTTTGGTATTAGAAGCATTGTGATATCACATCTCATGCTATAGGAAGTGTCTCAGGATTGGAATGGGAAGGAGTTGGATATCACATCTCATGCTATAGGAAGGGTTTCAGGTTTGGTAGAAGCATTGAGATATCACATCTCATGCTATAGGAAGAGTCTCAGGTTTGGGAAGGGAAGGATTTGGATTTCACATCTCATGTTATAGGATGGTTCTCATGTTTGGTTTTTGAAGCATTGAGATATCACATCTCATGCTATCGGAAGGGTCTCAGGTTTGGAATGGGAAGGAGTTGGATATCACATCTCATGTTATAGGAAGGATCTCAGGTTTGGTATTAGAAGCATTGAGATATCACATCTCATGCTATAGGAAGGGTCTCCGGATTGGAATGTGAAGGATTTGGATATCACATCTCATGTTATAGGAAGGGTCTCAGGATTGGAATGGCAAGGAGTTGGATATCACATCTCATGCTAAAGGAAGGGTCTCAGTCTTGATAGAAGCATTGAGATATCACACCTCATGCTATAGGAAGGAACTCAGGATTGGAATGGGAAGGAGTTGGATATCACGTCTCATGTTATAGGAAGGGTCTCAGGATCGGAATGGCAAGGAGTTGGATATCACATCTCATGCTAAAGGAAGGGTCTCAGGTTTGATAGAAGCATTGAGATATCACATCTCATGCTATAGGAAGGAACTCAGGATTGGAATGGGAAGGAGTTGGATATCACATCTCATGCCATAGGAAGGGTTATCAGGTTTGGTATAAGCATTGAGATATCACATCTCTGCTATCGGAAGGGTCTCAGGATAGGAATGGGAAGGACTTAGATATCACATCTCATACTATAGGGAGGGTCTCAGTTTTGATATTAGAAGCATTGAGCTATCACATCTCATGCTATCGCAAGGGTCTCAGGATTGGAATGGGATGGAGTTGGATATCACATCTCAAGCTATCTCAGGATTGGAATGCGAAGGAGTTTGATATCACATCTCAAGCTATAGGAAGGGTCTCAGGTTTGGAAGGGGAAGGATTTGGATCTCACATCTCATGTTATAGGATGGTTCTCATGTTTGGTTTTAGTAGCATTGAGATATCACATCTCATGCTATCGGAAGCATATATATTGTGTTGATATGGTATGCGTTGGTTTAATATTGTGATATTGTGATTTTCTCGCTACGGTCATTGTTTTAAAGGCCTTAAAATAAATGTGTATACATTTTTATATAACAACTGTTTGGAGTAGTTTGTAAGTGTTCTTGCTTTGGGTGCTCATTGCGGGCTTTCAGTCACCCTCACCCCTCTTGAGACCTAGTCTTGACCGCTGTGATCGCTACCTTGATTGGTCTGGCTCGTCCAGAGGTTACCCTGTTCCAAGTAATTAGGTTGGCCTTCTGAACTTCTGCGCCACCAGGACAGAGTTCAGCAATCTGTCTTAACAAATTGGTGTACAGCGGTGGGATACGACTGAAGGTATCCAGTGTTGCGCTCGAACTAAGGCATTTCAGGTTATTCCAACCAGGACACGTAGTGAATTGTTGTAGTATAACTTTAAAAAGGCCATAGTCCTATCTAACAGTATGGAAACAAATACTTTGTTAACTTTAAATGCTTCCAAATCAGAAACACTGAAAAAGATGTGTGCGGAGAGAGGTGTTTCCTCTCAAGGCACGAAATTGGATATGATCCAAAGAATCATGGCATGGCAAGAAGCGCAGCTTGACGCTATAACTTCTGAGGACAGTGCGGAAGGAGGTGGGGCTGCTCTCACTGGTAGAACCGACGGTTCTGCCACTGCACTGATCCACCGCGACCACGAGGACAGGGAGGATGAGATGTCTAATGTTTCCTCTGCCAGTGCTGATGGGGAGGCTATGCTTGAATTCAAGAAGCAAGAGCTGCGGTTTAGGCAGAAGGAGCTTGAATTCAGCATAGCCAAACTAAAAATCGAACAGGCAGAAAAACAAAAAGACAGGGATCACCAGTTGGAACTGGCCAAGCTTCAGGTTGCAAATGGGTCCAAGGGTCCTGGACATGGGTCTGGGGCTTCCTCTCATCCACGGTTTCCGAAAGATCTGCTCAGTGTGTATGAGGAAAGGAATGACATTATGGACTGGCTGAATGCGTTTGAGTATGCATACGAAGTTCAACAAGTTGACAATGCTGATAAGATTGCATGGTTACTCAGCAGACTGCCCCATTCTGGCTGTAGTGCCATTATGGAAATGTCGAAGGCTGAGCAAGCTGATTTCGCAATGTTAAAGCAAACTCTCATTTTAAAGTTTGGGAAGACTCCGGCCCAATATTTGAAACGTTTCAGAGAGTATAAGAAAAAGGAAGGTGGTACTTGGGTATCTTATGTCACTGAATCCTTGAAAAACTTAACTGGCTGGGTCGAAGGTTATAAGGTTTCTACCGTCGAAGGCATGATAAATCTTGTCATGCTGGAACACATTTTTGCATCTTCTTCTCCAGAGCTTAAGCAGCATTTGGCCGATTCGAAGGAGATAGATCCTAAGAAGCTGGCCATTGCAGCCGACTTATGGGTGTCACATCGAGTGTCCCATAAGGACAAAACTCATCCTGGTAAGCAGGAGGAAGGGAAAAAGTCCAAAGATATGGAGGGTGGAGAATCAGCTAAATCTTCTTCTCATAAGGGCCACAAAAAGAAAAACAAGGGTAAGACACAAGAGAACTCACAGGGTAGTGGAGGTCAGCCTCCGAAACAGAACTCTGGTTACAATAAGCCTCCCTATGTAAACAGACCCAATGGATCTTGTTTTGCTTGTGGAGCAACTGACCACATGAAGGGGGATCCCCGGTGTAAGGTTAGACCTTTGGGGGTCCACTCCGCTAATCTGGCCTTCTCCTCCTACGAGGAAGAAGAGATTACAGGAGCATCCTTCTCCTCAGACTCATTTCCCAGCGGGATAGAGGCTGAGGTAGTTTTAGTGTCCCTGGGTTCCTGGGAGCCTAAAGTCGCAGAGGCTTATGCTAGGATTCCGGATAATACCAAGCACTACTTTAAAGACAGTGTGCTGATCAATGGAGTAGATACTCCAGCTCTTAGGGATAGTGGGTGCAGTCGCACTGTAGTGGATTCTACCTTGGTAGACTCAGAGGAAGTTGCCAGAGCTACTCTGATGCCCACTAAGTTGGCTGACGGCCCCCTCCGTATGTTCCCAGTAATACCTGTAAATCTTACTTTAAATGGTACAGCAGTCAGGATTCCAGTGAGCATTCAGAGAAACGTCCCGGGAAAGGTCTTGTTAGGTAATGATCTCAGAGCTTTAGGGCTCGTAGGAGACACTGCCGAAAGACCCTACACACGGTCTCAAGCACGGGCAGCATTGGCCAAGTCCAATACGCCGCCCCAGCTGAAGGGGAAACCCAAGGCGAAAGGAGTCGACAAGTCAAGACGAGGGAAAGAGAATATTCCCCCGAGCTCGCCTACCACTGCGGTGGAGGAAGTTGGTCAATCGCCCGGGCCTGACGAGGAGGTGGCGATGCCTGAAGTATTTGACCCCAACGATCATCCTGAACTAAAAGACTTGTTAGTTGAAGGAGGTCCTGATAGGGACGAATTCAGTAAAGGCCAACGTGAGTGCCCATCTCTGGAAGGCCTAAGGAGACAGGCCTGCTCCCAGCTTGATGGTGTACCTCCTGGGACGCATAGGATTTATTGGGAAGGTGGACTCCTGTATAGTGAGCCCACAGAGTCTATAGAAGGAGACCATAGGAGGTTGGTGGTTCCCCTTGCTGTTAGGCCCTTCCTCCTGCAGTTGGCGCATGAAGTTCCCCTTGCTGGTCACCTTGGTATGAAGAGGACCAAGCAAAGGTTATCCATGCACTTCTACTGGCCCAAGATGGGGGTGCAAGTAGAAAGTCACTGCAGGAGTTGTGCCTCCTGCCAGTTGTCTGGTAAGGTTGGCGCGACAATCCAAGCTCCGTTGGTACCGCTCCCAGTTGTGGGGGTACCATTTGAAAGGGTAGGGATCGACATCGTTGGTCCCCGTGACCCGCAAACATCCTCGGGCAATAGGTTTATCCTGGTGCTGGTCGACCATGCAACCAGATACCCTGAGGCCATCCCATTGAAAACTGTAACTGCCAAGTCAGTTGCAAAAGCTTTACTCGGCATATTTACCAGGGTTGGCTTCCCTAAAGAAGTTGTGTCGGATCGTGGCAGCAACTTTATGTCGAAGTATATGCAGGCTATGTGGAAAGAATGTGGGGTCACCTACAAGTTCTCTTCTGCATACCACCCCAGACCAATGGTCTGGTGGAACGTTTCAACAGAACGTTAAAGAGCATGATTGGGGCTCTGGAGGAAACTCAGAGAAGAAAATGGGATCTTCTTTTACCCTGCTTGTTTGCCTACCGAGAGGTACCACAGGAGGGTGTTGGCTTCAGCCCCTTCGAACTTCTGTTCGGTCATCCCGTACGGGGACCCTTAGCCATCGTCAAGGAGGGATGGGAGATGCCCACTCCCCCTGTTACTACCAACGTAGTTGATTATGTGCTAGGGCTCAGAAAACGGATGGTACTTCTGATGGGCTTGGCTAGTGATAAATTGAAGGCAGGACAAGCGCTGGTGAAACATTGGTACGACCAGAAAGCTTCCCTCATCAACTTTACACCTGGTCAGCAAGTCCTGATCATGAATCCCATAAGGCCTCGAGCTTTACAGGACAAATGGTCAGGCCCTTACACAGTGGTGGAGCCCCTGGGTGAGGTTAACTATTTAGTGGACCTTGGAAGGCCTGGACAGGCTCCAAAAGTGTTTCACGTGAATAGGCTGAAGGCTTTCGTCCCAAGAGTCGAAATCGTAGCACTGCTACTGGCTTCAGACGTTGAGGAAGAGGAGTCTGAACCTCTCCCCGACCTGTTCCAAAGCGGTCCTTCAGATAGCTCCTTTGAGGGTGTCCAAGTGGCCCCTCACCTGACTTCTGATCAGCAGGCTGAGGTGAAAAGTTTGCTTAGGCAGTTTTCCCCCCTGTTTTCACAGCCGCCTGGTTTGACACCTTGGTGCAAACATAACATTGACACAGGAGACAGTGTACCTACCAAAAGTAGGGGATACAGGATGTCAGACAAAGTACGGTCTTATATTAAGACCGAGGTCAACAAGATGTTAGACCTTGGGGTGATTGAACCCTCTAGTAGTCCTTGGTCCAGCCCTGTGGTTTTGGTTCCAAAGGCAGGCACTTCTGTTTGGTTCTACCAGTGAGAGCAGCCCCATCACCTTCCGCACTGTCCTCAGAAGTTATAGCGTCAAGCTGCGCTTCTTGCCACGCCACGATTCTTTGGATCATTTCCAATTTCGTGCCTTGAGAGGAAACACCTCTCTCCGCACACATCTTTTTCAGTGTTTCTGATTTGGAAGCATTTAAAGTTAACAAGGTATTTGTTTCCATACTGTTAGATAGGACGATGGTCTTTTTAAAGTTATACTACAACAATTCACTACGTGTCCTAGTTGGAATAACCTGAAATGCCTTAGTTTGTGCGCAACACTGGATACCTTCAGTCGTATCCCACCGCTGTACACCAATTTGTTAAGACGGATTTCTGAACTCTGTCCTGGTGGCGCAGAAGTTCAGAAGGCCAACCTAATTACTTGGAACAGGGTAACCTCTGGACGAGCCAGACCAATCAAGGTAGCGATCGCGGCGGTCAAGACTAGGTCTCAAGAGGGGTGGGGGTGACTGAAAGCCCGCAATGAGCACACAAAGCAAGATCACTTACAAACTACTCCAAACAGTTGTTATTTAAAAAATATATACACATTTATTTTAAGGCCTTTAAAACAATGACCGTAGCGAGAAAATCACAATATCACAATATTAAACCAACACATACCATATCAACACAATATATATACAAATACGACAGTCGCAAGCATTATATGCACGAAATGTGTAGTCCACCTAAAAGGGAAGGAATACAGGCAGTGCGAAGTAATGCTTAGACCCAGTTCGCCTTCAGAGGCACCTAACTAGATGGAAGTCCGGGCCCTGCGAAGAGTGGAGCCTTGTGCTCAAAGTACCTGCACGCGCTGGTGCCAACGGGCAAAAGGAGAAGCTCTTCAAAGGAAGTCAGGCAGTTTAGTTTAGTGCACAAAGAAGAAGAACAAGTTCTGCGACTCAAGCGCAGCCTCCACAGTGGGCAGAAGCAGAGCGCGAGTACGGACACGGGTGCTGTTTTACACAGTGGGGAAAAGCAATGGGCTCCTGCAGGAGGGCGACCAGATCCTAGCTATGCTACTCACCATTCCCCGATGCAAGCAGACCCAGGCTTCTCCGCGTCAGTTTCAGCAGCTGGCAGGTTCAGAAGAGCAGGGAACGCCTCGTCGTCGTGTTGAGTAAAAAGACGTCCCAATCGAAGAAACCCGCACAGTTTGTTACCACAGCAGGGCAACGGGGCGGCCGTGTGTATTTGAGCCAAATGTACACTACTCACTTCAGACCTGGGAACGCCAAGTGTACGAAGCGTGTGAGAGTGACAAGGACCCGAAATACTACACAACCTGGCGGCGGTTACAGAGCAAGACTCCCGGGTAAGCTGGTCAGTCAACTGGATGGCCCAGAGACGCTTCCGAAGGCTTACTGGCAGGAGATGGTGAAGATGCCGAGAATAGCTGTTCCCGCTATTCCAAGGGTCGAAGTACCAGTACAGGCCTTCTGGTTCGATCAAAGGTGAAAAGGGTTTCACAAGGCGACAGCAGTGCAGAGGAGAAGTCCTTCAGCGGGTCACCAGCGATTCCTCGGTTTAGCCTCTTGGTTGCAGGATACTTGGCTCCTGTATTCCTTCGTTCGTGACAACTCAGGAGATCGACCTCGTAGTGGTGTTTCCAGCCCCCTCTTATCCACGGTTCCCTTCGCGCCAAAACGGAGGGGACCCAATGGGAGATCCGCTTATCAACACTCACACCATTCGTGGACCAATCACGGACCACGGTGGTCCCAGGCATTCACACCACCCTAGACTCTCTGGCACCTAGGATATGTATTGGGACCAGACATCCCAGCCCACACCCTGGAGGCACATACAAGACATGTAGAAGCCCGCGAAAGCATCTGTGTTTCGCAGGAAAGTACATGCCCAAATAAGGAAGGCCCCGGGTCGGCTCGACCTGGGGAAGGTGAAGGGAGCAAGACGGTCAGCGGACAGGACAAAGGAGCCTCGTGGTCCGGCCATTTTGGGAGCCAGGCCACCATTTTGGGTTAAGCGCGGAAAACGCGCTTAGAACGCCAAAAGGAGCTCAAAATACAAAGAAACGATCGCTGCCACCATTCCCGTCCCTGAATTACTTGCACCGATCAGATACAATCCTAAACGAGTATCTAGGGCCTGTAGAAGGCTAGAGACCCAAGAGAGCTGTAACTTAGCTTACAGTGCCCTCTTGTGTCATGTTGCACGAAAGCCGCAACATGATAAAAGAAACTACGGGAAACAGCGTTCCCCGGTACTGACTGTCTTAAGGGCATGTCAGTTTCCCCGTAAGAAAGGAGCGAAAGCCCAGAGGAGTGCGGCAGAAGGCTGCACTTCTCTGGCAAAGTCAAGAACAAGGTGAAAAACAACAGCAAAAAGTTTAGGGGTTGCCACATGGAAGGAAAATTACCTACAATTACGAAATCTTTCCTAACAATATCCAACTCCTTCCCATTCCAATCCTGAGACCCTTCCGATAGCATGAAATGTGATATCTCAATGCTTCTAATATCAAAACTGAGACCCTCCCTATAGCATGAGATGTGATATCTAAGTCCTTCTCATTCCTATCCTGAGACCCTTCCGATAGCAGAGATGTGATATCTCAATGCTTATACCAAACCTGAGTCCCTTCCTTTAGCATGAGATGTGATATCCAACTCCTTCCCATTCCAATCCTGAGACCCTTCCGATAGCATGAAATGTGATATCTCAATGCTTCTAATATCAAAACTGAGACCCTCCCTATAGCATGAGATGTGATATCTAAGTCCTTCCCATTCCTATCCTGAGACCCTTCCGATAGCAGAGATGTGATATCTCAATGCTTATACCAAACCTGAGACCCTTCCTATGGCATGAGATGTGATATCCAACTCCTTCCCATTCCAATCCTGAGACCCTTCCTATAGCATGAGATGTGATATCTCAATGCTTCTATCAAACCTGAGTCCCTTCCTATAGCATGAGATGTGATATCTCAAAGCTTCTAATACCAAACCTGGGACCCGTCCTATAACATGAGATATGATATCCAAACCATGCATCACCACCGAAACCATCAAAGGTGCACTCATCAATGCGAGATCTGTAGTCGCCCATGCCCTAGACATAGCCGACATTATCTCCATCAATGATCTCGACTTCATAGCTATTACAGAGACCTGGCTCCACCCAGCGTCTGGCCCCTCTCTATCACTTGCTATACCCAATGACTATACCATCTACCGTGCAGACAGACAAACAGCTAAAGGTGGTGGAGTAGCCATTATTGCAAAAGCTCCATCAACATAAAACACATACAAAACCAATCCCTGCCATCAGCGGAACTACTCACCCTCAAACTATCCACAACGCACACAAGCACAATCACCATCCACCTCATTTACAGACCGCCAGGCCCTATACTATCCTTTAATGACGACATAGCCCTTTTACTCTCTAACAATATCAAACCTAACTCTCGACTACTCATCCTAGGAGACTTTAATCTAGGTCTCAATGATGAGAAAGATGACAAAGCTAACACTGTCGCCAACACCATTTCAGAATTAGGACTCACCCACCATATCGCACAACCCACACACAAAAAAGGCCGAATCCTTGACTGGATAGCTGACCTTAACTGCAACACCACCATCCTTTCCAACACTCCATGCGCTTGCACCGATCACTACCTCATTACCTTCACCATCAACAAAGGCACTCAAACACCAGGGCCTTCCCCCTATGCCCCACCCACACTCACAAGAAACAACAAAAATATCACAGTAGAGAAACTCCTCCCGTTACTCCAACCCATCATCGACTTCTCACCCACCATGACCAACCCTACTGAACTAGTAGAGTTATACAACACAACCATCCTTAAGGCCATTAACACCATAGCACCACTCACGCTTCGGAAAGCCAAACCACGCGCACACCTCAATTCTTGGTTCACCCCGAACTAAAAACACTCCGCAAATCCAAAAGACAAGCTGAATTAGCATGGAAACAGTCACCATCCACTATTAATAAGACATCTTACACACTGGCCTCGAACATCTATAAGTCAGCCATCATCCAGTCTAAAAAAAACATGTACAATGAAAGAATCTGCAACGCCAAATCCAATACCAAAGAGCTCTTCAATATCCTGAGAGAACTCGAATCACCTTCCCCCATTCCAGACACTTGCAACAAAGACATCCACTGGTGCACGAACATTCAGGAAGCACTCCTAGGCAAAATTGCCACGCTACAAGCCAAAATCCTGACAAAGAAAGAAAGCCTCACCCTCACTGATAACATCACCCCCTCTACACACACCTACACCACCCCCCAAAATGATGACATTAACCTCTTTGAGTTTTCCACCATAACCATCAAAGAGGTTGAAGAAATAATCTACTCTCTTAAACCATCCAAATGCCAAGGTGACACTTGCCCGGCCCCAGTCATTAAAGATGCAGCCAAACAACTTGCTCCTTTCATCACTTCCCTCATCAATTCATCTTTCACATCCAACGTAGTGCCCAACAACCTCAAGGACTCCTGGGTTCTTCCTTTACTTAAGAAGCCCACCCTTGACCCAAATGTCCCCACCAACTACAGACCCATTACAACTGTACCCTTCCTACTAAATATCCTTGACAGAGCTGCCTATCTCCAGATACAGAACCACCTTGAGAAAAATAACTTACTAGGACTCAGACAATCAGGATTCCGCCCCAAACACGGCACTGAGACCGCCCTGATTGACCTTAAGACACAGATGGACAACATTAAAGACAATGGCAAACTGGTCCTCCTTCTCCTTCTTGACTTATCGGCCGCCTTCGACCTGGTCAACCACGACATCCTCTGCAAACATCTATCCTCAGCAGCCAAATTCTCAGATAATGCCAACGCATGGATCCAATCCTTCCTTAACAACAGATCCATGAGAGTCTTCGCACCCACAGCCTCTGCCAACCCAGCCCCAGTCACTTGCGGTGTCCCCCAGGGCTCCTGCGTCTCCCCCACTCTATACAATGTGTTCACGAAACCCCTCTTTGACATATTGGACCGCTTGGGTGTCATCTACACCAACTACGCAGATGACACCCAAATACTGATCCCTTTAACAGGCGACTACTCCACCGACCTCACTGCTCTCAACAACATTTACTCCATTATCCAAGAATGGATGGCCAAGCATGGCCTATGCCTCAATGACGACAAGACCGAGCTTCTTCTCCTAGGTTCCCAACCCAGACTTAATAAACTCGACAAACTCTATCAGGCATTCACTATAGACGGCAATAACATCATCGTCTCTAACAGCGTCAAAACCCTAGGAATCTACCTCGACTCCTCCCTCACACTGACAAGACAGATCAATTCCATCTCATCCGCCACTGCTTACACCTGTAAGCTCATCAATGCCAGCAGACCTTACCTCTCACCATCCAACTGCACCACCTTAGCCAGAGCGCTAGTCCTCTCCAAAGTCGACTACTGCAATGCCCTATACTTGGGCACCAGTCAGAAAAACATTAACAAACTACAAGTCGTACAAAACAACGCCTTGCGAGCAGCCCTGAACATACCTAAACATGAACACATTTCGGACGCCAGACGCTCCTGCCATTGGCTATCCATACCACAAAGAATTGAATATAAAACCATCTCACTCACACACAAATGCCTAGCTAACCAAGCACCCAGATACCTATCCGACAACCTCACTCACCACACCCCAGCGCGCCCTACCAGATCAGCTCAAACACACTGCTTAAATATCCCAAGATTTAAGCTCCAAAAAGCAGGTGGCTCTAGCTTCCCCGTGCTTGCCTCCAAACTCTGGAATTCACTTCCACTCGAGCTGAGATCAGAACCGTCCTTTCACAGATTTAGACACAACACCAAAACATGGCTTCTATCCAAAGAAACGTAAACTGCCTAGCCCTATCTTACTAGCATGCACCAAGACTGTAAATTTGTAAATATGTAAATCGGTCTGTACATTACCTCTAACTGCGTGATAATGTCCCAAATGTATTGCTCTCATCCACCTTGACCATGCTATACCATATATGTAACTATCTGTAATTGAAACTGATTGACAACTCCCTCAATCTCTGTTACTGGTCCCCTAAAACCATATTTTATCATATTGTACTGTTGTATTAATCTTGTTGTATTCATCTCAAGCGCCTGGATGCCCCAGGGCCAGGCGACGCTATACAAATAATAAACTAAACTAAACTAAACTAAATCCTTCCCCTTCCAAAACTGAGACCCTTCCTTTAGCATGAGATGTGATATCCAAATCCTTCCCATTCCAATCCTGAAACCCTTCCTATAGCATGAGATGTGATATTTCAATGTTTCTAATAAAAAACCTGAGACCCTTCCTATAGCAAGAGATGTGATATCCCAATGCTTCTACAAAACCTGAGACCCATACCATGGCATGAGATGTGATATCAAACTCCCGTCCTATACCATGAGACTTGATAGCTCAATGCTTCTAATACCAAACCTGAGACCGGTCCAATAACATGAGATGTGATATCCAAATCCTTCCCCTTCCAAACCTTAGACCCTTCCTGTATCATGAGATGTGATATCCAAGTCCTTCCCATTCCATTCCTGAGACCCTTCCTATAGCATGAGATGTGATATCTCAATGCTTCTAATACCAAACCTGAGACCCTTCCTATAACATGAGATGTGATATCCAAGTCCTTCCCATTCCAATCCTGAGACCCTTCCTATAGCATGAGATGTGATATCTCAATGCTTCTAATGCCAAACCTGAGGCCCTTCCTATAACATGAATTGTGATATCCAAGTCCTTCCCATTCCAATCCTGAGACTCTTCCGATAGCAGAGATGTGATATCTCAATGCTTATACCAAACCTGAGACCCTTCCGATAGCATGAGATGTGATATCTCAATGCTTCTAATACCAAACCTGAGATCCTTCCTATAACATGAGATGTGATGTCCAAATCCTTCCCCTTCCAAACCTTAGACCCTCCCTTTAGCATGAGATGTGATATCCAACTCCTTCCCATTCCAATCCTGAGACCCTTCTGATGGCATGAGATGTGATATCTCAATGCCTCTAATACCAAACCTGAGATCCTACCTCTAACATGAAATGTGATATCCAACTCCTCCCCCTTCCAACCCTGAGAGCCTTCCTATAGAATGAGATGTGATATCCAAGTCCTTCCCATTCCAATCCTGAGACCCTTCCTATAACATGAGATGGGATATCCAACTCCTTCCAAATCCAATCCCGATACCCTTCCGATAGCATGTGATGTGATATCCCAATGCTTCTACAAAACCTGAGACCCATACCATGGCATGAGATGTGATATCAAACTCCTTCCCATTCCAATCCTGAGACCCTTCCTATTGCTTGAGATGTGATATCTCAATGCTTCTAATACCAAACCTGAGACCGGTCCTATAACATGAGATGTGATACCCAAATCCTTCCCCTTTCCAAACCTTAGACCCTTCCTATAGCATGAGATGTGATATCTCAATGCTTCTAATACCAAACCTGAGACCCTTCCTATAACGAGATGGGATATCCAACTCCTTCCCATTCCAATCCTGAGACCCTTCCGATAGCAGAGATGTGATATCTCAATGCTTATACCAAACCTGAGACCCTTCCTATGGCATGAGATGTCATATAAAACTCCTTCCGATTCCAATCCTGAGACCCTTCCTATAGCATGAGATGTGATATCTCAATGCTTCTAATACCAAACCTGAGATCCTTCCTATAACATGAGATGTGATATCAAACTCCTTCCCATTCCAAACCTGAGACCCTTCCGATAGCATGAGATGTGATATCTCAATGCTTCTAAAACCAAACATGAGAACCATCCTATAACATGAGATGTGAAATTCAAATCATTCCCTTTCCAAACCTGAGACCCTTCCTATAGCTTGAGATGTGATATCAAACTCCTTCCCATTCAATGTGATATCCAACTCCTTCCCATTCCAATCCTGAGACCCTTCCTATACCATGAGATGTGATATTTCAATGCTTCTAATACCAAACCTGAGACCCGTCCTAAAACATGAGATGTGAGATCCAAATCCTTCCCCTTCCAAACCTGAGACCTTTCCTTTAGCATGAGATATTATATCTTAATGCTTCTAAAACCAAACCTGAGAATCATCCTATAACATGTGAACTCCAAATCCTTCCCTTTCCAAACCTGAGACCCTTCCGATAGCATGAGATGTTATATCTTAATGCTTCTAAAACCAAACCTGAGAACCATGCTATAACATGCGAACTCCAAATCCTTCCCTTTCCAAACCTGAGACCCTTCCGATAGCATGAGATGTGATATCGCAATGCTACTAAAACCAAACATGAGAACCATCCTATTACATGAGATGTGAAATCCAAATCCTTCCCTTTCCAAACCTGAGACCCTTCCTATAGCTTGAGATGTGATATCAAACTCCTTCCCATTCCAATCCTGAGATAGCTTGAGATGTCATAGCCAACTCCTTCCCATTCCAATCCTGAGACCCTTCCTATACCATGAGATGTGATATCTCAATGCTTCTAATACCAAACCTGACACCCGTCCTAAAACATGAGATGTGAGATCCAAATCCTTCCCCTTCCAAACCTGAGATCTTTCCTTTAGCATGAGATGTGATATCCAACTCCTTCCCATTCTAATCCTGAGACCCTTCCTATAGCATGATATGTGATATCACAATGCTTCTAATACCAAACCTGAGATCCTTCCTATAACATGAGATGTGTATCCAACTCCTTCCCATTCCAAACCTGAGACCCTTCCTATAGCATGAGATGTGATATCTTAATGCTTCTAAAACCAAACCTGAGAACCATCCAATAACATATGTGAAATCCAAATCCTTCCCTTTCCAAACCTGAGACCCTTCAGATAGCATGAGATGTGATATCTCAATGCTTCTAAAACCAAACATGAGAACCATCCTATAACATGAGATGTGAAATCCAAATCCTTCTCTTTCCAAACCTGAGACCCTTCCTATAGCTTGAGATGTGCTATCAAACTCCTTCCCATTCCAATCCTGTGATAGCTTGAGATGTGATATCCAACTCCTTCCCATTCCAATCCTGAGACCCTTCCTATACCATGAGATGTGATTTCTCAATGCTTCCAATACCAAACCTGAGACCCGTCCTAAAACATGAGATGTGAGATCCAAATCCTTCCCCTTCCAAACCTGAGACCCTTCCTATAGCTTGAGATGTGATATCAAACTCCTTCCCATTCCAATCCTGAGATAGCTTGAGATGTGATATCCAACTCCTTCCCATTCCAATCCTGAGACCCTTCCGATAGCATGAAATGTGATATCTCAATGCTTCTAATATCAAAACTGAGACCCTCCCTATAGCATGAGATGTGATATCTAAGTCCTTCCCATTCCTATCCTGAGACCCTTCCGATAGCAGAGATGTGATATCTCAATGCTTATACCAAACCTGAGACCTTTCCTATGGCATGAGATGTGATATCCAACTCCTTCCCATTCCAATCCTGAGACCCTTCCTATAGCATGAGATGTGATATCTCAATGCTTCTATCAAACCCGAGTCCCTTCCTTTAGCATGAGATGTGATATCCAACTCCTTCCCATTCCAATCCTGAGACCCTTCCTATAGCATGAGATGTGATATCTCAAAGCTTCTAATACCAAACCTGGGACCCGTCCTATAACATGAGATATCATATCCAAATCCTTCCCCTTCCAAACCTGAGACCCTTCCTTTAGCATGAGATGTGATATCCAAATCCTTCCCATTCCAATCCTGAAACCCTTCCTATAGCATGAGATGTGATATTTCAATGTTTCTAATAAAAAACCTGAGACCCTTCCTATAGCAAGAGATGTGATATCCAAATCCTTACCATTCCAATACTGAGACCCTTCCTATAACATGAGATGTGATATCCAACTCCTTCCCATTCCAACCTGAGACCCTTCCTATAGCATGAGAAGGGATATCCAACTCCTTCCCATTCCAAACCTGAAACCCTTCCTATAGCATGAGATGTGATATCAAACTCCTTCCCATTCAATGTGATGTCCAACTCCGTCCCATTCCAATCCTGAGACCCTTCCTATACCATGAGATGTGATATCTCAATGCCTCTAAAACCAAACCTGAGATCCTACCTCTAACATGAAATGTGATATCCAACTCCTTCCCTTTCCAAACCTGAGAGCCTTCCTATAGCATGAGATGGGATATCCAACTCCTTCCAAATCCAATCCTGATACCCTTCCGATAGCATGAGATGTGATATCCCAATGCTTCTACAAAACCTGAGACCCATACCATGGCATGAGATGTGATATCAAACTCCCGTCCTATACCATGAGACTTGATATCTCAATGCTTCTAATACCAAACCTGAGACCGGTCCAATAACATGAGATGTGATATCCAAATCCTTCCCCTTCCAAACCTTAGTCCCTTCCTGTATCATGAGATGTGATATCCAAGTCCTTCCCATTCCAATCCTGAGACCCTTCCTATAGCATGAGATGTGATATCTCAATGCTTCTAATACCAAACCTGAGGCCCTTCCTATAACATGAATTGTGATATCCAAGTCCTTCCCATTCCAATCCTGAGACCCTTCCGATAGCAGAGATGTGATATCTCAATGCTTATACCAAACCTGAGACCCTTCCGATAGCATGAGATGTGATATCTCAATGCTTCTAATACCAAACCTGAGATCCTTCCTATAACATGAGATGTGATGTCCAAATCCTTCCCCTTCCAAACCTTAGACCCTCCCTTTAGCATGAGATGTGATATCCAACTCCTTCCCATTCCAATCCTGAGACCCTTCTGATGGCATGAGATGTGATATCTCAATGCCTCTAATACCAAACCTGAGATCCTACCTCTAACATGAAATGTGATATCCAACTCCTCCCCCTTCCAACCCTGAGAGCCTTCCTATAGAATGAGATGTGATATCCAAGTCCTTCCCATTCCAATCCTGAGACCCTTCCTATAACATGAGATGGGATATACAACTCCTTCCAAATCCAATCCCGATACCCTTCCGATAGCATGTGATGTGATATCCCAATGCTTCTACAAAACCTGAGACCCATACCATGGCATGAGATGTGATATCAAACTCCTTCCCATTCCAATCCTGAGACCCTTCCTATTGCTTGAGATGTGATATCCAACTCCTTCCCATTCCAATCCTGAGACCCTTCCTATAGCATGAGATGTGATATCTCAAAGCTTCTAATACCAAACCTGGGACCCGTCCTATAACATGAGATATCATATCCAAATCCTTCCCCTTCCAAACCTGAGACCCTTCCTTTAGCATGAGATGTGATATCCAAATCCTTCCCATTCCAATCCTGAAACCCTTCCTATAGCATGAGATGTGATATTTCAATGTTTCTAATAAAAAACCTGAGACCCTTCCTATAGCAAGAGATGTGATATCCAAATCCTTACCATTCCAATACTGAGACCCTTCCTATAACATGAGATGTGATATCCAACTCCTTCCCATTACAACCTGAGACCCTTCCTATAGCATAAGATATAATATCTCAATGCCTCTAATACCAAACCTGAGATTCTTCCTATAACATGAGATGTGATATCTCAATGCTTCTAATACCAAACCTGAGACCCTCCCTTTAGCATGAGATGTGATATCGGACTCCTTCCCATTCCAATCCTGAGACCCTTCTGATAGCATGAGATATGATATCTCAATGCCTCTAATACCAAACCTGAGATTCTTCCTATAACATGAGATGTGATATCTCAATGCTTCTAATACCAAACCTGAGACCCTCCCTTTAGCATGAGATGTGATATCCGACTCCTTCCCATTCCAATCCCGAGACCCTTCTGATAGCATGAGATGTGATATCTCAATGCCTCTAATACCAAACCTGAGATCCTTCCGATAGCATGAGATGTGATATCTCAATGCTTCTAATACCAAACCTGAGATCCTTCCGATAGCATGAGATGTGATATCTCAATGCTTCTAATACCAAACCTGAGACCCGTCCTAAAACATGAGATGTGAGATCCAAATCCTTCCCCTTCCAAACCTGAGACCCTTCCTATAGCTTGAGATGTGATATCAAACTCCTTCCCATTCCAATCCTGAGATAGCTTGAGATGTTATATCCAACTCCTTCCCATTCCAATCCTGAGACCCTTCCGATAGCATGAAATGTGATATCTCAATGCTTCTAATATCAAAACTGAGACCCTCCCTATAGCATGAGATGTGATATCTAAGTCCTTCCCATTCCTATCCTGAGACCCTTCCGATAGCAGAGATGTGATATCTCAATGCTTATACCAAACCTGAGACCCTTCCTATGGCATGAGATGTGATATCCAACTCCTTCCCATTCCAATCCTGAGACCCTTCCTATAGCATGAGATGTGATATCTCAATGCTTCTATCAAACCTGAGTCCCTTCCTTTAGCATGAGATATCATATCCAAATCCTTCCCCTTCCAAACCTGAGACCCTTCCTTTAGCATGAGATGTGATATCCAAATCCTTCCCATTCCAATCCTGAGACCCTTCCGATAGCAGAGATGTGATATCTCAATGCTTATACCAAACCTGAGACCCTTCCTATGGCATGAGATGTGATATCCAACTCCTTCCCATTCCAATCCTGAGACCCTTCCTATAGCATGAGATATGATATCTCAAAGCTTCTAATACCAAACCTGGGACCCGTCCTATAACATGAGATATCATATCCAAATCCTTCCCCTTCCAAACCTGAGACCCTTCCTTTAGCATGAGATGTGATATCCAAATCCTTCCCATTCCAATCCTGAAACCCTTCCTATAGCATGAGATGTGATATTTCAATGTTTCTAATAAAAAACCTGAGACCCTTCCTATAGCAAGAGATGTGATATCCAAATCCTTACCATTCCAATACTGAGACCCTTCCTATAACATGAGATGTGATATCCAACTCCTTCCCATTCCAACCTGAGACCCTTCCTATAGCATGAGAAGGGATATCCAACTCCTTCCCATTCCAAACCTGAAACCCTTCCTATAGCATGAGATGTGATATCAAACTCCTTCCCATTCAATGTGATATCCAACTCCGTCCCATTCCAATCCTGAGACCCTTCCTATACCATGAGATGTGATATCTCAATGCCTCTAATACCAAACCTGAGATCCTACCTCTAACATGAAATGTGATATCCAACTCCTTCCCTTTCCAAACCTGAGAGCCTTCCTACAGCATGAGATGTGATATCCAAGTCCTTCCCATTCCAATCCTGAGACCCTTCCTATAGCATGAGATGGGATATCCAACTCCTTCCAAATCCAATCCTGATACCCTTCCGATAGCATGAGATGTGATATCCCAATGCTTCTACAAAACCTGAGACCCATACCATGGCATGAGATGTGATATCAAACTCCCGTCCTATACCATGAGACTTGATATCTCAATGCTTCTAATACCAAACCTGAGACCGGTCCAATAACATGAGATGTGATATCCAAATCCTTCCCCTTCCAAACCTTAGACCCTTCCTGTATCATGAGATGTGATATCCAAGTCCTTCCCATTCCATTCCTGAGACCCTTCCTATAGCATGAGATGTGATATCTCAATGCTTCTAATACCAAACCTGAGACCCTTCCTATAACATGAGATGTGATATCCAAGTCCTTCCCATTCCAATCCTGAGACCCTTCCTATAGCATGAGATGTGATATCTCAATGCTTCTAATACCAAACCTGAGGCCCTTCCTATAACATGAATTGTGATATCCAGGTCCTTCCCATTCCAATCCTGAGACCCTTCCGATAGCAGAGATGTGATATCTCAATGCTTATACCAAACCTGAGACCCTTCCGATAGCATGAGATGTGATATCTCAATGCTTCTAATACCAAACCTGAGATCCTTCCTATAACATGAGATGTGATGTCCAAATCCTTCCCCTTCCAAACCTTAGACCCTCCCTTTAGCATGAGATGTGATATCCAACTCCTTCCCATTCCAATCCTGAGACCCTTCTGATGGCATGAGATGTGATATCTCAATGCCTCTAATACCAAACCTGAGATCCTACCTCTAACATGAAATGTGATATCCAACTCATCCCCCTTCCAACCCTGAGAGCCTTCCTATAGAATGAGATGTGATATCCAAGTCCTTCCCATTCCAATCCTGAGACCCTTCCTATAACATGAGATGTGATATCCAACTCCTTCCCATTCCAACCTTAGACCCTGCCTATAGCATGAGATGGGATATCCAACTCCTTCCAAATCCAATCCCGATACCCTTCCGATAGCATGTGATGTGATATCCCAATGCTTCTAGAACACCTGAGACCCATACCATGGCATGAGATGTGATATCAAACTCCTTCCCATTCCAATCCTGAGACCCTTCCTATTGCTTGAGATGTGATATCCAACTCATTCCCATTCCAATTCTGAGACCCGTCCTATACCATGAGACTTGATATCTCAATGCTTCTAATACCAAACCTGAGACCGGTCCTATAACATGAGATGTGATACCCAAATCCTTCCCCTTTCCAAACCTTAGACCCTTCCTATAGCATGAGATGTGATATCTCAATGCTTCTAATACCAAACCTGAGACCCTTCCTATAACGAGATGGGATATCCAACTCCTTCCCATTCCAATCCTGAGACCCTTCCGATAGCAGAGATGTGATATCTCAATGCTTATACCAAACCTGAGACCCTTCCTATGGCATGAGATGTCATATACAACTCCTTCTGATTCCAATCCTGAGACCCTTCCTATAGCATGAGATGTGATATCTCAATGCTTCTAATACCAAACCTGAGATCCTTCCTATAACATGAGATGTGATATCAAACTCCTTCCCATTCCAAACCTGAGACCCTTCCGATAGCATGAGATGTGATATCTCAATGCTTCTAAAACCAAACATGAGAACCATCCTATAACATGAGATGTGAAATCCAAATCATTCCCTTTCCAGACCTGAGACCCTTCCTATAGCTTGAGATGTGATATCAAACTCCTTCCCATTCAATGTGATATCCAACTCCTTCCCATTCCAATCCTGAGACCCTTCCTATACCATGAGATGTGATATTTCAATGCTTCTAATACCAAACCTGAGACCCGTCCTAAAACATGAGATGTGAGATCCAAATCCTTCCCCTTCCAAACCTGAGACCTTTCCTTTAGCATGAGATGTTATATCTTAATGCTTCTAAAACCAAACCTGAGAACCATCCTATAACATGTGAACTCCAAATCCTTCCCTTTCCAAACCTGAGACCCTTCCGATAGCATGAGATGTTATATCTTAATGCTTCTAAAACCAAACCTGAGAACCATGCTATAACATGTGAACTCCAAATCCTTCCCTTTCCAAACCTGAGACCCTTCCGATAGCATGAGATGTGATATCGCAATGCTACTAAAACCAAACATGAGAACCATCCTATTACATGAGATGTGAAATCCAAATCCTTCCCTTTCCAAACCTGAGACCCTTCCTATAGCTTGAGATGTGATATCAAACTCCTTCCCATTCCAATCCTGAGATAGCTTGAGATGTGATAGCCAACTCATTCCCATTCCAATCCTGAGACCCTTCCTATACCATGAGATGTGATATCTCAATGCTTCTAATACCAAACCTGACACCCGTCCTAAAACATGAGATGTGAGATCCAAATCCTTCCCCTTCCAAACCTGAGATCTTTCCTTTAGCATGAGATGTGATATCCAACTCCTTCCCATTCTAATCCTGAGACCCTTCCTATAGCATGATATGTGATATCACAATGCTTCTAATACCGAACCTGAGATCCTTCCTATAACATGAGATGTGTATCCAACTCCTTCCCATTCCAAACCTGAGACCCTTCCTATAGCATGAGATGTGATATCTTAATGCTTCTAAAACCAAACCTGAGAACCATCCAATAACATATGTGAAATCCAAATCCTTCCCTTTCCAAACCTGAGACCCTTCAGATAGCATGAGATGTGATATCTCAATGATTCTAAAACCAAACATGAGAACCATCCTATAACATGAGATGTGAAATCCAAATCCTTCTCTTTCCAAACCTGAGACCCTTCCTATAGCTTGAGATGTGCTATCAAACTCCTTCCCATTCCAATCCTGTGATAGCTTGAGATGTGATATCCAACTCCTTCCCATTCCAATCCTGAGACCCTTCCTATACCATGAGATGTGATATCTCAATGCTTCTAATACCAAACCTGAGACCCGTCCTAAAACATGAGATGTGAGATCCAAATCCTTCCTCTTCCAAACCTGAGACCCTTCCTATAGCTTGAGATGTGATATCAAACTCCTTCCCATTCCAATCCTGAGATAGCTTGAGATGTGATATCCAACTCCTTCCCATTCCAATCCCGAGACCCTTCCGATAGCATGAAATGTGATATCTCAATGCTTCTAATATCAAAACTGAGACCCTCCCTATAGCATGAGATGTGATATCTAAGTCCTTCCCATTCCTATCCTGAGACCCTTCCGATAGCAGAGATCTGATATCTCAATGCTTATACCAAACCTGAGACCCTTCCTATGGCATGAGATGTGATATCCAACTCCTTCCCATTCCAATCCTGAGACCCTTCCTATAGCATGAGATGTGATATCTCAATGCTTCTATCAAACCTGAGTCCCTTCCTTTAGCATGAGATGTGATATCCAACTCCTTCCCATTCCAATCCTGAGACCCTTCCTATAGCATGAGATGTGATATCTCAAAGCTTCTAATACCAAACCTGGGACCCGTCCTATAACATGAGATATCATATCCAAATCCTTCCCCTTCCAAACCTGAGAGCCTTCCTTTAGCATGAGATGTGATATCCAAATCCTTCCCATTCCAATCCTGAAACCCTTCCTATAGCATGAGATGTGATATTTCAATGTTTCTAATAAAAAACCTGAGACCCTTCCTATAGCAAGAGATGTGATATCCAAATCCTTACCATTCCAATACTGAGACCCTTCCTATAACATGAGATGTGATATCCAACTCCTTCCCATTCCAACCTGAGACCCTTCCTATAGCATGAGAAGGGATATCCAACTCCTTCCCATTCCAATCCTGAAACCCTTCCTATAGCATGAGATGTGATATCTCAATGTTTCTAATAAAAAACCTGAGACCCTTCCTATAGCAAGAGATGTGACATCCAAATCCTTCCCATTCCAATCCTGAGATCCTTCCTATTGGATGAGATGTGATATCCAACTCCTTCCCATTCCAATCCTGAGACCCTTCCTATAGCATGAGATATAATATCTCAATGCCTCTAATACCAAACCTGAGATTCTTCCTATAACATGAGATGTGATATCTCAATGCTTCTAATACCAAACCTGAGACCCTCCCTTTAGCATGAGATGTGATATCCGACTCCTTCCCATTCCAATCCCGAGACCCTTCTGATAGCATGAGATGTGATATCTCAATGCCTCTAATACCAAACCTAAGATCCTTCCGATAGCATGAGATGTGATATCTCAATGCTTCTAATACCAAACCTGAGATCCTTCCGATAGCATGAGATGTGATATCTCAATGCTTCTAATACCAAACCTGAGATCCTTCCTATAACATGAGATGTGATATCCAAATCCTTCCCCTTCTAAACCTGAGACCCTCCTTTTAGCATGAGATGTGATATCCAACTCCTTCCCATTCCAATCCTTATACCCTTCCGATATCATGAGATTTGTTATCTCAAAGCTTCTGATATCAAACTTGAGACCCTCCCTATAGCATGAGATGTGACATCCAAGTCCTTCCCATTCCAATCCTGAGACGCTTCCTATAGCATGAGATGTGATATCTCAATGCTTCTACCAAACCTGAAACCCTTCCTATAGCATGAGATGTGATATCAAACTCCTTCCCATTCAATGTGATATCCAACTCCGTCCCATTCCAATCCTGAGACCCTTCCTATACCATGAGATGTGATATCTCAATGCCTCTAATACCAAACCTGAGATCCTACCTCTAACATGAAATGTGATATCCAACTCCTTCCCTTTCCAAACCTGAGAGCCTTCCTACAGCATGAGATGTGATATCCAAGTCCTTCCCATTCCAATCCTGAGACCCTTCCTATAGCATGAGATGTGATATCCCAATGCTGCTACAAAACCTGAGACCCATACCATGGCATGAGATGTGATATCAAACTCGTGTCCTATACCATGAGACTTGATATCTCAATGCTTCTAATACCAAACCTGAGACCGGTCCAATAACATGAGATGTGATATCCAAATCCTTCCCCTTCCAAACCTTAGACCCTTCCTGTATCATGGGATGTGATATCCAAGTCCTTCCCATTCCATTCCTTAGACCCTTCCTATAGCATGAGATGTGATATCTCAATGCTTCTAATACCAAACCTGAGACCCTTCCTATAACATGAGATGTGATATCCAAGTCCTTCCCATTCCAATCCTGAGACCCTTCCTATAGCATGAGATGTGATATCTCAATGCTTCTAATACCAAACCTGAGGCCCTTCCTATAACATGAATTGTGATATCCAGGTCCTTCCCATTCCAATCCTGAGACCCTTCCGATAGCAGAGATGTGATATCTCAATGCTTATACCAAACCTGAGACCCTTCCGATAGCATGAGATGTGATATCTCAATGCTTCTAATACCAAACCTGAGATCCTTCCTATAACATGAGATGTGATGTCCAAATCCTTCCCCTTCCAAACCTTAGACCCTCCCTTTAGCATGAGATGTGATATCCAACTCCTTCCCATTCCAATCCTGAGACCCTTCTGATGGCATGAGATGTGATATCTCAATGCCTCTAATACCAAACCTGAGATCCTACCTCTAACATGAAATGTGATATCCAACTCCTCCCCCTTCCAACCCTGAGAGCCTTCCTATAGAATGAGATGTGATATCCAAGTCCTTCCCATTCCAATCCTGAGACCCTTCCTATAACATGAGATGTGATATCCAACTCCTTCCCATTCCAACCTTAGACCCTGCCTATAGCATGAGATGGGATATCCAACTCCTTCCAAATCCAATCCCGATACCCTTCCGATAGCATGTGATGTGATATCCCAATGCTTCTACAAAACCTGAGACCCATACCATGGCATGAGATGTGATATCAAACTCCTTCCCATTCCAATCCTGAGACCCTTCCTATTGCTTGAGATGTGATATCCAACTCATTCCCATTCCAATTTTGAGACCCGTCCTATACCATGAGACTTGATATCTCAATGCTTCTAATACCAAACCTGAGACCGGTCCTATAACATGAGATGTGATACCCAAATCCTTCCCCTTTCCAAACCTTAGACCCTTCCTATAGCATGAGATGTGATATCTCAATGCTTCTAATACCAAACCTGAGACCCTTCCCATAACGAGATGGGATATCCAACTCCTTCCCATTCCAATCCTGAGACCCTTCCGATAGCAGAGATGTGATATCTCAATGCTTATACCAATCCTGAGACCCTTCCTATGGCATGAGATGTCATATACAACTCCTTCCGATTCCAATCCTGAGACCCTTCCTATAGCATGAGATGTGATATCTCAATGCTTCTAATACCAAACCTGAGATCCTTCCTATAACATGAGATGTGATATCAAACTCCTTCCCATTCCAAAACTGAGACCCTTTCGATAGCATGAGATGTGATATCTCAATGCTTCTAAAACCAAACATGAGAACCATCCTATAACATGAGATGTGAAATCCAAATCATTCCCTTTCCAAACCTGAGACCCTTCCTATAGCTTGAGATGTGATATCAAACTCCTTCCCATTCAATGTGATATCCAACTCCTTCCCATTCCAATCCTGAGACCCTTCCTATACCATGAGATGTGATATTTCAATGCTTCTAATACCAAACCTGAGACCCGTCCTAAAACATGAGATGTGAGATCCAACTCCATCCCATTCCAATCCTGAGACCCTTCCGATAGCATGAGATGTGACAGCTCAATGCTTCTAATATCAAAACTGAGACCCTCCCTATAGTATGGGATGTGATATCTAAGTCCTTCCCATTCCTATCCTGAGACCCTTCCGATAGCAGAGATGTGATATCTCAATGCTTATACCAAACCTGATGACCCATCCTATGGCATGAGATGTGATATCCAACTCCTTCCCATTGCAATCCTGAGTTCCTTCCTATAGCATGAGATGTGATATCTCAATGCTTCTATCAAACCTGAGACCCTTCCTTTAGCATGAGATGTGATATCCAACTCCTTGCCATTCCAATCCTGAGACCCTTCCTATAACATGAGATGTGATATCCAACTCCTTCCCATTCCAATCCTGAGACTCCTCCTATAGCATGAGATGTGATATCTCAATGCTTCTAATACCAAACCTGGGACCCGTCCTATAACATAAGATATGAGATCCCAATCCTTCCCCTTCCAAACCTGAGACCCTTCCTTTAGCATGAGATGTGATATCCAAATCCTTCCCATTCCAATCCTGAAACCTTTCCTATAGCATGAGATGTGATAGCTCAATGTTTCTAATAAAAAACCTGAGACCCTTCCTATAGCAAGAGATGTGATATCCAAATCCTTCCCATTCCAATCCTGAGACCCTTCCTATAACGAGATGTGATATCCAACTCCTTCCCATTCCAACCTGAGACACTTCCTATAGCATGAGAAGGGATATCCAAATCCTTCCCATTCCAATCCTGAGATCCTTCCTATAACATGATGTGATATCCAATTCCTTCCCATTCCAAACCTGAGACCCTTCCTATTGGATGAGATGTGATATCCAACTCCTTCCCATTCCAATCCTGAGACCCTTCCTATACCATGAGGTGTGATATCTCAATGCTTCTAATACCAAACCTGGGACCCGCCCTATAACATGAGATATGATATCCAAATCCTTCCCCTTCCAAACCTGAGACCCTTCCTTTAGCATGAGATGTGATATCTTAATGCTCCTAAAACCAAACCTGAGAACCATCCTATAACATGTGAAATCCAAATCCTTCCCTTTCCAAACCTGAGACCCTTCCGATAGCATGAGATGTGATATCTCAATGCTACTAAAACCAAACATGAGAACCATCCTATAACATGAGATGTGAAATCCAAATCCTTCCCTTTCCAAACCTGAGACCCTTCCTATAGCTTGAGATGTGATATCAAACTCCTTCCCATTCCAATCCTGAGATAGCTTGAGATGTGATAGCCAACTCCTTCCCATTCCAATCCTGAGACCCTTCCTATACCATGAGATGTGATATCTCAATGCTTCTAATACCAAACCTGAGACCCGTCCTAAGACATGAGATGTGAGATCCAAATCCTTCCCCTTCCAAACCTGAGACCCTTCCTATAGCTTGAGATGTGATATCAAACTCCTTCCCATTCCAATCCTGAGATAGCTTGAGATGTGATATCCAACTCCATCCCATTCCAATCCTGAGACCCTTGCGATAGCATGAGATGTGATAGCTCAATGCTTCTAATATCAAAACTGAGACCCTCCCTATAGTCGGAGATGTGATATCTAAGTCCTTCCCATTCCTATCCTGAGACCCTTCCGATAGCAGAGATGTGATATCTCAATGCTTATACCAAACCTGATAACCCTTCCTATGGCATGAGATGTGATATCCAACTCCTTCCCATTCCAATCCTGAGTTCCTTCCTATAGCATGAGATGTGATATCTCAATGCTTCTATCAAACCTGAGACCCTTCCTTTAGCATGAGATGTGATATCCAACTCCTTCCCATTCCAATCCTGAGTTCCTTCCTATAGCATGAGGTGTGATATCTCAATGCTTCTATCAAAACAGAGACCCTTCCTTTAGCATGAGATGTGATATCCAACTCCTTGCCATTCCAATCCTGAGACCCTTCCTATAACATGAGATGTGATATCCAAATCCTTCACATTCCAATCCGGAGACTCTTCCTATAGCATGAGATGTGATATCTCAATGCTTCTAATACCAAACCTGAGATCCTTCCTATAACATGAGATGTGATATCCAACTCCTTCCCATTCCAAACCTGAGACCCTTCCGATAGCATGAGATGTGATATCTCAATGCTTCAAAAACCAAACATGAGAACCATCCTATAACATGAGATGTGAAATCCAAATCCTTCCCTTCCCAAACCTGAGACTCTTCCTATAGCATGAGATGTGATATCTCAATGCTTCTACCAAACCTGAAACCCTTCCTATAGCATGAGATGTGATATCCAACTCCTTCCCATTCCAATCCTGAGACACTTCCTATAGCATGAGATGTGATATCACAATGCTTCTAATACCAAACCTGAGACCCCTCCTATAACATGAGATGTGATATCCAAATCCTTCCCCTTCCAAACCTGAGACCCTTCCTTTAGCATGAGATGTGACATCCAGCTCCTCCCATTCCAATCCTGAGACCCTTCCGATAGCATGAGATGTGATATCCCAATGCTTCTACCAAACCTGAGACCCTTCCTATAGCTTGAGATGTGATATCCAACTCCTTCCCATTCCAATTCTGAGACCCTCCTATACCATGAGACTTGATATCGCAATGCTTCTAATACCAAACCTGAGACCCATCCTATAACATGAGATGTGATATCCAAATCCTTCCCCTTCCAAACCTTAGACCCTTCCTTTATCATGAGATGTGATATCCAACTCCTTCACATTCCAATCCTGAGACCCTTCAGATATCATGAGATTTGTTATCTCAAAGCTTCTGATATCAAACTTGAGACCCTCCCTATAGCATGAGATGTGACATCCAAGTCCTTCCCATTCCAATCCTGAGACGCTTCCTATAGCATGAGATGTGATATCTCAATGCTTCTACCAAACCTGAAACCCTTCCTATAGCATGAGATGTGATATCAAACTCCTTCCCATTCAATGTGATATCCAACTCCGTCCCATTCCAATCCTGAGACCCTACCTATACCATGAGATGTGATATTTCAATGCTTCTAATACCAAACCTAAGACCCGTCCTAAAACATGAGATATGAGATCCGAATCCTTCCCCTTCCAAACCTGAGACCCTTCCTATAGCATGAGATGTTATATCTTAATGCTTCTAAAACCAAACCTGAGAACCATCCTATAACATGTGAAATCCAAATCCTTCCCTTTCCAAACCTGTTAGGAAAGATTTCGTAATTGTAGGGAATTTTCCTTCCATGTGGCAACCCCTAAACTTTTTGCTGTTGTTTTTCACCTTGTTCTTGACTTTGCCAGAGAAGTGCAGCCTTCTGCCGCACTCCTCTGGGCTTTCGCTCCTTTCTTACGGGGAAACTGACATGCCCTTAAGACAGTCAGTACCGGGGAACGCTGTTTCCCGTAGTTTCTTTTATCATGTTGCGGCTTTCGTGCAACATGACACAAGAGGGCACTGTAAGCTAAGTTACAGCTCTCTTGGGTCTCTAGCCTTCTACAGGCCCTAGATACTCGTTTAGGATTGTATCTGATCGGTGCAAGTAATTCAGGGACGGGAATGGTGGCAGCGATCGTTTCTCTGTATTTTGAGCTCCTTTTGGCGTTCTAAGCGTGTTTTCCGCGCTTAACCCAAAATGGTGGCCTGGCTCCCAAAATGGCCAGACCACGAGGCTCCTTTGTCCTGTCCGTTGACCGTCTTGCTCCCTTCACCTTCCCCAGGTCGAGCCGACCCGGGGCCTTCCTTATTTGGGCATGTACTTTCCCGCGAAACACAGATGCTTTCGCGGGCTTCTACATGTCTTGTGTGTGCCTCCAGGGTGTGGGCTGGGATGTCTGGTCCCAATACACATCCTGGGTGCCAGAGAGTCTAGGGTGGTGTGAATGCCTGGGACCACCGTGGTCCGTGATTGGTCCACGTATGGTATGTGTGTTGATGTGCGGATCTCCCATTGGCTCCCCTCCGTTTTGGCGCGAAGGGAACCGTGGATAAGAGGGGGCTGGAAACACCACTACCATGTCGATCTCCTGAGTTCTCACGAACGAAGGAATACAGGAGCCAAGTATCCTGCAACCAAGAGGCTGGACCGAGGAATCGCTGGTGACCCGCTGAAGGAATCCTCCTTTGCACTGCTGTCGTCCTGTGAAACCCTTTCCTCCTTGGATCGAACCAGAAGGCCTGTACTGGTGCTTCGACCTTTGGAATAGCAGGAACAGCTATTCCCGGCGACTTCATCATCTCCTGCCAAGTAAGCCTTCGGAAGTGTCTCTGGGCCATCCAGTTGACTGACCAGCTTACAAGGGAGTCCTGCTCTGTAACTGCTGCCAGGTTGTGTTGTATTTCGAGTCCTTGTCACTCTCCCACGCTTCGTACGCTTGGCGTTCCCAAGGCTGAAGGGAGGAGTGTACATTTGGCTTGAATACACACGGCCGCTCCGTTGTCCTGCTGCGGCAACAAAACTGTGCTGGTTTCGTCGATTGGGACGTCTTTTTGCTCTACACGACTACGAGGCGTTCCCTGCTCTTCTGAACCTGCCAGCTGCTGAAACTAACGTGGAGAAGCCTGGGTCTGCTTGCTTCGGGGACCGGTGAGTAGTTTAGCTAGGATCTGGTCGCCCTCCTGCAGTATCCCATTGCCTTTCCCTGCTGTGTAAAAACAGCACCCTTTTGCCGTACTCGCGCTCTGCTTCTGCTCGCTGTGGAGGCTGCGCTTGAGTTGCGGAACCTGTTCTCCTTCTGCTGTGCACTAACCCGAACTGCCTGACTTCCTCCGAAGAGCTTCCCCTTTTGCCCGTTGGCACAGGCGTGGCAGGTACTTTGAGCACAAGGCTCCACTCTTCGCAGGGCTCGGACTTCCATCTAGTTAGGTGCCTCTGAAGGCGAACTGAGTCTAAAGCGTTATCGCACTGCCTGTTTTCCTTTCCTTTCAGGTGGACTACATATTTCGTGCTTTAAACGCTTGCGACTGTGTATTTGTATATATATTGTGTTGATATGGTATGTGTTGGTTTAATATTGTGATATTGTGATTTTCTCGCTACGGTCGTTGTTTTAAAGGCCTTAAAATAAATGTGTTTATATTTTTGATATGACAACTGTTTGGAGTAGTTTGTAAGCGCTCTTGCTTTGTGTGCTCATTGCGGGCTTTCAGTCACCCTCACCCCTCTTGAGACCTAGTCTTGACCGCCGCGATCGCTACCTTGATTGGTCTTGCTTGTCCAGAGGTTACCCTGTTCCAAGTAATTAGGTTGGCCTTCTGAACTTCTGCGCCACCAGGACAGAGTTCAGAAATCCGTCTTAACAAAACCTGAGACCCTTCCGATAGCATGAGATGTGATATCTCAATGCTACTAAAAACCAAACATGAGAACCATCCTATAACATGAGATGTGAAATCCAAATCCTTCCCTTTCCAAACCTGAGACCCTTCCTATAGCTTGAGATGTGATATCAAACTCCTTCCCATTCCAATCCTGAGATAGCTTGAGATGTGATATCCAACTCCATCCCATTCCAATCCTGAGACCCTTGCGATAGCATGAGATGTGATAGCTCAATGCTTCTAATATCAAAACTGAGACCCTCCCTATAGTATGAGATGTGATATCGAAGTCCTTCCCATTCCTATCCTGAGACCCTTCCGATAGCAGAGATGTGATATCTCAATGCTTATACCAAACCTGATAACCCTTCCTATGGCATGAGATGTGATATCCAACTCCTTCCCATTCCAATCCTGAGTTCCTTCCTATAGCATGAGATGTGATATCTCAATGCTTCTATCAAACCTGAGACCCTTCCTTTAGCATGAGATGTGATATCCAACTCCTTGCCATTCCAATCCTGAGACCCTTCCTATAACATGAGACGTGATATCCAACTCCTTCCCATTCCAATCCTGAGTTCCTTCCTATAGCATGAGGTGTGATATCTCAATGCTTCTATCAAAACTGAGACCCTTCCTTTAGCATGAGATGTGATATCCAACTCCTTGCCATTCCAATCCTGAGACCCTTCCTATAACATGAGATGTGATATCCAAATCCTTCACATTCCAATCCGGAGACCCTTCCTATAGCATGAGATGTGATATCTCAATGCTTCTAATACCAAACCTGAGATCCTTCCCATAACATGAGATGTGATATCCAACTCCTTCCCATTCCAAACCAGAGACCCTTCCGATAGCATGAGATGTGATATCTCAATGCTTCAAAAACCAAACATGAGAACCATCCTATAACATGAGATGTGAAATCCAAATCCTTCCCTTCCCAAACCTGAGACTCTTCCTATAGCATGAGATGTGATATCTCAATGCTTCTACCAAACCTGAAACCCTTCCTATAGCATGAGATGTGATATCCAACTCCTTCCCATTCCAATCCTGAGACACTTCCTATAGCATGAGATGTGATATCACAATGCTTCTAATACCAAACCTGAGACCCCTCCTATAACATGAGATGTGATATCCAAATCCTTCCCCTTCCAAACCTGACACCCTTACTTTAGCATGAGATGTGATATCCAGCTCCTCCCATTCCAATCCTGAGACCCTTCCGATAGCATGAGATGTGATATCTCAATGCTTCTGATATCAAAACTGAGACCCTCCCTATAGCATGAGATGTGATATCTAAGTCCTTCCCATTCCAATCCTGAGACCCTTCCGATAGCAGAGATGTGATATTTCAATGCTTATACCAAACCTGAGACCCTTCCTATAGCATGAGATGTGATATCCAACTCCTTCCGATTCCAATCCTGAGACCCTTCCTATAGCATGAGATGTGATATCGCAATGCTTCTACCAAAACTGAGACCCTTCATTTAGCATGAGATGTGATATCCAACTCCTTCCCATTCCAATCCTGAGACCCTTCCTATAGCATGAGATGTGATATCTCAATGCTTCTAATACCAAACATGAGATCCTTCCTATAACATGAGATGTGATATCCAACTCCTTCCCATTCCAATCCTGAGACCCTTCCTATAGCATGAAATGTGATATCTCAATGCTTCTAATACCAAACCTGAGATCCTTCCGATAGCATGAGATGTGATATTTCAATGCTTCTAATACCAAACCTGAGAACCTTCCTATAACATGAGATGTGATATCCAAATCCTTCCCCTTCTAAACCTGAGACCCTCCCTTTAGCATGAGATGTGATATCCAACGCCTTCCCATTCCAATCCTGATACCCTTCTGATAGCATGAGATGTGATATCTCAATGCCTCTAATACCAAACCTGAGATCCTACCTCTAACATGAAATGTGATATCCAACTCCTTCCCTTTCCAAACCTGAGAGCCTTCCTACAGCATGAGATGTGATATCCAAGTCCTTCCCATTCCAATCCTGAGACCCTTCCTATAGCATGAGATGGGATATCCAAGTCCTTCCCATTCCATTCCTGAGACCCTTCCTGTAGCATGAGATGTGATATCTCAATGCTTCTAATACCAAACCTGAGACCCTTCCTATAACATGAGATGTGATATCCAAGTCCTTCCCATTCCAATCCTGAGACCCTTCCTATAGCATGAGATGTGATATCTCAATGCTTCTAATACCAAACCTGAGGCCCTTCCTATAACATGAATTGTGATATCCAAGTCCTTCCCATTCCAATCCTGAGACCCTTCCGATAGCAGAGATGTGATATCTCAATGCTTTTACCAAACCTGAGACCCTTCCGATAGCATGAGATGTGATATCTCAATGCTTCTAATACCAAACCTGAGATCCTTCCTATAACATGAGATGTGATGTCCAAATCCTTCCCCTTCCAAACCTTAGACCCTCCCTTTAGCATGAGATGTGATATCCAACTCCTTCCCATTCCAATCCTGAGACCCTTCTGATGGCATGAGATGTGATATCTCAATGCCTCTAATACCAAACCTGAGATCCTACCTCTAACATGAAATGTGATATCCAACTCCTCCCCCTTCCAACCCTGAGAGCCTTCCTATAGAATGAGATGTGATATCCAAGTCCTTCCCATTCCAATCCTGAGACCCTTCCTATAACATGAGATGTGATATCCAACTCCTTCCCATTCCAACCTTAGACCCTGCCTATAGCTTGAGATGGGATATCCAACTCCTTCCAAATCCAATCCCGATACCCTTCCGATAGCATGTGATGTGATATCCCAATGCTTCTACAAAACCTGAGACCCATACCATGGCATGAGATGTGATATCAAACTCCTTCGCATTCCAATCCTGAGACACTTCCTATTGCTTGAGATGTGATATCCAACTCATTCCCATTCCAATTCTGAGACCCGTCCTATACCATGAGACTTGATATCTCAATGCTTCTAATACCAAACCTGAGACCGGTCCTATAACATGAGATGTGATACCCAAATCCTTCCCCTTTCCAAACCTTAGACCCTTCCTATAGCATGAGATGTGATATCTCAATGCTTCTAATACCAAACCTGAGACCCTTCCTATAACGAGATGGGATATCCAACTCCTTCCCATTCCAATCCTGAGACCCTTCCGATAGCAGAGATGTGATATCTCAATGCTTATACCAAACCTGAGACCCTTCCTATGGCATGAGATGTCATATACAACTCCTTCCGATTCCAATCCTGAGACCCTTCCTATAGCATGAGATGTGATAACTCAATGCTTCTAATACCAAACCTGAGATCCTTCCTATAACATGAGATGTCATATACAACTCCTTCCGATTCCAATCCTGAGACCCTTCCTATAGCATGAGATGTGATATCTCAATGCTTCTAATACCAAACCTGAGATCCTTCCTATAACATGAGATGTGATATCAAACTCCTTCCCATTCCAAACCTAAGACCCTTCCGATAGCATGAGATGTGATATCTCAATGCTTCTAAAACCAAACATGAGAACCATCCTATAACATGAGATGTGAAATCCAAATCATTCCCTTTCCAAACCTGAGACCCTTCCTATAGCTTGAGATGTGGTATCAAACTCCTTCCCATTCAATGTGATATCCAACTCCTTCCCATTCCAATCCTGAGAACCTTCCTATACCATGAGATGTGATATTTCAATGCTTCTAATACCAAACCTGAGACCCGTCCTAAAACATGAGATGTGAGATCCAAATCCTTCCCCTTCCAAACTGAGACCTTTCCTTTAGCATGAGATGTTATATCTTAATGCTTCTAAAACCAAACCTGAGAACCATCCTATAACATGTGAACTCCAAATCCTTCCCTTTCCAAACCTGAGACCCTTCCGATAGCATGAGATGTTATATCTTAATGCTTCTAAAACCAAACCTGAGAACGATGCTATAACATGTGAACTCCAAATCCTTCCCTTTCCAAACCTGAGACCCTTCCGATAGCATGAGATGTGATATTGCAATGCTACTAAAACCAAACATGAGAACCATCCTATTACATGAGATGTGAAATCCAAATCCTTCCCTTTCCAAACCTGAGACCCTTCCTATAGCTTGAGATGTGATATCAAACTCCTTCCCATTCCAATCCTGAGATAGCTTGAGATGTGATAGCCAACTCCTTCCCATTCCAATCCTGAGACCCTTCCTATACCATGAGATGTGATATCTCAATGCTTATAATACCAAACCTGAGACCCGTCCTAAAACATGAGATGTGAGATCCAAATCCTTCCCCTTCCAAACCTGAGACCCTTCCTATAGCTTGAGATGTGATATCAAACTCCTTCCCATTCCAATCCCGAGATAGCTTGAGATGTGATATCCAACTCCATCCCATTCCAATCCTGAGACCCTTCCGATAGCATGAGATGTGACAGCTCAATGCTTCTAATATCAAAACTGAGACCCTCCCTATAGTATGAGATGTGATATCTAAGTCCTTCCCATTCCTATCCTGAGACCCTTCCGATAGCAGAGATGTGATATTTCAATGCTATACCAAACCTGATAACCCTTCCTATGGCATGAGATGTGATATCCAACTCCTTCCCATTCCAATCCTGAGTTCCTTCCTATAGCATGAGATGTGATATCTCAATGCTTCTATCAAACCTGAGACCCTTCCTTTAGCATGAGATGTGATATCCAACTCCTTGCCATTCCAATCCTGAGACCCTTCGTATAACATGAGACGTGATATCCAACTCCTTCCCATTCCAATCCTGAGTTCCTTCCTATAGCATGAGGTGTGATATCTCAATGCTTCTATCAAAACTGAGACCCTTCCTTTAGCATGAGATGTGATATCCAACTCCTTGCCATTCCAATCCTGAGACCCTTCCTATAACATGAGATGTGATATCTCAATGCTTCAAAAACCAAACATGAGAACCATCCTATAACATGAGATGTGAAATCCAAATCCTTCCCTTCCCAAACCTGAGACTCTTCCTATAGCATGAGATGTGATATCTCAATGCTTCTACCAAACCTGAAACCCTTCCTATAGCATGAGATGTGATATCCAACTCCTTCCCATTCCAATCCTGAGACACTTCCTATAGCATGAGATGTGATATCACAATGCTTCTAATACCAAACCTGAGACCCCTCCTATAACATGAGATGTGATATACAAATCCTTCCCCTTCCAAACCTGAGACCCTTCCTTTAGCATGAGATGTGATATCCAGCTCCTCCCATTCCAATCCTGAGACCCTTCCGATAGCATGAGATATGATATCTCAATGCTTCTGATATCAAAACTGAGACCCTCCCTATAGCATGAGATGTGATATCTAAGTCCTTCCCATTCCAATCCTGAGACCCTTCCGATAGCAGAGATGTGATATTTCAATGCTTATACCAAACCTGAGAGCCTTCCTACAGCATGAGATGTGATATCCAAGTCCTTCCCATTCCAATCCTGAGACCCTTCCAATAGCATGAGATGGGATATCCAACTCCTTCCAAATCCAATCCTGATACCGTTCCGATAGCATGAGATGTGATATCCCAATGCTTCTACAAAACCTGAGACCCATACCATGGCATGAGATGTGATATCAAACTCCCGTCCTATACCATGAGACTTGATATCTCAATGCTTCTAATACCAAACCTGAGACCGGTCCAATAACATGAGATGTGATATCCAAATCCTTCCCCTTCCAAACCTTAGACCCTTCCTGTATCATGAGATGTGATATCCAAGTCCTTCCCATTCCATTCCTGAGACCCTTCCTATAGCATGAGATGTGATATCTCAATGCTTCTAATACCAAACCTGAGACCCTTCCTATAACATGAGATGTGATATCCAAATCCTTCCCATTTCAATCCTGAGACCCTTCCTATAACATGAGATGTGATATCCAACTCCTTCCCATTCCAACCTGAGATCCTTCCTATAGCATGAGAAGGGATATCCAACTCCTTCCCATTCCAATCCTGAAACCCTTCCTATAGCATGAGATGTGATATCTCAATGTTTCTAATAAAAAACCTGAGACCCTTCCTATAGCAAGAGATGTGACATCCAAATCTTTCCCATTCCAATCCTGAGATCCTTCCTATTGGATGAGATGTGATATCCAACTCCTTCCCATTCCAATCCTGAGACCCTTCCTATACCATGAGATGTGGTATCTCAATGCTTCTACCAAAACTGAGACCCTTCCTTTAGCATGAGATGTGATATCCAACTCCTTCCCATTCCAATCCTGAGACCCTTCCTATAGCATGAGATCTGATATCTCAATGCCTCTAATACCAAACCTGAGATTCTTCCTATAACATGAGATGTGATATCTCAATGCTTCTAATACCAAACCTGAGACCCTCCCTTTAGCATGAGATGTGATATCCGACTCCTTCCCATTCCAATCCTGAGACCTTTCTGATAGCATGAGATGTGATATCTCAATGCCTCTAATACCAAACCTGAGATTCTTCCTATAACATGAGATGTGATATCTCAATGCTTCTAATACCAAACCTGAGACCCTCCCTTTAGCATGAGATGTGATATCCGACTCCTTCCCATTCCAATCCTGAGACCCTTCTGATAGCATGAGATGTGATATCTCAATGCCTATAATACCAAACCTGAGATCCTTCCGATAGCATGAGATGTGATATCTCAATGCTTCTAATACCAAACCTGAGATCCTTCCTATAACATGAGATGTGATATCCAAATCCTTCCCCTTCCAAACCTGAGACCCTCCCTTTAGCATGAGATGTGATATCCAACTCCTTCCCATTCCAATCCTGAGACCCTTCCGATAGCAGAGATGTGATATCTCAATGCTTATATCAAACCTGAGACCCTTCCTATGGCATGAGATGTCAAATACAACTCCTTCCGATTCCAATGCTGAGACCCTTCCTATAGCATGAGATGGGATATCTCAATGCTTATACCAAACCTGAGACCCTTCCTATAGCATGAGATGTGGTATCCAACTCCTTCCGATTCCAATCCTGAGACCCTTCCTATAGCATGAGATGTGATATCTCAATGCTTCTAATACCAAACCTGAGATCCTTATAACATGAGATGTGATATCCAACTCCTTCCCATTCCAAACCTGAGACCCTTACGATAGCATGAGATGTGATATCAAACTCCTTCCCATTCCAATCCTGAGATAGCTTGAGATGTGATATCCAACTCCTTCCCATTCCAATCCTGAGACCCTTCCTATACCATGAGATGTGATATCTCAATGCTTCTAATACCAAACCTGACACCCGTCCTAAAACATGAGATGTGAGATCCAAATCCTTCCCCTTCCAAACCTGAGATCTTTCCTTTAGCATGAGATGTGATATCCAAATCCTTCCCCTTCCAAACCTGAGACCCTCCCTTTAGCATGAGATGTGATATCCAACTCCTTCCCATTCCAATCCTGAGACCCTTCCGATAGCAGAGATGTGATATCTCAATGCTTATACCAAACCTGAGACCCTTCCTATGGCATGAGATGTCAAATACAACTCCTTCCGATTCCAATGCTGAGACCCTTCCTATAGCATGAGATGGGATATCTCAATGCTTATACCAAACCTGAGACCCTTCCTATAGCATGAGATGTGGTATCCAACTCCTTCCGATTCCAATCCTGAGACCCTTCCTATAGCATGAGATGTGATATCTCAATGCTTCTAATACCAAACCTGAGATCCTTATAACATGAGATGTGATATCCAACTCCTTCCCATTCCAAACCTGAGACCCTTACGATAGCATGAGATGTGATATCAAACTCCTTCCCATTCCAATCCTGAGATAGCTTGAGATGTGATATCCAACTCCTTCCCATTCCAATCCTGAGACCCTTCCTATAGCATGATATGTGATATCACAATGCTTCTAATACCAAACCTGAGATCCTTCCTATAACATGAGATGTGTATCCAACTCCTTCCCATTCCAAACCTGAGACCCTTCCTATAGCATGAGATGTGATATCTTAATGCTTCTAAAACCAAACCTGAGAACCATCCAATAACATATGTGAAATCCAAATCCTTCCCTTTCCAAACCTGAGACCCTTCAGATAGCATGTGGTGTGATATCTCAATGCTTCTAAAACCAAACATGAGAACCATCCTATAACATGAGATGTGGAATCCAAATCCTTCCCTTTCCAAACCTGAGACCCTTCCTATAGCTTGAGATGTGCTATCAAACTCCTTCCCATTCCAATCCTGTGATAACTTGAGATGTGATATCCAACTCCTTCCCATTCCAATCCTGAGACCCTTCCTATACCATGAGATGTGATATCTCAATGCTTCTAATACCAAACCTGAGACCCGTCCTAAAACATGAGATGTGAGATCCAAATCCTTCCCCTTCCAAACCTGAGACCCTTCCTATAGCTTGAGATGTGATATCAAACTCCTTCCCATTCCAATCCTGAGATAGCTTGAGATGTGATATCTGTTAAGACGGATTTCTGAACTCTGTCCTGGTGGCGCAGAAGTTCAGAAGGCCAACCTAATTACTTGGAACAGGGTAACCTCTGGACGAGCCAGACCAATCAAGGTAGCGATCGCGGCGGTCAAGACTAGGTCTCAAGAGGGGTGAGGGTGACTGAAACCCCGCAATGAGCACACAAAGCAAGATCACTTATAAACTACTCCAAACAGTTGTTATATAAAAAATATATACACATTTATTTTAAGGCCTTTAAAACAATGACCGTAGCGAGAAAATCACAATATCACAATATTAAACCAACACATACCATATCAACACAATATATATACAAATACGACAGTCGCAAGCGTTATATGCACGAAATGTGTAGTCCACCTAAAAGGGAAGGAAAACAGGCAGTGCGAAGTAATGCTTAGACCCAGTTCGCCTTCAGAGGCACCTAACTAGATGGAAGTCCGGGCCCTGCGAAGAGTGGAGCCTTGTGCTCAGAGTACCTGCACGCGCTGGTGCCAATGGGCAAAAGGAGAAGCTCTTCAAATTAAGTCAGGCAGTTTAGTTTAGTGCACAAAGAAGAAGAACAAGTTCCGCGACTCAAGCGCAGCCTCCACAGTGGGCAGAAGCAGAGCGCGAGTACGGACACGGGTGCTGTTTTACACAGCGGGGAAAAGCAATGGGCTCCTGCAGGAGGGCGACCAGATCCTAGCTATGCTACTCACCGGTCCCCGATGCAAGCAGACCCAGGCTTCTCCGCGTCAGTTTCAGCAGCTGGCAGGTTCAGAAGAGCAGGGAACGCCTTGTCGTCGTGTTGAGTAAAAAGACGTCCCAATCGAAGAAACCTGCACAGTTTGTTACCACAGCAGGGCAACGGGGCGGCCGTGTGTATTTGAGCCAAATGTACACTACTCACTTCAGACCTGGGAACGCCAAGTGTACGAAGCGTGTGAGAGTGACAAGGACCCGAAATACTACACAACCTGGCGGCGGTTACAGAGCAAGACTCCCGTGTAAGCTGGTCAGTCAACTGGATGGCCCAGAGACGCTTCCGAAGGCTTACTGGCAGGAGATGGTGAAGATGCCGAGAATAGCTGTTCCCGCTATTCCAAGGGTCGAAGTACCAGTACAGGCCTTCTGGTTCGATCAAAGGTGAAAAGGGTTTCACAAGGCGACAGCAGTGCAGAGGAGAAGTCCTTCAGCGGGTCACCAGCGATTCCTCGGTCTAGCCTCTTGGTTGCAGGATACTTGGCTCCTGTATTCCTTCGTTCGTGAGAACTCAGGAGATCGACCTGGTAGTGGTGTTTCCAGCCCCCTCTTATCCACGGTTCCCTTCGCGCCAAAACGGAGGGGACCCAATGGGAGATCCGCTCATCAACACTCACACCATTCGTGGACCAATCACGGACCACGGTGGTCCCAGGCATTCACACCACCCTAGACTCTCTGGCACCCAGGATGTGTATTGGGACCAGACATCCCAGCCCACACCCTGGAGGCACACACAAGACATGTAGAAGCCCGCGAAAGCATCTGTGTTTCGCGGGAAAGTACATGCCCAAATAAGGAAGGCCCCGGGTCGGCTCGACCTGGGGAAGGTGAAGGGAGCAAGACGGTCAGCGGACAGGACAAAGGAGCCTCGTGGTCTGGCCATTTTGGGAGCCAGGCCACCATTTTGGGTTAAGCGCGGAAAACACGCTTAGAACGCCAAAAGGAGCTCAAAATACAAAGAAACGATCGCTGCCACCATTCCTGTCCCTGAATTACTTGCACCGATCAGATACAATCCTAAACGAGTATCTAGGGCCTGTAGAAGGCTAGAGACCCAAGAGAGCTGTAACTTAGCTTACAGTGCCCTCTTGTGTCATGTTGCACGAAAGCCGCAACATGATAAAAGAAACTACGGGAAACAGCGTTCCCCGGTACTGACTGTCTTAAGGGCATGTCAGTTTCCCCGTAAGAAAGGAGCGAAAGCCCAGAGGAGTGCGGCAGAAGGCTGCACTTCTCTGGCAAAGTCAAGAACAAGGTGAAAAACAACAGCAAAAAGTTTAGGGGTTGCCACATGGAAGGAAAATTACCTACAATTACGAAATCTTTCCTAACACTCGCCCCTCCCAGACTATGGACAGGGGGAACTAATCCACCCCTGGATGAGTCTCTTGTTCAGGTCGGTTAAACATTCTGGACAACCCATCAGCATTGCTATGTTGGACACCTGGCCTATGCTCAATAGTGAAGTCGAAGCCTTCTAGACTTATGGACCACCTAAGCAACTTTGGATTCTCCCCCTTCATGTTCATTAGCCACTTTAACGGCTTATGGTCAGTTTGCACAGTGAAGTGGGTCCCATAGAGGTAGGGCCTCAGCTTCCTTAGGGCCCACACAACAGAGAAACATTCTTTCTCTACCGTGGACCATCTGAGCTCTCTGTCCTTAAGCTGGCGACTAATAAAACCGATAGGGTGTTCCTTACCCTTCTCATCTACTTGTGATAGTACAGCTCCTATCCCAGTGTCAGAGGTGTCCGTCTGCACGATAAAAGGTCTTTGATAATCAGGGGCCCTGAGGACAGGGGCCTGGCACAAGGAGTCTTTTAAGCCATTGAAGGCCTTCTCACACTCGTCGGTCCAAGTTACCTTCTTGGGTTTCTTCGGAGTTGTGAGGGCAGTCAGAGGAGCAGCTATGGTGCCATAGTCTGCCACAAAATTGCGGTAATACCCCGTGAGTCCTAAGAAGGCTCTCACTTGGGTTTGGGTAGTGGGGGTAGGCCAGTCTTGTACTGCTTGCACTTTACTGGGAAGAGGCTGTATCCTCCCTCCACCTACTTCATGTCCAAGGTAAACCACTGAGCCTTGTCCAATCTGGCATTTACTAGCCTTTATGGTCAGGTGTGCTTTCTGAAGAGCCTGGAGCACAATCCCGAGGTGTTTCACATGGTCTTCCCAGGTGGCACTGAAAACTGCTATATCGTCCAGATATGCAAGACAGAATTCGTCCAACCCATTCAACACATGATTCACAAGCCTCTGGAAAGTGGCAGGTGCATTCTTCAACCCGAACGGCATTACCCGGAATTGGTAAAGGCCGTCTGGAGTAGAAAATGCTGTCTTTTCCTTGGCATGTTCTGCTAAAGCTATTTGCCAATAGCCAGCAGTGAAGTCAAACGTGCTGAGGTACTTGGAGGCACCCAAAGTATCCACCAGCTCATCTGTTCGAGGCAAGGGGTGTGCATCTGTCTTGGTGACAGCATTCAGAGCCCTGTAATCCACGCAGAACCTCAATTCAGAAGTGCCTGCCTTTGGAACCAAAACCACAGGGCTGGACCAAGGACTACTAGAGGGTTCAATCACCCCAAGGTCTAACATCTTGTTGACCTCGGTCTTAATATAAGACCGTACTTTGTCTGACATCCTGTATCCCCTACTTTTGGTAGGTACACTGTCTCCTGTGTCAATGTTATGTTTGCACCAAGGTGTCAAACCAGGCGACTGTGAAAACAGGGGGGAAAACTGCCTAAGCAAACTTTTCACCTCAGCCTGCTGATCAGAAGTCAGGTGAGGGGCCACTCGGACACCCTCAAAGGAGCTATCTGAAGGACCGCTGTGGAACAGGTCGGGGAGAGGTTCAGACTCCTCTTCCTCAACATCTGAAGCCAGTAGCAGTGCTGCGATTTCGACTCTTGGGACGAAAGCCTTCAGCCTATTCACATGAAACACTTTTGGAGCCTGTCCAGGCCTTCCAAGGTCCACTAAATAGTTAACCTCACCCAGGGGCTCCACCACTGTGTAAGGGCCTGACCATTTGTCCTGTAAGGCTCGCGGCCTTATGGGATTCATGATCAGGACTTGCTGACCAGGTGTAAAGTTGATGAGGGAAGCTTTCTGTTCGTACCAATGTTTCACCAGCGCTTGTCCTGCCTTCAATTTATCACTAGCCAAGCCCATCAGAAGTACCATCCGTTTTCTGAGCCCTAGCACATAATCAACTACGTTGGTAGTAACAGGGGGCGTGGGCATCTCCCATCCCTCTTTGACGATGGCTAAGGGTCCCCGTACGGGATGCCCGAACAGAAGTTCGAAGGGGCTGAAGCCAACACCCTCCTGTGGTACCTCTCGGTAGGCAAACAGTAAGCATGGTAAAAGAAGATCCCATTTTCTTCTCTGAGGTTCCTCCAGAGCCCCAATCATGCTCTTTAACGTTCTGTTGAAACGTTCCACCAGACCATTGGTCTGGGGGTGGTATGCAGAAGAGAACTTGTAGGTGACCCCACATTCTTTCCACATAGCCTGCATATACTTCGACATAAAGTTGCTGCCACGATCCGACACAACTTCTTTAGGGAAGCCAACCCTAGTAAATATGCCGAGTAAAGCTTTTGCAACTGACTTGGCAGTTACAGTTTTCAATCGGATGGCCTCAGGATATCTGGTTGCATGGTCGACCAGCACCAGGATAAACCTATTGCCCGAGGATGTTTGCGGGTCAAGGGGACCAACGATGTCGATCCCTGCCCTTTCAAATGGTACCCCCACAACTGGGAGCGGTACCAACGGAGCTTGGATTGTCGCGCCAACCTTACCAGACAACTGGCAGGAGGCACAACTCCTGCAGTGACTTTCTACTTGCACCCCCATCTTGGGCCAGTAGAAGTGCATGGATAACCTTTGCTTGGTCCTCTTCATACCAAGGTGACCAGCAAGGGGAACTTCATGCGCCAACTGCAGGAGGAAGCGCCTAACAGCAAGGGGAACCACCAACCTCCTATGGTCTCCTTCTGTAGACTCTGTGGGCTCACTATACAGGAGTCCACCTTCCCAATAAATCCTATGCGTCCCAGGAGGTTCACCCTCAAGCTGGGAGCAGGCCTGTCTCCTTAGGCCTTCCAGAGATGGGCACTCACGTTGGCCTTTACTGAATTCGTCCCTATCAGGACCTCCTTCAACTAACAAGTCTTTTAGTTCAGGATGATCGTTGGGGTCAAATACTTCAGGCATCGCCACCTCCTCGTCAGGCCCGGGAGATTGACCAACTTCCTCCACCACAGTGGTAGGCGAGCTCGGGGGAATATTCTCTTTCCCTCGTCGTGACTTGTCGACTCCTTCTGCCTTGGGTTTCCCCTTCGGCTGGGGCAGCGTATTGGTCTTGGCCAATGCTGCCCGTGCTTGAGACCGTGTGTAGGGTCTTTCGGCAGTGTCTCCTACGAGCTCTAAAGCTCTGAGATCATTACCTAACAAGACCTTTCCCGGGACGTTTCTCTGAATGCTCACTGGAATCCTGACTGCTGTACCATTTAAAGTAAGATTTACAGGTATTACTGGGAACATACGGAGTGGGCCGTCAGCCAACTTAGTGGGCATCAGAGTAGCTCTGGCAACTTCCTCTGAGTCTACCAAGGTAGAATCCACTACAGTGCAACTGTACCCACTATCCCTAAGAGCTGGAGTATCTACTCCATTGATCAGCACACTGTCTTTAAAGTAGTGCTTGGTATTATCCGGAATCCTAGCATAAGCCTCTGCGACTTTAGGCTCCCAGGAACCCAGGGACACTAAAACTACCTCAGCCTCTATCCCGCTGGGAAATGAGTCTGAGGAGAAGGATGCTCCTGTAATCTCTTCTTCCTCGTAGGAGGAGAAGGCCAGATTAGCGGAGTGGACCCCCAAAGGTCTAACCTTACACCGGGGATCCCCCTTCGGTGGTCAGTTGCTCCACAAGCAAAACAAGATCCATTGGGTCTGTTTACATAGGGAGGCTTATTGTAACCAGAGTTTTGTCTCGGAGGCTGACCTCCACTACCCTGTGAGTTCTCTTGTGTCTTACCCTTACTTTTCTTTTTGTGGCCCTTATGAGAAGAAGATTTAGCAGATTCTCCACCCTCCATATCTTTGGACTTTTTCCCTTCCTCCTGCTTACCAGGATGAGTTTTGTCCTCATGGGACACTCGATGTGACACCCATAAGTCTGCTGCAATGGCCAGCTTCTTAGGATCTATCTCCTTCGAATCGGCCAAATGCTGCTTAAGCTCCGGGGAAGAAGATGCAAAAATGTGTTCCAGCATGACAAAATTTATCATGCCTTCGAAGGTAGAAACCTTATAACCTTCGACCCAGCCAGTTAAGTTTTTCAAGGATTCAGTGACATAAGATACCCAAGTACCACCTTCCTTTTTCTTATACTCTCTGAAACGTTTCAAATATTGGGCCGGAGTCTTCCCAAACTTTAAATTGAGAGTTTGCTTTAACATTGCGAAATCAGCTCGCTCAGCTTTCGACATTTCCATAATGGCACTACAGCCAGAATGGGGCAGTCTGCTGAGTAACCAAGCAATCTTATCAGCATTGTCAACTTGTTGAACTTCGCATGCATACTCAAACGCATTCAGCCAGTCCATAATGTCATTCCTTTCTTCATACACACTGAGCAGATCTTTCGGAAACCGTGGATGAGAGGAGGCCCCAGACCCATGTCCAGGACCCTTGGACCCATTTGCAAACTGAAGCTTGGCTAGTTCCAACTGGTGATCCCTGTCTTTTTGTTTTTCTGCCTGTTCGATTTTTAGTTTGGCTATGCTGAATTCAAGCTCCTGCTGCCTAAACCGCAGCTCTTGCTTCTTGAATTCAAGCATAGCCTCCCCATCAGCACTGGCAGAGGAAACATTAGACATCTCGTCGTCCCTGTCCTCATGGTCGCGATGGATCAGTGCAGCGGCAGAACCGTCGGTTCTACCAGTGAGAGCAGCCCCCCCACCTTCCGCACTGTCCTCAGAAGTTATAGCGTCAAGCTGCGCTTCTTGCCACGCCACGATTCTTTGGATCATTTCCAATTTCGTGCCTTGAGAGGAAACACCTCTCTCCGCACACATCTTTTTCAGTGTTTCTGATTTGGAAGCATTTAAAGTTAACAAGGTATTTGTTTCCATACTGTTAGATAGGACTATGGCCTTTTTAAAGTTATACTACAACAATTCACTACGTGTCCTGGTTGGAATAACCTGAAATGCCTTAGTTCGTGCGCAACACTGGATACCTTCAGTCGTATCCCACCGCTGTACAAAAATTTGTTAAGACGGATTTCTGAACTCTGTCCTGGTGGCGCAAAAGTTCAGAAGGCCAACCTAATTACTTGGAACAGGGTAACCTCTGGACGAGCCAGACCAATCAAGGTAGCGATCGCGGCGGTCAAGACTAGGTCTCAAGAGGGGTGGGGGTGACTGAAAGCCCGCAATGAGCACACAAAGCAAGATCACTTACAAACTACTCCAAACAGTTGTTATATAAAAAATATATACACATTTATTTTAAGGCCTTTAAAACAATGACCGTAGCGAGAAAATCACAATATCACAATATTAAACCAACACATACCATATCAACACAATATATATACAAATACGACAGTCGCAAGCGTTATATGCACGAAATGTGTAGTCCACCTAAAAGGGAAGGAAAACAGGCAGTGCGAAGTAATGCTTAGACCCAGTTCGCCTTCAGAGGCACCTAACTAGATGGAAGTCCGGGCCCTGCGAAGAGTGGAGCCTTGTGCTCAAAGTATCTGCACGCGCTGGTGCCAATGGGCAAAAGGAGAAGCTCTTCAAAGGAAGTCAGGCAGTTTAGTTTAGTGCACAAAGAAGAAGAACAAGTTCCGCGACTCAAGCGCAGCCTCCACAGTGGGCAGAAGCAGAGCGCGAGTACGGACACGGGTGCTGTTTTACACAGCGGGGAAAAGCAATGGGCTCCTGCAGGAGGGCGACCAGATCCTAGCTATGCTACTCACCATTCCCCGATGCAAGCAGACCCAGGCTTCTCCGCGTCAGTTTCAGCAGCTGGCAGGTTCAGAAGAGCAGGGAACGCCTCGTCGTCGTGTTGAGTAAAAAGACGTCCCAATCGAAGAAACCCGCACAGTTTGTTACCACAGCAGGGCAACGGGGCAGCCGTGTGTATTTGAGCCAAATGTACACTACTCACTTCAGACCTGGGAACGCCAAGTGTACGAAGCGTGTGAGAGTGACAAGTACCCGAAATATTACACAACCTGGCGGCGGTTACAGAGCAAGACTCCCGGGTAAGCTGGTCAGTCAACTGGATGGCCCAGAGACGCTTCCGAAGGCTTACTGGCAGGAGATGGTGAAGATGCCGAGAATAGCTGTTCCCGCTATTCCAAGGGTCGAAGTACCAGTACAGGCCTTCTGGTTCGATCAAAGGTGAAAAGGGTTTCACAAGGCGACAGCAGTGCAGAGGAGAAGTCCTTCAGCGGGTCACCAGCGATTCCTCGGTTTAGCCTCTTGGTTGCAGGATACTTGGCTCCTGTATTCCTTCGTTCGTGAGAACTCAGGAGATCGACCTGGTAGTGGTGTTTCCAGCCCCCTCTTATCCACGGTTCCCTTCGCGCCAAAACGGAGGAGACCCAATGGGAGATCCGCTCATCAACACTCACACCATTCGTGGACCAATCACGGACCACGGTGGTCCCAGGCATTCACACCACCCTAGACTCTCTGGCACCCAGGATGTGTATTGGGACCAGACATCCCAGCCCACACCCTGGAGGCACACACAAGACATGTAGAAGCCCGCGAAAGCATCTGTGTTTCGCAGGAAAGTACATGCCCAAATAAGGAAGGCCCCGGGTCGGCTCGACCTGGGGAAGGTGAAGGGAGCAAGACGGTCAGCGGACAGGACAAAGGAGCCTCGTGGTCTGGCCATTTTGGGAGCCAGGCCACCATTTTGGGTTAAGCGCTTAAAACGCGCTTAGAACGCCAAAAGGAGCTCAAAATACAAAGAAACGATCGCTGCCACCATTCCCGTCCCTGAATTACTTGCACCGATCAGATACAATCCTAAACAAGTATCTAGGGCCTGTAGAAGGCTAGAGACCCAAGAGAGCTGTAACTTAGCTTACAGTGCCCTCTTGTGTCATGTTGCACGAAAGCCGCAACATGATAAAAGAAACTACGGGAAACAGCGTTCCCCGGTACTGACTGTCTTAAGGGCATGTCAGTTTCCCCGTAAGAAAGGAGCGAAAGCCCAGAGGAGTGCGGCAGAAGGCTGCACTTCTCTGGCAAAGTCAAGAACAAGGTGAAAAACAACAGCAAAAAGTTTAGGGGTTGCCACATGGAAGGAAAATTACCTACAATTACGAAATCTTTCCTAACAATATCCAACTCCTTCCCATTCCAATCCTGAGACCCTTCCGATAGCATGAAATGTGATATCTCAATGCTTCTAATATCAAAACTGAGACCCTCCCTATAGCATGAGATGTGATATCTAAGTCCTTCCCATTCCTATCCTGAGACCCTTCCGATAGCAGAGATGTGATATCTCAATGCTTATACCAAACCTGAGACCCTTCCTATGGCATGAGATGTGATATCCAACTCCTTCCCATTCCAATCCTGAGACCCTTCCTGTAGCATGAGATGTGATATCTCAATGCTTCTATCAAACCTGAGTCCCTTCCTTTAGCATGAGATGTGATATCCAACTCCTTCCCATTCCAATCCTGAGAGCCTTCCGATAGCATGAAATGTGATATCTCAATGCTTCTAATATCAAAACTGAGACCCTCCCTATAGCATGAGATGTGATATCTAAGTCCTTCCCATTCCTATCCTGAGACCCTTCCGATAGCAGAGATGTGATATCTCAATGCTTATACCAAACCTGAGACCCTTCCTATGGCATGAGATGTGATATCCAACTCCTTCCCATTCCAATCCTGAGACCCTTCCTATAGCATGAGATGTGATATCTCAATGCTTCTATCAAACCTGAGTCCCTTCCTATAGCATGAGATGTGATATCTCAAAGCTTCTAATACCAAACCTGGGACCCGTCCTATAACATGAGATATGATATCCAAACCATGCATCACCACCGAAACCATCAAAGGTGCACTCATCAATGCGAGATCTGTAGTCGCCCATGCCCTAGACATAGCCGACATTATCTCCATCAATGATCTCGACTTCATAGCTATTACAGAGACCTGGCTCCACCCAGCGTCTGGCCCCTCTCTATCACTTGCTATACCCAATGACTATACCATCTACCGTGCAGACAGACAAACAGCTAAAGGTGGTGGAGTAGCCATTATTGCAAAAAGCTCCATCAACATAAGACACATACAAAACCAATCCCTGCCATCAGCGGAACTACTCACCCTCAAACTATCCACAACGCACACAAGCACAATCACCATCCACCTCATTTACAGACCGCCAGGCCCTATACTATCCTTTAATGACGACATAGCCCTTTTACTCTCTAACAATATCAAACCTAACTCTCGACTACTCATCCTAGGAGACTTTAATCTAGGTCTCAATGATGAGAAAGATGACAAAGCTAACACTGTCGCCAACACCATTTCAGAATTAGGACTCACCCACCATATCGCACAACCCACACACAACAAAGGCCGAATCCTTGACTGGATAGCTGACCTTAACTGCAACACCACCATCCTTTCCAACACTCCATGCGCTTGGACCGATCACCACCTCATTACCTTCACCATCAACAAAGGCACTCAAACACCAGGGCCTTCCCCCTATGCCCCACCCACACTCACAAGAAACAACAAAAATATCACAGTAGAGAAACTCCTCCCGTTACTCCAACCCATCATCGACTTCTCACCCACCATGACCAACCCTACTGAACTAGTAGAGTTATACAACACAACCATCCTTAAGGCCATTAACACCATAGCACCACTCAAGCTTCGGAAAGCCAAACCACGCGCACACCTCAATTCTTGGTTCACCCCCGAACTAAAAACACTCCGCAAATCCAAAAGACAAGCTGAATTAGCATGGAAACAGTCACCATCCACTATTAATAAGACATCTTACACACTGGCCTCGAACATCTATAAGTCAGCCATCATCCAGTCTAAAAAAAACATGTACAATGAAAGAATCTGCAACGCCAAATCCAATACCAAAGAGCTCTTCAATATCCTGAGAGAACTCGAATCACCTTCCCCCATTCCAGACACTTGCAACAAAGACATCCACTGGTGCACGAACATTCAGGAAGCACTCCTAGGCAAAATTGCCACGCTACAAGCCAAAATCCTGACAAAGAAAGAAAGCCTCACCCTCACTGATAACATCACCTCCTCTACACACACCTACACCACCCCCAAAATGATGACATTAACCTCTTTGAGTTTTCCACCATAACCATCAAAGAGGTTGAAGAAATAATCTACTCTCTTAAACCATCCAAATGCCAAGGTGACACTTGCCCGGCCCCAGTCATTAAAGATGCAGCCAAACAACTTGCTCCTTTCATCACTTCCCTCATCAATTCATCTTTCACATCCAACGTAGTGCCCAACAACCTCAAGGACTCCTGGGTTCTTCCTTTACTTAAGAAGCCCACCCTTGACCCAAATGTCCCCACCAACTACAGACCCATTACGACTGTACCCTTCCTACTAAAAATCCTTGACAGAGCTGCCTATCTCCAGATACAGAACCACCTTGAGAAAAATAACTTACTCGGACTCAGACAATCAGGATTCTGCCCCAAACACGGCACTGAGACCGCCCTGATTGACCTTAAGACACAGATGGACAACATTAAAGACAATGGCAAACTGGTCCTCCTTCTCCTTCTTGACTTATCGGCCGCCTTCGACCTGGTCAACCACGACATCCTCTGCAAACATCTATCCTCAGCAGCCAAATTCTCAGATAATGCCAACGCATGGATCCAATCCTTCCTTAACAACAGATCCATGAGAGTCCTCGCACCCACAGCCTCTGCCAACCCAGCCCCAGTCACTTGCGGTGTCCCCCAGGGCTCCTGCGTCTCCCCCACTCTATACAATGTGTTCACAAAAACCCCTCTTTGACATATTGGACCGCTTGGGTGTCATCTACACCAACTACGCAGATGACACCCAAATACTGATCCCTTTAACAGGCGACTACTCCACCGACCTCACTGCTCTCAACAACATTTACTCCATTATCCAAGAATGGATGGCCAAGCATGGCCTATGCCTCAATGACGACAAGACCGAGCTTCTTCTCCTAGGTTCCCAACCCAGACTTAATAAACTCGACAAACTCTATCAGGCATTCACTATAGACGGCAATAACATCATTGTCTCTAACAGCGTCAAAACCCTAGGAATCTACCTCGACTCCTCCCTCACACTGACAAGACAGATCAATTCCATCTCATCCGCCACTGCTTACACCTGTAAGCTCATCAATGCCAGCAGACCTTACCTCTCACCGTCCAACTGCACCACCTTAGCCAGAGCGCTAGTCCTCTCCAAAGTCGACTACTGCAATGCCCTATACTTGGGCACCAGTCAGAAAAACATTAACAAACTACAAGTCGTACAAAACAACGCCTTGCGAGCAGCCCTGAACATACCTAAACATGAACACATTTCGGACGCCAGACGCTCCTGCCATTGGCTATCCATACCACAAAGAATTGAATATAAAACCATCTCACTCACACACAAATGCCTAGCTAACCAAGCACCCAGATACCTATCCGACAACCTCACTCACCACACCCCAGCGCGCCCTACCAGATCAGCTCAAACACACTGCTTAAATATCCCAAGATTTAAGCTCCAAAAAGCAGGTGGCTCTAGCTTCCCCGTGCTTGCCTCCAAACTCTGGAATTCACTTCCACTCGAGCTGAGATCAGAACCGTCCTTTCACAGATTTAGACACAACACCAAAACATGGCTTCTATCCAAAGAAACGTAAACTGCCTAGCCCTACCTTACTAGCATGCACCAAGACTGTAAATTTGTAAATATGTAAATCGGTCTGTACATTACCTCTAACTGCGTGATAATGTCCCAAATGTATTGCTCTCATCCACCTTGACCATGCTATACCATATATGTAACTATCTGTAATTGAAACTGATTGACAACTCCCTCAATCTCTGTTACTGGTCCCCTAAAACCATATTTTATCATATTGTACTGTTGTATTAATCTTGTTGTATTCATCTCAAGCGCCTGGATGCCCCAGGGCCAGGCGGCGCTATACAAATAATAAACTAAACTAAACTAAACTAAATCCTTCCCCTTCCAAAACTGAGACCCTTCCTTTAGCATGAGATGTGATATCCAAATCCTTCCCATTCCAATCCTGAAACCCTTCCTATAGCATGAGATGTGATATCTCAATGTTTCTAATAAAAAACCTGAGACCCTTCCTATAGCAAGAGATGTGATATCCAAATCCTTCCCATTCCAATACTGGGACCCTTCCTATAACATGAGATGTGATATCCAACTCCTTCCCATTCCAACCTCAGACCCTTCCTATAGCATGAGAAGGGATATCCAACTCCTTCCCATTCCAATCCTGAAACCCTTCCTATAGCATGAGATGTGATATCTCAATGTTTCTAATAAAAAACCTGAGACCCTTCCTATAGCAAGAGATGTGACATCCAAATCCTTCCCATTCCAATCCTGAGATCCTTCCTATTGGATGAGATGTGATATCCAACTCCTTCCCATTCCAATCCTGAGACCCTTCCTATACCATGAGATGTGATATCTCAATGCTTCTACCAAAACTGAGACCCTTCCTTTAGCATGAGATGTGATATCCAACTCCTTCCCATTCCAATCCTGAGACCCTTCCTATAGCATGAGATGTGATATCTCAATGCCTCTAATACCAAACCTGAGATTCTTCCTATAACATGAGATGTGATACCTCAATGCTTCTAATACCAAACCTGAGACCCTCCCTTTAGCATGAGATGTGATATCCGACTCCTTCCCATTCCAATCCTGAGACCCTTCTGATAGCATGAGATGTGATATCTCAATGCCTCTAATACCAAACCTGAGATTCTTCCTATAACATGAGATGTGATATCTCAATGCTTCTAATACCAAACCTGAGACCCTCCCTTTAGCATGAGATGTGATATCCGACTCCTTCCCATTCCAATCCTGAGACCCTTCTGATAGCATGAGATGTGATATCTCAATGCCTATAATACCAAACCTGAGATCCTTCCGATAGCATGAGATGTGATATCTCAATGCTTCTAATACCAAACCTGAGCTCCTTCCTATAACATGAGATGTGATATCCAAATCCTTCCCCTTCCAAACCTGAGACCCTCCCTTTAGCATGAGATGTGATATCCAACTCCTTCCCATTCCAATCCTGAGACCCTTCCGATAGCAGAGATGTGATATCTCAATGCTTATACCAAACCTGAGACCCTTCCTATGGCATGAGATGTGGTATCCAACTCCTTCCGATTCCAATCCTGAGACCCTTCCTATAGCATGAGATGTGATATCTCAATGCTTCTAATACCAAACCTGAGATCCTTCCTATAACATGAGATGTGATATCCAACTCCTTCCCATTCCAAACCTGAGACCCTTCCGATAGCATGAGATGTGATATCAAACTCCTTCCCATTCCAATCCTGAGATAGCTTGAGATGTGATATCCAACTCCTTCCCATTCCAATCCTGAGACCCTTCCTATACCATGAGATGTGATATCTCAATGCTTCTAATACCAAACCTGACACCCGTCCTAAAACATGACATGTGAGATCCAAATCCTTCCCCTTCCAAACCTGAGATCTTTCCTTTAGCATGAAATGTGATATCCAACTCCTTCCCATTCCAATCCTGAGACCCTTCCTATAGCATGATATGTGATATCACAATGCTTCTAATACCAAACCTGAGATCCTTCCTATAACATGAGATGTGTATCCAACTCCTTCCCATTCCAAACCTGAGACCCTTCCTATAGCATGAGATGTGATATCTTAATGCTTCTAAAACCAAACCAGAGAACCATCCAATAACATAGATGAAATCCAAATCCTTCCCATTCCAATCCTGAGACCCTTCCTATACCATGAGATGTGATATCTCAATGCTTCTAATACCAAACCTAAGACCCGTCCTAAAACATGAGATGTGAGATCCAAATCCTTCCCCTTCCAAACCTGAGACCCTTCCTATAGCTTGAGATGTGATATCAAACTCCTTCCCATTCCAATCCTGAGATAGCTTGAGATGTGATATCCAACTCCTTCCCATTCCAATCCTGAGACCCTTCCGATAGCATGAAATGTGATATCTCAATGCTTCTAATATCAAAACTGAGACCCTCCCTATAGCATGAGATGTGATATCTAAGTCCTTCCCATTCCTATCCTGAGACCCTTCCGATAGCAGAGATGTGATATCTCAATGCTTATACCAAACCTGAGACCCTTCCTATGGCATGAGATGTGATATCCAACTCCTTCCCATTCCAATCCTGAGACCCTTCCTATAGCATGAGATGTGATATCTCAATGCTTCTATCAAACCTGAGTCCCTTCCTTTAGCATGAGATGTGATATCCAACTCCTTCCCATTCCAATCCTGAGACCCTTCCTATAGCATGAGATGTGATATCTCAAAGCTTCTAATACCAAACCTGGGACCCGTCCTATAACATGAGATATCATATCCAAACCCTTCCCCTTCCAAACCTGAGACCCTTCCTTTAGCATGAGATGTGATATCCAAATCCTTCCCATTCCAATCCTGAAACCCTTCCTATAGCATGAGATGTGATATTTCAATGTTTCTAATAAAAAACCTGAGACCCTTCCAATAGCAAGAGATGTGATATCCACATCCTTACCATTTCAATACTGAGACCCTTCCTATAACATGAGATGTGATATCCAACTCCTTCCCATTCCAATCCTGAAACCCTTCCTATAGCATGAGATGTGATATCTCAATGTTTCTAATAAAAAACCTGAGACCCTTCCTATAGCAAGAGATGTGACATCCAAATCCTTCCCATTCCAATCCTGAGATCCTTCCTATTGGATGAGATGTGATATCCAACTCCTTCCCATTCCAATCCTGAGACCCTTCCTATACCATGAGATGTGATATCTCAATGCTTCTACCAAAACTGAGACCCTTCCTTTAGCATGAGATGTGATATCCAACTCCTTCCCATTCCAATCCTGAGACCCTTCCTATAGCATGAGATGTGATATCTCAATGCCTCTAATACCAAACCTGAGATTCTTCCTATAACATGAGATGTGATACCTCAATGCTTCTAATACCAAACCTGAGACCCTCCCTTTAGCATGAGATGTGATATCCGACTCCTTCCCATTCCAATCCTGAGACCCTTCTGATAGCATGAGATGTGATATCTCAATGCCTCTAATACCAAACCTGAGATTCTTCCTATAACATGAGATGTGATATCTCAATGCTTCTAATACCAAACCTGAGACCCTCCCTTTAGCATGAGATGTGATATCCGACTCCTTCCCATTCCAATCCTGAGACCTTTCTGATAGCATGAGATGTGATATCTCAATGCCTATAATACCAAACCTGAGATCCTTCCGATAGCATGAGATGTGATATCTCAATGCTTCTAATACCAAACCTGAGCTCCTTCCTATAACATGAGATGTGATATCCAAATCCTTCCCCTTCCAAACCTGAGACCCTCCCTTTAGCATGAGATGTGATATCCAACTCCTTCCCATTCCAATCCTGAGACCCTTCCGATAGCAGAGATGTGATATCTCAATGCTTATACCAAACCTGAGACCCTTCCTATGGCATGAGATGTCAAATACAACTCCTTCCGATTCCAATGCTGAGACCCTTCCTATAGCATGAGATGGGATATCTCAATGCTTATACCAAACCTGAGACCCTTCCTATAGCATGAGATGTGATATCTCAATGCTTCTAATACCAAACCTGAGATCCTTCCTATAACATGAGATGTGATATCCAACTCCTTCCCATTCCAAACCTGAGACCCTTCCGATAGCATGAGATGTGATATCAAACTCCTTCCCATTCCAATCCTGAGATAGCTTGAGATGTGATATCCAACTCCTTCCCATTCCAATCCTGAGACCCTTCCTATACCATGAGATGTGATATCTCAATGCTTCTAATACCAAACCTGACACCCGTCCTAAAACATGACATGTGAGATCCAAATCCTTCCCCTTCCAAACCTGAGATCTTTCCTTTAGCATGAAATGTGATATCCAACTCCTTCCCATTCCAATCCTGAGACCCTTCCTATAGCATGATATGTGATATCACAATGCTTCTAATACCAAACCTGAGATCCTTCCTATAACATGAGATGTGTATCCAACTCCTTCCCATTCCAAACCTGAGACCCTTCCTATAGCATGAGATGTGATATCTTAATGCTTCTAAAACCAAACCTGAGAACCATCCAATAACATATATGAAATCCAAATCCTTCCCATTCCAATCCTGAGACCCTTCCTATACCATGAGATGTGATATCTCAATGCTTCTAATACCAAACCTAAGACCCGTCCTAAAACATGAGATGTGAGATCCAAATCCTTCCCCTTCCAAACCTGAGACCCTTCCTATAGCTTGAGATGTGATATCAAACTCCTTCCCATCCCAATCCTGAGATAGCTTGAGATGTGATATCCAACTCCTTCCCATTCCAATCCTGAGACCCTTCCGATAGCATGAAATGTGATATCTCAATGCTTCTAATATCAAAACTGAGACCGTCCCTATAGCATGAGATGTGATATCTAAGTCCTTCCCATTCCTATCCTGAGACCCTTACGATAGCAGAGATGTGATATCTCAATGCTTATACCAAACCTGAGACCCTTCCTATGGCATGAGATGTGATATCCAACTCCTTCCCATTCCAATCCTGAGACCCTTCCTATAGCATGAGATGTGATATCTCAATGCTTCTATCAAACCTGAGTCCCTTCCTTTAGCATGAGATGTGATATCCAACTCCTTCCCATTCCAATCCTGAGACCCTTCCTATAGCATGAGATGTGATATCTCAAAGCTTCTAATACCAAACCTGGGACCCGTCCTATAACATGAGATATCATATCCAAATCCTTCCCCTTCCAAACCTGAGACCCTTCCTTTAGCATGAGATGTGATATCCAAATCCTTCCCATTCCAATCCTGAAACCCTTCCTATAGCATGAGATGTGATATTTCAATGTTTCTAATAAAAAACCTGAGACCCTTCCAATAGCAAGAGATGTGATATCCAAATCCTTACCATTTCAATACTGAGACCCTTCCTATAACATGAGATGTGATATCCAACTCCTTCCCATTCCAACCTGAGACCCTTCCTATAGCATGAGAAGGGATATCCAACTCCTTCCCATTCCAATCCTGAAACCCTTCCTATAGCATGAGATGTGATATCTCAATGTTTCTAATAAAAAACCTGAGACCCTTCCTATAGCAAGAGATGTGACATCCAAATCCTTCCCATTCCAATCCTGAGATCCTTCCTATTGGATGAGATGTGATATCCAACTCCTTCGCATTCCAATCCTGAGACCCTTCCAATAGCATGAGATATGATATCTCAATGCCTCTAATACCAAACCTGAGATTCTTCCTATAACATGAGATGTGATATCTCAATGCTTCTAATACCAAACCTGAGACCCTCCCTTTAGCATGAGATGTGATATCCGACTCCTTCCCATTCCAATCCTGAGACCCTTCTGATAGCATGAGATATGATATCTCAATGCCTCTAATACCAAACCTGAGATTCTTCCTATAACATGAGATGTGATATCTCAATGCTTCTAATACCAAACCTGAGACCCTCCCTTTAGCATGAGATGTGATATCCGACTCCTTCCCATTCCAATCCCGAGACCCTTCTGATAGCATGAGATGTGATATCTCAATGCCTCTAATACCAAACCTAAGATCCTTCCGATAGCATGAGATGTGATATCTCAATGCTTCTAATACCAAACCTGAGATCCTTCCTATAACATGAGATGTGATATCCAAATCCTTCCCCTTCCAAACCTGAGACCCTCCCTTTAGCATGAGATGTGATATCCAACTCCTTCCCATTCCAATCCTGAGATCCTTCTGATAGCATGAGATGTGATATCTCAATGCCTGTAATACCAAACCTGATATCCTACCTCTAACATGAAATGTGATATCCAACTCCTTCCCCTTCCAAACCTAAGAGCCTTCCTATAGCATGAGATGTGATATCCAAGTCCTTCCCATTCCAATCCTGAGACCCTTCATATAACATGAGATGTGATATCCAACTCCTTCCCATTCCAACCTGAGACCCTTCCTATAGCATGAGATGGGATATCCAACTCCTTCCAAATCCAATCCTGATACCCTTCCGATAGCATGAGATGTGATATCCCAATGCTTCTACAAAACCTGAGACCCGTACATGGCATGAGATGTGATATCAAACTCCTTCCCATTCCAATCCTGAGACCCTTCCTATAGCTTGAGATGTGATATCCAACTCCTTCCCATTCCAATTCTGAGACCCTTCCTATAGCATGAGATGTGATATCTCAATGCTTCTAATACCAAACCTGAGACCCTTCCTATAACATGAGATGTGATATCCAAGTCCTTCCCATTCCAATCCTGAGACCCTTCCTATAGCATGAGATGTGATATCTCAATGCTTCTAATACCAAACCTGAGACCCTTCCTATAACATGAGATGTGATATCCAAGTCCTTCCCATTCCAATCCTGAGACCCTTCCTATAGCTTGAGATGTGATATCCAACTCCTTCCCATTCCAATTCTGAGACCCGTCCTATACCATGAGATGTGATATCTCAATGCTTCTAATACCAAACCTGAGACCCTTCCTATAACGAGATGGGATATCCAACTCCTTCCCATTCCAATCCTGAGACCCTTCCGATAGCAGAGATGTGATATCTCAATGCTTATACCAAACCTGAGACCCTTCCTATGGCATGAGATGTCATATACAACTCCTTCCGATTCCAAACCTGAGACCCTTCCTATAGCATGAGATGGGATATCTCAATGCTTATACCAAACCTGAGACCCTAGCTATAGCATGAGATGTGATATCCAACTCCTTCCCATTCCAATCCTGAGACCCTTCCTATAGCTTGAGATATGATATCCAACTCCCTCCCATTCCAATCCTGAGACCCTTCCTATAGCTTGAGATGTGATATCCAACTCCTTCCCATTCCAATCCTGAGACCCTTCCTATAGCATGAGATGTGATATCTCAATGCTTCTAATACCAAACCTGAGATCCTTCCTATAACATGACATGTGATATCCAAATCCTTCCACTTCCAAACCTGAGACCCTCCCTTTAGCATGAGATGTGATATCCGACTCCTTCCCATTCCAATCCTGAGACCCTTCTGATTACTTTATCATGAGATGTGATATCCAACTCCTTCCCATTCCAATCCTGAGACCCTTCCTATAGCATGAGATGTGATATCTCAATGCTTCTAATACCAAACCTGAGACCCTTCCTATAACATGAGATGTGATATCCAAGTCCTTCCCATTCCAATCCTGAGACCCTTCCTATAGCTTGAGATGTGATATCCAACTCCTTCCCATTCCAATTCTGAGACCCGTCCTATACCATGAGATGTGATATCTCAATGCTTCTAATACCAAACCTGAGACCCTTCCTATAACATGAGATGTGATATCCAAGTCCTTCCCATTCCAATCCTGAGACCCTTCCTATAGCTTGAGATGTGATATCCAACTCCTTCCCATTCCAATTCTGAGACCCGTCCTATACCATGAGATGTGATATCTCAATGCTTCTAATACAAAACCTGAGACCCTTCCTATAACGAGATGGGATATCCAACTCCTTCCCATTCCAATCCTGAGACCCTTCCGATAGCAGAGATGTGATATCTCAATGCTTATACCAAACCTGAGACCCTTCCTATGGCATGAGATGTCATATACAACTCCTTCCGATTCCAAACCTGAGACCCTTCCTATAGCATGAGATGGGATATCTCAATGCTTATACCAAACCTGAGACCCTAGCTATAGCATGAGATGTGATATCCAACTCCTTCCCATTCCAATCCTGAGACCCTTCCTATAGCTTGAGATATGATATCCAACTCCTTCCCATTCCAATCCTGAGACCCTTCCTATAGCTTGAGATGTGATATCCAACTCCTTCCCATTCCAATCCTGAGACCCTTCCTATAGCATGAGATGTGATATCTCAATGCTTCTAATACCAAACCTGAGATCCTTCCTATAACATGACATGTGATATCCAAATCCTTCCACTTCCAAACCTGAGACCCTCCCTTTAGCATGAGATGTGATATCCGACTCCTTCCCATTCCAATCCTGAGACCCTTCTGATTACTTTATCATGAGATGTGATATCCAACTCCTTCCCATTCCAATCCTGAGACCCTTCCTATAGCATGAGATGTGATATCTCAATGCTTCTAATACCAAACCTGAGACCCTTCCTATAACATGAGATGTGATATCCAAGTCCTTCCCATTCCAATCCTGAGACCCTTCCTATAGCTTGAGATGTGATATCCAACTCCTTCCCATTCCAATTCTGAGACCCGTCCTATACCATGAGATGTGATATCTCAATGCTTCTAATACCAAACCTGAGACCCTTCCTATAACGAGATGGGATATCCAACTCCTTCCCATTCCAATCCTGAGACCCTTCCGATAGCAGAGATGTGATATCTCAATGCTTATACCAAACCTGAGACCCTTCCTATGGCATGAGATGTCATATACAACTCCTTCCGATTCCAAACCTGAGACCCTTCCTATAGAATGAGATGGGATATCTCAATGCTTATACCAAACCTGAGACCCTAGCTATAGCATGAGATGTGATATCCAACTCCTTCCCATTCCAATCCTGAGACCCTTTATATAGCTTGAGATGTGATATCCAACTCCTTCCCATTCCAATCCTGAGACCCTTCCTATAGCTTGAGATGTGATATCCAACTCCTTCCCATTCCAATCCTGAGACCCTTCCTATAGCATGAGATGTGATATCTCAATGCTTCTAATACCAAACCTGAGATCCTTCCTATAACATGACATGTGATATCCAAATCCTTCCACTTCCAAACCTGAGACCCTCCCTTTAGCATGAGATGTGATATCCGACTCCTTCCCATTCCAATCCTGAGATCGTTCTGATTACTTTATCATGAGATGTGATATCCAACTCCTTCCCATTCCAATCCTGAGACCCTTCCGATATCATGAGATTTGTTATCTCAATGCTTCTAATATCAAACTTGACACCCTCCCTATAGCATGAGATGTGATATCCAAGTCCTTCCCATTCCAATCCTGAGACCCTTCCTATAGCATGATATGTGATATCTCAATGCTTCTAATACCAAACCTGAGACCCTTCCTATAACATGAGATGGGATATCCAACTCCTTCCCATTCCAATCCTGAGACCCTTCCGATAGCAGAGATGTGATATCTCAATGCTTATACCAAACCTGAGACCCTTCCAATAGCATGAGATGTGATGTCTCAATGCTTCTAATACAAAACCTGAGGCCCTTCCTATAGCAAGTGATGTGATATCCAACTCCTTCCCATTCCAATCCTGAGACCCTTCCGATAGCAGAGATGTGATATCTCAATGCTTATACCAAACCTGAGACCCTTCCTTTAGCATGAGATGTGATATCCAAATATCACTTCTCATGCTATAGGAAGTGTCTCAGGATTGGAATGGGAAGGAGTTGGATATCACATCTCATGTTATAGGAAGGATCTCAGGTTTGGTATTAGAAGCATTGAGACATCACATCTCATGCTATAGGAAGGGTATCAGGATTGGTATAAGCATTGAGATATCACATCTCTGCTATCGGAAGGGTCTCAGGATTGGAATGGGAAGGAGTTGGATATCCCATCTCGTTATAGGAGGGGTCTCAGGTTCGGTATTAGAAGCATTGAGATATCACATCTCATGGTATAGGAGGGGTCTCAGGTTTGGTATTAGAAGCATTGAGATATCACATCTCATGCTATAGGAAGGGTCTCAGGATTGGAATGGGAAGGACTTGGATATCACATCTCATGTTATACGAAGGGTCTCAGGTTTGGTATTAGAAGCATTGAGATATCACATCTCATGCTATAGGAAGGGTCTCAGAATTGGAATGGGAAGGAGCTGGATATCACATCTCATGCTAAAGGAAGGGTCTCAGGTTTGGAACGGGAAGGAGTTGGATATCACATCTCATGTTATAGGAAGGGTCTCAGGTGTGGTATAAGCATTCAGATATCACATCTCTGCTATCGGAAGTGTCTCAGGAATGGAATGGGAAGGAGTTGGATATCCCATCTCATGCTATAGGAAGGGTCTCAGGATTGGAATGGGAAGGAGTTTGATATCACATCTCATGCCATGTATGGGTCTCAGGTTTTGTAGAAGCATTGGGATATCACATCTCATGCTATCGGAAGGGTATCAGGATTGGATTTGGAAGGAGTTGGATATCCCATCTCATGCTATCGGAAGGGTATCAGGATTGGATTTGGAAGGAGTTGGATATCCCATCTCATGCTATAGGAAGGGTCTCAGGTTGGAATGGGAAGGAGTTGGATATCACATCTCATGCTATAGGAAGGCTCTCAGGTTTGGAAGGGGAAGGAGTTGGATATCACATTTCATGTTAGAGGTAGGATCTCAGGTTTGGTATTAGAGGCATTGAGATATCACATCTCATGCTATCAGAAGGATCTCAGGATTGGAATGGGAAGGAGTTGGATATCACATCTCATGCTAAAGGGACGGTCTCAGGTTTGGAAGGGGAAGGATTGGGATATCACATCTCATGTTATGGGAAGGATCTCAGGTTTGATGCTAGAAGCATTGATATATCACATCTCATGCTATCAGAAGGGTCTCAGGATTGGAATGGGAAGGAGTCGGATATCACATCTCATGCTAAAGGGAGGGTCTCAGGTTTGGTATTAGAAGCATTGAGATATCACATCTCATGTTATAGGAAGAATCTCAGGATTGGTATTAGGGGCATTGAGATATCACATCTCATGCTATCAGAAGGGTCTCAGGATTGGAATGGGAAGGAGTCAGATATCACATCTCATGCTAAAGGGAGGGTCTCAGGTTTGGTATTAGAAGCATTGAGATATCACATCTCATGTTATAGGAAGAATCTCAGGTTTGGTATTAGAGGCATTGAGATATCACATCTCATGCTATAGGACGGGTCTCAGAATTGGAATGGGAAGGAGTTGGATATCACATCTCAAGCTATAAGAAGGGTCTCAGGATTGGAATGGGAAGGACTTGGATATCACATCTCATGTTATAGGAAGGGTCTCAGGTTTGGTATTAGAAGCATTGAGATATCACATCTCATGCTATAGGAAGGGTCTCAGGATTGGAATGCGAAGGACTTGGATATCACATCTCATGTTATAGGAAGGGTCTCAGGTTTGGTATTAGAAGCATTGAGATATCACATCTCATGCTATAGGAAGGGTCTCAGGATTGGAATGGGAAGGACTTGGATATCACATCTCATGATAAAGGAAGGGTCTAAGGTTTGGAAGGGGAAGGATTTGGATATCACATCTCATGTTATGGGACCGGTCTCAGGTTTGGTATTAGAAGCATTGAGATATCAAGTCTCATTGTATAGGACAGGTCTCAGAATTGGAATGGGAAGGAGTTGGATATCACATCTCATGCCATGTATGGGTCTCAGGTTTTGTAGAAGCATTGAGATATCACATCTCATGCTATCGGAAGGGTATCAGGATTGGATTTGGAAGGAGTTGGATATCCCATCTCATGCTATAGGAAGGGTCTCAGGTTGGAATGGGAAGGAGTTGGATATCACTTCTCATGTTATAGGAAGGGTCTCAGGATTGGAATGGGAAGGACTTGGATATCACATCTCATGCTATAGGAAGGCTCTCAGGTTTGGAAGGGGAAGGAGTTGGATATCACATTTAATGTTAGAGGTAGGATCTCAGGTTTGGCATTAGAGGCGTTGAGATATCACATCTCATGCTATCAGAAGGGTCTCAGGATTGGAATGGGAAGGAGTTGGATATCACATCTCATGCTAAAGGGAGGGTCTCAGCTTTGGAAGGGGAAGGATTTGGAGATCACATCTCATGTTATAGGAAGGATCTCAGGTTTGGTATTAGAAGCATTGAGATATCACATCTCATGCTATCGGAAGGATCTCAGGTTTGGTATTAGAGGCATTGAGATATCACATCTCATGCTATCAGAAGGGTCTCAGGATTGGAATGGGAAGGAGTCGGATATCACATCTCATGCTAAAGGGAGGGTCTCAGGTTTGGAAGTGGAAGGATTTGGATATCACATCTCATGTTATAGGAAGGATCTCAGGTTTGGTATTAGAAGCATTGAGATATCACAACTCATGCTATATAGGAAGGGTCTCAGGATTGGAATGGGAAGGAGTTGGATATCACATCTCAAGCTATAGGAAGGGTCTCAGGATTGGAATGGGAAGTAGTTGGATATCACATCTCAAGCTATAGGAAGGGTCTCAGGATTGGAATGGGAAGGAGTTGGATATCACATCTCATGCTATAGGAAGGGTCTCAGGTTTGGTATAATCATTGAGATATCCCATCTAATGCTATAGGAAGGGTCTCAGGTTTGGAATCGGATGGAGTTGTCTATGACATCTCATGCCATAGGAAGGGTCTCAGGTTTGGTATAAGCATTGAGATATCACATCTCTGCTATCAGAAGGGTCTCAGGATTGGAATGGGAAGGAGTTGGATATCCCATCTCGTTATAGGAAGGGTCTCAGGTTTGGTATTAGAAGCATTGAGATATCATATCTCATGGTATAGGACGGGTCTCAGAATTGGAATGGGAAGGAGTTGGATATCACATCTCAAGCTATTGGAAGGGTCTCAGGATTGGAATGGGAAGGACTTGGATATCACATCTCATGATATAGGAAGGGTCTCAGGATTGGAATGGGAAGGACTTGGATATCACATCTCATGTTATAGGAAGGGTCTCAGGTTTGGTATTAGAAGCATTGAGATATCACATCTCATGCTATAGGAAGGGTCTCAGGATTGGAATGGGAAGGACTTGGATATCACATCTCATGCTATAGGAAGGGTCTCAGAATTGGAATGGGAAGGAGTTGGATATCACATCTCAAGCTATAGGAAGGGTCTCAGGTTTGTTATTAGAAACATTGAGATATCACATCTCATGCTATAGGAAGGGTTTCAGGATTGGAATGGGAAGGATTTGTATATCACATCTCATGCTAAAGGAAGGGTCTCAGGTTTGGAAGGGGAAGGATTTGGATATCATATCTCATGTTATAGGACGGGTCCCAGGTTTGGTATTAGAAGCATTGAGATATCACATCTCATGGTATAGGAAGGGTCTCAGGATTGGAATGGGAAGGAGTTGGATATCCCTCCTCATGCTATAGGAAGGGTCTCAGGTTGGAATGGGAAGGAGTTGGATATCACATCTCTTGCTATAGGAAGGGTCTCAGGTTTTTTATTAGAAACATTGAGATATCACATCTCATGCTATAGGAAGGGTTTCAGGATTGGAATGGGAAGTTTTGGATATCACATCTCATGCTAAAGGAAGGGTCTCAGGTTTGGAAGGGGAAGGATTTGGATATCATATCTCATGTTATAGGACGGGTCCCAGGTTTGGTATTAGAAGCTTTGAGATATCACATCTCATGCTATAGGAAGGGTCTCAGAATTGGAATGGGAAGGACTTGGATATCACATCTCATGTTATAGGAAGGGTCTCAGGATTGGAATGGGAAGGATTTGGATATCACATCTCTTGCTATAGGAAGGGTCTCAGGTTTTTTATTAGAAACATTGAGATATCACATCTCATGCTATAGGAAGGGTTTCAGGATTGGAATGGGAAGTTTTGGATATCACATCTCATGCTAAAGGAAGGGTCTCAGGTTTGGAAGGGGAAGGATTTGGATATCATATCTCATGTTATAGGACGGGTCCCAGGTTTGGTATTAGAAGCTTTGAGATATCACATCTCATGCTATAGGAAGGGTCTCAGAATTGGAATGGGAAGGACTTGGATATCACATCTCATGTTATAGGAAGGGTCTCAGGTTTGGTATTAGAAGCATTGAGATATCACATCTCATGCTATAGGAAGGGTCTCAGAATTGGAATGGGAAGGAGTTGGATATCACATCTCAAGCTATAGGAAGGGTCTCAGGATTGGAATGGGAAGGACTTGGATATCACATCACATGTTATAGGAAGGGTCTCAGGTTTGGTATTAGAAGCATTGAGATATCACATCTCATGCTATAGGAAGGGTCTCAGGATTGGAATGGGAAGGACTTGGATATAACAAATCTCATGTTATAGGAAGGGTCTCAGGTTTGGTATTAGAAGCATTGAGATATCACATCTCATGCTATAGGAAGGGTCTCAGAATTGGAATGGGAAGGAGTTGGATATCACATCTCAAGCTATAGGAAGGGTCTCAGGATTGGAATGGGAAGGAGTTTGATATCACATCTCATGCCATGTATGGGTCTCAGGTTTTGTAGAAGCATTGGGATATCACATCTCATGCTATCGGCAGGGTATCAGGATTGGATTTGGAAGGAGTTGGATATCCCATCTCATGCTATAGGAAGGGTCTCAGGTTGGAATAGGAAGGAGTTGGATATCACATCTCATGTTATAGGAAGGGTCTCAGGATTGGAATGGGAAGGACTTGGATGTCACATCTCATGCTATAGGAAGGCTCTCAGGTTTGGAAGGGGAAGGAGTTGGATATCACATTTCATGTTAGAGGTAGGATCTCAGGTTTGGTATTAGAGGCATTGAGATATCACATCTCATGCTATCAGAAGGATCTCAGGATTGGAATGGGAAGGAGTTGGATATCACATCTCATGCTATAGGAAGGGTCTCAGGTTTTTTATTAGAAACATTGAGATATCACATCTCATGCTATAGGAAGGGTTTCAGGATTGGAATGGGAAGTTTTGGATATCACATCTCATGCTAAAGGAAGGGTCTCAGGTTTGGAAGGGGAAGGATTTGGATATCATATCTCATGTTATAGGACGGGTCCCAGGTTTGGTATTAGAAGCTTTGAGATATCACATCTCATGCTATAGGAAGGGTCTCAGAATTGGAATGGGAAGGACTTGGATATCACATCTCATGTTATAGGAAGGGTCTCAGGTTTGGTATTAGAAGCATTGAGATATCACATCTCATGCTATAGGAAGGGTCTCAGAATTGGAATGGGAAGGAGTTGGATATCACATCTCAAGCTATAGGAAGGGTCTCAGGATTGGAATGGGAAGGACTTGGATATCACATCTCATGTTATAGGAAGGGTCTCAGGTTTGGTATTAGAAGCATTGAGATATCACATCTCATGCTATAGGAAGGGTCTCAGGATTGGAATGGGAAGGACTTGGATATAACAAATCTCATGTTATAGGAAGGGTATCAGGTTTGGTATTAGAAGCATTGAGATATCACATCTCATGCTATAGGAAGGGTCTCAGAATTGGAATGGGAAGGAGTTGGATATCACATCTCAAGCTATAGGAAGGGCCTCAGGATTGGAATGGGAAGGAGTTTGATATCACATCTCATGCCATGTATGGGTCTCAGGTTTTGTAGAAGCATTGGGATATCACATCTCATGCTATCGGCAGGGTATCAGGATTGGATTTGGAAGGAGTTGGATATCCCATCTCATGCTATAGGAAGGGTCTCAGGTTGGAATAGGAAGGAGTTGGATATCACATCTCATGTTATAGGAAGGGTCTCAGGATTGGAATGGGAAGGACTTGGATGTCACATCTCATGCTATAGGAAGGCTCTCAGGTTTGGAAGGGGAAGGAGTTGGATATCACATTTCATGTTAGAGGTAGGATCTCAGGTTTGGTATTAGAGGCATTGAGATATCACATCTCATGCTATCAGAAGGATCTCAGGATTGGAATGGGAAGGAGTTGGATATCACATCTCATGCTAAAGGGAGGGTCTCAGGTTTGGAAGGGGAAGGATTTGGATATCACATCTCATGTTATAGGAAGGATCTCAGGTTTGGTATTAGAAGCATTGAGATATCACATCTCATGCTATCGGAAGGATCTCAGGTTTGGTATTAGAGGCATTGAGATATCACATCTCATGCTATCAGAAGGGTCTCAAGATTGGAATGGGAAGGAGTCGGATATCACATCTCATGCTAAAGGGAGGGTCTCAGGTTTGGTATTAGAAGCATTGAGATATCACATCTCATGTTATAGGAAGAATCTCAGGTTTGGTATTAGAGGCATTGAGATATCACATCTCATGCTATAGGAAGGGTCTCAGGATTGGAATGGGAAGGAGTTGGATATCACATCTCATGCTAAAGGAAGGGTCTCAGTTTTGGTAGAAGCATTGAGATATCACATCTCATGGTATAGGAAGGGTCTCAGGATTGGAATGGGAAGGAGTTGGATATCACATCTCATCCAATAGGAAGGATCTCAGGATTGGAATGGGAAGGATTTGGATGTCACATCTCTTGCTATAGTAAGGGTCTCAGGTTTGTTATTAGAAACATTGAGATATCACATCTCATGCTATAGGAAGGGTTTCAGGATTGGAATGGGAAGGATTTGTATATCACATCTCATGCTAAAGGAAGGGTCTCAGGTTTGGAAGGGGAAGGATTTGGATATCATATCTCATGTTATAGGACGGGTCCCAGGTTTCGTATTAGAAGCATTGAGAAATCACATCTCATGGTATAGGAAGGGTCTCAGGGTTGGAATGGGAAGGACTTGGATATCACATCTCATGCTATAGGAAGGCTCTCAGGTTTGGAAGGGGAAGGAGTTGGATATCACATTTAATGTTAGAGGTAGGATCTCAGGTTTGGTATTAGAGGCATTGAGATATCACATCTCATGCTATCAGAAGGGTCTCAGGATTGGAATGGGAAGGAGTTGGATATCACATCTCATGCTAAAGGGAGGGTCTCAGCTTTGGAAGGGGAAGGATTTGGAGATCACATCTCATGTTATAGGAAGGATCTCAGGTTTGGTATTAGAAGCATTGAGATATCACATCTCATGCTATCGGAAGGGTCTCAGAATTGGAATGGGAAGGAGTTGGATATCACATCTCAAGCTATAGGAAGGGTCTCAGGATTGGAATGGGAAGGAGTTTGATATCACATCTCATGCCATGTATGGGTCTCAGGTTTTGTTGAAGCATTGGGATATCACATCTCATGCTATCGGAAGGGTATCAGGATTGGATTTGGAAGGAGTTGGATATCCCATCTCATGCTATAGGAAGGGTCTCAGGTTGGAATGGGAAGGAGTTGGATATCACATCTCATGCTATCAGAAGGGTCTCAGGATTGGAATGGGAAGGAGTCGGATATCACATCTCATGCTAAAGGGAGGGTCTCAGGTTTGGTATTAGAAGCATTGAGATATCACATCTCATGTTATAGGAAGAATCTCAGGTTTGGTATTAGAGGCATTGAGATATCACATCTCATGCTTTAGGACGGTTCTCAGAATTGGAATGGGAAGGAGTTGGATATCACATCTCAAGCAATAAGAAGGGTCTCAGGATTGGAATGGGAAGGACTTGGATATCACATCTCATGTTATAGGAAGGGTCTCAGGTTTGGTATTAGAAGCATTGAGATATCACATCTCATGCTATAGGAAGGGTCTCAGGATTGGAATGGAAAGGACTTGGATATCACATCTCATGTTATAGGAAGGGTCTCAGGTTTGGTATTAGAAGCATTGAGATATCACATCTCATGCTATAGGAAGGGTCTCAGGATTGGAATGGGAAGGACTTGGATATCACATCTCATGCTATAGGAAGGATCTCAGTATTGGAATGGGAAGGAGTTGGATATCACATCTCAAGCTATAAGAAGGGTCTCAGGATTGGAATGGGAAGGACTTGGATATCACATCTCATGTTATAGGAAGGGTCTCAGGTTTGGTATTAGAAGCATTGAGATATCACATCTCATGTTATAGGAAGAATCTCAGGTTTGGTATTAGAGGCATTGAGATATCACATCTCATGCTATAGGAAGGGTCTCAGGATTGGAATGGGAAGGAGTTGGATATCACATCTCATGCTAAAGGAAGGGTCTCAGTTTTGGTAGAAGCATTGAGATATCACATCTCATGGTATAGGAAGGGTCTCAGGATTGGAATGGGAAGGAGTTGGATATCACATCTCATCCAATAGGAAGGATCTCAGGATTGGAATGAGAAGGATTTGGATGTCACATCTCTTGCTATAGTAAGGGTCTCAGGTTTGTTATTAGAAACATTGAGATATCACATCTCATGCTATAGGAAGGGTTTCAGGATTGGAATGGGAAGGATTTGTATATCACATCTCATGCTAAAGGAAGGGTCTCAGGTTTGGAAGGGGAAGGATTTGGATATCATATCTCATGTTATAGGACGGGTCCCAGGTTTCGTATTAGAAGCATTGAGAAATCACATCTCATGGTATAGGAAGGGTCTCAGGATTGGAATGGGAAGGACTTGGATATCACATCTCATGCTATAGGAAGGCTCTCAGGTTTGGAAGGGGAAGGAGTTGGATATCACATTTAATGTTAGAGGTAGGATCTCAGGTTTGGTATTAGAGGCATTGAGATATCACATCTCATGCTATCAGAAGGGTCTCAGGATTGGAATGGGAAGGAGTTGGATATCACATCTCATGCTAAAGGGAGGGTCTCAGCTTTGGAAGGGGAAGGATTTGGAGATCACATCTCATGTTATAGGAAGGATCTCAGGTTTGGTATTAGAAGCATTGAGATATCACATCTCATGCTATCGGAAGGGTCTCAGAATTGGAATGGGAAGGAGTTGCATATCACATCTCAAGCTATAGGAAGGGTCTCAGGATTGGAATGGGAAGGAGTTTGATATCACATCTCATGCCATGTATGGGTCTCAGGTTTTGTTGAAGCATTGGGATATCACATCTCATGCTATCGGAAGGGTATCAGGATTGGATTTGGAAGGAGTTGGATATCCCATCTCATGCTATAGGAAGGGTCTCAGGTTGGAATGTTAAGGAGTTGGATATCACATCTCATGCTATCAGAAGGGTCTCAGGATTGGAATGGGAAGGAGTCGGATATCACATCTCATGCTAAAGGGAGGGTCTCAGGTTTGGTATTAGAAGCATTGAGATATCACATCTCATGTTATAGGAAGAATCCCAGGTTTGGTATTAGAGGCATTGAGATATCACATCTCATGCTATAGGACGGGTCTCAGAATTGGAATGGGAAGGAGTTGGATATCACATCTCAAGCTATAAGAAGGGTCTCAGGATTGGAATGGGAAGGACTTGGATATCACATCTCATGTTATAGGAAGGGTCTCAGGTTTGGTATTAGAAGCATTGAGATATCACATCTCATGCTATAGGAAGGGTCTCAGGATTGGAATGGGAAGGACTTGGATATCACATCTCATGTTATAGGAAGGGTCTCAGGTTTGGTATTAGAAGCATTGAGATATCACATCTCATGCTATAGGAAGGGTCTCAGGATTGGAATGGGAAGGACTTGGATATCACATCTCATGCTATAGGAAAGATCTCAGTATTGGAATGGGAAGGAGTTGGATATCACATCTCAAGCTATAAGAAGGGTCTCAGGATTGGAATGGGAAGGACTTGGATATCACATCTCATGTTATAGGAAGGGTCTCAGGTTTGGTATTAGAAGCATTGAGATATCACATCTCATGCTATAGGAAGGGTCTCAGGATTGGAATGGGAAGGACTTGGATATCACATCTCATGCTATAGGACGGGTCTCAGAATTGGAATGGGAAGGAGTTGGATATCACATCTCAAGCTATAAGAAGGGTCTCAGGATTGGAATGGGAAGGACTTGGATATCACATCTCATGTTATAGGAAGGGTCTCAGGTTTGGTATTAGAAGCATTGAGATATCACATCTCATGCTATAGGAAGGGTCTCAGGATTGGAATGGGAAGGACTTGGATATCACATCTCATGCTATAGGAAGGGTCTCAGGATTGGAATGGGAAGGACTTGGATATCACATCTCATGATAAAGGAAGGGTCTAAGGTTTGGAAGGGGAAGGATTTGGATATCACATCTCATGATATAGGACCGGTCTCAGGTTTGGTATTAGAAGCATTGAGATATCAAGTCTCATTGTATAGGACGGGTCTCAGAATTGGAATGGGAAGGAGTTGGATATCACATCTCAAGCTATAGGAAGGGTCTCAGGATTGGAATGGGAAGGAGTTTGATATGACATCTAATGCCATGTATGGGTCTCAGGTTTTGTAGAAGCATTGAGATATCACATCTCATGCTATCGGAAGGGTATCAGGATTGGATTTGGAAGGAGTTGGATATCCCATCTCATGCTATAGGAAGGGTCTCAGGTTGGAATGGGAAGGAGTTGGATATCACATCTCATGTTATAGGAAGGGTCTCAGGATTGGAATGGGAAGGACTTGGATATCACATCTCATGCTATAGGAAGGCTCTCAGGTTTGGAAGGGGAAGGAGTTGGATATCACATTTCATGTTAGAGGTAGGATCTCAGGTTTGGTATTAGAGGCATTGAGATATCACATCTCATGCTATCAGAAGGGTCTCAGGATTGGAATGGGAAGGAGTTGGATATCACATCTCATGCTAAAGGGAGGGTCTCAGCTTTGGAAGGGGAAGGATTTGGAGATCACATCTCATGTTATAGGAAGGATCTCAGGTTTGGTATTAGAAGCATTGAGATATCACATCTCAAGCTATCGGAAGGATCTCACGTTTGGTATTAGAGGCATTGAGATATCACATCTCCTGCTATCAGAAGTGTCTCAGGATTGGAATGGGAAGGAGTCGGATATCACATCTCATGCTAAAGGGAGGGTCTCAGGTTTGGAAGTGGAAGGATTTGGATATCACATCTCATGTTATAGGAAGGATCTCAGGTTTGGTATTAGAAGCATTGAGATATCACATCTCATGCTATAGGAAGGGTCTCAGGATTGGAATGGGAAGGAGTTGGATATCACATCTCAAGCTATAGAAAGGGTCTCAGGATTGGAATGGGAAGTAGTTGGATATCACATCTCAAGCTATAGGAAGGGTCTCAGGATTGGAATGGGAAGGAGTTGGATATCACATCTCATGCTATAGGAAGGGTCTCAGGTTTGGTATAAGCATTGAGATATCCCATCTCATGCTATAGGAAGGGTCTCAGGTTTGGAATCGGACGGAGTTGTATATGACATCTCATGCCATAGGAAGGGTCTCAGGTTTGGTATAAGCATTGAGATATCACATCTCTGGTATCGGAAGGGTCTCAGGATTGGAATGGGAAGGAGTTGGATATCCCATCTCGTTATAGGAAGGGTCTCAGGTTTGGTATTAGAAGCATTGAGATATCACATCTCATGGTATAGGACGGGTCTCAGAATTGGAATGGGAAGGAGTTGGATATCACATCTCAAGCTATAGGAAGGGTCTCAGGATTGGAATGGGAAGGACTTGGATATCACATCTCATGTTATAGGAAGGGTCTCAGGTTTGGTATTAGAAGCATTGAGATGTGATATCTCAATGCTTATACCAAACCTGAGACCCTTCCTATATCATGAGATGTGATATCCAACTACTTCCCATTCCAATCCTGAGTCCCTTCCTATAGCATGAGATGTGATATCTCAATGCTTCTAATACCAAACCTGAGACCCTTCCTATAGCTTGAGATGTGCTATCAAACTGCTTCCCATTCCAATCATGTGATAGCTTGAGATGTGATATCCAACTCCTTCCCATTCCAATCCTGAGACCCTTCCTATACCATGAGATGTGATATCTCAATGCTTCTAATACCAAACCTGAGACCTGTCCTAAAACATGAGATGTGAGATCCAAATCCTTCCCCTTCCAAACCTGAGACACTTCCTATAGCTTGAGATGTGATATCAAACTCCTTCCCATTCCAATCCTGAGATAGCTTGAGATGTGATATCCAACTCCTTCCCATTCCAATCCTGAGACCCTTCCGATAGCATGAAATGTGATATCTCAATGCTTCTAATATCAAAACTGAGACCCTCCCTATAGCATGAGATGTGATATCTAAGTCCTTCCCATTCCTATCCTGAGACCCTTCCGATAGCAGAGATGTGATATCTCAATGCTTATACCAAACCTGAGACCCTTCCTATGGCATGAGATGTGATATCCAACTCCTTCCCATTCCAATCCTGAGACCCTTCCTATAGCATGAGATGTGATATCTCAATGCTTCTATCAAACCTGAGTCCCTTCCTTTAGCATGAGATGTGATATCCAACTTCTTACCATTCCAATCCTGAGACCCTTCCTATAGCATGAGATGTGATATCTCAAAGCTTCTAATACCAAACCTGGGACCCGTCCTATAACATGAGATATGATATCCAAATCCTTCCCCTTCCAAACCTGAGACCCTTCCTATAGCATGAGATGTGATATCTCAATGCTTATACCAAACCTGAGACCCTTCCTATAGCATGAGATGTGATACCCAACTCCTTCCCATTCCAATCCTGAGACCCTTCCTATACCATGAGACTTGATATATCAATGCTTCTAATACCAAACCTGAGACCAGTCCTATAACATGAGATGTGATACCGAAATCCTTCCCCTTCCAAACCTGAGACCCTTCCTATAGCATGAGATGGGATATCTCAATGCTTATACCAAACCTGAGACCCTTCCTATAGCATGAGATGTGATATACAACTCCTTCCCATTCCAATCCCGAGACCCTTCCTATAGCTTGAGATGTGATATCCAACTCCTTCCCATTCCAATCCTGAGACCCTTCCTATAGCTTGAGATGTGATATCGAACTCCTTCCCTTTCCAAACCTGAGAGCCTATCTATAGCATGAGATGTGACATCCAAGTCCTTCCCATTCCAATCCTGAGCCCCTTCCTATAGCATGAGATGTGATATCTCAATGCTTCTAATACCAAACCTGAGACCCTTCCTATAGCATGAGATGTGATATCCAACTACTTCCCATTCCAATCCTGAGACCCTTCCTATAGCATGAGATGTGATATCCAACTCCTTCCATTCCAATCCTGAGACCCGTCCTATAGCATGAGATGTGATATCTCAATGCTTATACCAAACCTGAGACCCTTCCTTTAGCATGAGATGTGATATCCAAATGTCACTTCTCATGCTATAGGAAGTGTCTCAGGATTGGAATGGGAAGGAGTTGGATATCACATCTCATGTTATAGGAAGGATCTCAGGTTTGGTATTAGAAGCATTGAGACATCACATCTCATGCTATAGGAAGGGTATCAGGATTGGTATAAGCATTGAGATATCACATCTCTGCTATCGGAAGGGTCTCAGGATTGGAATGGGAAGGAGTTGGATATCCCATCTCGTTATAGGAGGGGTCTCAGGTTCGGTATTAGAAGCATTGAGATATCACATCTCATGGTATAGGAGGGGTCTCAGGTTTGGTATTAGAAGCATTGAGATATCACATCTCATGCTATAGGAAGGGTCTCAGGATTGGAATGGGAAGGACTTGGATATCACATCTCATGTTATACGAAGGGTCTCAGGTTTGGTATTAGAAGCATTGAGATATCACATCTCATGCTATAGGAAGGGTCTCAGAATTGGAATGGGAAGGAGTTGGATATCACATCTCATGTTATAGGAAGGGTCTCAGGTGTGGTATAAGCATTCAGATATCACATCTCTGCTATCGGAAGTGTCTCAGGATTGGAATGGGAAGGAGTTGGATATCCCATCTCATGCTATAGGAAGGGTCTCAGGATTGGAATGGGAAGGAGTTTGATATCACATCTCATGCCATGTATGGGTCTCAGGTTTTGTAGAAGCATTGGGATATCACATCTCATGCTATCGGAAGGGTATCAGGATTGGATTTGGAAGGAGTTGGATATCCCATCTCATGCTATCGGAAGGGTATCAGGATTGGATTTGGAAGGAGTTGGATATCCCATCTCATGCTATAGGAAGGGTCTCAGGTTGGAATGGGAAGGAGTTGGATATCACATCTCATGCTATAGGAAGGCTCTCAGGTTTGGAAGGGGAAGGAGTTGGATATCACATTTCATGTTAGAGGTAGGATCTCAGGTTTGGTATTAGAGGCATTGAGATATCACATCTCATGCTATCAGAAGGATCTCAGGATTGGAATGGGAAGGAGTTGGATATCACATCTCATGCTAAAGGGACGGTCTCAGGTTTGGAAGGGGAAGGATTGGGATATCACATCTCATGTTATGGGAAGGATCTCAGGTTTGATGCTAGAAGCATTGATATATCACATCTCATGCTATCAGAAGGGTCTCAGGATTGGAATGGGAAGGAGTCGGATATCACATCTCATGCTAAAGGGAGGTTCTCAGGTTTGGTATTAGAAGCATTGAGATATCACATCTCATGTTATAGGAAGAATCTCAGGATTGGTATTAGAGGCATTGAGATATCACATCTCATGCTATCAGAAGGGTCTCAGGATTGGAATGGGAAGGAGTCAGATATCACATCTCATGCTAAAGGGAGGGTCTCAGGTTTGGTATTAGAAGCATTGAGATATCACATCTCATGTTATAGGAAGAATCTCAGGTTTGGTATTAGAGGCATTGAGATATCACATCTCATGCTATAGGACGGGTCTCAGAATTGGAATGGGAAGGAGTTGGATATCACATCTCAAGCTATAAGAAGGGTCTCAGGATTGGAATGGGAAGGACTTGGATATCACATCTCATGTTATAGGAAGGGTCTCAGGTTTGGTATTAGAAGCATTGAGATATCACATCTCATGCTATAGGAAGGGTCTCAGGATTGGAATGCGAAGGACTTGGATATCACATCTCATGTTATAGGAAGGGTCTCAGGTTTGGTATTAGAAGCATTGAGATATCACATCTCATGCTATAGGAAGGGTCTCAGGATTGGAATGGGAAGGACTTGGATATCACATCTCATGATAAAGGAAGGGTCTAAGGTTTGGAAGGGGAAGGATTTGGATATCACATCTCATGTTATGGGACCGGTCTCAGGTTTGGTATTAGAAGCATTGAGATATCAAGTCTCATTGTATAGGACGGGTCTCAGAATTGGAATGGGAAGGAGTTGGATATCCCATCTCAAGCTATAGGAAGGGTCTCAGGATTGGAATGGGAAGGACTTGGATATCACATCTCATGCCATGTATGGGTCTCAGGTTTTGTAGAAGCATTGAGATATCACATCTCATGCTATCGGAAGGGTATCAGGATTGGATTTGGAAGGAGTTGGATATCCCATCTCATGCTATAGGAAGGGTCTCAGGTTGGAATGGGAAGGAGTTGGATATCACTTCTCATGTTATAGGAAGGGTCTCAGGATTGGAATGGGAAGGACTTGGATATCACATCTCATGCTATAGGAAGGCTCTCAGGTTTGGAAGGGGAAGGAGTTGGATATCACATTTAATGTTAGAGGTAGGATCTCAGGTTTGGCATTAGAGGCATTGAGATATCACATCTCATGCTATCAGAAGGGTCTCAGGATTGGAATGGGAAGGAGTTGGATATCACATCTCATGCTAAAGGGAGGGTCTCAGCTTTGGAAGGGGAAGGATTTGGAGATCACATCTCATGTTATAGGAAGGATCTCAGGTTTGGTATTAGAAGCATTGAGATATCACATCTCATGCTATCGGAAGGATCTCAGGTTTGGTATTAGAGGCATTGAGATATCACATCTCATGCTATCAGAAGGGTCTCAGGATTGGAATGGGAAGGAGTCGGATATCACATCTCATGCTAAAGGGAGGGTCTCAGGTTTGGAAGTGGAAGGATTTGGATATCACATCTCATGTTATAGGAAGGATCTCAGGTTTGGTATTAGAAGCATTGAGATATCACAACTCATGCTATAGGAAGGGTCTCAGGATTGGAATGGGAAGGAGTTGGATATCACATCTCAAGCTATAGGAAGGGTCTCAGGATTGGAATGGGAAGTAGTTGGATATCACATCTCAAGCTATAGGAAGGGTCTCAGGATTGGAATGGGAAGGAGTTGGATATCACATCTCATGCTATAGGAAGGGTCTCAGGTTTGGTATAATCATTGAGATATCCCATCTCATGCTATAGGAAGGGTCTCAGGTTTGGAATCGGATGGAGTTGTATATGACATCTCATGCCATAGGAAGGGTCTCAGGTTTGGTATAAGCATTGAGATATCACATCTCTGCTATCAGAAGGGTCTCAGGATTGGAATGGGAAGGAGTTGGATATCCCATCTCGTTATAGGAAGGGTCTCAGGTTTGGTATTAGAAGCATTGAGATATCATATCTCATGGTATAGGACGGGTCTCAGAATTGGAATGGGAAGGAGTTGGATATCACATCTCAAGCTATAGGAAGGGTCTCAGGATTGGAATGGGAAGGACTTGGATATCACATCTCATGATATAGGAAGGGTCTCAGGTTTGGTATTAGAAGCATTGAGATATCACATCTCATGCTATAGGAAGGGTCTCAGGATTGGAATGGGAAGGACTTGGATATCACATCTCATGTTATAGGAAGGGTCTCAGGTTTGGTATTAGAAGCATTGAGATATCACATCTCATGCTATAGGAAGGGTCTCAGGATTGGAATGGGAAGGACTTGGATATCACATCTCATGCTATAGGAAGGGTCTCAGAATTGGAATGGGAAGGAGTTGGATATCACATCTCAAGCTATAGGAAGGGTCTCAGGTTTGTTATTAGAAACATTGAGATATCACATCTCATGCTATAGGAAGGGTTTCAGGATTGGAATGGGAAGGATTTGTATATCACATCTCATGCTAAAGGAAGGGTCTCAGGTTTGGAAGGGGAAGGATTTGGATATCATATCTCATGTTATAGGACGGGTCCCAGGTTTGGTATTAGAAGCATTGAGATATCACATCTCATGGTATAGGAAGGGTCTCAGGATTGGAATGGGAAGGAGTTGGATATCCCTTCTCATGCTATAGGAAGGGTCTCAGGTTGGAATGGGAAGGAGTTGGATATCACATCTCTTGTTATAGGAAGGGTCTCAGGATTGGAATGGGAAGGATTTGGATATCACATCTCTTGCTATAGGAAGGGTCTCAGGTTTTATATTAGAAACATTGAGATATCACATCTCATGCTATAGGAAGGGTTTCAGGATTGGAATGGGAAGGATTTGGATATCACATCTCATGCTAAAGGAAGGGTCTCAGGTTTGGAAGGGGAAGGATTTGGATATCATATCTCATGTTATAGGTCGGGTCCCAGGTTTGGTATTAGAAGCTTTGAGATATCACATCTCATGCTATAGGAAGGGTCTCAGAATTGGAATGGGAAGGACTTGGATATCACATCTCATGTTATAGGAAGGGTCTCAGGTTTGGTATTAGAAGCATTGAGATATCACATCTCATGCTATAGGAAGGGTCTCAGAATTGGAATGGGAAGGAGTTGGATATCACATCTCAAGCTATAGGAAGGGTCTCAGGATTGGAATGGGAAGGACTTGGATATCACATCTCATGTTATAGGAAGGGTCTCAGGTTTGGTATTAGAAGCATTGAGATATCACATCTCATGCTATAGGAAGGGTCTCAGGATTGGAATGGGAAGGACTTGGATATAACAAATCTCATGTTATAGGAAGGGTCTCAGGTTTGGTATTAGAAGCATTGAGATATCACATCTCATGCTATAGGAAGGGTCTCAGAATTGGAATGGGAAGGAGTTGGATATCACATCTCAAGCTATAGGAAGGGTCTCAGGATTGGAATGGGAAGGAGTTTGATATCACATCTCATGCCATGTATGGGTCTCAGGTTTTGTAGAAGCATTGGGATATCACATCTCATGCTATCGGCAGGGTATCAGGATTGGATTTGGAAGGAGTTGGATATCCCATCTCATGCTATAGGAAGGGTCTCAGGTTGGAATAGGAAGGAGTTGGATATCACATCTCATGTTATAGGAAGGGTCTCAGGATTGGAATGGGAAGGACTTGGATGTCACATCTCATGCTATAGGAAGGCTCTCAGGTTTGGAAGGGGAAGGAGTTGGATATCACATTTCATGTTAGAGGTAGGATCTCAGGTTTGGTATTAGAGGGATTGAGATATCACATCTCATGCTATCAGAAGGATCTCAGGATTGGAATGGGAAGGAGTTGGATATCACATCTCATGCTAAAGGGAGGGTCTCAGGTTTGGAAGGGGAAGGATTTGGATATCACATCTCATGTTATAGGAAGGATCTCAGGTTTGGTATTAGAAGCATTGAGATATCACATCTCATGCTATCGGAAGGATCTCAGGTTTGGTATTAGAGGCATTGAGATATCACATCTCATGCTATCAGAAGGGTCTCAAGATTGGAATGGGAAGGAGTCGGATATCACATCTAATGCCAAAGGGAGGGTCTCAGGTTTGGTATTAGAAGCATTGAGATATCACATCTCATGTTATAGGAAGAATCTCAGGTTTGGTATTAGAGGCATTGAGATATCACATCTCATGCTATAGGAAGGGTCTCAGGATTGGAATGGGAAGGAGTTGGATATCACATCTCATGCTAAAGGAAGGGTCTCAGTTTTGGTAGAAGCATTGAGATATCACATCTCATGGTATAGGAAGGGTCTCAGGATTGGAATGGGAAGGAGTTGGATATCACATCTCATCCAATAGGAAGGATCTCAGGATTGGAATGGGAAGGATTTGGATGTCACATCTCTTGCTATAGTAAGGGTCTCAGGTTTGTTATTAGAAACATTGAGATATCACATCTCATGCTATAGGAAGGGTTTCAGGATTGGAATGGGAAGGATTTGTATATCACATCTCATGCTAAAGGAAGGGTCTCAGGTTTGGAAGGGGAAGGATTTGGATATCATATCTCATGTTATAGGACGGGTCCCAGGTTTCGTATTAGAAGCATTGAGAAATCACATCTCATGGTATAGGAAGGGTCTCAGGATTGGAATGGGAAGGACTTGGATATCACATCTCATGCTATAGGAAGGCTCTCAGGTTTGGAAGGGGAAGGAGTTGGATATCACATTTAATGTTAGAGGTAGGATCTCAGGTTTGGTATTAGAGGCATTGAGATATCACATCTCATGCTATCAGAAGGGTCTCAGGATTGGAATGGGAAGGAGTTGGATATCACATCTCATGCTAAAGGGAGGGTCTCAGCTTTGGAAGGGGAAGGATTTGGAGATCACATCTCATGTTATAGGAAGGATCTCAGGTTTGGTATTAGAAGCATTGAGATATCACATCTCATGCTATCGGAAGGGTCTCAGAATTGGAATGGGAAGGAGTTGGATATCACATCTCAAGCTATAGGAAGGGTCTCAGGATTGGAATGGGAAGGAGTTTGATATGACATCTCATGCCATGTATGGGTCTCAGGTTTTGTTGAAGCATTGGGATATCACATCTCATGCTATCGGAAGGGTATCAGGATTGGATTTGGAAGGAGTTGGATATCCCATCTCATGCTATAGGAAGGGTCTCAGGTTGGAATGGGAAGGAGTTGGATATCACATCTCATGCTATCAGAAGGGTCTCAGGATTGGAATGGGAAGGAGTCGGATATCACATCTCATACTAAAGGGAGGGTCTCAGGTTTGGTATTAGAAGCATTGAGATTCACATCTCATGTTATAGGAAGAATCTCAGGTTTGGTATTAGAGGCATTGAGATATCACATCTCATGCTATAGGACGGGTCTCAGAATTGGAATGGGAAGGAGTTGGATATCACATCTCAAGCTATAAGAAGGGTCTCAGGATTGGAATGGGAAGGACTTGGATATCACATCTCATGTTATAGGAAGGGTCTCAGGTTTGGTATTAGAAGCATTGAGATATCACATCTCATGCTATAGGAAGGGTCTCAGGATTGGAATGGGAAGGACTTGGATATCACATCTCATGTTATAGGAAGGGTCTCAGGTTTGGTATTAGAAGCATTGAGATATCACATCTCATGCTATAGGAAGGGTCTCAGGATTGGAATGGGAAGGACTTGGATATCACATCTCATGCTATAGGAAGGATCTCAGTATTGGAATGGGAAGGAGTTGGATATCACATCTCAAGCTATAAGAAGGGTCTCAGTATTGGAATGGGAAGGACTTGGATATCACATCTCATGTTATAGGAAGGGTCTCAGGTTTGGTATTAGAAGCATTGAGATATCACATCTCATGTTATAGGAAGAATCTCAGGTTTGGTATTAGAGGCATTGAGATATCACATCTCATGCTATAGGAAGGGTCTCAGGATTGGAATGGGAAGGAGTTGGATATCACATCTCATGCTAAAGGAAGGGTCTCAGTTTTGGTAGAAGCATTGAGATATCACATCTCATGGTATAGGAAGGGTCTCAGGATTGGAATGGGAAGGAGTTGGATATCACATCTCATCCAATAGGAAGGATCTCAGGATTGGAATGGGAAGGATTTGGATGTCACATCTCTTGCTATAGTAAGGGTCTCAGGTTTGTTATTAGAAACATTGAGATATCACATCTCATGCTATAGGAAGGGTTTCAGGATTGGAATGGGAAGGATTTGTATATCACATCTCATGCTAAAGGAAGGGTCTCAGGTTTGGAAGGGGAAGGATTTGGATATCATATCTCATGTTATAGGACGGGTCCCAGGTTTCGTATTAGAAGCATTGAGAAATCACATCTCATGGTATAGGAAGGGTCTCAGGATTGGAATGGGAAGGACTTGGATATCACATCTCATGCTATAGGAAGGCTCTCAGGTTTGGAAGGGGAAGGAGTTGGATATCACATTTAATGTTAGAGGTAGGATCTCAGGTTTGGTATTAGAGGCATTGAGATATCACATCTCATGCTATCAGAAGGGTCTCAGGATTGGAATGGGAAGGAGTTGGATATCACATCTCATGCTAAAGGGAGGGTCTCAGCTTTGGAAGGGGAAGGATTTGGAGATCACATCTCATGTTATAGGAAGGATCTCAGGTTTGGTATTAGAAGCATTGAGATATCACATCTCATGCTATCGGAAGGGTCTCAGAATTGGAATGGGAAGGAGTTGGATATCACATCTCAAGCTATAGGAAGGGTCTCAGGATTGGATTTGGAAGGAGTTGGATATCCCATCTCATGCTATAGGAAGGGTCTCAGGTTGGAATGGGAAGGAGTCGGATATCACATCTCATGCTAAAGGGAGGGTCTCAGGTTTGGTATTAGAAGCATTGAGATATCACATCTCATGTTATAGGAAGAATCTCAGGTTTGGTATTAGAGGCATTGAGATATCACATCTCATGCTATAGGACGGGTCTCAGAATTGGAATGGGAAGGAGTTGGATATCACATCTCAAGCTATAAGAAGGGTCTCAGGATTGGAATGGGAAGGACTTGGATATCACATCTCATGTTATAGGAAGGGTCTCAGGTTTGGTATTAGAAGCATTGAGATATCACATCTCATGCTATAGGAAGGGTCTCAGGATTGGAATGGGAAGGACTTGGATATCACATCTCATGTTATAGGAAGGGTCTCAGGTTTGGTATTAGAAGCATTGAGATATCACATCTCATGCTATAGGAAGGGTCTCAGGATTGGAATGGGAAGGACTTGGATATCACATCTCATGCTATAGGAAGGATCTCAGTATTGGAATGGGAAGGAGTTGGATATCACATCTCAAGCTATAAGAAGGGTCTCAGGATTGGAATGGGAAGGACTTGGATATCACATCTCATGTTATAGGAAGGGTCTCAGGTTTGGTATTAGAAGCATTGAGATATCACATCTCATGCTATAGGAAGGGTCTCAGGATTGGAATGGGAAGGACTTGGATATCACATCTCATGCTATAGGACGGGTCTCAGAATTGGAATGGGAAGGAGTTGGATATCACATCTCAAGCTATAAGAAGGGTCTCAGGATTGGAATGGGAAGGACTTGGATATCACATCTCATGTTATAGGAAGGGTCTCAGGTTTGGTATTAGAAGCATTGAGATATCACATCTCATGCTATAGGAAGGGTCTCAGGATTGGAATGGGAAGGACTTGGATATCACATCTCATGCTATAGGAAGGGTCTCAGGATTGGAATGGGAAGGACTTGGATATCACATCTCATGATAAAGGAAGGGTCTAAGGTTTGGAAGGGGAAGGATTTGGATATCACATCTCATGATATAGGACCGGTCTCAGGTTTGGTATTAGAAGCATTGAGATATCAAGTCTCATTGTATAGGACGGGTCTCAGAATTGGAATGGGAAGGAGTTGGATATCACATCTCAAGCTATAGGAAGGGTCTCAGGATTGGAATGGGAAGGAGTTTGATATGACATCTAATGCCATGTATGGGTCTCAGGTTTTGTAGAAGCATTGAGATATCACATCTCATGCTATCGGAAGGGTATCAGGATTGGATTTGGAAGGAGTTGGATATCCCATCTCATGCTATAGGAAGGGTCTCAGGTTGGAATGGGAAGGAGTTGGATATCACATCTCATGTTATAGGAAGGGTATCAGGATTGGAATGGGAAGGACTTGGATATCACATCTCATGCTATAGGAAGGCTCTCAGGTTTGGAAGGGGAAGGAGTTGGATATCACATTTCATGTTAGAGGTAGGATCTCAGGTTTGGTATTAGAGGCATTGAGATATCACATCTCATGCTATCAGAAGGGTCTCAGGATTGGAATGGGAAGGAGTTGGATATCACATCTCATGCTAAAGGGAGGGTCTCAGCTTTGGAAGGGGAAGGATTTGGAGATCACATCTCATGTTATAGGAAGGATCTCAGGTTTGGTATTAGAAGCATTGAGATATCACATCTCAAGCTATCGGAAGGATCTCAGGTTTGATATTAGAGGCATTGAGATATCACATCTCCTGCTATCAGAAGTGTCTCAGGATTGGAATGGGAAGGAGTCGGATATCACATCTCAAGCTATAGGACGGGTCTCAGGATTGGAATGGGAAGTAGTTGGATATCACATCTCAAGCTATAGGAAGGGTCTCAGGATTGGAATGGGAAGGAGTTGGATATCACATCTCATGCTATAGGAAGGGTCTCAGGTTTGGTATAAGCATTGAGATATCCCATCTCATGCTATAGGAAGGGTCTCAGGTTTGGAATCGGACGGAGTTGTATATGACATCTCATGCCATAGGAAGGGTCTCAGGTTTGGTATAAGCATTGAGATATCACATCTCTGGTATCGGAAGGGTCTCAGGATTGGAATGGGAAGGAGTTGGATATCCCATCTCGTTATAGGAAGGGTCTCAGGTTTGGTATTAGAAGCATTGAGATATCACATCTCATGGTATAGGACGGGTCTCAGAATTGGAATGGGAAGGAGTTGGATATCACATCTCAAGCTATAGGAAGGGTCTCAGGATTGGAATGGGAAGGACTTGGATATCACATCTCATGTTATAGGAAGGGTCTCAGGTTTGGTATTAGAAGCATTGAGATGTGATATCTCAATGCTTATACCAAACCTGAGACCCTTCCTATATCATGAGATGTGATATCCAACTACTTCCCATTCCAATCCTGAGTCCCTTCCTATAGCATGAGATGTGATATCTCAATGCTTCTAATACCAAACCTGAGACCCTTCCTATAGCTTGAGATGTGCTATCAAACTGCTTCCCATTCCAATCATGTGATAGCTTGAGATGTGATATCCAACTCCTTCCCATTCCAACCCTGAGACCCTTCCTATACCATGAGATGTGATATCTCAATGCTTCTAATACCAAACCTGAAACCCGTCCTAAAACATGAGATGTGAGATCCAAATCCTTCCCCTTCCAAACCTGAGACACTTCCTATAGCTTGAGATGTGATATCAAACTCCTTCCCATTCCAATCCTGAGATAGCTTGAGATGTGATATCCAACTCCTTCCCATTCCAATCCTGAGACCCTTCCGATAGCATGAAATGTGATATCTCAATGCTTCTAATATCAAAACTGAGACCCTCCCTATAGCATGAGATGTGATATCTAAGTCCTTCCCATTCCTATCCTGAGACCCTTCCGATAGCAGAGATGTGATATCTCAATGCTTATACCAAACCTGAGACCCTTCCTATGGCATGAGATGTGATATCCAACTCCTTCCCATTCCAATCCTGAGACCCTTCCTATAGCATGAGATGTGATATCTCAATGCTTCTATCAAACCCGAGTCCCTTCCTTTAGCATGAGATGTGATATCCAACTTCTTACCATTCCAATCCTGAGACCCTTCCTATAGCATGAGATGTGATATCTCAAAGCTTCTAATACCAAACCTGGGACCCGTCCTATAACATGAGATATGATATCCAAATCCTTCCCCTTCCAAACTTGAGACCCTTCCTATAGCATGAGATGTGATATCTCAATGCTTATACCAAACCTGAGACCCTTCCTATAGCATGAGATGTGATACCCAACTCCTTCCCATTCCAATCCTGAGACCCTTCCTATACCATGAGACTTGATATCTCAATGCTTCTAATACCAAACCTGAGACCAGTCCTATAACATGAGATGTGATACCGAAATCCTTCCCCTTCCAAACCTGAGACCCTTCCTATAGCATGAGATGGGATATCTCAATGCTTATACCAAACCTGAGACCCTTCCTATAGCATGAGATGTGATATACAACTCCTTCCCATTCCAATCCTGAGACCCTTCCTATAGCTTGAGATGTGATATCCAACTCCTTCCCATTCCAATCCTGAGACCCTTCCTATAGCTTGAGATGTGATATCCAACTCCTTCCCTTTCCAAACCTGAGAGCCTATCTATAGCATGAGATGTGACATCCAAGTCCTTCCCATTCCAATCCTGAGCCCCTTCCTATAGCATGAGATGTGATATCTCAATGCTTCTAATACCAAACCTGAGACCCTTCCTATAGCATGAGATGTGATATCCAACTACTTCCCATTCCAATCCTGAGACCCTTCCTATAGCATGAGATGTGATATCCAACTCCTTCCATTCCAATCCTGAGACCCGTCCTATAGCATGAGATGTGATATCTCAATGCTTATACCAAACCTGAGACCCTTCCTATAGCATGAGATGTGATATCCAACTACTTCCCATTCCAATCCTGAGACCCTTCCTATAGCATGAAATGTGATATCCAACTCCTTCCCTTTCCAAACCTGAGAGCCTATCTATAGCATGAGATGGGATATCCAACTCCTTCCCATTCCAATCCTGAGACACTTCCGATAGCAGAGATGTGATATCTCAATGCTTATACCAAACCTGAGACCCTTCCTATAACATGAGATGTGATGTCCAACTCCTTCCCGTTCCAAACCTGAGACCCTTCCTTTAGCATGAGATGTGATATCCAGCTCCTTCCCATTCCAATCCTAAGACCCTTCCTATAGCATGAGAAGTGATATCTCCATGCTTATACCAAACCTGAGACCCTTACTATAGCATGAGATGTGATATTCAACTCCTTCCCATTCCAATCCTGAGACTCTTCCTATAGCATGAGAAGTGATATCTCCATGCGTCTACCAAACCTGAGACCCTTTCTATAGCATGAGATGTGATATCCAAATCCTTCCCATTCCAATCCTGAGACCCTTCCTATAGCATGAGATGTGATATCTCAATGCTTATACCAAACCAGAGACCCGTCCTATAACATGAGATGGGATATCCAACTCCTTCCCATTCCAATCCTGAGCCACTTCCGATAGCAGAGATGTGATATCTCAATGCTTATACCAAACCTGAGACCCTTCCTATAACATGAGATGTGATATCCAACTCATTCCCGTTCCAAACCTGAGACACTTCCTATAGCATATGTGATATCCAACTCCTTCCCATTCCAAACATGAGACCCTTCCTATAGCAAGAATGTAATATCCAACTCCTACCAAATCCAATCCTGAGACCATTCCTATAGCATGAGATGTGATATATCAATGCTTCTAATACCAAACCTGAGATCCTTCCTATGACATGAAATGTTATATCCAAATCCTTCCCATTCCAAACCTGAGACCCTTCCTACAGCATGCGATGTGATATCTCAATGCTTCTAATATCAAACCTGAGACCCGTCCTATAACATGAGATGGGATATCCAACTCCTTCCCGTTCCAAACCTGATACCCTTCCTATAGCATGAGATGTGATATCCAATTCCTTCCCATCCCAATCCTGAGACACCTCCGATAGCAGAGATGTGATATCTCAATGCTTCTAATACCAAACTTGTGATCCTTCCTATAATAAGAGATGTGATATCCAAATCCTTCGCCTTCCAAACCTGAGACCCTCCCTTTAGCATGAGATGTGATATCTCAATGCCTCTAATACCAAACCTGAGATCCTTCCTCTAACATGAGATGTGATATCCAAATCCTTCCCTTTCCAAACCTGAGACCCTCCCTTTAGCATGAGATGTGATATCCAACTCCTTCCCATTCCAATCCTGAGACCCTTCTGATAGCATGAGATGTGATATCTCAATGCCTCTAATACCAAACCTGAAATCCTACCTCTAACATGAAATGTGATATCCAACTCCTTCCCTTTCCAAATGTGAGACCCTCCCTATAGCATGAGATGTGATATCCAAGTCCTTCCCATTCCAATCCTGAGACCCTTCCTATAGCATGAGATGTGATATCTCAATGCTTCTAATACCAAACCTGAGACCCTTCCTATAACATAAGATGGGATATCGAACTCCTTCCCATTCCAATCCTGAGACCCTTCCGATAGCAGAGATGTGATATCTTAATGCTTATACCAAACCTGAGACCCTTCCTGTGGCATGAGATGTCATATACAACCCCTTCCCATTCCAATCCTGAGGCCCTTCCTATAGCATGAGATGTGATATCCAACTCCTTCCCATTCCAATCCTGAGACCCTTCCTATAGCATGAGATTTGATATCTCAATGCTTCTAACACCAAACCTGAGATCCTTCCGATAGCATGAGATGTGATATCTCAATGCTTCTAATACCAAACCTGAGATCATTCCTATAACACGAGATGTAATATCCAAATCCTTCCCCTTCCAAACCTGAGACCCTCCCTTTAGCATGAGATGTGATATCCAACTCCTTCCCATTCCAATCCTGAGACCCTTCCTATAGCATGAGATGTGATGTTTCAATGCTTCTAATACCAAACCTGAGATCCTTCCTATAACATGAGATGTGATATCCAACTCCTTCCCATTACAATCCTGAGACACTTCCTATAGCATGAGAAGTGATATCTCAATGCTTATACCAAACCTGAGACCCTTCCTACGGCATGAGATGTCATATACAACTCCTTCCCATTCCAATCCTGAGACCCTTCCTATAGCATGAGATGTGATATCTCAATGCTTATACCAAACCTGAGACCCTTCCTATAGCATGAGATGTGATATCCAACTCCTTCCCATTCCAATCCTGAGACCCTTCCTATAGCATGAGATGTGATGTTTCAATGCTTCTAATACCAAACCTGAGATCCTTCCTATAACATGAGATATGATATCCAACTCCTTCCCATTACAATCCTGAGACACTTCCTATAGCATGAGAAGTGATATCTCAATGCTTATACCAAACCTGAGACCCTTCCTACGGCATGAGATGTCATATACAACTCCTTCCCATTCCAATCCTGAGACCCTTCCTATAGCATGAGATGTGATATCTCAATGCTTATACCAAACCTGAGACCCTTCCTATAGCATGAGATGTGATATCCAACTCCTTCCCATTCCAATCCTGAGACCCTTCCTATAGCATGAGATTTGATATCTCAATGCTTCTAACACCAAACCTGAGATCCTTCCGATAGCATGAGATGTGATATCTCAATGCTTCTAATACCAAACCTGAGATCATTCCTATAACACGAGATGTAATATCCAAATCCTTCCCCTTCCAAACCTGAGACCCTCCCTTTAGCATGAGATGTGATATCCAACTCCTTCCCATTCCAATCCTGAGACCCTTCCTATAGCATGAGATGTGATGTTTCAATGCTTCTAATACCAAACCTGAGATCCTTCCTATAACATGAGATGTGATATCCAACTCCTTCCCATTACAATCCTGAGACACTTCCTATAGCATGAGAAGTGATATCTCAATGCTTATACCAAACCTGAGACCCTTCCTACGGCATGAGATGTCATATACAACTCCTTCCCATTCCAATCCTGAGACCCTTCCTATAGCATGAGATGTGATATCTCAATGCTTATACCAAACCTGAGACCCTTCCTATAGCATGAGATGTGATATCCAACTCCTTCCCATTCCAATCCTGAGACCCTTCCTATAGCATGAGATGTGATGTCTCAATGCTTCTAATACCAAACCTGAGATCCTTCCTATAACATGAGATGTGATATCCAACTCCTTCCATTCCAATCCTGAGACCCGTCCTATAGCATGAGATGTGATATCTCAATGCTTATACCAAACCTGAGACCCTTCCTATATCATGAGATGTGATATCCAACTACTTCCCATTCCAATCCTGAGACCCTTCCTATAGCATGAGATGTGATAGCCAACTCCTTCCCTTTCCAAACCTGAGAGCCTATCTATAGCATGAGATGTGATATCCAAGTCCTTCCATTCCAATCCTGAGACCCGTCCTATACCATGAGATGTGATATCTCAATGCTTACACCAAACCTGAGACCCTTCCTATAGCATGAGATGTGATATCCAACTACTTCCCATTCCAATCCTGAGACCCTTCCTATAGCATGAGATGTGATATCCAACTCCTTCCATTCCAATCCTGAGACCCGTCCTATAGCATGAGATGTGATATCTCAATGCTTACACCAAACCTGAGACCCTTCCTATAGCATGAGATGTGATATCCAACTACTTCCCATTACAATCCTGAGACCCTTCCTATAGCATGAGATGTGATATCCAACTCCTTCCCGTTCCAAATCTGAGACCCTTCTTTTAGCATGAGATGTGATATCCAGCTCCTTCCCATTCCAATCCTGAGACACTTCCGATAGCATGAGATGTGATATCTCAATGCTTCTAATATCAAAACTGAGACCCTCCCTATAGCATGATATGTGATATCTAAGTCCTTCCCATTCCAATCCGGAGACCCTTCCTATAGCATGAGATGTGATATCTCATTGCTTCTACCAAACCTGAGACCCTTCCTTTAGCATGAGATGTGATATCCAACTCCTTCCCATTCCAGTCCTGAGACCCTTCCTATAGCATGAGATATGATATCTCAATATTTCTAATACCAAACCTGAGATCCTTCCGATAACATGAGATGTGATATCCAAATCCTTCCCCTTCCAAACCTGAGACCCTCCCTTTAGCATGAGATGTGATATCCAACTCCTTCCCATTCCAATCCTGAGACCCTTCCTATAGCATGAGAAGTCATATCTCCATGCGTATACCAAACCCGAGACCCTTCCTATAGCATGAGATGTGATATCCAACTGCTTCCCATTCCAATCCTGAGACCCTTCCTATAGCATGCGATGTGATATCTCAATGCTACTAATGTCAGACCTGAGACCCGTCCTATAACATGAGATGGGATATCCAACTCCTTCCCGTTCCAAACCTGATACCCTTCCTATAGCATGAGATGTGATATCCAATTCCTTCCCATCCCAATCCTGAGACACCTCCGATAGCAGAGATGTGATATCTCAATGCTTCTAATACCAAACCTGAGACTCTTCCTATAACATGAGATGTGATATCCAACTCCTTCCCATTCCAATCCTGAGACCCTTCCTATAGCATGAGATGTGATATCCAACTCCTTCCCATTCCAAACCTGAGACCCTTCCTATAGCATGAGATGTGATATCCAACTCCTTCCCATTCCAATCCTGAGACCATTCCTATAGCATGAGAAGTGATATCTCCATGCGTATACCAAACCTGAGACCCTTCCTATAACATGAGATGTGTTATCCAACTCATTCCCGTTCCAAACCTGAGACACTTCCTCTAGCATATGTGATATCCAACTCCTTCCCATTCCAAACATGAGACCCTTCCTATAGCAAGAATGTAATATCCAACTCCTACCCATTCCAATCCTGAGACCATTCCTATAGCATGAGATGTGATATATCAATGATTCTAATACCAAACCTGAGATCCTTCCTTTGACATGAAATGTGATATCCAAATCCTTCCCATTCCAAACCTGAGACCCTTCCTACAGCATGCGATGTGATATCTCAATGCTTCTAATATCAAACCTGAGACCCGTCCTATAACATGAGATGGGATATCCAACTCCTTCCCGTTCTAAACCTGATACCCTTTCTATAGCATGAGATGTGATATCCAATTCCTTCCCATCCCAATCCTGAGACCCTTCCTATAGCATGAGATGTGATATCCAACTCCTTCCCATTCCAATCCTGAGACCCTTCCTATAACATGAGATGGGAATATCCAACTCCTTCCCATTCCAATCCTGAGGCCCTTCCGATAGCAGAGATGTGATATCTCAATGCTTATACCAAACCTGAGATCCTTCCTATAACATGAGATGTGATATCCAACTCCTTCCCATTCCAATCCTGAGACCCTTCCTATAGCATGAGATGTGATATCTCACTGCTTATACCAAACCTGAGACCCTTCCTATAGCATGAGATGTGATATCCAACTCCTTCCCATTCCAATCCTGAGACCCTTCCTATAGCATGAAATGTGACATCTCAATGCTTCTAATATCAAACTTGAGACCCTCCCTATAGCATGAGATGTGATATCCAAGTCCTTCCCATTCCAATCCTGAGACACTTCCTATAGCATGAGATGTGATATCTCAATGCTTCTAATACCAAACCTGAGACTCTTCCTATAACATGAGATGGGATATCCAACTCCTTCCCATTCCAAGCCTGAGACCCTTCCGATAGCAGAGATGTGATATCTCAATGCTTATACCAAACCTGAGACCCTTCCTACGGCATGAGATGTCATATGCAACTCCTTCCCATTCCAATCCTGAGACCCTTCCTATAGCATGAAATGTGATATCTCAATGCTTATACCAAACCTGAGACCCATCCTATAGCATGAGATGTGATATCCAACTCCTTCCCATTCCAATCCTGAGACCCTTCCTATAGCATGAGATGTGATGTCTCAATGCTTCTAATACCAAACCTGAGATCCTTCCTATAACATGAGATGTGACATCCAACTCCTTCCATTCCAATCCTGAGACCCGTCCTATAGCATGAGATGTGATATCTCAATGCTTATACCAAACCTGAGACCCTTCCTATAGCATGAGATGTGATATCCAACTACTTCCCATTCCAATCCTGAGAGCCTTCCTATAGCATGAGATGTGATATCCAACTCCTTCCCTTTCCAAACCTGAGAGCCTATCTATAGCATGAGATGTGATATCTAAGTCCTTCCCATTCCAATCCTGAGACCCTTCCTATAGCATGAGATGTGATATCTCAATGCTTCTAATACCAAACCTGAGATCCTTCCTCTAACATGAAATGTGATATCCAACTCCTTCCCATTCCAAACCTGAGAGCCTATCTGTAGCATGAGATTTGATATCCAACTCCTTCCCATTCCAATCCTGAGACCCTTCCTATAGCATGAGATGTGATATCTCAATGCTTATACCAAACCTGAGACCCTTCCTATAGCATGAGATGTGATATCCAACTCCTTCCCATTCCAATCCTGAGACCCTTCCTATAGCATGAGATGTGATATCCAACTCCTTCCCTTTCCAAACCTGAGAGCCTATCTATAACATGAGATGTGTTATCCAACTCATTCCCGTTCCAAACCTGAGACACTTCCTCTAGCATATGTGATATCCAACTCCTTCCCATTCCAAACATGAGACCCTTCCTATAGCAAGAATGTAATATCCAACTCCTACCCATTCCAATCCTGAGACCATTCCTATAGCATGAGATGTGATATATCAATGATTCTAATACCAAACCTGAGATCCTTCCTTTGACATGAAATGTGATATCCAAATCCTTCCCATTCCAAACCTGAGACCCTTCCTACAGCATGCGATGTGATATCTCAATGCTTCTAATATCAAACCTGAGACCCGTCCTATAACATGAGATGGGATATCCAACTCCTTCCCGTTCTAAACCTGATACCCTTTCTATAGCATGAGATGTGATATCCAATTCCTTCCCATCCCAATCCTGAGACCCTTCCTATAGCATGAGATGTGATATCCAACTCCTTCCCATTCCAATCCTGAGACCCTTCCTATAACATGAGATGGGAATATCCAACTCCTTCCCATTCCAATCCTGAGGCCCCTCCGATAGCAGAGATGTGATATCTCAATGCTTATACCAAACCTGAGATCCTTCCTATAACATGAGATGTGAAATCCAACTCCTTCCCATTCCAATCCTGAGACCCTTCCTATAGCATGAGATGTGATATCTCACTGCTTATACCAAACCTGAGACCCTTCCTATAGCATGAGATGTGATATCCAACTCCTTCCCATTCCAATCCTGAGACCCTTCCTATAGCATGAGATGTGATATCTCAATGCTTCTAATATCAAACTTGAGACCCTCCCTATAGCATGAGATGTGATATCCAAGTCCTTCCCATTCCAATCCTGAGACACTTCCTATAGCATGAGATGTGATATCTCAATGCTTCTAATACCAAACCTGAGACTCTTCCTATAACATGAGATGGGATATCCAACTCCTTCCCATTCCAAGCCTGAGACCCTTCCGATAGCAGAGATGTGATATCTCAATGCTTATACCAAACCTGAGACCCTTCCTACGGCATGATATGTCATATGCAACTCCTTCCCATTCCAATCCTGAGACCCTTCCTATAGCATGAAATGTGATATCTCAATGCTTATACCAAACCTGAGACCCATCCTATAGCATGAGATGTGATATCCAACTCCTTCCCATTCCAATCCTGAGACCCTTCCTATAGCATGAGATGTGATGTCTCAATGCTTCTAATACCAAACCTGAGATCCTTCCTATAACATGAGATGTGACATCCAACTCCTTCCATTCCAATCCTGAGACCCGTCCTATAGCATGAGATGTGATATCTCAATGCTTATACCAAACCTGAGACCCTTCCTATAGCATGAGATGTGATATCTGTTAGGAAAGATTTCGTTATTGTAGGGAACTTTCCTTCCATGTGGCAACCCCTAAACTTTTTGCTATTGTTTTCAACCTGTTTTCTTGACTTTGCCAGAGAAGTGCAGCCTTCTGCTGTACTCCTCTGGGCTTTCGCTCCTTTCTTACGGGGAAACTGACATGCCCTTAAGACAGTCAGTACCGGGGAACGCTGTTTCCCGTAGTTTCTTTTATCGTGTCGCCATTTTAGTGCAACACGACACAAGAGGGCACTGTAACCTAAGTTACAGCTCTCTTGGGTCTCTAGCCTTCTACAGACCCTAGACACTCTTGTAGGATGGTTTTTGGATCGGTGCAAGTCATTCAGGGACTGGGCTGGTGGCAGCGATCATTTGGTTTATTTTGAGCTCCTTTTGCCGTTCTGAGCACGTTTTTGCCGCGAACACAAAAGGGTGGCCCGGCTACACAAAATGGCCGGACCACGAGGCTCCTTTGTCTAGTCCACTGTCCGTCTTGCTCCCTTTACCTTCCCCCGGGTCAGGCGACCCGGGGCCTTCCTTATTTGGGCATGTAGTTTCCCGCGAAACACGGTTGCTTTCGCGGGCTTCTACATGTCGTTTGAGTGCCCCCAGGATGTGGGCTGGGCTGTCTGGTCCCAATACACATCCTGGGTGCCAGAGAGTCTAGGGTGGTGTGAATGCCTGGGACCACTGTGGTCCGTGATTGGTCCACGTATGGTATGTGTGTTGATGAGCGGATCTCCCATTGGCTCCCCTCCGTTTTGGCGCGAAGGGAACCGTGGATAAGAGGGAGCTGGAAACACCACTACCATGTCGATCTCCTGAGTTCTTACGAACCCAGGGATACAGGAGCCAAGTATCCTGCGAACACGAGGCTGGACCGAGGAATCACTGGTGACCCCCTGAAGAACTTCTGCTCCTCATTGCTGTCGTCCGGTGAAGCCCTTTCCACCTAAGATCGAACAAGAAGGCCTGTACTGGCGCTTCGACCTATTGGAATAGCAGGACCAGCTATTCCCGGCACCTTCATCAACTCCTGCTGTAAGCCTTCGGAAGTGTCTCTGGGCCATCCAGTTGACTGACCAGCTTACTAAGGAGGCCTGCTCTGTAATCGCCGACAGGTTGGGTGGTGTTCTGAGTCCGGGGCATGCTCACACGCTTCGTTTGCTTAGCAGTCCTAAGCTAGAGGTGAGCGGTGCTCGTTTGGCTTGAATACACCCGGCCGTTCCGTTGCCCTGCTGTGGCGACAAAACTGTGCTTGTTTCTTCGATCGGGACGTCTTTTTACTCTGCACGACGACGAGACGTTCCCTGCTCTTCAGAACCTGCCAGAAGCTGCATCTATCGAGGAGAAGCTCGGGCCTGCTTGCTTCGGGGACCGGTGAGTAGATTAGCTAGGATCTGGTCGCCCTCCTGCAGTGCCCTTTGCTTTTCCCCGCTGTGAATACAGCACCCCTTGTCCGTACTCGCGCCCTGCTTCTGCCTCACAGTGGAGGCTGCGCTAGAGTCGCGGACCGTGTTCTCCTTCATTAGAGCTCCCTACAGAGCTGTTCAACGTCCTCCGAAGAGCTTCACCTTCTGCCCATTGGCACCGGCGTGTGCAGGTACTTTTGAGCGCTAGGCTCCACTCTTCGTAGGGATTGGACTACCATCCAGTTAGGGGCCTCAGAAGGCGGACATATCACTCGCATTGGTTCGCACTGCCTGTTTTCCTTCCCCTGCAGGTGGATAACATATTTCGTGCTGCTAATGCTGTGAAACTGTGTATTCTGTATATATATTGGGTGGATAGTGTATGTGTTGGTTTAATATCGTTGTATATTGCTGCTTTTACTGTGGTTATTAGTTTCAAGGCCTTATAATAAATGTGTATCTATTTTTGATATAAACAACTGTTTGGAGTAGTTTGTAAGCGCTCTTGCTTTGTGTGCTCATTGCGGGCTTTCAGTCACCCTCACCCCTCTTGAGACCTAGTCTTGACCGCCGCGATCGCTACCTTGATTGGTCTGGCTTGTCCAGAGGTTACCCTGTTCCAAGTAATTAGGTTGGCCTTCTGAACTTCTGCGCCACCAGGACAGAGTTCAGAAATCCGTCTTAACAAATTGGTGTACAGCGGTGGGATACGACTGAAGGTATCCAGTGTTGCGCACGAGCTAAGGCGTTTTCAGGTTATTCCAACCAGGACACGCAGTAAAGTATTGAATATAACGTTAAAAAGGCCATAGTCCTATCAACAGTATGGAAACGAATACTTTATTAACCTTAAATGCTTCGAAATCTGAAACATTGAAGAAGATGTGTGCGGAGAGAGGGGTTTCCTCTCAAGGCACTAAATTGGAAATGATCCAGAGAATCGTGGCGTGGCAAGAAGCGCAGCTTGACGCTATAACTTCCGAGGACAGTGCAGAAGGTGGTGGGGCTGCTCTCACTGGCAGAACCGACGGTTCTGCCGCTGCACTGATCCATCACGACCACGAGGACAGGGAGGATGTAATGTCTAACGTTTCCTCTGCCAGTGTTGATGGGGAGGCTATGCTTGAATTCAAGAAGCAAGAGCTGCGGTTTAGGCAGCAGGAGCTTGAATTCAGCATAGCCAAACTGAAAATCGACCAGGCAGAAAAACAAAAAGACAGGGATCACCAGTTGGAACTGGCCAAGCTTCAGTTCGCAAATGGGTCCAAGGGTCCTGGACATGGTTCTGGGGCTTCCTCTCATCCACGGTTTCCAAAAGATCTGCTCAGTGTGTATGAGGAACGAAATGACATTATGGACTGGTTAAATGCGTTTGAGTATGCATGCGAGGTTCAAGAGGTTGATAATGCGGATAAGATTGCATGGTTACTCAGCAGACTGCCCCATTCTGGTTGCAGTGCCATTATGGAAATGTCGAAGGCTGAGCGCGCTGATTTTGCAATGTTGAAGCAGACTCTCATTTTAAAGTTTGGGAAGACTCCGACCCAATATTTGAAAAGGTTTAGAGAGTATAAGAAAAAGGAAGGTGGTACTTGGGTGTCGTATGTAGCTGAGTCCCTGAAAAACTTGACTGGCTGGGTTGAAGGTTATAAGGTTTCTACCTTCGAAGGCATGATCAATCTGGTCATGCTGGAACACATTTTTGCTTCTTCTTCCCCGGAGCTTAAGCAGCATTTGGCCGATTCGAAGGAGATAGATCCTAAGAAGCTGGCCATTGCAGCAGACTTATGGGTGTCACATCGAGTGTCCCATAAGGACAAAACTCATCCTGGTAAGCAGGAGGAAGGGAAAAAGACCAAAGATATGGAGGGTGGGGAATCTGCTAAATCATCTTCCCATAAGGGCCACAAAAAGAAAAATAAGGGTAAGCCATCCGAGAACTCACAGGGTAGTGGAGGTTCGCCTCCGAAACAGAACTCTGGTTATAATAAGCCTCCCTACGTAAACAGACCCAATGGGGCTTGTTTTTCTTGTGGAGCAACTGACCATGTGAAGGGGGATCCCCGTTGTAAGGTTAGACCTTTGGGGGTCCACTCCGCTAATCTGGCCTTCTCCTCCTACGAGGAAGAAGAGATTACAGGAGCATCCTTCTCCTCAGACTCATTTCCCAGCGGAATAGAGGCTGAGGTAGTTTTAGTGTCCCTGGGTTCCTGGGAGCCTAAAGTCGCAGAGGCGTATGCTAGGATTCCGGATAATACCAAGCACTACTTTAAAGACAGTGTGCTGATCAATGGAGTGGATACTCCAGCTCTTAGGGATAGTGGGTGCAGTCGAACTGTAGTGGATTCTACCTTGGTAGACTCAGAGGAAGTTGCCAGAGCTACTCTGATGCCCACTAAGTTGGCTGACGGCCCCCTCCGTATGTTTCCCGTGATCCCTGTTAATCTAACTTTAAATGGTACAGCAGTTAGGATTCCAGTGAGCATTCAGAGAAACGTCCCGGGAAAGGTCTTGTTGGGCAATGATCTCAGAGCTCTAGGGCTCGTAGGAGACACTGCCGAAAGACCCTACACACGGTCTCAAGCACGGGCAGCATTGGCCAAGTCCAATACGCCGCCCCAGCCGAAGGGGAAACCCAAGGCGAAAGGAGTCAACAAGTCCCGACGGGGGAAAGAGAATATTCCCCCGAGCTCGCCTACCACTGCGGTGGAGGGAGTTGGTCAATCGCCCGAGCCTGACGAGGAGGTGGCGATGCCTGAAGTGTTCGACCCCAACGACCATCCTGAACTAAAAGACTTGTTAGTTGAAGGAGGTCCTGATAGGGACGACTTCAGTAAGGGCCAACGTGAGTGCCCATCTCTGGAAGGCCTAAGGAGACAGGCCTGCTCCCAGCTTGAGGGTGAACCTCCTGGGAAGCATCGGATTTATTGGGAAGGTGGACTCCTGTACAGTGAGCCCACAGAGTCTACAGAAGGAGACCATAGGAGGTTGGTGGTTCCCCTTGCTGTTAGACCCTTCCTCCTGCAGTTGGCGCATGAAGTTCCCCTTGCTGGTCACCTTGGAATGAAGAGGACCAAGCAAAGGTTATCTATGCACTTCTACTGGCCCAAGATGGGGGTGCAAGTAGAAAGTCACTGCAGGAGTTGTGCCTCCTGCCAGTTGTCTGGTAAGGTTGGCGCGACAATCCAAGCTCCGTTGGTACCGCTCCCAGTTGTGGGGGTACCATTTGAAAGGGTAGGGATCGACATCGTTGGTCCCCTTGACCCGCAAACATCCTCAGGCAATAGGTTTATCCTGGTGCTGGTCGACCATGCAACCAGGTATCCTGGGGCCGTCCCATTGACAACTGTAACTGCCAAGCCAGTTGCAGAAGCTTTACTCGGCATGTTCACTAGGGTTGGCTTCCCTAAAGAAGTTGTGTCGGATCATGGCAGCAACTTTATGTCGAAGTATAGGCAGGCTATGTGGAAAGAATGTGGGGTCACCTACAGGTTCTCTTCTGCATACCGCCCCCAGACCGATGGTCTGGGGGGGCGTTTCAACAGGACGTTAACGAGCATGATTGGGGCTCTGGAGGAGCCTCAGAGAAGAGAATGGGATCTTCTTGTTTCATGCGTACTGTTTGCCTACCGAGAGGTACCACAGGAGGGTGTTGGCTTCAGCCCCTTCGAACTTCTGTTCGGTCATCCCGTACGGGGACCCTTAGCCATCGTCAAAGAGGGATGGGAGATGCCCACTCCCCCTGTTGCTACCAATGTAGTTGATTATGTGCTAGGGCTCAGAAAACGGATGGTACTTCTGATGGGCTTGACTAGTGATAAATTGAAGGCAGGGCAAGCGCTGGCGAGACATTGGTACGACCAGAAAGCTTCCCTCATCAACTTTACACTTGGTCAGCAAGTCATGATCATGAATCTCATAAGGCCTCGAGCTTTACAGGACAAATGGTCAGGCCCTTACCCAATGGTGGAGCCCCTGGGTGAGGTTAACTATTCAGTGGACCTTGGAAGGCCTGGACAGGCTCCCAAAGTGTATCACATGAATAGGCTGAAGGTTTTCGGCCCAAGCGTCGAAATCGCAGCACTGCTATTGGCTTCAGACTTTGAGGAAGAGGAGTCTGAACCTCTCCCCGACCTGTTCCCAAGCAGTCCTTCAGTTAGCTCTTTTGAGGGTGTCCCAGTGGCCCCTCACCAAAATGGACAAGGCTCAGTGGTTTACCTTGGACATGAAGTAGGTGGAGGGAGGAGACAGCCTCTACTCAGTCAGGTACAAGCAGTACAAGACTGGCCTACCCCCACTACGCAAACCCAAGTGAGAGCCTTCCTAGGACTCACGGGTTACTACCGCAATTTTGTGGCAGACTATGGCACCATAGCTGCTCCTCTGACTGCCCTCACAACTCCGAAGAAACCCAAGAAGGTAACTTGGACTGACGAGTGTGAGAAGGCCTTCAATGGCTTGAAAGACTCCTTGTGCCAGGCCCCTGTGCTCAGGGCCCCTGATTATCAAAGACCTTTTATCGTGCAGACGGATGCCTCTGACACTGGGATAGGAGCTGTACTATCACAAGTAGATGAGAAGGGTAAGGAACACCCTATCGGTTTTATTAGTCGCCAGCTTAAGGACAGAGAGCTCAGATGGTCCACGGTAGAGAAAGAATGTTTCTCTGTTGTGTGGGCCCTAAGGAAGCTGCGGCCCTACCTCTATGGGACCCACTTCACTGTGCAGACTGACCATAAGCCGTTAAAGTGGCTAATGAACATGAAGGGGGAGAATCCAAAGTTGCTTAGGTGGTCCATAAGTCTACAAGGCTTCGACTTCACTATTGAGCATAGGCCAGGTGCCCAACATAGCAATGCTGATGGGTTGTCCAGAATGTTTTACCGACCTGAACAAGAGACTCATCCAGGGGTGGATTAGTTCCCCCTGTCCATAGTCTGGGAGGGGCGAGTGTTAGGAAAGATTTCGTTATTGTAGGGAACTTTCCTTCCATGTGGCAACCCCTAAACTTTTTGCTATTGTTTTCAACCTGTTTTCTTGACTTTGCCAGAGAAGTGCAGCCTTCTGCTGTACTCCTCTGGGCTTTCGCTCCTTTCTTACGGGGAAACTGACATGCCCTTAAGACAGTCAGTACCGGGGAACGCTGTTTCCCGTAGTTTCTTTTATCGTGTCGCCATTTTAGTGCAACACGACACAAGAGGGCACTGTAACCTAAGTTACAGCTCTCTTGGGTCTCTAGCCTTCTACAGACCCTAGACACTCTTGTAGGATGGTTTTTGGATCGGTGCAAGTCATTCAGGGACTGGGCTGGTGGCAGCGATCATTTGGTTTATTTTGAGCTCCTTTTGCCGTTCTGAGCACGTTTTTGCCGCGAACACAAAAGGGTGGCCCGGCTACACAAAATGGCCGGACCACGAGGCTCCTTTGTCTAGTCCACTGTCCGTCTTGCTCCCTTTACCTTCCCCCGGGTCAGGCGACCCGGGGCCTTCCTTATTTGGGCATGTAGTTTCCCGCGAAACACGGTTGCTTTCGCGGGCTTCTACATGTCGTTTGAGTGCCCCCAGGATGTGGGCTGGGCTGTCTGGTCCCAATACACATCCTGGGTGCCAGAGAGTCTAGGGTGGTGTGAATGCCTGGGACCACTGTGGTCCGTGATTGGTCCACGTATGGTATGTGTGTTGATGAGCGGATCTCCCATTGGCTCCCCTCCGTTTTGGCGCGAAGGGAACCGTGGATAAGAGGGAGCTGGAAACACCACTACCATGTCGATCTCCTGAGTTCTTACGAACCCAGGGATACAGGAGCCAAGTATCCTGCGAACACGAGGCTGGACCGAGGAATCACTGGTGACCCCCTGAAGAACTTCTGCTCCTCATTGCTGTCGTCCGGTGAAGCCCTTTCCACCTAAGATCGAACAAGAAGGCCTGTACTGGCGCTTCGACCTATTGGAATAGCAGGACCAGCTATTCCCGGCACCTTCATCAACTCCTGCTGTAAGCCTTCGGAAGTGTCTCTGGGCCATCCAGTTGACTGACCAGCTTACTAAGGAGGCCTGCTCTGTAATCGCCGACAGGTTGGGTGGTGTTCTGAGTCCGGGGCATGCTCACACGCTTCGTTTGCTTAGCAGTCCTAAGCTAGAGGTGAGCGGTGCTCGTTTGGCTTGAATACACCCGGCCGTTCCGTTGCCCTGCTGTGGCGACAAAACTGTGCTTGTTTCTTCGATCGGGACGTCTTTTTACTCTGCACGACGACGAGACGTTCCCTGCTCTTCAGAACCTGCCAGAAGCTGCATCTATCGAGGAGAAGCTCGGGCCTGCTTGCTTCGGGGACCGGTGAGTAGATTAGCTAGGATCTGGTCGCCCTCCTGCAGTGCCCTTTGCTTTTCCCCGCTGTGAATACAGCACCCCTTGTCCGTACTCGCGCCCTGCTTCTGCCTCACAGTGGAGGCTGCGCTAGAGTCGCGGACCGTGTTCTCCTTCATTAGAGCTCCCTACAGAGCTGTTCAACGTCCTCCGAAGAGCTTCACCTTCTGCCCATTGGCACCGGCGTGTGCAGGTACTTTTGAGCGCTAGGCTCCACTCTTCGTAGGGATTGGACTACCATCCAGTTAGGGGCCTCAGAAGGCGGACATATCACTCGCATTGGTTCGCACTGCCTGTTTTCCTTCCCCTGCAGGTGGATAACATATTTCGTGCTGCTAATGCTGTGAAACTGTGTATTCTGTATATATATTGGGTGGATAGTGTATGTGTTGGTTTAATATCGTTGTATATTGCTGCTTTTACTGTGGTTATTAGTTTCAAGGCCTTATAATAAATGTGTATCTATTTTTGATATAAACAACTGTTTGGAGTAGTTTGTAAGCGCTCTTGCTTTGTGTGCTCATTGCGGGCTTTCAGTCACCCTCACCCCTCTTGAGACCTAGTCTTGACCGCCGCGATCGCTACCTTGATTGGTCTGGCTTGTCCAGAGGTTACCCTGTTCCAAGTAATTAGGTTGGCCTTCTGAACTTCTGCGCCACCAGGACAGAGTTCAGAAATCCGTCTTAACAATATCCAACTACTTCCCATTCCAATCCTGAGACCCTTCCTATAGCATGAGATGTGATATCCAACTCCTTCCCTTTCCAAACCTGAGAGCCTATCTATAGCATGAGATGTGATATCTAAGTCCTTCCCATTCCAATCCTGAGACCCTTCCTATAGCATGAGATGTGATATCTCAATGCTTCTAATACCAAACCTGAGATCCTTCCTCTAACATGAAATGTGATATCCAACTCCTTCCCATTCCAAACCTGAGAGCCTATCTGTAGCATGAGATTTGATATCCAACTCCTTCCCATTCCAATCCTGAGACCCTTCCTATAGCATGAGATGTGATATCTCAATGCTTATACCAAACCTGAGACCCTTCCTATAGCATGAGATGTGATATCCAACTCCTTCCCATTCCAATCCTGAGACCCTTCCTATAGCATGAGATGTGATGTTTCAATGCTTCTAATACCAAACCTGAGATCCTTCCTATAACATGAGATATGATATCCAACTCCTTCCCATTACAATCCTGAGACACTTCCTATAGCATGAGAAGTGATATCTCAATGCTTATACCAAACCTGAGACCCTTCCTACGGCATGAGATGTCATATACAACTCCTTCCCATTCCAATCCTGAGATCCTTCCTATAGCATGAGATGTGATATCTCAATGCTTATACCAAACCTGAGACCCTTCCTATAGCATGAGATGTGATATCCAACTCCTTCCCATTCCAATCCTGAGACACTTCCTATAGCATGAGATGTGATATCTCAATGCTTCTAATACCAAACCTGAGACTCTTCCTATAACATGAGATGGGATATCCAACTCCTTCCCATTCCAAGCCTGAGACCCTTCCGATAGCAGAGATGTGATATCTCAATGCTTATACCAAACCTGAGACCCTTCCTACGGCATGAGATGTCATATGCAACTCCTTCCCATTCCAATCCTGAGACCCTTCCTATAGCATGAAATGTGATATCTCAATGCTTATACCAAACCTGAGACCCATCCTATAGCATGAGATGTGATATCCAACTCCTTCCCATTCCAATCCTGAGACCCTTCCTATAGCATGAGATGTGATGTCTCAATGCTTCTAATACCAAACCTGAGATCCTTCCTATAACATGAGATGTGACATCCAACTCCTTCCATTCCAATCCTGAGACCCGTCCTATAGCATGAGATGTGATATCTCAATGCTTATACCAAACCTGAGACCCTTCCTTTAGCATGAGATGTGATATCCAACTACTTCCCATTCCAATCCTGAGACCCTTCCTATAGCATGAGATGTGATATCCAACTCCTTCCCTTTCCAAACCTGAGAGCCTATCTATAGCATGAGATGTGATATCTAAGTCCTTCCCATTCCAATCCTGAGACCCTTCCTATAGCATGAGATGTGATATCTCAATGCTTCTAATACCAAACCTGAGATCCTTCCTCTAACATGAAATGTGATATCCAACTCCTTCCCATTCCAAACCTGAGAGCCTATCTGTAGCATGAGATTTGATATCCAACTCCTTCCCATTCCAATCCTGAGACCCTTCCTATAGCATGAGATGTGATATCTCAATGCTTATACCAATCCTGAGACCCTTCCTATAGCATGAGATGTGATATCCAACTCCTTCCCATTCCAATCCTGAGACCCTTCCTATAGCATGAGATGTGATGTTTCAATGCTTCTAATACCAAACCTGAGATCCTTCCTATAACATGAGATATGATATCCAACTCCTTCCCATTACAATCCTGAGACAATTCCTATAGCATGAGAAGTGATATCTCAATGCTTATACCAAACCTGAGACCCTTCCTACGGCATGAGATGTCATATACAACTCCTTCCCATTCCAATCCTGAGACCCTTCCTATAGAATGAGATGTGATATCTCAATGCTTATACCAAACCTGAGACCCTTCCTATAGCATGAGATGTGATATCCAACTCCTTCCCATTCCAATCCTGAGACCCTTCCTATAGCATGAGATTTGATATCTCAATGCTTCTAACACCAAACCTGAGATCCTTCCGATAGCATGAGATGTGATATCTCAATGCTTCTAATACCAAACCTGAGATCATTCCTATAACACGAGATGTAATATCCAAATCCTTCCCCTTCCAAACCTGAGACCCTCCCTTTAGCATGAGATGTGATATCCAACTCCTTCCCATTCCAATCCTGAGACCCTTCCTATAGCATGAGATGTGATGTCTCAATGCTTCTAATACCAAACCTGAGACCCTTCCTATAGCATGAGATGTGATATCCAACTCCTTCCCATTCCAATCCTGAGACCCTTCCTATAGCATGAGATGTGATGTCTCAATGCTTCTAATACCAAACCTGAGATCCTTCCTATAACATGAGATGTGATATCCAACTCCTTCCATTCCAATCCTGAGACCCGTCCTATAGCATGAGATGTGATATCTCAATGCTTATACCAAACCTGAGACCCTTCCTATATCATGAGATGTGATATCCAACTACTTCCCATTCCAATCCTGAGACCCTTCCTATAGCATGAGATGTGATATCCATCTCCTTCCCTTTCCAAACCTGAGAGCCTATCTATAGCATGAGATGTGATATCCAAGTCCTTCCATTCCAATCCTGAGACCCGTCCTATACCATGAGATGTGATATCTCAATGCTTACACCAAACCTGAGACCCTTCCTATAGCATGAGATGTGATATCCAACTACTTCCCATTCCAATCCTGAGACCCTTCCTATAGCATGAGATGTGATATCCAACTCCTTCCATTCCAATCCTGAGACCCGTCCTATAGCATGAGATGTGATATCTCAATGCTTACACCAAACCTGAGACCCTTCCTATAGCATGAGATGTGATATCCAACTACTTCCCATTCCAATCCTGAGACCCTTCCTATAGCATGAGATGTGATATCCAACTCCTTCCCTTTCCAAACCTGAGAGCCTATCTATAGCATGAGATGGGATATCCAACTCCTTCCCATTCCAATCCTGAGACACTTCCGATAGCAGAGATGTGATATCTCAATGCTTATACCACACCTGAGACCCTTCCTATAACATGAGATGTGATATCCAACTCCTTCCCGTTCCAAATCTGAGACCCTTCCCTTAGCATGAGATGTGATATCCAGCTCCTTCCCATTCCAATCCTGAGACACTTCCGATAGCATGAGATGTGATATCTCAATGCTTCTAATATCAAAACTGAGACCCTCCCTATAGCATGATATGTGATATCTAAGTCCTTCCCATTCCAATCCGGAGACCCTTCCTATAGCATGAGATGTGATATCTCATTGCTTCTACCAAACCTGAGACCCTTCCTTTAGCATGAGATGTGATATCCAACTCCTTCCCATTCCAGTCCTGAGACCCTTCCTATAGCATGAGATATGATATCTCAATATTTCTAATACCAAACCTGAGATCCTTCCGATAACATGAGATGTGATATCCAAATCCTTCCCCTTCCAAACCTGAGACCCTCCCTTTAGCATGAGATGTGATATCCAACTCCTTCCCATTCCAATCCTGAGACCCTTCTGATAGCATGAGATGTGATATCTCAATGCTTCTAATACCAAACCTGAGATCCTTCCTATAACATGAGATGTGATATCCAACTCCTTCCCATTCCAATCCTGATACCCTTCCTATAGCATGAGATGTGATATCCAATTCCTTCCCATCCCAATCCTGAGACACCTCCGATAGCAGAGATGTGATATCTCAATGCTTCTAATGTCAGACCTGAGACCCGTCCTATAACATGAGATGGGATATCCAACTCCTTCCCGTTCCAAACCTGATACCCTTCCTATAGCATGAGATGTGATATCCAATTCCTTCCCATCCCAATCCTGAGACACCTCCGATAGCAGAGATGTGATATCTCAATGCTTCTAATACCAAACCTGAGACTCTTCCTATAACATGAGATGTGATATCCAACTCCTTCCCATTCCAATCCTGAGACCCTTCCTATAGCATGAGATGTGATATCCAACTCCTTCCCATTCCAAACCTGAGACCCTTCCTATAGCATGAGATGTGATATCCAACTCCTTCCCATTCCAATCCTGAGACCATTCCTATAGCATGAGAAGTGATATCTCCATGCGTATACCAAACCTGAGACCCTTCCTATAACATGAGATGTGATATCCAACTCATTCCCGTTCCAAACCTGAGACACTTCCTCTAGCATATGTGATATCCAACTCCTTCCCATTCCAAACATGAGACCCTTCCTATAGCAAGAATGTAATATCCAACTCCTACCCATTCCAATCCTGAGACCATTCCTATAGCATGAGATGTGATATATCAATGATTCTAATACCAAACCTGAGATCCTTCCTTTGACATGAAATGTGATATCCAAATCCTTCCCATTCCAAACCTGAGACCCTTCCTACAGCATGCGATGTGATATCTCAATGCTTCTAATATCAAACCTGAGACCCGTCCTATAACATGAGATGGGATATCCAACTCCTTCCCGTTCTAAACCTGATACCCTTTCTATAGCATGAGATGTGATATCCAATTCCTTCCCATCCCAATCCTGAGACCCTTCCTATAGCATGAGATGTGATATCCAACTCCTTCCCATTCCAATCCTGAGACCCTTCCTATAACATGAGATGGGAATATCCAACTCCTTCCCATTCCAATCCTGAGGCCCTTCCGATAGCAGAGATGTGATATCTCAATGCTTATACCAAACCTGAGATCCTTCCTATAACATGAGATGTGATATCCAACTCCTTCCCATTCCAATCCTGAGACCCTTCCTATAGCATGAGATGTGATATCTCACTGCTTATACCAAACCTGAGACCCTTCCTATAGCATGAGATGTGATATCCAACTCCTTCCCATTCCAATCCTGAGACCCTTCCTATAGCATGAGATGTGATATCTCAATGCTTCTAATATCAAACTTGAGACCCTCCCTATAGCATGAGATGTGATATCCAAGTCCTTCCCATTCCAATCCTGAGACACTTCCTATAGCATGAGATGTGATATCTCAATGCTTCTAATACCAAACCTGAGACTCTTCCTATAACATGAGATGGGATATCCAACTCCTTCCCATTCCAAGCCTGAGACCCTTCCGATAGCAGAGATGTGATATCTCAATGCTTATACCAAACCTGAGACCCTTCCTACGGCATGAGATGTCATATGCAACTCCTTCCCATTCCAATCCTGAGACCCTTCCTATAGCATGAAATGTGATATCTCAATGCTTATACCAAACCTGAGACCCATCCTATAGCATGAGATGTGATATCCAACTCCTTCCCATTCCAATCCTGAGACCCTTCCTATAGCATGAGATGTGATGTCTCAATGCTTCTAATACCAAACCTGAGATCCTTCCTATAACATGAGATGTGACATCCAACTCCTTCCATTCCAATCCTGAGACCCGTCCTATAGCATGAGATGTGATATCTCAATGCTTATACCAAACCTGAGACCCTTCCTATAGCATGAGATGTGATATCCAACTACTTCCCATTCCAATCCTGAGACCCTTCCTATAGCATGAGATGTGATATCCAACTCCTTCCCTTTCCAAACCTGAGAGCCTATCTATAGCATGAGATGTGATATCTAAGTCCTTCCCATTCCAATCCTGAGACCCTTCCTATAGCATGAGATGTGATATCTCAATGCTTCTAATACCAAACCTGAGATCCTTCCTCTAACATGAAATGTGATATCCAACTCCTTCCCATTTCAAACCTGAGAGCCTATCTGTAGCATGAGATTTGATATCCAACTCCTTCCCATTCCAATCCTGAGACCCTTCCTATAGCATGAGATGTGATATCTCAATGCTTATACCAAACCAGAGACCCGTCCTATAACATGAGATGGGATATCCAACTCCTTCCCATTCCAATCCTGAGACACTTCCGATAGCAGAGATGTGATATCTCAATGCTTATACCAAACCTGAGACCCTTCCTATAACATGAGATGTGATATCCAACTCCTTCCCCTTCCAAACCTGAGAGACTTCCTATAGCATGAGATGTGATATCCATGTCCTTCCCATTCCAATCCTGAGACCCTTCCTATAGCTTGAGATGTGATATCCAACTCCTTCCCATTCCAATTCTGAGACCCTTCCTATACCATGAGACTTGATATCTCAATGCTTCTAATACCAAACCTGAGACCCGTCCTATAACATGAGATGTGATATCCAAATCCTTCCCCTTTCCAAACCTTAGACCCTTCCTTTATCATGAGATGTGATATCCAACTCCTTCCCATTCCAATCCTGAGACCCTTCCGATATCATGAGATGTGATATCTCAATGCTTCTAATATCAAACTTGAGACCCTCCCTATTAATGAGATATGATATCCAAGTCCTTCCCATTCCAATCCTGAGACCCTTCCTATAGCATGAGATGTGATATCTCAATGCTTCTAATACCAAACATGAGACCCTTCCTATAACATGAGAATATCAAACTCCTTCCCATTCCAATCCTGAGACCTCTCCGATAGCAGAGATGTGATATCTCAATGCTTATACCAAACCTGAGATCCTTCCTATAACATGAGATGTGATATCCAATTCCTTCCCATTCCAATCCTGAGACACTTCCTATAGCATGAGATGTGATATCTCACTGCTTATACCAAACCTGAGACCCTTCCTATAGCATGAGATGTGATATCCAACTCCTTCCCATTCCAATCCTGAGACCCTTCCTATAGCATGAGATGTGATATCTCAATGCTTCTTATATCAAACTTGAGACCCTCCCTATAGCATGAGATGTGATATCCAAGTCCTTCCCATTCCAATCCTGAGACACTTCCTATAGCATGAGATGTGATATCTCAATGCTTCTAATACCAAACCTGAGACTCTTCCTATAACATGAGATGGGATATCCAACTCCATCCCATTCCAATCCTGAGACCCTTCCGATAGCAGAGATGTGATATCTCAATGCTTAAACCAAACCTGAGACCCTTCCTATGGCATGAGATGTCATATACAACTCCTTCCCATTCCAATCCTGAGACCCTTCCTATAGCATGAGATGTGATATCTCAATGCTTATACCAAACCTGAGACCCTTCCAATAGCATGAGATGTGATATCCAACTCCTTCCCATTCCAATCCTGAGACCCTTCCTATAGCATGAGATGTGATGTCTCAGTGCTTCTAATACCAAACCTGAGATGCTTCCTATAACATGAGATGTGATATCCAACTCCTTCCCAATCCAATCCTGAGACCCTTCCTATAGCATGAGATGTGATATCTCAATGCTTATACCAAACCTGAGACCCTTCCTATAGATTGAGATGTGATATCCAACTCCTTCCCATTCCAATCCTGAGACCCTTCCTATAGCATGAGATGTGATATCCAACTACTTCCCATTCCAATCCTGAGACCCTTCCTATAGCATGAGATGTGATATCCAACTCCTTCCCTTTCCAAACCTGAGAGCCTATCTATAGCATGAGATGTGATATCCAAGTCCTTCCCATTCCAATCCTGAGACCCTTCCTATAGCATGAGATGTGATATCTCAATGCTTCTAATACCAAACCTGAGATCCTTCCTCTAACATGAAATGTGATATCCAACTCCTTCCCGTTCCAAACCTGAGAGCCTATCTATAGCATGAGATGTGATATCCAAGTCCTTCCCATTCCAATCCTTAGACCCTTCCTACAGCATGCAATATGATATCTCAATGATTCTAATAACAAACCTGAGACCCGTCCTATAACATGAGATGTGATATCCAACTCCTTCCCGTTCCAAACCTGAGACCCTTCCTTTAGCATGAGATGTGATATCCAGCTCCTTCCCATTCCAATCCTGAGACACTTCCGATAGCATGAGATGTGATATCTCAATGCTTCTAATATCAAAACTGAGACCCTCCCTATAGCATGATATGTGATATCTAAGTCCTTGCCATTCCAATCCTGAGACCCTTCCTATAGCATGAGATGTGATATCTCAATGCTTCTACCAAACCTGAGACCCTTCCTTTAGCATGAGATGTGATATCCAACTCCTTCCCATTCCAGTCCTGAGACCCTTCCTATAGCATGAGATATGATATCTCAATACTTCTAATACCAAACCTGAGATCCTTCCGATAACATGAGATGTGATATCCAAATCCTTCCCCTTCCAAACCTGAGACCCTCCCTTTAGCATGAGATGCGATATCCAACTCCTTCCCATTCCAATCCTGGGACCCTTCTGATAACATGAGATGTGATATCTCAATGCTTCTAATACCAAACCTGAGATCCTTCCTATAACATGAGATGTGATATCCAACTGCTTCCCATTCCAATCCTGAGACCCTTCCTATGGCATGAGAAGTGATATCTCCATGCTTATACCAAACCTGAGACCCTTCCTATAGCATGAGATGTGATATTCAACTCCTTCCCATTCCAATCCTGAGACCCTTCCTATAGCATGAGAAGTGATATCTCCATGCGTATACCAAACCTGAGACCCTTCCTATAGCATGAGATGTGATATCCAAATCCTTCCCATTCCAATCCTGAGACCCTTCCTATAGCATGAGAAGTGATATCTCCATGCGTATACCAAACCTGAGACCCTTCCTATAGCATGAGATGTGATATCCAAATCCTTCCCATTCCAATCCTGAGACCCTTCCTATAGCATGAGATGTGATATCTCAATGCTTATACCAAACCAGAGACCCGTCCTATAACATGAGATGGGATATCCAACTCCTTCCCATTCCAATCCTGAGCCACTTCCGATAGCAGAGATGTGATATCTCAATGCTTATACCAAACCTGAGACCCTTCCTATAACATGAGATGTGATATCCAACTCATTCCCGTTCCAAACCTGAGACACTTCCTATAGCATATGTGATATCCAACTCCTTCCCATTCCAAACATGAGACCCTTCCTATAGCAAGAATGTAATATCCAACTCCTACCCATTCCAATCCTGAGACCATTCCTAAAGCATGAGATGTGATATATCAATGCTTCTAATACCAAACCTGAGATCCTTCCTATGACATGAAATGTGATATCCAAATCCTTACCATTCCAAACCTGAGACCCTTCCTACAGCATGCGATGTGATATCTCAATGCTTCTAATATCAAACCTGAGACCCGTCCTATAACATGAGATGGGATAACCAACTCCTTCCCCTTCCAAACCTGATACCCTTCCTATAGCATGAGATGTGATATCCAATTCCTTCCCATCCCAATCCTGAGACACCTCCGATAGCAGAGATGTGATATTTCAATGCTTATACCAAACCTGAGACTCTTCCTATAACATGAGATGTGATATCCAACTCCTTCCCGTTCCAAACCTGAGACCCTTCCTATAGCATGAGATGTGATATCCAATTCCTTCCCATTCCAATCCTGAGACCCTTCCGATAGCATGAGATGTGATATCTCAATGCTTCTAATACCAAACTTGTGATCCTTCCTATAATAAGAGATGTGATATCCAAATCCTTCGCCTTCCAAACCTGAGACCCTCCCTTTAGCATAAGATGTGATATCTCAATGCCTCTAATACCAAACCTGAGATCCTTCCTCTAACATGAGATGTGATATCCAAATCCTTCCCCTTCCAAACCTGAGACCCTCCCTTTAGCATGAGATGTGATATCCAAATCCTTCCCATTCCAATCCTGAGACCCTTCTGATAGCATGAGATGTGATATCTCAATGCCTCTAATACCAAACCTGAGATCCTACCTCTAACATGAAATGTGATATCCAACTCCTTCCCTTTCCAAACGTGAGACCCTCCCTATAGCATGAGATCTGATATCCAAGTCCTTCCCATTCCAATCCTGAGACCCTTCCTATAGCATGAGATGTGATATCTCAATGCTTCTAATACCAAACCTGAGACCCTTCCTATAACATAAGATGGGATATCCAACTCCTTCCCATTCCAATCCTGAGACCCTTCCGATAGCAGAGATGTGATATCTCAATGCTTATACCAAACCTGAGACCCTTCCTGTAGCATGAGATGTCATATACAACTCCTTCCCATTCCAATCCTAGACCCTTCCTATAGCATGAGATGTGATATCCAACTCCTTCCCATTCCAATCCTGAGACCCTTCCTATAGCATGAGATTTGATATCTCAATGCTTCTAACACCAAACCTGAGATCCTTCCGATAGCATGAGATGTGATATCTCAATGCTTCTAATACCAAACCTGAGATCATTCCTATAACACGAGATGTAATATCAAAATCCTTCCCCTTCCAAACCTGAGACCCTCCCTTTAGCATGAGATGTGATATCCAACTCCTTCCCATTCCAATCCTGAGACCCTTCCTATAGCATGAAATGTGATATCTCAATGCTTATACCAAACCTGAGACCCATCCATTAGCATGAGATGTGATATCCAACTCCTTCCCATTCCAATCCTGAGACCCGTCCTATAGCATGAGATGTGATATCTCAATGCTTATACCAAACCTGAGACCCTTCCTATAGCATGAGATGTGATATCCAACTACTTCCCATTCCAATCCTGAGACCCTTCCTATAGCATGAGATGTGATATCCAACTCCTTCCCTTTCCAAACCTGAGAGCCTATCTATAGCATGAGATGTGATATCTAAGTCCTTCCCATTCCAATCCTGAGACCCTTCCTATAGCATGAGATGTGATATCTCAATGCTTATACCAAACCTGAGACCCTTCCTATAACATGAGATGTGATATCCAACTCCTTCCCGTTCCAAACCTGAGACTCTTCCTTTAGCATGAGATGCGATATCCAGCTCCTTCCCATTCCAATCCTGAGACACTTCCGATAGCATGAGATGTGATATCTCAATGCTTCTAATATCAAAACTGAGACCCTCCCTTTAGCATGAGATGTGATATCCAACTCCTTCCCATTCCAGTCCTGAGACCCTTCCTATAGCATGAGATATGATATCTCAATACTTCTAATACCAAACCTGAGATCCTTCTGATAACATGAGATGTGATATCCAAATCCTTCACCTTCCAAACCTGAGACCCTCCCTTTAGCATGAGATGTGATATCCAACTCCTTCCCATTCCAATCCTGAGACCCTTCTGATAGCATGAGATGTGATATCTCAAGGCTTCTAATACCAAACCTGAGATCCTTCCGATAGCATGAGATGTGATATCTCAATGCTTCTAATACCAAACCTGAGATCCTTCCTATAACATGAGATGTGATATCCAAATCCTTCCCCTTCCAAACCTGAGACCCTTCCTTTAGCATGAGATGTGATATCCAACTCCTTCCCATTCCATTCCTGAGACCCTTCTGATAGCATGATATGTGATATCTCAATGCCTCTAATACCAAACCTGAGATCCTACCTCTAACATGAAATGTGATATCCAACTCTTTCCCTTTCCAAACCTGAGAGACTTCCTATATCATGAGATGTGATATCCAAGTCCTTCCCATTCCAATCCTGAGACCCTTCCTAAAGCTTGAGATGTGATATCCAACTCCTTCCCATTCCAATTCTGAGACCCTTCCTATACCATGAGACTTGATATCTCAATGGTTCTAATACAAAACCTGAGACCCGTCCTATAACATGAGATGTGATATCCAAATCCTTCCCCTTCCAAACCTTAGACCCTTCCTTTATCATGAGATGTGATATCCAACTCCTTCCCATTCCAATCCTGAGACCCTTCCGATATCATGAGATGTGATATCTCAATGCTTCTAATATCAAACTTGAGACCCTCCCTATTAATGAGATGTGATATCCAAGTCCTTCCCCTTCCAAACCTGAGACCCTCCCTTTAGCATGAGATGTGATATCCAACTCCTTCCCATTCCAATCCTGAGACCCTTCCTATAGCATGAAATGTGATATCTCAATGCTTATACCAAACCTGAGACCCATCCATTAGCATGAGATGTGATATCCAACTCCTTCCCATTCCAATCCTGAGACCCGTCCTATAGCATGAGATGTGATATCTCAATGCTTATACCAAACATGAGACCCTTCCTATAGCATGAGATGTGATATCCAACTACTTCCCATTCCAATCCTGAGACCCTTCCTATAGCATGAGATGTGATATCCAACTCCTTCCCTTTCCAAACCTGAGAGCCTATCTATAGCATGAGATGTGATATCTAAGTCCTTCCCATTCCAATCCTGAGACCCTTCCTATAGCATGAGATGTGATATCTCAATGCTTATACCAAACCTGAGACCCTTCCTATAACATGAGATGTGATATCCAACTCCTTCCCGTTCCAAACCTGAGACTCTTCCTTTAGCATGAGATGCGATATCCAGCTCCTTCCCATTCCAATCCTGAGACACTTCCGATAGCATGAGATGTGATATCTCAATGCTTCTAATATCAAAACTGAGACCCTCCCTTTAGCATGAGATGTGATATCCAACTCCTTCCCATTCCAGTCCTGAGACCCTTCCTATAGCATGAGATGTGATATCTCAAGGCTTCTAATACCAAACCTGAGATCCTTCCGATAGCATGAGATGTGATATCTCAATGCTTCTAATACCAAACCTGAGATCCTTCCTATAACATGAGATGTGATATCCAAATCCTTCCCCTTCCAAACCTGAGACCCTTCCTTTAGCATGAGATGTGATATCCAACTCCTTCCCATTCCATTCCTGAGACCCTTCTGATAGCATGATATGTGATATCTCAATGCCTCTAATACCAAACCTGAGATCCTACCTCTAACATGAAATGTGATATCCAACTCTTTCCCTTTCCAAACCTGAGAGACTTCCTATATCATGAGATGTGATATCCAAGTCCTTCCCATTCCAATCCTGAGACCCTTCCTAAAGCTTGAGATGTGATATCCAACTCCTTCCCATTCCAATTCTGAGACCCTTCCTATACCATGAGACTTGATATCTCAATGGTTCTAATACCAAACCTGAGACCCGTCCTATAACATGAGATGTGATATCCAAATCCTTCCCCTTCCAAACCTTAGACCCTTCCTTTATCATGAGATGTGATATCCAACTCCTTCCCATTCCAATCCTGAGACCCTTCCGATATCATGAGATGTGATATCTCAATGCTTCTAATATCAAACTTGAGACCCTCCCTATTAATGAGATGTGATATCCAAGTCCTTCCCATTCCAATCCTGAGACCCTTGTTATAGCATGAGATGTGATATCTCAATGCTTCTAATACCAAACATGAGACCCTTCCTATAACATGAGATGGGAATATCCAACTCCTTCCCATTCCAATCCTGAGACCTCTCCGATAGCAGAGATGTGATATCTCAATGCTTATACCAAACCTGAGATCCTTCCTATAACATGAGATGTGATATCCAATTCCTTCCCATTCCAATCCTGAGACACTTCCTATAGCATGAGATGTGATATCTCACTGCTTATACCAAACCTGAGACCCTTCCTATAGCATGAGATGTGATATCCAACTCCTTCCCATTCCAATCCTGAGACCCTTCCTATAGCATGAGATGTGATATCTCAATGCTTCTTATATCAAACTTGAGACCCTCCCTATAGCATGAGATGTGATATCCAAGTCCTTCCCATTCCAATCCTGAGACACTTCCTATAGCATGAGATGTGATATCTCAATGCTTCTAATACCAAACCTGAGACTCTTCCTATAACATGAGATGGGATATCCAACTCCTTCCCATTCCAATCCTGAGACCCTTCCGATAGCAGAGATGTGATATCTCAATGCTTATACCAAACCTGAGACCCTTCCTATGGCATGAGATGTCATATACAACTCCTTCCCATTCCAATCCTGAGACCCTTCCTATAGCATGAGATGTGATATCTCAATGCTTATACCAAACCTGAGACCCTTCATATAGCATGAGATGTGATATCCAACTCCTTCCCATTCCAATCCTGAGACCCTTCCTATAGCATGAGATGTGATGTCTCAGTGCTTCTAATACCTAACTTGAGATCCTTCCTATAACATGAGATGTGATATCCAACTCCTTCCCAATCCAATCCTGAGACCCTTCCTATAGCATGAGATGTGATATCTCAATGCTTATACCAAACCTGAGACCCTTCCTATAGCATGAGATGTGATATCCAACTCCTTCCCATTCCAATCCTGAGACCCTTCCTATAGCATGAGATGTTATATCCAACTACTTCCCATTCCAATCCTGAGACCCTTCCTATAGCATGAGATGTGATATCCAACTCCTTCCCTTTCCAAACCTGAGAGCCTATCTATAGCATGAGATGTGATATCCAAGTCCTTCACATTCCAATCCTGAGACACTTCCTATAGCATGAGATGTGATATCTCAATGCTTCTAATACCAAACCTGAGATCCTTCCTCTAACATGAAATGTGATATCCAACTCCTTCCCGTTCCAAACCTGAGAGCCTATCTATAGCATGAGATGTGATATCCAAGTCCTTCCCATTCCAATCCTTAGACCCTTCCTACAGCATGCAATATGATATTTCAATGATTCTAATAACAAACCTGAGACCCGTCCTATAACATGAGATGGGATATCCAACTCCTTCCCATTCCAAGCCTGAGACACTTCCGATAGCAGAGATGTGATATCTCAATGCTTATACCAAACCTGAGACCCTTCCTATAACATGAGATGTGATATCCAACTCCTTCCCGTTCCAAACCTGAGCCCCTTCCTTTAGCATGAGATGTGATATCCAGCTCCTTCCCATTCCAATCCTGAGACACTTCCGATAGCATGAGATGTGATATCTCAATGCTTCTAATATCAAAACTGAGACCCTCCCTATAGCATGATATGTGATATCTAAGTCCTTGCCATTCCAATCCTGAGACCCTTCCTATAGCATGAGATGTGATATCTCAATACTTCTACCAAACCTGAGACCCTTCCTTTAGCATGAGATGTGATATCCAACACTTTCCCATTCCAGTCCTGAGACCCTTCCTATAGCATGAGATATGATATCTCAATACTTCTAATACCAAACCTGAGATCCTTCCGATAACATGAGATGTGATATCCAACTCCTTCCCATTCCAATCCTGAGACCCTTCCTATAGCATGAGAAGTGATATCTCCATGCTTATACCAAACCTGAGACCCTTCCTATAGCATGAGATGTGATATTCAACTCCTTCCCATTCCAATCCTGAGACACTTCCTATAGCATGAGAAGTGATATCTCCATGCGTATACCAAACCTGAGACCCTTCCTATAGCATGAGATGTGATATCCAAATCCTTCCCAATCCAATCCTGAGACCCTTCCTATAGCATGAGATGTGATATCTCAATGCTTATACCAAACCAGGGACCCGTCCTATAACATGAGATGGGATATCCAACTCCTTCCCATTTCAATCCTGAGCCACTTCCGATAGCAGAGATGTGATATCTCAATGCTTATACCAAACCTGAGACCCTTCCTATAACATGAGATGTGATATCCAACTCATTCCCGTTCCAAACCTGAGACACTTCCTATAGCATATGTGATATCCAACTCCTTCCCATTCCAAACATGAGACCCTTCCTATAGCAAGAATGTAATATCCAACTCCTACCCATTCCAATCCTGAGACCATTCCTATAGCATGAGATGTGATATATTAATGCTTCTAATACCAAACCTGAGATCCTTCCTATGACATGAAATGTGATATCCAAATCCTTCCCATTCCAAACCTGAGACCCTTCCTACAGCATGCGATGTGATATCTCAATGCTTCTAATATCCAACCTGAGACCCGTCCTATAACATGAGATGGGATATCCAACTCCTTCCCGTTCCAAACCTGATACCCTTCCTATAGCATGAGATGTGATATCCAATTCCTTCCCATCCCAATACTAAGACACCTCCGATAGCAGAGATGTGATATCTCAATGCTTATACCAAACCTGAGACTCTTCCTATAACATGAGATGTGATATCCAACTCCTTCCCATTCTAAACCTGAGACCCTTCCTATAGCATGAGATGTGATATCCAATTCCTTCCCATTCCAATCCTGAGACCCTTCCGATAGCATGAGATGTGATATCTCAATGCTTCTAATACCAAACTTGTGATCCTTCCTATAATAAGAGATGTGATATCCAAATCCTTCGCCTTCCAAACCTGAGACCCTCCCTTTAGCATGAGATGTGATATCTCAATGCCTCTAATACCAAACCTGAGATCCTTCCTCTAACATGAGATGTGATATCCAAATCCTTCCCCTTCCAAACCTGAGACCCTCCCTTTAGCATGAGATGTGATATTCAACTCCTTCCCATTCCAATCCTGAGACCCTTCTGATAGCATGAGATGTGATATCTCAATGCCTCTAATACCAAACCTGAGATCCTACCTCTAACATGAAATGTGATATCCAACTCCTTCCCTTTCCAAACGTGGGACCCTCCCTATAGCATGAGATGTGATATCTCAATGCTTCTACCAAACCTGAGACCCTTCCTTTAGCATGAGATGTGATATCCAACTCATTCCCATTCCAGTCCTGAGACCCTTCCTATAGCATGAGATATGATATCTCAATACTTCTAATACCAAACCTGAGATCCTTCCGATAACATGAGATGTGATATCCAAATCCTTCCCCTTCCAAACCTGAGACCCTCCCTTTAGCATGAGATGTGATATCCAACTCCTTCCCATTCCAATCCTGGGACCCTTCTGATAGCATGAGATGTGATATCTCAATGCTTCTAATACCAAACCTGAGATCCTTCCTATAACATGAGATGTGATATCCAACTCCTTCCCATTCCAATCCTGAGACCCTTCCTATAGCATGAGAAGTGATATCTCCATGCTTATACCAAACCTGAGACCCTTCCTATAGCATGAGATGTGATATTCAACTCCTTCCCATTCCAATCCTGAGACCCTTCCTATAGCATGAGAAGTGATATCTCCATGCGTATACCAAACCTGAGACCCTTCCTATAGCATGAGATGTGATATCCAAATCCTTCCCATTCCAATCCTGAGACCCTTCCTATAGCATGAGATGTGATATCTCAATGCTTATACCAAACCAGAGACCCGTCCTATAACATGAGATGGGATATCCAACTCCTTCCCATTCCAAACCTGAGCCACTTCCGATAGCAGAGATGTGATATCTCAATGCTTATACCAAACCTGAGACCCTTCCTATAACATGAGATGTGATATCCAACTCATTCCCGTTCCAAACCTGAGACACTTCCTATAGCATATGTGATATCCAACTCCTTCCCATTCCAAACATGAGACCCTTCCTATAGCAAGAATGTAATATCCAACTCCTACCCATTCCAATCCTGAGACCATTCCTATAGCATGAGATGTGATATATCAATGCTTCTAATACCAAACCTGAGATCCTTCCTATAACATGAGATGGGATATCCAACTCCTTCCCGTTCCAAACCTGATACCCTTCCTATAGCATGAGATGTGATATCCAATTCCTTCCCATCCCAATCCTGAGACACCTCCGATAGCAGAGATGTGATATCTCAATGCTTATACCAAACCTGAGACTCTTCCTATAACATGAGATGTGATATCCAACTCCTTCCCGTTCCAAACCTGAGACCCTTCCTATAGCATGAGATGTGATATCCAATTCCTTCCCATTCCAATCCTGAGACCCTTCCGATAGCATGAGATGTGATATCTCAATGCTTCTAATACCAAACTTGTGATCCTTCCTATAATAAGAGATGTGATATCCAAATCCTTCGCCTTCCAAACCTGAGACCATCCCTTTAGCATGAGATGTGATATCTCAATGCCTCTAATACCAAACCTGAGATCCTTCCTCTAACATGAGATGTGATATCCAAATCCTTCCCCTTCCAAACCTGAGACCCTCCCTTTAGCATGAGATGTGATATCCAAATCCTTCCCATTCCAATCCTGAGACCCTTCTGATAGCATGAGATGTGATATCTCAATGCCTCTAATACCAAACCTGAGATCCTACCTCTAACATGAAATGTGATATCTAACTCCTTCCCTTTCCAAACGTGAGACCCTCCCTATAGCATGAGATCTGATATCCAAGTCCTTCCCATTCCAATCCTGACACCCTTCCTATAGCATGAGATGTGATATCTCAATGCTTCTAATACCAAACCTGAGACCCTTCCTATAACATAAGATGGGATATCCAACTCCTTCCCATTCCAATCCTGAGACCCTTCCGATAGCAGAGATGTGATATCTCAATGCTTATACCAAACCTGAGACTCTTCCTATAACATGAGATGTGATATCCAACTCCTTCCCGTTCCAAACCTGAGACCCTTCCTATAGCATGAGATGTGATATCCAATTCCTTCCCATTCCAATCCTGAGACCCTTCCGATAGCATGAGATGTGATATCTCAATGCTTCTAATACCAAACTTGTGATCCTTCCTATAATAAGAGATGTGATATCCAAATCCTTCGCCTTCCAAACCTGAGACCCTCCCTTTAGCATGAGATGTGATATCTCAATGCCTCTAATACCAAACCTGAGATCCTTCCTCTAACATGAGATGTGATATCCAAATCCTTCCCCTTCCAAACCTGAGACCCTTCCTTTAGCATGAGATGTGATATCCAGCTCCTTCCCATTCCAATCCTGAGACACTTCCGATAGCATGAGATGTGATATCTCAATGCTTCTAATATCAAACCTGAGACCCGTCCTATAACATGAGATGGGATATCCAACTCCTTCCCGTTCTAAACCTGATACCCTTTCTATAGCATGAGATGTGATATCCAATTCCTTCCCATCCCAATCCTGAGACCCTTCCTATAGCATGAGATGTGATATCCAACTCCTTCCCATTCCAATCCTGAGACCCTTCCTATAACATGAGATGGGAATATCCAACTCCTTCCCATTCCAATCCTGAGGCCCCTCCGATAGCAGAGATGTGATATCTCAATGCTTATACCAAACCTGAGATCCTTCCTATAACATGAGATGTGAAATCCAACTCCTTCCCATTCCAATCCTGAGACCCTTCCTATAGCATGAGATGTGATATCTCACTGCTTATACCAAACCTGAGACCCTTCCTATAGCATGAGATGTGATATCCAACTCCTTCCCATTCCAATCCTGAGACCCTTCCTATAGCATGAGATGTGATATCTCAATGCTTCTAATATCAAACTTGAGACCCTCCCTATAGCATGAGATGTGATATCCAAGTCCTTCCCATTCCAATCCTGAGACACTTCCTATAGCATGAGATGTGATATCTCAATGCTTCTAATACCAAACCTGAGACTCTTCCTATAACATGAGATGGGATATCCAACTCCTTCCCATTCCAAGCCTGAGACCCTTCCGATAGCAGAGATGTGATATCTCAATGCTTATACCAAACCTGAGACCCTTCCTACGGCATGATATGTCATATGCAACTCCTTCCCATTCCAATCCTGAGACCCTTCCTATAGCATGAAATGTGATATCTCAATGCTTATACCAAACCTGAGACCCATCCTATAGCATGAGATGTGATATCCAACTCCTTCCCATTCCAATCCTGAGACCCTTCCTATAGCATGAGATGTGATGTCTCAATGCTTCTAATACCAAACCTGAGATCCTTCCTATAACATGAGATGTGACATCCAACTCCTTCCATTCCAATCCTGAGACCCGTCCTATAGCATGAGATGTGATATCTCAATGCTTATACCAAACCTGAGACCCTTCCTATAGCATGAGATGTGATATCCAACTACTTCCCATTCCAATCCTGAGACCCTTCCTATAGCATGAGATGTGATATCCAACTCCTTCCCTTTCCAAACCTGAGAGCCTATCTATAGCATGAGATGTGATATCTAAGTCCTTCCCATTCCAATCCTGAGACCCTTCCTATAGCATGAGATGTGATATCTCAATGCTTCTAATACCAAACCTGAGATCCTTCCTCTAACATGAAATGTGATATCCAACTCCTTCCCATTCCAAACCTGAGAGCCTATCTGTAGCATGAGATTTGATATCCAACTCCTTCCCATTCCAATCCTGAGACCCTTCCTATAGCATGAGATGTGATATCTCAATGCTTATACCAAACCTGAGACCCTTCCTATAGCATGAGATGTGATATCCAACTCCTTCCCATTCCAATCCTGAGACCCTTCCTATAGCATGAGATGTGATGTTTCAATGCTTCTAATACCAAACCTGAGATCCTTCCTATAACATGAGATATGATATCCAACTCCTTCCCATTACAATCCTGAGACACTTCCTATAGCATGAGAAGTGATATCTCAATGCTTATACCAAACCTGAGACCCTTCCTACGGCATGAGATGTCATATACAACTCCTTCCCATTCCAATCCTGAGATCCTTCCTATAGCATGAGATGTGATATCTCAATGCTTATACCAAACCTGAGACCCTTCCTATAGCATGAGATGTGATATCCAACTCCTTCCCATTCCAATCCTGAGACACTTCCTATAGCATGAGATGTGATATCTCAATGCTTCTAATACCAAACCTGAGACTCTTCCTATAACATGAGATGGGATATCCAACTCCTTCCCATTCCAAGCCTGAGACCCTTCCGATAGCAGAGATGTGATATCTCAATGCTTATACCAAACCTGAGACCCTTCCTACGGCATGAGATGTCATATGCAACTCCTTCCCATTCCAATCCTGAGACCCTTCCTATAGCATGAAATGTGATATCTCAATGCTTATACCAAACCTGAGACCCATCCTATAGCATGAGATGTGATATCCAACTCCTTCCCATTCCAATCCTGAGACCCTTCCTATAGCATGAGATGTGATGTCTCAATGCTTCTAATACCAAACCTGAGATCCTTCCTATAACATGAGATGTGACATCCAACTCCTTCCATTCCAATCCTGAGACCCGTCCTATAGCATGAGATGTGATATCTCAATGCTTATACCAAACCTGAGACCCTTCCTTTAGCATGAGATGTGATATCCAACTACTTCCCATTCCAATCCTGAGACCCTTCCTATAGCATGAGATGTGATATCCAACTCCTTCCCTTTCCAAACCTGAGAGCCTATCTATAGCATGAGATGTGATATCTAAGTCCTTCCCATTCCAATCCTGAGACCCTTCCTATAGCATGAGATGTGATATCTCAATGCTTCTAATACCAAACCTGAGATCCTTCCTCTAACATGAAATGTGATATCCAACTCCTTCCCATTCCAAACCTGAGAGCCTATCTGTAGCATGAGATTTGATATCCAACTCCTTCCCATTCCAATCCTGAGACCCTTCCTATAGCATGAGATGTGATATCTCAATGCTTATACCAATCCTGAGACCCTTCCTATAGCATGAGATGTGATATCCAACTCCTTCCCATTCCAATCCTGAGACCCTTCCTATAGCATGAGATGTGATGTTTCAATGCTTCTAATACCAAACCTGAGATCCTTCCTATAACATGAGATATGATATCCAACTCCTTCCCATTACAATCCTGAGACAATTCCTATAGCATGAGAAGTGATATCTCAATGCTTATACCAAACCTGAGACCCTTCCTACGGCATGAGATGTCATATACAACTCCTTCCCATTCCAATCCTGAGACCCTTCCTATAGAATGAGATGTGATATCTCAATGCTTATACCAAACCTGAGACCCTTCCTATAGCATGAGATGTGATATCCAACTCCTTCCCATTCCAATCCTGAGACCCTTCCTATAGCATGAGATTTGATATCTCAATGCTTCTAACACCAAACCTGAGATCCTTCCGATAGCATGAGATGTGATATCTCAATGCTTCTAATACCAAACCTGAGATCATTCCTATAACACGAGATGTAATATCCAAATCCTTCCCCTTCCAAACCTGAGACCCTCCCTTTAGCATGAGATGTGATATCCAACTCCTTCCCATTCCAATCCTGAGAACCTTCCTATAGCATGAGATGTGATGTCTCAATGCTTCTAATACCAAACCTGAGACCCTTCCTATAGCATGAGATGTGATATCCAACTCCTTCCCATTCCAATCCTGAGACCCTTCCTATAGCATGAGATGTGATGTCTCAATGCTTCTAATACCAAACCTGAGATCCTTCCTATAACATGAGATGTGATATCCAACTCCTTCCATTCCAATCCTGAGACCCGTCCTATAGCATGAGATGTGATATCTCAATGCTTATACCAAACCTGAGACCCTTCCTATATCATGAGATGTGATATCCAACTACTTCCCATTCCAATCCTGAGACCCTTCCTATAGCATGAGATGTGATATCCATCTCCTTCCCTTTCCAAACCTGAGAGCCTATCTATAGCATGAGATGTGATATCCAAGTCCTTCCATTCCAATCCTGAGACCCGTCCTATACCATGAGATGTGATATGTCAATGCTTACACCAAACCTGAGACCCTTCCTATAGCATGAGATGTGATATCCAACTACTTCCCATTCCAATCCTGAGACCCTTCCTATAGCATGAGATGTGATATCCAACTCCTTCCATTCCAATCCTGAGACCCGTCCTATAGCATGAGATGTGATATCTCAATGCTTACACCAAACCTGAGACCCTTCCTATAGCATGAGATGTGATATCCAACTACTTCCCATTCCAATCCTGAGACCCTTCCTATAGCATGAGATGTGATATCCAACTCCTTCCCTTTCCAAACCTGAGAGCCTATCTATAGCATGAGATGGGATATCCAACTCCTTCCCATTCCAATCCTGAGACACTTCCGATAGCAGAGATGTGATATCTCAATGCTTATACCACACCTGAGACCCTTCCTATAACATGAGATGTGATATCCAACTCCTTCCCGTTCCAAATCTGAGACCCTTCCCTTAGCATGAGATGTGATATCCAGCTCCTTCCCATTCCAATCCTGAGACACTTCCGATAGCATGAGATGTGATATCTCAATGCTTCTAATATCAAAACTGAGACCCTCCCTATAGCATGATATGTGATATCTAAGTCCTTCCCATTCCAATCCGGAGACCCTTCCTATAGCATGAGATGTGATATCTCATTGCTTCTACCAAACCTGAGACCCTTCCTTTAGCATGAGATGTGATATCCAACTCCTTCCCATTCCAGTCCTGAGACCCTTCCTATAGCATGAGATATGATATCTCAATATTTCTAATACCAAACCTGAGATCCTTCCGATAACATGAGATGTGATATCCAAATCCTTCCCCTTCCAAACCTGAGACCCTCCCTTTAGCATGAGATGTGATATCCAACTCCTTCCCATTCCAATCCTGAGACCCTTCTGATAGCATGAGATGTGATATCTCAATGCTTCTAATACCAAACCTGAGATCCTTCCTATAACATGAGATGTGATATCCAACTCCTTCCCATTCCAATCCTGATACCCTTCCTATAGCATGAGATGTGATATCCAATTCCTTCCCATCCCAATCCTGAGACACCTCCGATAGCAGAGATGTGATATCTCAATGCTTCTAATGTCAGACCTGAGACCCGTCCTATAACATGAGATGGGATATCCAACTCCTTCCCGTTCCAAACCTGATACCCTTCCTATAGCATGAGATGTGATATCCAATTCCTTCCCATCCCAATCCTGAGACACCTCCGATAGCAGAGATGTGATATCTCAATGCTTCTAATACCAAACCTGAGACTCTTCCTATAACATGAGATGTGATATCCAACTCCTTCCCATTCCAATCCTGAGACCCTTCCTATAGCATGAGATGTGATATCCAACTCCTTCCCATTCCAAACCTGAGACCCTTCCTATAGCATGAGATGTGATATCCAACTCCTTCCCATTCCAATCCTGAGACCATTCCTATAGCATGAGAAGTGATATCTCCATGCGTATACCAAACCTGAGACCCTTCCTATAACATGAGATGTGATATCCAACTCATTCCCGTTCCAAACCTGAGACACTTCCTCTAGCATATGTGATATCCAACTCCTTCCCATTCCAAACATGAGACCCTTCCTATAGCAAGAATGTAATATCCAACTCCTACCCATTCCAATCCTGAGACCATTCCTATAGCATGAGATGTGATATATCAATGATTCTAATACCAAACCTGAGATCCTTCCTTTGACATGAAATGTGATATCCAAATCCTTCCCATTCCAAACCTGAGACCCTTCCTACAGCATGCGATGTGATATCTCAATGCTTCTAATATCAAACCTGAGACCCGTCCTATAACATGAGATGGGATATCCAACTCCTTCCCGTTCTAAACCTGATACCCTTTCTATAGCATGAGATGTGATATCCAATTCCTTCCCATCCCAATCCTGAGACCCTTCCTATAGCATGAGATGTGATATCCAACTCCTTCCCATTCCAATCCTGAGACCCTTCCTATAACATGAGATGGGAATATCCAACTCCTTCCCATTCCAATCCTGAGGCCCTTCCGATAGCAGAGATGTGATATCTCAATGCTTATACCAAACCTGAGATCCTTCCTATAACATGAGATGTGATATCCAACTCCTTCCCATTCCAATCCTGAGACCCTTCCTATAGCATGAGATGTGATATCTCACTGCTTATACCAAACCTGAGACCCTTCCTATAGCATGAGATGTGATATCCAACTCCTTCCCATTCCAATCCTGAGACCCTTCCTATAGCATGAGATGTGATATCTCAATGCTTCTAATATCAAACTTGAGACCCTCCCTATAGCATGAGATGTGATATCCAAGTCCTTCCCATTCCAATCCTGAGACACTTCCTATAGCATGAGATGTGATATCTCAATGCTTCTAATACCAAACCTGAGACTCTTCCTATAACATGAGATGGGATATCCAACTCCTTCCCATTCCAAGCCTGAGACCCTTCCGATAGCAGAGATGTGATATCTCAATGCTTATACCAAACCTGAGACCCTTCCTACGGCATGAGATGTCATATGCAACTCCTTCCCATTCCAATCCTGAGACCCTTCCTATAGCATGAAATGTGATATCTCAATGCTTATACCAAACCTGAGACCCATCCTATAGCATGAGATGTGATATCCAACTCCTTCCCATTCCAATCCTGAGACCCTTCCTATAGCATGAGATGTGATGTCTCAATGCTTCTAATACCAAACCTGAGATCCTTCCTATAACATGAGATGTGACATCCAACTCCTTCCATTCCAATCCTGAGACCCGTCCTATAGCATGAGATGTGATATCTCAATGCTTATACCAAACCTGAGACCCTTCCTATAGCATGAGATGTGATATCCAACTACTTCCCATTCCAATCCTGAGACCCTTCCTATAGCATGAGATGTGATATCCAACTCCTTCCCTTTCCAAACCTGAGAGCCTATCTATAGCATGAGATGTGATATCTAAGTCCTTCCCATTCCAATCCTGAGACCCTTCCTATAGCATGAGATGTGATATCTCAATGCTTCTAATACCAAACCTGAGATCCTTCCTCTAACATGAAATGTGATATCCAACTCCTTCCCATTTCAAACCTGAGAGCCTATCTGTAGCATGAGATTTGATATCCAACTCCTTCCCATTCCAATCCTGAGACCCTTCCTATAGCATGAGATGTGATATCTCAATGCTTATACCAAACCAGAGACCCGTCCTATAACATGAGATGGGATATCCAACTCCTTCCCATTCCAATCCTGAGACACTTCCGATAGCAGAGATGTGATATCTCAATGCTTATACCAAACCTGAGACCCTTCCTATAACATGAGATGTGATATCCAACTCCTTCCCCTTCCAAACCTGAGAGACTTCCTATAGCATGAGATGTGATATCCATGTCCTTCCCATTCCAATCCTGAGACCCTTCCTATAGCTTGAGATGTGATATCCAACTCCTTCCCATTCCAATTCTGAGACCCTTCCTATACCATGAGACTTGATATCTCAATGCTTCTAATACCAAACCTGAGACCCGTCCTATAACATGAGATGTGATATCCAAATCCTTCCCCTTTCCAAACCTTAGACCCTTCCTTTATCATGAGATGTGATATCCAACTCCTTCCCATTCCAATCCTGAGACCCTTCCGATATCATGAGATGTGATATCTCAATGCTTCTAATATCAAACTTGAGACCCTCCCTATTAATGAGATATGATATCCAAGTCCTTCCCATTCCAATCCTGAGACCCTTCCTATAGCATGAGATGTGATATCTCAATGCTTCTAATACCAAACATGAGACCCTTCCTATAACATGAGAATATCAAACTCCTTCCCATTCCAATCCTGAGACCTCTCCGATAGCAGAGATGTGATATCTCAATGCTTATACCAAACCTGAGATCCTTCCTATAACATGAGATGTGATATCCAATTCCTTCCCATTCCAATCCTGAGACACTTCCTATAGCATGAGATGTGATATCTCACTGCTTATACCAAACCTGAGACCCTTCCTATAGCATGAGATGTGATATCCAACTCCTTCCCATTCCAATCCTGAGACCCTTCCTATAGCATGAGATGTGATATCTCAATGCTTCTTATATCAAACTTGAGACCCTCCCTATAGCATGAGATGTGATATCCAAGTCCTTCCCATTCCAATCCTGAGACACTTCCTATAGCATGAGATGTGATATCTCAATGCTTCTAATACCAAACCTGAGACTCTTCCTATAACATGAGATGGGATATCCAACTCCATCCCATTCCAATCCTGAGACCCTTCCGATAGCAGAGATGTGATATCTCAATGCTTAAACCAAACCTGAGACCCTTCCTATGGCATGAGATGTCATATACAACTCCTTCCCATTCCAATCCTGAGACCCTTCCTATAGCATGAGATGTGATATCTCAATGCTTATACCAAACCTGAGACCCTTCCAATAGCATGAGATGTGATATCCAACTCCTTCCCATTCCAATCCTGAGACCCTTCCTATAGCATGAGATGTGATGTCTCAGTGCTTCTAATACCAAACCTGAGATGCTTCCTATAACATGAGATGTGATATCCAACTCCTTCCCAATCCAATCCTGAGACCCTTCCTATAGCATGAGATGTGATATCTCAATGCTTATACCAAACCTGAGACCCTTCCTATAGATTGAGATGTGATATCCAACTCCTTCCCATTCCAATCCTGAGACCCTTCCTATAGCATGAGATGTGATATCCAACTACTTCCCATTCCAATCCTGAGACCCTTCCTATAGCATGAGATGTGATATCCAACTCCTTCCCTTTCCAAACCTGAGAGCCTATCTATAGCATGAGATGTGATATCCAAGTCCTTCCCATTCCAATCCTGAGACCCTTCCTATAGCATGAGATGTGATATCTCAATGCTTCTAATACCAAACCTGAGATCCTTCCTCTAACATGAAATGTGATATCCAACTCCTTCCCGTTCCAAACCTGAGAGCCTATCTATAGCATGAGATGTGATATCCAAGTCCTTCCCATTCCAATCCTTAGACCCTTCCTACAGCATGCAATATGATATCTCAATGATTCTAATAACAAACCTGAGACCCGTCCTATAACATGAGATGTGATATCCAACTCCTTCCCGTTCCAAACCTGAGACCCTTCCTTTAGCATGAGATGTGATATCCAGCTCCTTCCCATTCCAATCCTGAGACACTTCCGATAGCATGAGATGTGATATCTCAATGCTTCTAATATCAAAACTGAGACCCTCCCTATAGCATGATATGTGATATCTAAGTCCTTGCCATTCCAATCCTGAGACCCTTCCTATAGCATGAGATGTGATATCTCAATGCTTCTACCAAACCTGAGACCCTTCCTTTAGCATGAGATGTGATATCCAACTCCTTCCCATTCCAGTCCTGAGACCCTTCCTATAGCATGAGATATGATATCTCAATACTTCTAATACCAAACCTGAGATCCTTCCGATAACATGAGATGTGATATCCAAATCCTTCCCCTTCCAAACCTGAGACCCTCCCTTTAGCATGAGATGCGATATCCAACTCCTTCCCATTCCAATCCTGGGACCCTTCTGATAACATGAGATGTGATATCTCAATGCTTCTAATACCAAACCTGAGATCCTTCCTATAACATGAGATGTGATATCCAACTGCTTCCCATTCCAATCCTGAGACCCTTCCTATGGCATGAGAAGTGATATCTCCATGCTTATACCAAACCTGAGACCCTTCCTATAGCATGAGATGTGATATTCAACTCCTTCCCATTCCAATCCTGAGACCCTTCTTATAGCATGAGAAGTGATATCTCCATGCGTATACCAAACCTGAGACCCTTCCTATAGCATGAGATGTGATATCCAAATCCTTCCCATTCCAATCCTGAGACCCTTCCTATAGCATGAGAAGTGATATCTCCATGCGTATACCAAACCTGAGACCCGTCCTATAACATGAGATGGGATATCCAACTCCTTCCCATTCCAATCCTGAGCCACTTCCGATAGCATAGATGTGATATCTCAATGCTTATACCAAACCTGAGACCCTTCCTATAACATGAGATGTGATATCCAACTCATTCCCGTTCCAAACCTGAGACACTTCCTATAGCATATGTGATATCCAACTCCTTCCCATTCCAAACATGAGACCCTTCCTATAGCAAGAATGTAATATCCAACTCCTACCCATTCCAATCCTGAGACCATTCCTAAAGCATGAGATGTGATATATCAATGCTTCTAATACCAAACCTGAGATCCTTCCTATGACATGAAATGTGATATCCAAATCCTTACCATTCCAAACCTGAGACCCTTCCTACAGCATACGATGTGATATCTCAATGCTTCTAATATCAAACCTGAGACCCGTCCTATAACATGAGATGGGATAACCAACTCCTTCCCCTTCCAAACCTGATACCCTTCCTATAGCATGAGATGTGATATCCAATTCCTTCCCATCCCAATCCTGAGACACCTCCGATAGCAGAGATGTGATATTTCAATGCTTATACCAAACCTGAGACTCTTCCTATAACATGAGATGTGATATCCAACTCCTTCCCGTTCCAAACCTGAGACCCTTCCTATAGCATGAGATGTGATATCCAATTCCTTCCCATTCCAATCCTGAGACCCTTCCGATAGCATGAGATGTGATATCTCAATGCTTCTAATACCAAACTTGTGATCCTTCCTATAATAAGAGATGTGATATCCAAATCCTTCGCCTTCCAAACCTGAGACCCTCCCTTTAGCATAAGATGTGATATCTCAATGCCTCTAATACCAAACCTGAGATCCTTCCTCTAACATGAGATGTGATATCCAAATCCTTCCCCTTCCAAACCTGAGACCCTCCCTTTAGCATGAGATGTGATATCCAAATCCTTCCCATTCCAATCCTGAGACCCTTCTGATAGCATGAGATGTGATATCTCAATGCCTCTAATACCAAACCTGAGATCCTACCTCTAACATGAAATGTGATATCCAACTCCTTCCCTTTCCAAACGTGAGACCCTCCCTATAGCATGAGATCTGATATCCAAGTCCTTCCCATTCCAATCCTGAGACCCTTCCTATAGCATGAGATGTGATATCTCAATGCTTCTAATACCAAACCTGAGACCCTTCCTATAACATAAGATGGGATATCCAACTCCTTCCCATTCCAATCCTGAGACCCTTCCGATAGCAGAGATGTGATATCTCAATGCTTATACCAAACCTGAGACCCTTCCTGTAGCATGAGATGTCATATACAACTCCTTCCCATTCCAATCCTAGACCCTTCCTATAGCATGAGATGTGATATCCAACTCCTTCCCATTCCAATCCTGAGACCCTTCCTATAGCATGAGATTTGATATCTCAATGCTTCTAACACCAAACCTGAGATCCTTCCGATAGCATGAGATGTGATATCTCAATGCTTCTAATACCAAACCTGAGATCATTCCTATAACACGAGATGTAATATCAAAATCCTTCCCCTTCCAAACCTGAGACCCTCCCTTTAGCATGAGATGTGATATCCAACTCCTTCCCATTCCAATCCTGAGACCCTTCCTATAGCATGAAATGTGATATCTCAATGCTTATACCAAACCTGAGACCCATCCATTAGCATGAGATGTGATATCCAACTCCTTCCCATTCCAATCCTGAGACCCGTCCTATAGCATGAGATGTGATATCTCAATGCTTATACCAAACCTGAGACCCTTCCTATAGCATGAGATGTGATATCCAACTACTTCCCATTCCAATCCTGAGACCCTTCCTATAGCATGAGATGTGATATCCAACTCCTTCCCTTTCCAAACCTGAGAGCCTATCTATAGCATGAGATGTGATATCTAAGTCCTTCCCATTCCAATCCTGAGACCCTTCCTATAGCATGAGATGTGATATCTCAATGCTTATACCAAACCTGAGACCCTTCCTATAACATGAGATGTGATATCCAACTCCTTCCCGTTCCAAACCTGAGACTCTTCCTTTAGCATGAGATGCGATATCCAGCTCCTTCCCATTCCAATCCTGAGACACTTCCGATAGCATGAGATGTGATATCTCAATGCTTCTAATATCAAAACTGAGACCCTCCCTTTAGCATGAGATGTGATATCCAACTCCTTCCCATTCCAGTCCTGAGACCCTTCCTATAGCATGAGATATGATATCTCAATACTTCTAATACCAAACCTGAGATCCTTCTGATAACATGAGATGTGATATCCAAATCCTTCACCTTCCAAACCTGAGACCCTCCCTTTAGCATGAGATGTGATATCCAACTCCTTCCCATTCCAATCCTGAGACCCTTCTGATAGCATGAGATGTGATATCTCAAGGCTTCTAATACCAAACCTGAGATCCTTCCGATAGCATGAGATGTGATATCTCAATGCTTCTAATACCAAACCTGAGATCCTTCCTATAACATGAGATGTGATATCCAAATCCTTCCCCTTCCAAACCTGAGACCCTTCCTTTAGCATGAGATGTGATATCCAACTCCTTCCCATTCCATTCCTGAGACCCTTCTGATAGCATGATATGTGATATCTCAATGCCTCTAATACCAAACCTGAGATCCTACCTCTAACATGAAATGTGATATCCAACTCTTTCCCTTTCCAAACCTGAGAGACTTCCTATATCATGAGATGTGATATCCAAGTCCTTCCCATTCCAATCCTGAGACCCTTCCTAAAGCTTGAGATGTGATATCCAACTCCTTCCCATTCCAATTCTGAGACCCTTCCTATACCATGAGACTTGATATCTCAATGGTTCTAATACAAAACCTGAGACCCGTCCCATAACATGAGATGTGATATCCAAATCCTTCCCCTTCCAAACCTTAGACCCGTCCTTTATCATGAGATGTGATATCCAACTCCTTCCCATTCCAATCCTGAGACCCTTCCGATATCATGAGATGTGATATCTCAATGCTTCTAATATCAAACTTGAGACCCTCCCTATTAATGAGATGTGATATCCAAGTCCTTCCCCTTCCAAACCTGAGACCCTCCCTTTAGCATGAGATGTGATATCCAACTCCTTCCCATTCCAATCCTGAGACCCTTCCTATAGCATGAAATGTGATATCTCAATGCTTATACCAAACCTGAGACCCATCCATTAGCATGAGATGTGATATCCAACTCCTTCCCATTCCAATCCTGAGACCCGTCCTATAGCATGAGATGTGATATCTCAATGCTTATACCAAACATGAGACCCTTCCTATAGCATGAGATGTGATATCCAACTACTTCCCATTCCAATCCTGAGACCCTTCCTATAGCATGAGATGTGATATCCAACTCCTTCCCTTTCCAAACCTGAGAGCCTATCTATAGCATGAGATGTGATATCTAAGTCCTTCCCATTCCAATCCTGAGACCCTTCCTATAGCATGAGATGTGATATCTCAATGCTTATACCAAACCTGAGACCCTTCCTATAACATGAGATGTGATATCCAACTCCTTCCCGTTCCAAACCTGAGACTCTTCCTTTAGCATGAGATGCGATATCCAGCTCCTTCCCATTCCAATCCTGAGACACTTCCGATAGCATGAGATGTGATATCTCAATGCTTCTAATATCAAAACTGAGACCCTCCCTTTAGCATGAGATGTGATATCCAACTCCTTCCCATTCCAGTCCTGAGACCCTTCCTATAGCATGAGATGTGATATCTCAAGGCTTCTAATACCAAACCTGAGATCCTTCCGATAGCATGAGATGTGATATCTCAATGCTTCTAATACCAAACCTGAGATCCTTCCTATAACATGAGATGTGATATCCAAATCCTTCCCCTTCCAAACCTGAGACCCTTCCTTTAGCATGAGATGTGATATCCAACTCCTTCCCATTCCATTCCTGAGACCCTTCTGATAGCATGATATGTGATATCTCAATGCCTCTAATACCAAACCTGAGATCCTACCTCTAACATGAAATGTGATATCCAACTCTTTCCCTTTCCAAACCTGAGAGACTTCCTATATCATGAGATGTGATATCCAAGTCCTTCCCATTCCAATCCTGAGACCCTTCCTAAAGCTTGAGATGTGATATCCAACTCCTTCCCATTCCAATTCTGAGACCCTTCCTATACCATGAGACTTGATATCTCAATGGTTCTAATACCAAACCTGAGACCCGTCCTATAACATGAGATGTGATATCCAAATCCTTCCCCTTCCAAACCTTAGACCCTTCCTTTATCATGAGATGTGATATCCAACTCCTTCCCATTCCAATCCTGAGACCCTTCCGATATCATGAGATGTGATATCTCAATGCTTCTAATATCAAACTTGAGACCCTCCCTATTAATGAGATGTGATATCCAAGTCCTTCCCATTCCAATCCTGAGACCCTTGTTATAGCATGAGATGTGATATCTCAATGCTTCTAATACCAAACATGAGACCCTTCCTATAACATGAGATGGGAATATCCAACTCCTTCCCATTCCAATCCTGAGACCTCTCCGATAGCAGAGATGTGATATCTCAATGCTTATACCAAACCTGAGATCCTTCCTATAACATGAGATGTGATATCCAATTCCTTCCCATTCCAATCCTGAGACACTTCCTATAGCATGAGATGTGATATCTCACTGCTTATACCAAACCTGAGACCCTTCCTATAGCATGAGATGTGATATCCAACTCCTTCCCATTCCAATCCTGAGACCCTTCCTATAGCATGAGATGTGATATCTCAATGCTTCTTATATCAAACTTGAGACCCTCCCTATAGCATGAGATGTGATATCCAAGTCCTTCCCATTCCAATCCTGAGACACTTCCTATAGCATGAGATGTGATATCTCAATGCTTCTAATACCAAACCTGAGACTCTTCCTATAACATGAGATGGGATATCCAACTCCTTCCCATTCCAATCCTGAGACCCTTCCGATAGCAGAGATGTGATATCTCAATGCTTATACCAAACCTGAGACCCTTCCTATGGCATGAGATGTCATATACAACTCCTTCCCATTCCAATCCTGAGACCCTTCCTATAGCATGAGATGTGATATCTCAATGCTTATACCAAACCTGAGACCCTTCATATAGCATGAGATGTGATATCCAACTCCTTCCCATTCCAATCCTGAGACCCTTCCTATAGCATGAGATGTGATGTCTCAGTGCTTCTAATACCTAACTTGAGATCCTTCCTATAACATGAGATGTGATATCCAACTCCTTCCCAATCCAATCCTGAGACCCTTCCTATAGCATGAGATGTGATATCTCAATGCTTATACCAAACCTGAGACCCTTCCTATAGCATGAGATGTGATATCCAACTCCTTCCCATTCCAATCCTGAGACCCTTCCTATAGCATGAGATGTTATATCCAACTACTTCCCATTCCAATCCTGAGACCCTTCCTATAGCATGAGATGTGATATCCAACTCCTTCCCTTTCCAAACCTGAGAGCCTATCTATAGCATGAGATGTGATATCCAAGTCCTTCACATTCCAATCCTGAGACACTTCCTATAGCATGAGATGTGATATCTCAATGCTTCTAATACCAAACCTGAGATCCTTCCTCTAACATGAAATGTGATATCCAACTCCTTCCCGTTCCAAACCTGAGAGCCTATCTATAGCATGAGATGTGATATCCAAGTCCTTCCCATTCCAATCCTTAGACCCTTCCTACAGCATGCAATATGATATTTCAATGATTCTAATAACAAACCTGAGACCCGTCCTATAACATGAGATGGGATATCCAACTCCTTCCCATTCCAAGCCTGAGACACTTCCGATAGCAGAGATGTGATATCTCAATGCTTATACCAAACCTGAGACCCTTCCTATAACATGAGATGTGATATCCAACTCCTTCCCGTTCCAAACCTGAGCCCCTTCCTTTAGCATGAGATGTGATATCCAGCTCCTTCCCATTCCAATCCTGAGACACTTCCGATAGCATGAGATGTGATATCTCAATGCTTCTAATATCAAAACTGAGACCCTCCCTATAGCATGATATGTGATATCTAAGTCCTTGCCATTCCAATCCTGAGACCCTTCCTATAGCATGAGATGTGATATCTCAATACTTCTACCAAACCTGAGACCCTTCCTTTAGCATGAGATGTGATATCCAACACTTTCCCATTCCAGTCCTGAGACCCTTCCTATAGCATGAGATATGATATCTCAATACTTCTAATACCAAACCTGAGATCCTTCCGATAACATGAGATGTGATATCCAACTCCTTCCCATTCCAATCCTGAGACCCTTCCTATAGCATGAGAAGTGATATCTCCATGCTTATACCAAACCTGAGACCCTTCCTATAGCATGAGATGTGATATTCAACTCCTTCCCATTCCAATCCTGAGACACTTCCTATAGCATGAGAAGTGATATCTCCATGCGTATACCAAACCTGAGACCCTTCCTATAGCATGAGATGTGATATCCAAATCCTTCCCAATCCAATCCTGAGACCCTTCCTATAGCATGAGATGTGATATCTCAATGCTTATACCAAACCAGGGACCCGTCCTATAACATGAGATGGGATATCCAACTCCTTCCCATTTCAATCCTGAGCCACTTCCGATAGCAGAGATGTGATATCTCAATGCTTATACCAAACCTGAGACCCTTCCTATAACATGAGATGTGATATCCAACTCATTCCCGTTCCAAACCTGAGACACTTCCTATAGCATATGTGATATCCAACTCCTTCCCATTCCAAACATGAGACCCTTCCTATAGCAAGAATGTAATATCCAACTCCTACCCATTCCAATCCTGAGACCATTCCTATAGCATGAGATGTGATATATTAATGCTTCTAATACCAAACCTGAGATCCTTCCTATGACATGAAATGTGATATCCAAATCCTTCCCATTCCAAACCTGAGACCCTTCCTACAGCATGCGATGTGATATCTCAATGCTTCTAATATCCAACCTGAGACCCGTCCTATAACATGAGATGGGATATCCAACTCCTTCCCGTTCCAAACCTGATACCCTTCCTATAGCATGAGATGTGATATCCAATTCCTTCCCATCCCAATACTAAGACACCTCCGATAGCAGAGATGTGATATCTCAATGCTTATACCAAACCTGAGACTCTTCCTATAACATGAGATGTGATATCCAACTCCTTCCCATTCTAAACCTGAGACCCTTCCTATAGCATGAGATGTGATATCCAATTCCTTCCCATTCCAATCCTGAGACCCTTCCGATAGCATGAGATGTGATATCTCAATGCTTCTAATACCAAACTTGTGATCCTTCCTATAATAAGAGATGTGATATCCAAATCCTTCGCCTTCCAAACCTGAGACCCTCCCTTTAGCATGAGATGTGATATCTCAATGCCTCTAATACCAAACCTGAGATCCTTCCTCTAACATGAGATGTGATATCCAAATCCTTCCCCTTCCAAACCTGAGACCCTCCCTTTAGCATGAGATGTGATATTCAACTCCTTCCCATTCCAATCCTGAGACCCTTCTGATAGCATGAGATGTGATATCTCAATGCCTCTAATACCAAACCTGAGATCCTACCTCTAACATGAAATGTGATATCCAACTCCTTCCCTTTCCAAACGTGGGACCCTCCCTATAGCATGAGATGTGATATCTCAATGCTTCTACCAAACCTGAGACCCTTCCTTTAGCATGAGATGTGATATCCAACTCATTCCCATTCCAGTCCTGAGACCCTTCCTATAGCATGAGATATGATATCTCAATACTTCTAATACCAAACCTGAGATCCTTCCGATAACATGAGATGTGATATCCAAATCCTTCCCCTTCCAAACCTGAGACCCTCCCTTTAGCATGAGATGTGATATCCAACTCCTTCCCATTCCAATCCTGGGACCCTTCTGATAGCATGAGATGTGATATCTCAATGCTTCTAATACCAAACCTGAGATCCTTCCTATAACATGAGATGTGATATCCAACTCCTTCCCATTCCAATCCTGAGACCCTTCCTATAGCATGAGAAGTGATATCTCCATGCTTATACCAAACCTGAGACCCTTCCTATAGCATGAGATGTGATATTCAACTCCTTCCCATTCCAATCCTGAGACCCTTCCTATAGCATGAGAAGTGATATCTCCATGCGTATACCAAACCTGAGACCCTTCCTATAGCATGAGATGTGATATCCAAATCCTTCCCATTCCAATCCTGAGACCCTTCCTATAGCATGAGATGTGATATCTCAATGCTTATACCAAACCAGAGACCCGTCCTATAACATGAGATGGGATATCCAACTCCTTCCCATTCCAAACCTGAGCCACTTCCGATAGCAGAGATGTGATATCTCAATGCTTATACCAAACCTGAGACCCTTCCTATAACATGAGATGTGATATCCAACTCATTCCCGTTCCAAACCTGAGACACTTCCTATAGCATATGTGATATCCAACTCCTTCCCATTCCAAACATGAGACCCTTCCTATAGCAAGAATGTAATATCCAACTCCTACCCATTCCAATCCTGAGACCATTCCTATAGCATGAGATGTGATATATCAATGCTTCTAATACCAAACCTGAGATCCTTCCTATAACATGAGATGGGATATCCAACTCCTTCCCGTTCCAAACCTGATACCCTTCCTATAGCATGAGATGTGATATCCAATTCCTTCCCATCCCAATCCTGAGACACCTCCGATAGCAGAGATGTGATATCTCAATGCTTATACCAAACCTGAGACTCTTCCTATAACATGAGATGTGATATCCAACTCCTTCCCGTTCCAAACCTGAGACCCTTCCTATAGCATGAGATGTGATATCCAATTCCTTCCCATTCCAATCCTGAGACCCTTCCGATAGCATGAGATGTGATATCTCAATGCTTCTAATACCAAACTTGTGATCCTTCCTATAATAAGAGATGTGATATCCAAATCCTTCGCCTTCCAAACCTGAGACCATCCCTTTAGCATGAGATGTGATATCTCAATGCCTCTAATACCAAACCTGAGATCCTTCCTCTAACATGAGATGTGATATCCAAATCCTTCCCCTTCCAAACCTGAGACCCTCCCTTTAGCATGAGATGTGATATCCAAATCCTTCCCATTCCAATCCTGAGACCCTTCTGATAGCATGAGATGTGATATCTCAATGCCTCTAATACCAAACCTGAGATCCTACCTCTAACATGAAATGTGATATCTAACTCCTTCCCTTTCCAAACGTGAGACCCTCCCTATAGCATGAGATCTGATATCCAAGTCCTTCCCATTCCAATCCTGACACCCTTCCTATAGCATGAGATGTGATATCTCAATGCTTCTAATACCAAACCTGAGACCCTTCCTATAACATAAGATGGGATATCCAACTCCTTCCCATTCCAATCCTGAGACCCTTCCGATAGCAGAGATGTGATATCTCAATGCTTATACCAAACCTGAGACTCTTCCTATAACATGAGATGTGATATCCAACTCCTTCCCGTTCCAAACCTGAGACCCTTCCTATAGCATGAGATGTGATATCCAATTCCTTCCCATTCCAATCCTGAGACCCTTCCGATAGCATGAGATGTGATATCTCAATGCTTCTAATACCAAACTTGTGATCCTTCCTATAATAAGAGATGTGATATCCAAATCCTTCGCCTTCCAAACCTGAGACCCTCCCTTTAGCATGAGATGTGATATCTCAATGCCTCTAATACCAAACCTGAGATCCTTCCTCTAACATGAGATGTGATATCCAAATCCTTCCCCTTCCAAACCTGAGACCCTTCCTTTAGCATGAGATGTGATATCCAGCTCCTTCCCATTCCAATCCTGAGACACTTCCGATAGCATGAGATGTGATATCTCAATGCTTCTAATATCAAAACTGAGACCCTCCCTATAGCATGATATGTGATATCTAAGTCCTTGCCATTCCAATCCTGAGACCCTTCCTATAGCATGAGATGTGATATCTCAATGCTTCTACCAAACCTGAGACCCTTCCTTTAGCATGAGATGTGATATCCAACTCCTTCCCATTCCAGTCCTGAGACCCTTCCTATAGCATGAGATATGATATCTCAATACTTCTAATACCAAACCTGAGATCCTTCCGATAACATGAGATGTGATATCCAAATCCTTCCCCTTCCAAACCTGAGACCCTCCCTTTAGCATGAGATGTGATATCCAACTCCTTCCAATTCCAATCCTGGGACCCTTCTGATAGCATGAGATGTGATATCTCAATGCTTCTAATACCAAACTTGAGATCCTTCCTATAACATGAGATGTGATATCCAACTCCTTCCCATTCCAATCCTGAGACCCTTCCTATAGCATGAGAAGTGATATCTCCATGCTTATACCAAACCTGAGACCCTTCCTATAGCATGAGATGTGATATTCAACTCCTTCCCATTCCAATCCTGAGACCCTTCCTATAGCATGAGAAGTGATATCTCCATGCGTATACCAAACCTGAGACCCTTCCTATAGCATGAGATGTGATATCCAAATCCTTCCCATTCCAATCCTGAGACCCTTCCTATAGCATGAGATGTGATATCTCAATGCTTATACCAAACCAGAGACCCGTCCTATAACGAGATGGGATATCCAACTCCTTCCCATTCCAATCCTGAGCCACTTCCGATAGCAGAGATGTGATATCTCAATGCTTATACCAAAGCTGAGACCCTTCCTATAACATGAGATGTGATATCCAACTCATTCCCGTTCCAAACCTGAGACACTTCCTTTAGCATGAGATGTGATATCTCAATGCCTCTAATACCAAACCTGAGATCCTACCTCTAACATGAAATGTGATATCCAACTCCTTCCCTTTCCAAACGTGAGACCCTCCCTATAGCATGAGATCTGATATCCAAGTCCTTCCCATTCCAATCCTGAGACCCTTCCTATAGCATGAGATGTGATATCTCAATGCTTCTAATACCAAACCTGAGACCCTTCCTATAACATAAGATGGGATATCCAACTCCTTCCCATTCCAATCCTGAGACCCTTCCGATAGCAGAGATGTGATATCTCAATGCTTATACCAAACCTGAGACCCTTCCTGTGGCATGAGATGTCATATACAACTCCTTCCCATTCCAATCCTGAGACCCTTCCTATAGCATGAGATGTGATATCCAACTCCTTCCCATTCCAATCCTGAGACCCTTCCTATAGCATGAGATTTGATATCTCAATGCTTCTAACACCAAACCTGAGATCCTTCCGATAGCATGAGATGTGATATCTCAATGCTTCTAATACCAAACTTGTGATCCTTCCTATAATAAGAGATGTGATATCCAAATCCTTCGCCTTCCAAACCTGAGACCCTCCCTTTAGCATGAGATGTGATATCTCAATGCCTCTAATACCAAACCTGAGATCCTTCCTCTAACATGAGATGTGATATCCAAATCCTTCCCCTTCCAAACCTGAGACCCTTCCTTTAGCATGAGATGTGATATCCAGCTCCTTCCCATTCCAATCCTGAGACACTTCCGATAGCATGAGATGTGATATCTCAATGCTTCTAATATCAAAACTGAGACCCTCCCTATAGCATGATATGTGATATCTAAGTCCTTGCCATTCCAATCCTGAGACCCTTCCTATAGCATGAGATGTGATATCTCAATGCTTCTACCAAACCTGAGACCCTTCCTTTAGCATGAGATGTGATATCCAACTCCTTCCCATTCCAGTCCTGAGACCCTTCCTATAGCATGAGATATGATATCTCAATACTTCTAATACCAAACCTGAGATCCTTCCGATAACATGAGATGTGATATCCAAATCCTTCCCCTTCCAAACCTGAGACCCTCCCTTTAGCATGAGATGTGATATCCAACTCCTTCCAATTCCAATCCTGGGACCCTTCTGATAGCATGAGATGTGATATCTCAATGCTTCTAATACCAAACTTGAGATCCTTCCTATAACATGAGATGTGATATCCAACTCCTTCCCATTCCAATCCTGAGACCCTTCCTATAGCATGAGAAGTGATATCTCCATGCTTATACCAAACCTGAGACCCTTCCTATAGCATGAGATGTGATATTCAACTCCTTCCCATTCCAATCCTGAGACCCTTCCTATAGCATGAGAAGTGATATCTCCATGCGTATACCAAACCTGAGACCCTTCCTATAGCATGAGATGTGATATCCAAATCCTTCCCATTCCAATCCTGAGACCCTTCCTATAGCATGAGATGTGATATCTCAATGCTTATACCAAACCAGAGACCCGTCCTATAACGAGATGGGATATCCAACTCCTTCCCATTCCAATCCTGAGCCACTTCCGATAGCAGAGATGTGATATCTCAATGCTTATACCAAAGCTGAGACCCTTCCTATAACATGAGATGTGATATCCAACTCATTCCCGTTCCAAACCTGAGACACTTCCTTTAGCATGAGATGTGATATCTCAATGCCTCTAATACCAAACCTGAGATCCTACCTCTAACATGAAATGTGATATCCAACTCCTTCCCTTTCCAAACGTGAGACCCTCCCTATAGCATGAGATCTGATATCCAAGTCCTTCCCATTCCAATCCTGAGACCCTTCCTATAGCATGAGATGTGATATCTCAATGCTTCTAATACCAAACCTGAGACCCTTCCTATAACATAAGATGGGATATCCAACTCCTTCCCATTCCAATCCTGAGACCCTTCCGATAGCAGAGATGTGATATCTCAATGCTTATACCAAACCTGAGACCCTTCCTGTGGCATGAGATGTCATATACAACTCCTTCCCATTCCAATCCTGAGACCCTTCCTATAGCATGAGATGTGATATCCAACTCCTTCCCATTCCAATCCTGAGACCCTTCCTATAGCATGAGATTTGATATCTCAATGCTTCTAACACCAAACCTGAGATCCTTCCGATAGCATGAGATGTGATATCTCAATGCTTCTAATACCAAACCTGAGATCATTCCTATAACACGAGATGTAATATCCAAATCCTTCCCCTTCCAAACCTGAGACCCTCCCTTTAGCATGAGATGTGATATCCAACTCCTTCCCATTCCAATCCTGAGACCCTTCCTATAGCATGAAATGTGATATCTCAATGCTTATACCAAACCTGAGACCCATCCATTAGCATGAGATGTGATATCCAACTCCTTCCCATTCCAATCCTGAGACCCTTCCTATAGCATGAGATGTGATGTCTCAATGCTTCTAATACCAAACCTTAGATCCTTCCTATAACATGAGATGTGATATCCAACTCCTTCCATTCCAATCCTGAGACCCGTCCTATAGCATGAGATGTGATATCTCAATGCTTATACCAAACCTGAGACCCTTCCTATAGCATGAGATGTGATATCCAACTACTTCCCATTCCAATCCTGAGACCCTTCCTATAGCATGAAATGTGATATCCAACTCCTTCCCTTTCCAAACCTGAGAGCCTATCTATAGCATGAGATGTGATATCTAAGTCCTTCCCATTCCAATCCTGAGACCCTTCCTATAGCATGAGATGTGATATCTCAATGCTTCGAATACCAAACCTGAGATCCTTCCTCTAACATGAAATGTGATATCCAACTCCTTCCCATTCCAAACCTGAGAGCCTATCTGTAGCATGAGATGTGATATCCAAGTCCTTCCCATTCCAATCCTTAGACCCTTCCTACAGCATGCAATATGATATCTCAATGATTCTAATAACAAACCTGAGACCCGTCCTATAACATGAGATGGGATATCCAACTCCTTCCCATTCCAATCCTGAGACACTTCCGATAGCAGAGATGTGATATCTCAATGCTTATACCAAACCTGAGACCCTTCTTATAACATGAGATGTGATATCCAACTCCTTCCCGTTCCAAACCTGAGACTCTTCCTTTAGCATGAGATGCGATATCCAGCTCCTTCCCATTCCAATCCTGAGACACTTCCGATAGCATGAGATGTGATGTCTCAATGCTTCTAATATCAAAACTGAGACCCTCCATTTAGCATGAGATGTGATATCCAACTCCTTGCCATTCCAGTCCTGAGACCCTTCCTATAGCATGAGATATGATATCTCAATACTTCTAATACCAAACCTGAGATCCTTCTGATAACATGAGATGTGATATCCAAATCCTTCCCCTTCCAAACCTGAGACCCTCCCTTTAGCATGAGATGTGATATCCAACTCCTTCCCATTCCAATCCTGAGACCCTTCTGATAGCATGAGATGTGATATCTCAAGGCTTCTAATACCAAACCTGAGATCCTTCCGATAGCATGAGATGTGACATCTCAATGCTTCTAATACCAAACCTGAGATCCTTCCTATAACATGAGATGTGATATCCAAATCCTTCCCCTTCCAAACCTGAGACCCTTCCTTTAGCATGAGATGTGATATCCAACTCCTTCCCATTCCATTCCTGAGACCCTTCTGTTAGCATGATATGTGATATCTCAATGCCTCTAATACCAAACCTGAGATCCTACCTCTAACATGAAATGTGATATCCAACTCTTTCCCTTTCCAAACCTGAGAGACTTCCTATAGCATGAGATGTGATATCCAAGTCCTTCCCATTCCAATCCTGAGACCCTTCCTATAGCTTGAGATGTGATATCCAACTCCTTCCCATTCCAATTCTGAGACCCTTCCTATACCATGAGACTTGATATCTCAAAGGTTCTAATACCAAACCTGAGACCCGTCCTATAACATGAGATGTGATATCCAAATCCTTCCCCTTCCAAACCTTAGACCCTTCGTTTATCATGAGATGTGATATCCAACTCCTTCCATTCCAATCCTGAGACCCTTCCGATATCATGAGATGTGATATCTCAATGCTTCTAATATCAAACTTGAGACCCTCCCTATTAATGAGATGTGATATCCAAGTCCTTCCCATTCCAATCCTGAGACCCTTCCTATAGCATGAGATGTGATATCTCAATGCTTCTAATACCAAACATGAGACCCTTACTATAACATGAGATGGGAATATCCAACTCCTTCCCATTCCAATCCTGAGACCTCTCCGATAGCAGAGATGTGATATCTCAATGCTTATACCAAACCTGAGATCCTTCCTATAACATGAGATGTGATATCCAATTCCTTCCCATTCCAATCCTGAGACACTTCCTATAGCATGAGATGTGATATCTCAATGCTTATACCAAACCTGAGACCCTTCCTATAGCATGAGATGTGATATCCAACTCCTTCCCATTCCAATCCTGAGACCCTTCCTATAGCATGAGATGTGATGTCTCAGTGCTTCTAATACCAAACCTGAGATCCTTCCTATAACATGAGATGTGATATCCAACTCCTTCCCAATCCAATCCTGAGACCCTTCCTATAGCATGAGATGTGATATCTCAATGCTTATACCAAACCTGAGAATCTTCCTATAGCATGAGATGTGATATCCAACTCCTTCCCATTCCAACCCTGAGACCCTTCCTATAGCATGAGATGTTATATCCAACTACTTCCCATTCCAATCCTGAGACCCTTCCTATAGCATGAGATGTGATATCCAACTCCTTCCCTTTCCAAACCTGAGAGCCTATCTATAGCATGAGATGTGATATCCAAGTCCTTCCCATTCCAATCCTGAGACCCTTCCTATAGCATGAGATGTGATATCTCAATGCTTCTAATACCAAACCTGAGATCCTTCCTCTAACATGAAATGTGATATCCAACTCCTTCCCGTTCCAAACCTGAGAGCCTATCTATAGCATGAGATGTGATATCCAAGTCCTTCCCATTCCAATCCTTAGACCCTTCCTACAGCATGCAATATGATATCTCAATGATTCTAATAACAAACCTGAGACCCGTCCTATAACATGAGATGGGATATCCAACTCCTTCCCATTCCAATCCTGAGACACTTCCGATAGCAGAGATGTGATATCTCAATGCTTATACCAAACCTGAGACCCTTCCTATAACATGAGATGTGATATCCAACTCCTTCCCGTTCCAAACCTGAGCCCCTTCCTTTAGCATGAGATGTGATATCCAGCTCCTTCCCATTCCAATCCTGAGACACTTCCGATAGCATGAGATGTGATATCTCAATGCTTCTAATATCAAAACTGAGACCCTCCCTATAGCATGATATGTGATATCTACGTCCTTGCCATTCCAATCCTGAAACCCTTCCTATAGCATGAGATGTGATATCTCAATGCTTCTACCAAACCTGAGACCCTTCCTTTAGCATGAGATGTGATATCCAACTCCTTCCCATTCCAGTCCTGAGACCCTTCCTATAGCATGAGATATGATATCTCAATACTTCTAATACCAAACCTGAGATCCTTCCGATAACATGAGATGTGATATCCAAATCCTTCCGCTTCCAAACCTGAGACCCTCCCTTTAGCATGAGACGTGATATCCAACTCCTTCCCATTCCAATCCTGGGACCCTTCTGATAGCATGAGATGTGATATCTCAATGCTTCTAATACCAAACCTGAGATCCTTCCTATAACATGAGATGTGATATTCAACTCCTTCCCATTCCAATCCTGAGACCCTTCCTATAGCATGAGAAGTGATATCGCCATGCGTATACCAAACCTGAGACCCTTCCTATAGCATGAGATGTGATATCCAAATCCTTCCCATTCCAATCCTGAGACCCTTCCTATAGCATGAGATGTGATATCTCAATGCTTATACCAAACCAGAGACCCGTCCTATAACATGAGATGGGATATCCAACTCCTTCCCATTTCAATCCTGAGCCACTTCCGATAGCAGAGATGTGATATCTCAATGCTTATACCAAACCTGAGACCCTTCCTATAACATGAGATGTGATATCCAACTCAATCCCGTTCCAAACCTGAGACACTTCCTATAGCATATGTGATATCCAACTCCTTCCCATTCCAAACATGAGACCCTTCCTATAGCAAGAATGTAATATCCAACTCCTACCCATTCCAATCCTGAGACCATTCCTATAGCATGAGATGTGATATATCAATGCTTCTAATACCAAACCTGAGATCCTTCCTATGACATGAAATGTGATATCCAAATCCTTCCCATTCCAAACCTGAGACCCTTCCTACAGCATGCGATGTGATATCTCAATGCTTCTAATATCAAACCTGAGACCCGTCCTATAACATGAGATGGGATATCCAACTCCTTCCCGTTCCAAACCTGATACCCTTCCTATAGCATGAGATGTGATATCCAATTCCTTCCCATCCCAATCCTGAGACACCTCCGATAGCAGAGATGTGATATCTCAATGCTTATACCAAACCTGAGACTCTTCCTATAACATGAGATGTGATATCCAACTCCTTCCCGTTCCAAACCTGAGACCCATCCTATAGCACGAGATGTGATATCCAATTCCTTCCCATTCCAATCCTGAGACACTTCCGATAGCATGAGATGTGATATCTCAATGCTTCTAATACCAAACTTGTGATCCTTCCTATAATAAGAGGTGATATCCAAATCCTTCGCCTTCCAAACCTGAGACCCTCCCTTTAGCATGAGATGTGATATCTCAATGCCTCTAATACCAAACCTGAGATCCTTCCTCTAACATGAGATGTGATATCCAAATCCTTCCCCTTCCAAACCTGAGACCCTCCCTTTAGCATGAGATGTGATTTCCAACTCCTTCCCATTCCAATCCTGAGACCCTTCTGATAGCATGAGATGTGATATCTCAATGCCTCTAATACCAAACCTGAGATCCTACCTCTAACATGAAATGTGATATCCAACTCCTTCCCTTTCCAAACGTGAGACCCTCCCTATAGCATGAGATCTGATATCCAAGTCCTTCCCATTCCAATCCTGAGACCCTTCCTATAGCATGAGATGTGATATCTCAATGCTTCTAATACCAAACCTGAGACCCTTCCTATAACATAAGATGGGATATCCAACTCCTTCCCATTCCAATCCTGAGACCCTTCCGATAGCAGAGATGTGATATCTCAATGCTTATACCAAACCTGAGACCCTTCCTGTGGCATGAGATGTCATATACAACTCCTTCCCATTCCAATCCTGAGACCCTTCCTATAGCATGAGATGTGATATCCAACTCCTTCCCATTCCAATCCTGAGACCCTTCCTATAGCATGAGATTTGATATCTCAATGCTTCTAACACCAAACCTGAGATCCTTCCGATTGCATGAGATGTGATATCTCAATGCTTCTAATACCAAACCTGAGATCATTCCTATAACACGAGATGTAATATCCAAATCCTTCCCCTTCCAAACCTGAGACCCTCCCTTTATCATGAGATGTGATATCCAACTCCTTCCCATTCCAATCCTGAGACCCTTCCTATAGCATGATATGTGATGTCTCAATGCTTCTAATACCAAACCTGAGATCCTTCCTATAACATGAGATGTGATATCCAACTCCTTCCAATTCCAATCCTGAGACACTTCCTATAGCATGAGAAGTGATATCTCAATGCTTATACCAAACCTGAGACCCTTCCTACGGCATGAGATGTCATATACAACTCCTTCCCATTCCAATCCTGAGACCCTTTCTATAGCATGAGATGTGATGTCTCAATGCTTCTAATACCAAACCTGAGATCCTTCCTATAACATGAGATGTGATATCCAACTCCTTCCATTCCAATCCTGAGATCCGTCCTATAGCATGAGATGTGATATCTCAATGCTTATACCAAACCTGAGACCCTTCCTATAGCATGAGATGTGATATCCAACTACTTCCCATTCCAATCCTGAGACCCTTCCTATAGCATGAGATGTGATATACAACTCCTTCCCTTTCCAAACCTGAGAGCCTATCTATAGCATGAGATGTGATATCCAAGTCCTTCCCATTCCAATCCTGAGACCCTTCCTATAGCATGAGATGTGATATCTCAATGCTTCTAATACCAAACCTGAGACCCTTCCGATAGCATGAGATGTGATATCCAACTCCTTCCCATTCCAATCCTGAGACCCTTCCTATAGCATGAGATGTGATATCCAACTCCTTCCATTCCAATCCTGAGACCCGTCCTATAGCATGAGATGTGATATCTCAATGCTTATACCAAACCAAAGACCCTTCGTATAGCATGAGATGTGATATCCAACTACTTCCCATTCCAATCCTGAGACCCTTCCTATAGCATGAGATGTGATATCCAACTCCTTCCCTTTCCAAACCTGAGAGCCTATCTATAGCATGAGATGGGATATCCAACTCCTTCCCATTCCAATCCTGAGACACTTCCGATAGCAGAGATGTGATATCTCAATGCTTATACCACACCTGAGACCCTTCCTATAACATGAGATGTGATATCCAACTCCTTCCCGTTCCAAACCTGAGACCCTTCCTTTAGCATGAGATGTGATATCCAGCTCCTTCCCATTCCAATCCTGAGACACTTCCGATAGCATGAGATGTGATATCTCAATGCTTCTAATATCAAAACTGAGACCCTCCCTATAGCATGATATGTGATATCTAAGTCCTTCCCATTCCAATCCTGAGACCCTTCCTATAGCATGAGATGTGATATCTCAATGCTTCTACCAAACCTGAGACCCTTCCTTTAGCATGAGATGTGATATCCAACTCCTTCCCATTCCAGTCCTGAGACCCTTCCTATAGCATGAGATATGACATCTCAATACTTCTAATACCAAACCTGAGATCCTTCCGATAACATGAGATGTGATATCCAAATCCTTCCCCTTCCAAACCTGAGACCCTCCCTTTAGCATGAGATGTGATATCCAACTCCTTCCCATTCCAATCCTGAGACCCTTCTGATAGCATGAGATGTGATATCTCAATGCTTCTAATACCAAACCTGAGATCCTTCCTATAACATGAGATGTGATATCCAACTCCTTCCCATTCCAATCCTGAGACCCTTCCTATAGCATGAGAAGTGATATCTCCATGCGTATACCAAACCTGAGACCCTTCCTATAGCATGAGATGTGATATCCAAATCCTTCCCATTCGAATCCTGAGACCCTTCCTATAGCATGAGATGTGATATCTCAATGCTTATACCAAACCAGAGACCCGTCCTATAACATGAGATGGGATATCCAACTCCTTCCCATTCCAATCCTGAGCCACTTCCGATAACAGAGATGTGATATTTCAATGCTTATACCAAAACTGAGACCCTTCCTATAACATGAGATGTGATATCCAACTCATTCCCATTCCAAACCTGAGACACTTCCTATAGCATATGTGATATCCAACTCCTTCCCATTCCAAACATGAGACCCTTCCTATAGCAAGAATGTAATATCCAACTCCTAACCATTCCAATCCTGAGACCATTCCTATAGCATGAGATGTGATATATCAATGCTTCTAATAACAAACCTGAGATCCTTCCTATGACATGAAATGTGATATCCTAATCCTTCCCATTCCAAACCTGAGACCCTTCCTACAGCATGCGATGTGATATCTCAATGCTTCTAATATCAAACCTGAGACCCGTCCTATAACATGAGATGGGATATCCAACTCCTTCCCGTTCCACACCTGATACCCTTCCTATAGCATGAGATGTGATATCCAATTCCTTCCCATCCCAATCCTGAGACACCTCCGATAGCAGAGATGTGATATCGCAATGCTTATACCAAACCTGAGACTCTTCCTATAACATGAGATGTGATATCCGACTCCTTCCCGTTCCAAACCTGAGACCCTTCCTATAGCATGAGATGTGATATCCAACTCCTTCCCATTCCAATCCTGAGACCCTTCCGATAGCATGAGATGTGATATCTCAATGCTTCTAATACCAAACCTGAGATCCTTCCTATAACATGAGATGTGATATCCAACTCCTTCCCATTCCAATCCTGAGACCCTTCCTATAGCATGAGAAGTGATATCTCCATGCTTATACCAAACCTGAGACCCTTCCTATAGCATGAGATGTGATATCCAACTCCTTCCCATTCCAATCCTGAGACCCTTCCTATAGCATGAGAAGTGATATCTCCATGTGTATACCAAACCTGAGACCCTTCCTATAGCATGAGATGTGATATCCAAATCCTTCCCATTCCAATCCTGAGACCCTTCCTATAGCATGAGATGTGATATCTCAATGCTTATACCAAACCAGAGACCCGTCCTATAACATGAGATGGGATATCCAACTCCTTCCCATTCCAATCCTGAGCCACTTCCGATAGCAGAGATGTGATATCTCAATGCTTATACCAAACCTGAGACCCTTCCTATAACATGAGATGTGATATCCAACTCATTATCGTTCCAAACCTGAGACACTTCCTATAGCATATGTGATATCCAACTCCTTCCCATTCCAAACATGAGATCCTTCCTATAGCAAGAATGTAATATCCAACTCCTACCCATTCCAATCCTGAGACCATTCCTATAGCATGAGATGTGATATATCAATGCTTCTAATACCAAACCTGAGATCCTTCCTATGACATGAAATGTGATATTCAAATCCTTCCCATTCCAAACCTGATACCCTTCCTACAGCATGCGATGTGATATCTCAATGCTTCTAATATCAAACCTGAGACCCGTCCTATAACATGAGATGGGATATCCAACTCCTTCCCGTTCCAAACCTGATACCCTTCCTATAGCATGAGATGTGATATCCAATTCCTTCCCATCCCAATCCTGAGACACCTCCGATAGCATGAGATGTGATATCTCAATGCTTCTAATACCAAACCTGAGATCCTTCCTATAACATGAGATGTGATATCCAACTCCTTCCCATTCCAATCCTGAGACCCTTCCTATAGCATGAGAAGTGATATATCCATGCTTATACCAAACCTGAGACCCTTCCTATAGCATGAGATGTGATATCCAACTCCTTCCCATTCCAATCCTGAGACCCTTCCTATAGCATGAGAAGTGATATCTCCATGTGTATACCAAACCTGAGACCCTTCCTATAGCATGAGATGTGATATCCAAATCCTTCCCATTCCAATCCTGAGACCCTTCCTATAGCATGAGATGTGATATCTCAATGCTTATACCAAACCAGAGACCCGTCCTATAACATGAGATGGGATATCCAACTCCTTCCCATTCCAATCCTGAGCCACTTCCGATAGCAGATATGTGATATCTCAATGCTTATACCAAACCTGAGACCCTTCCTATAACATGAGATGTGATATCCAACTCATTCCCGTTCCAAACCTGAGACACTTCCTATAGCATATGTGATATCCAACTCCTTCCCATTCCAAACATGAGACCCTTCCTATAGCAAGAATGTAATATCCAACTCCTACCCATTCCAATCCTGAGACCATTCCTATAGCATGAGATGTGATATATCAATGCTTCTAATACCAAACCTGAGATCCTTCATATGACATGAAATGTGATATCCAAATCCTTCCCATTCCAAACCTGAGACCCTTCCTACAGCATGCGATGTGATATCTCAATGCTTCTAATATCAAACCTGAGACCCGTCCTATAACATGAGATGGGATATCCAACTCCTTCCCGTTCCAAACCTGATACCCTTCCTATAGCATGAGATGTGATATCCAATTCCTTCCCATCCCAATCCTGAGACACCTCCGATAGCAGAGATGTGATATCTCAATGCTTATACCAAACCTGAGACTCTTCCTATAACATGAGATGTGATATCCGACTCCTTCCCGTTCCAAACCTGAGACCCTTCCTATAGCATGAGATGTGATATCCAACTCCTTCCCATTCCAATCCGGAGAACCTTCCGATAGCATGAGATGTGATATCTCAATGCTTCTAATACCAAACCTGAGATCCTTCCTATAACATGAGATGTGATATCCAACTCCTTCCCATTCCAATCCTGAGACCCTTCCTATAGCATGAGAAGTGATATCTCCATGCTTATACCAAACCTGAGACCCTTCCTATAGCATGAGATGTGATATCCAACTCCTTCCCATTCCAATCCTGAGACCCTTCCTATAGCATGAGAAGTGATATCTCCATGTGTATACCAAACCTGAGACCCTTCCTATAGCATGAGATGTGATATCCAAATCCTTCCCATTCCAATCCTGAGACCCTTCCTATAGCATGAGATGTGATATCTCAATGCTTATACCAAACCAGAGACCCGTCCTATAACATGAGATGGGATATCCAACTCCTTCCCATTCCAATCCTGAGCCACTTCCGATAGCAGATATGTGATATCTCAATGCTTATACCAAACCTGAGACCCTTCCTATAACATGAGATGTGATATCCAACTCATTCCCGTTCCAAACCTGAGACACTTCCTATAGCATATGTGATATCCAACTCCTTCCCATTCCAAACATGAGACCCTTCCTATAGCAAGAATGTAATATCCAACTCCTACCCATTCCAATCCTGAGACCATTCCTATAGCATGAGATGTGATATATCAATGCTTCTAATACCAAACCTGAGATCCTTCCTATGACATGAAATGTGATATCCAAATCCTTCCCATTCCAAACCTGAGACCCTTCCTACAGCATGCGATGTGATATCTCAATGCTTCTAATATCAAACCTGAGACCCGTCCTATAACATGAGATGGGATATCCAACTCCTTCCCGTTCCAAACCTGATACCCTTCCTATAGCATGAGATGTGATATCCAATTCCTTCCCATCCCAATCCTGGGACACCTCCGATAGCATGAGATGTGACATCTCAATGCTTCTAATACCAAACCTGAGATCCTTCCTATAACATGAGATGTGATATCCAACTCCTTCCCATTCCAATCCTGAGACCCTTCCTATAGCATGAGAAGTGATATCTCCATGCTTATACCAAACCTGAGACCCTTCCTATAGCATGAGATGTGATATCCAACTCCTTCCCATTCCAATCCTGAGACCCTTCGTATAGCATGAGAAGTGATATCTCCATGTGTATACCAAACCGAGACCCTTCCTATAGCATGAGATGTGATATCCAAATCCTTCCCATTCCAATCCTGAGACCCTTCCTATAGCATGAGATGTGATATCTCAATGCTTATACCAAACCAGAGACCCGTCCTATAACATGAGATGGGATATCCAACTCCTTCCCATTCCAATCCTGAGCCACTTCCGATAGCAGAGATGTGATATCTCAATGCTTAAACCAAACCTGAGACCCTTCCTATAACATGAGATGTGATATCCAACTCATTCCAGTTCCAAACCTGAGACACTTCCTATAGCATATGTGATATCCAACTCCTTCCCATTCCAAACATGAGACCCTTCCTATAGCAAGAATGTAATATCCAACTCCTACCCATTCCAATCCTGAGACCATTCCTATAACATGAGATGTGATATATCAATGCTTCTAATACCAAACCTGAGATCCTTCCTATGACATGAAATGTGATATCCAAATGCTTCCCATTCCAAACCTGAGACCCTTCCTACAGCATGCGATGTGATATCTCAATGCTTCTAATATCAAACCTGAGACCCGTCCTATAACATGAGATGGGATATCCAACTCCTTCCCGTTCCAAACCTGATACCCTTCCTATAGCATGAGATGTGATATCCAATTCCTTCCCATCCCAATCCTGAGACACCTCCGATAGCAGAGATGTGATATCTCAATGCTTATACCAAACCTGAGACTCTTCCTATAACATGAGATGTGATATCCAACTCCTTCCCGTTCCAAACCTGAGACCCTTCCTATAGCATGAGATGTGATATCCAATTCCTTCCCATTCCAATCCTGAGACCCTTCCGATAGCAGAGATGTGATATCTCAATGCTTAAACCAAACCTGAGACCCTTCCTATGGCATGAGATGTCATATACAACTCCTTCCCATTCCAATCCTGAGACCCTTCCTATAGCATGAGATGTGATATCTCAATGCTTATACCAAACCTGAGACCCTTCCAATAGCATGAGATGTGATATCCAACTCCTTCCCATTCCAATCCTGAGACCCTTCCTATAGCATGAGATGTGATGTCTCAGTGCTTCTAATACCAAACCTGAGATGCTTCCTATAACATGAGATGTGATATCCAACTCCTTCCCAATCCAATCCTGAGACCCTTCCTATAGCATGAGATGTGATATCTCAATGCTTATACCAAACCTGAGACCCTTCCTATAGATTGAGATGTGATATCCAACTCCTTCCCATTCCAATCCTGAGACCCTTCCTATAGCATGAGATGTGATATCCAACTACTTCCCATTCCAATCCTGAGACCCTTCCTATAGCATGAGATGTGATATCCAACTCCTTCCCTTTCCAAACCTGAGAGCCTATCTATAGCATGAGATGTGATATCCAAGTCCTTCCCATTCCAATCCTGAGACCCTTCCTATAGCATGAGATGTGATATCTCAATGCTTCTAATACCAAACCTGAGATCCTTCCTCTAACATGAAATGTGATATCCAACTCCTTCCCGTTCCAAACCTGAGAGCCTATCTATAGCATGAGATGTGATATCCAACTCCTTCCCATTCCAAACATGAGACCCTTCCTATAGCAAGAATGTAATATCCAACTCCTACCCATTCCAATCCTGAGACCATTCCTATAACATGAGATGTGATATATCAATGCTTCTAATACCAAACCTGAGATCCTTCCTATGACATGAAATGTGATATCCAAATGCTTCCCATTCCAAACCTGAGACCCTTCCTACAGCATGCGATGTGATATCTCAATGCTTCTAATATCAAACCTGAGACCCGTCCTATAACATGAGATGGGATATCCAACTCCTTCCCGTTCCAAACCTGATACCCTTCCTATAGCATGAGATGTGATATCCAATTCCTTCCCATCCCAATCCTGAGACACCTCCGATAGCAGAGATGTGATATCTCAATGCTTATACCAAACCTGAGACTCTTCCTATAACATGAGATGTGATATCCAACTCCTTCCCGTTCCAAACCTGAGACCCTTCCTATAGCATGAGATGTGATATCCAATTCCTTCCCATTCCAATCCTGAGACCCTTCCGATAGCAGAGATGTGATATCTCAATGCTTAAACCAAACCTGAGACCCTTCCTATGGCATGAGATGTCATATACAACTCCTTCCCATTCCAATCCTGAGACCCTTCCTATAGCATGAGATGTGATATCTCAATGCTTATACCAAACCTGAGACCCTTCCAATAGCATGAGATGTGATATCCAACTCCTTCCCATTCCAATCCTGAGACCCTTCCTATAGCATGAGATGTGATGTCTCAGTGCTTCTAATACCAAACCTGAGATGCTTCCTATAACATGAGATGTGATATCCAACTCCTTCCCAATCCAATCCTGAGACCCTTCCTATAGCATGAGATGTGATATCTCAATGCTTATACCAAACCTGAGACCCTTCCTATAGATTGAGATGTGATATCCAACTCCTTCCCATTCCAATCCTGAGACCCTTCCTATAGCATGAGATGTGATATCCAACTACTTCCCATTCCAATCCTGAGACCCTTCCTATAGCATGAGATGTGATATCCAACTCCTTCCCTTTCCAAACCTGAGAGCCTATCTATAGCATGAGATGTGATATCCAAGTCCTTCCCATTCCAATCCTGAGACCCTTCCTAAAGCTTGAGATGTGATATCCAACTCCTTCCCATTCCAATCCTTAGACCCTTCCTACAGCATGCAATATGATATCTCAATGATTCTAATAACAAACCTGAGACCCGTCCTATAACATGAGATGTGATATCCAACTCCTTCCCGTTCCAAACCTGAGACCCTTCCTTTAGCATGAGATGTGATATCCAGCTCCTTCCCATTCCAATCCTGAGACACTTCCGATAGCATGAGATGTGATATCTCAATGCTTCTAATATCAAAACTGAGACCCTCCCTATAGCATGATATGTGATATCTAAGTCCTTGCCATTCCAATCCTGAGACCCTTCCTATAGCATGAGATGTGATATCTCAATGCTTCTACCAAACCTGAGACCCTTCCTTTAGCATGAGATGTGATATCCAACTCCTTCCCATTCCAGTCCTGAGACCCTTCCTATAGCATGAGATATGATATCTCAATACTTCTAATACCAAACCTGAGATCCTTCCGATAACATGAGATGTGATATCCAAATCCTTCCCCTTCCAAACCTGAGACCCTCCCTTTAGCATGAGATGTGATATCCAACTCCTTCCCATTCCAATCCTGGGACCCTTCTGATAACATGAGATGTGATATCTCAATGCTTCTAATACCAAACCTGAGATCCTTCCTATAACATGAGATGTGATATCCAACTGCTTCCCATTCCAATCCTGAGACCCTTCCTATGGCATGAGAAGTGATATCTCCATGCTTATACCAAACCTGAGACCCTTCCTATAGCATGAGATGTGATATTCAACTCCTTCCCATTCCAATCCTGAGACCCTTCCTATAGCATGAGAAGTGATATCTCCATGCGTATACCAAACCTGAGACCCTTCCTATAGCATGAGATGTGATATCCAAATCCTTCCCATTCCAATCCTGAGACCCTTCCTATAGCATGAGATGTGATATCTCAATGCTTATACCAAACCAGAGACCCGTCCTATAACATGAGATGGGATATCCAACTCCTTCCCATTCCAATCCTGAGCCACTTCCGATAGCAGAGATGTGATATCTCAATGCTTATACCAAACCTGAGACCCTTCCTATAACATGAGATGTGATATCCAACTCATTCCCGTTCCAAACCTGAGACACTTCCTATAGCATATGTGATATCCAACTCCTTCCCATTCCAAACATGAGACCCTTCCTATAGCAAGAATGTAATATCCAACTCCTACCCATTCCAATCCTGAGACCATTCCTAAAGCATGAGATGTGATATATCAATGCTTCTAATACCAAACCTGAGATCCTTCCTATGACATGAAATGTGATATCCAAATCCTTACCATTCCAAACCTGAGACCCTTCCTACAGCATGCGATGTGATATCTCAATGCTTCTAATATCAAACCTGAGACCCGTCCTATAACATGAGATGGGATATCCAACTCCTTCCCCTTCCAAACCTGATACCCTTCCTATAGCATGAGATGTGATATCCAATTCCTTCCCATCCCAATCCTGAGACACCTCCGATAGCAGAGATGTGATATTTCAATGCTTATACCAAACCTGAGACTCTTCCTATAACATGAGATGTGATATCCAACTCCTTCCCGTTCCAAACCTGAGACCCTTCCTATAGCATGAGATGTGATATCCAATTCCTTCCCATTCCAATCCTGAGACCCTTCCGATAGCATGAGATGTGATATCTCAATGCTTCTAATACCAAACTTGTGATCCTTCCTATAATAAGAGATGTGATATCCAAATCCTTCGCCTTCCAAACCTGAGACCCTCCCTTTAGCATAAGATGTGATATCTCAATGCCTCTAATACCAAACCTGAGATCCTTCCTCTAACATGAGATGTGATATCCAAATCCTTCCCCTTCCAAACCTGAGACCCTCCCTTTAGCATGAGATGTGATATCCAAATCCTTCCCATTCCAATCCTGAGACCCTTCTGATAGCATGAGATGTGATATCTCAATGCCTCTAATACCAAACCTGAGATCCTACCTCTAACATGAAATGTGATATCCAACTCCTTCCCTTTCCAAACGTGAGACCCTCCCTATAGCATGAGATCTGATATCCAAGTCCTTCCCATTCCAATCCTGAGACCCTTCCTATAGCATGAGATGTGATATCTCAATGCTTCTAATACCAAACCTGAGACCCTTCCTATAACATAAGATGGGATATCCAACTCCTTCCCATTCCAATCCTGAGACCCTTCCGATAGCAGAGATGTGATATCTCAATGCTTATACCAAACCTGAGACCCTTCCTGTAGCATGAGATGTCATATACAACTCCTTCCCATTCCAATCCTAGACCCTTCCTATAGCATGAGATGTGATATCCAACTCCTTCCCATTCCAATCCTGAGACCCTTCCTATAGCATGAGATTTGATATCTCAATGCTTCTAACACCAAACCTGAGATCCTTCCGATAGCATGAGATGTGATATCTCAATGCTTCTAATACCAAACCTGAGATCATTCCTATAACACGAGATGTAATATCAAAATCCTTCCCCTTCCAAACCTGAGACCCTCCCTTTAGCATGAGATGTGATATCCAACTCCTTCCCATTCCAATCCTGAGACCCTTCCTATAGCATGAAATGTGATATCTCAATGCTTATACCAAACCTGAGACCCATCCATTAGCATGAGATGTGATATCCAACTCCTTCCCATTCCAATCCTGAGACCCGTCCTATAGCATGAGATGTGATATCTCAATGCTTATACCAAACCTGAGACCCTTCCTATAGCATGAGATGTGATATCCAACTACTTCCCATTCCAATCCTGAGACCCTTCCTATAGCATGAGATGTGATATCCAACTCCTTCCCTTTCCAAACCTGAGAGCCTATCTATAGCATGAGATGTGATATCCAAGTCCTTCCCATTCCAATCCTGAGACCCTTCCTATAGCATGAGATGTGATATCTCAATGCTTCTAATACCAAACCTGAGATCCTTCCTCTAACATGAAATGTGATATCCAACTCCTTCCCATTCCAAACCTGAGAGCCTATCTGTAGCATGAGATGTGATATCCAACTCCTTCCCATTCCAATCCTGAGACACTTCCGATAGCAGAGATGTGATATCTCAATGCTTATACCAAACCTGAGACCCTTCCTATAACATGAGATGTGATATCCAACTCCTTCCCGTTCCAAACCTGAGACTCTTCCTTTAGCATGAGATGCGATATCCAGCTCCTTCCCATTCCAATCCTGAGACACTTCCGATAGCATGAGATGTGATATCTCAATGCTTCTAATATCAAAACTGAGACCCTCCCTTTAGCATGAGATGTGATATCCAACTCCTTCCCATTCCAGTCCTGAGACCCTTCCTATAGCATGAGATATGATATCTCAATACTTCTAATACCAAACCTGAGATCCTTCTGATAACATGAGATGTGATATCCAAATCCTTCACCTTCCAAACCTGAGACCCTCCCTTTAGCATGAGATGTGATATCCAACTCCTTCCCATTCCAATCCTGAGACCCTTCTGATAGCATGAGATGTGATATCTCAAGGCTTCTAATACCAAACCTGAGATCCTTCCGATAGCATGAGATGTGATATCTCAATGCTTCTAATACCAAACCTGAGATCCTTCCTATAACATGAGATGTGATATCCAAATCCTTCCCCTTCCAAACCTGAGACCCTTCCTTTAGCATGAGATGTGATATCCAACTCCTTCCCATTCCATTCCTGAGACCCTTCTGATAGCATGATATGTGATATCTCAATGCCTCTAATACCAAACCTGAGATCCTACCTCTAACATGAAATGTGATATCCAACTCTTTCCCTTTCCAAACCTGAGAGACTTCCTATATCATGAGATGTGATATCCAAGTCCTTCCCATTCCAATCCTGAGACCCTTCCTAAAGCTTGAGATGTGATATCCAACTCCTTCCCATTCCAATTCTGAGACCCTTCCTATACCATGAGACTTGATATCTCAATGGTTCTAATACCAAACCTGAGACCCGTCCTATAACATGAGATGTGATATCCAAATCCTTCCCCTTCCAAACCTTAGACCCTTCCTTTATCATGAGATGTGATATCCAACTCCTTCCCATTCCAATCCTGAGACCCTTCCGATATCATGAGATGTGATATCTCAATGCTTCTAATATCAAACTTGAGACCCTCCCTATTAATGAGATGTGATATCCAAGTCCTTCCCATTCCAATCCTGAGACCCTTGTTATAGCATGAGATGTGATATCTCAATGCTTCTAATACCAAACATGAGACCCTTCCTATAACATGAGATGGGAATATCCAACTCCTTCCCATTCCAATCCTGAGACCTCTCCGATAGCAGAGATGTGATATCTCAATGCTTATACCAAACCTGAGATCCTTCCTATAACATGAGATGTGATATCCAATTCCTTCCCATTCCAATCCTGAGACACTTCCTATAGCATGAGATGTGATATCTCACTGCTTATACCAAACCTGAGACCCTTCCTATAGCATGAGATGTGATATCCAACTCCTTCCCATTCCAATCCTGAGACCCTTCCTATAGCATGAGATGTGATATCTCAATGCTTCTTATATCAAACTTGAGACCCTCCCTATAGCATGAGATGTGATATCCAAGTCCTTCCCATTCCAATCCTGAGACACTTCCTATAGCATGAGATGTGATATCTCAATGCTTCTAATACCAAACCTGAGACTCTTCCTATAACATGAGATGGGATATCCAACTCCTTCCCATTCCAATCCTGAGACCCTTCCGATAGCAGAGATGTGATATCTCAATGCTTATACCAAACCTGAGACCCTTCCTATGGCATGAGATGTCATATACAACTCCTTCCCATTCCAATCCTGAGACCCTTCCTATAGCATGAGATGTGATATCTCAATGCTTATACCAAACCTGAGACCCTTCATATAGCATGAGATGTGATATCCAACTCCTTCCCATTCCAATCCTGAGACCCTTCCTATAGCATGAGATGTGATGTCTCAGTGCTTCTAATACCAAACTTGAGATCCTTCCTATAACATGAGATGTGATATCCAACTCCTTCCCAATCCAATCCTGAGACCCTTCCTATAGCATGAGATGTGATATCTCAATGCTTATACCAAACCTGAGACCCTTCCTATAGCATGAGATGTGATATCCAACTCCTTCCCATTCCAATCCTGAGACCCTTCCTATAGCATGAGATGTTATATCCAACTACTTCCCATTCCAATCCTGAGACCCTTCCTATAGCATGAGATGTGATATCCAACTCCTTCCCTTTCCAAACCTGAGAGCCTATCTATAGCATGAGATGTGATATCCAAGTCCTTCCCATTCCAATCCTGAGACACTTCCTATAGCATGAGATGTGATATCTCAATGCTTCTAATACCAAACCTGAGATCCTTCCTCTAACATGAAATGTGATATCCAACTCCTTCCCGTTCCAAACCTGAGAGCCTATCTATAGCATGAGATGTGATATCCAAGTCCTTCCCATTCCAATCCTTAGACCCTTCCTACAGCATGCAATATGATATTTCAATGATTCTAATAACAAACCTGAGACCCGTCCTATAACATGAGATGGGATATCCAACTCCTTCCCATTCCAATCCTGAGACACTTCCGATAGCAGAGATGTGATATATCAATGCTTATACCAAACCTGAGACCCTTCCTATAACATGAGATGTGATATCCAACTCCTTCCCGTTCCAAACCTGAGCCCCTTCCTTTAGCATGAGATGTGATATCCAGCTCCTTCCCATTCCAATCCTGAGACACTTCCGATAGCATGAGATGTGATATCTCAATGCTTCTAATATCAAAACTGAGACCCTCCCTATAGCATGATATGTGATATCTAAGTCCTTGCCATTCCAATCCTGAGACCCTTCCTATAGCATGAGATGTGATATCTCAATGCTTCTACCAAACCTGAGACCCTTCCTTTAGCATGAGATGTGATATCCAACACTTTCCCATTCCAGTCCTGAGACCCTTCCTATAGCATGAGATATGATATCTCAATACTTCTAATACCAAACCTGAGATCCTTCCGATAACATGAGATGTGATATCCAACTCCTTCCCATTCCAATCCTGAGACCCTTCCTATAGCATGAGAAGTGATATCTCCATGCTTATACCAAACCTGAGACCCTTCCTATAGCATGAGATGTGATATTCAACTCCTTCCCATTCCAATCCTGAGACACTTCCTATAGCATGAGAAGTGATATCTCCATGCGTATACCAAACCTGAGGCCCTTCCTATAGCATGAGATGTGATATCCAAATCCTTCCCAATCCAATCCTGAGACCCTTCCTATAGCATGAGATGTGATATCTCAATGCTTATACCAAACCAGGGACCCGTCCTATAACATGAGATGGGATATCCAACTCCTTCCCATTTCAATCCTGAGCCACTTCCGATAGCAGAGATGTGATATCTCAATGCTTATACCAAACCTGAGACCCTTCCTATAACATGAGATGTGATATCCAACTCATTCCCGTTCCAAACCTGAGACACTTCCTATAGCATATGTGATATCCAACTCCTTCCCATTCCAAACATGAGACCCTTCCTATAGCAAGAATGTAATATCCAACTCCTACCCATTCCAATCCTGAGACCATTCCTATAGCATGAGATGTGATATATTAATGCTTCTAATACCAAACCTGAGATCCTTCCTATGACATGAAATGTGATATCCAAATCCTTCCCATTCCAAACCTGAGACCCTTCCTACAGCATGCGATGTGATATCTCAATGCTTCTAATATCAAACCTGAGACCCGTCCTATAACATGAGATGGGATATCCAACTCCTTCCCGTTCCAAACCTGATACCCTTCCTATAGCATGAGATGTGATATCCAATTCCTTCCCATCCCATTACTAAGACACCTCCGATAGCAGAGATGTGATATCTCAATGCTTATACCAAACCTGAGACTCTTCCTATAACATGAGATGTGATATCCAACTCCTTCCCATTCTAAACCTGAGACCCTTCCTATAGCATGAGATGTGATATCCAATTCCTTCCCATTCCAATCCTGAGACCCTTCCGATAGCATGAGATGTGATATCTCAATGCTTCTAATACCAAACTTGTGATCCTTCCTATAATAAGAGATGTGATATCCAAATCCTTCGCCTTCCAAACCTGAGACCCTCCCTTTAGCATGAGATGTGATATCTCAATGCCTCTAATACCAAACCTGAGATCCTTCCTCTAACATGAGATGTGATATCCAAATCCTTCCCCTTCCAAACCTGAGACCCTCCCTTTAGCATGAGATGTGATATTCAACTCCTTCCCATTCCAATCCTGAGACCCTTCTGATAGCATGAGATGTGATATCTCAATGCCTCTAATACCAAACCTGAGATCCTACCTCTAACATGAAATGTGATATCCAACTCCTTCCCTTTCCAAACGTGGGACCCTCCCTATAGCATGAGATGTGATATCTCAATGCTTCTTCCAAACCTGAGACCCTTCCTTTAGCATGAGATGTGATATCCAACTCATTCCCATTCCAGTCCTGAGACCCTTCCTATAGCATGAGATATGATATCTCAATACTTCTAATACCAAACCTGAGATCCTTCCGATAACATGAGATGTGATATCCAAATCCTTCCCCTTCCAAACCTGAGACCCTCCCTTTAGCATGAGATGTGATATCCAACTCCTTCCCATTCCAATCCTGGGACCCTTCTGATAGCATGAGATGTGATATCTCAATGCTTCTAATACCAAACCTGAGATCCTTCCTATAACATGAGATGTGATATCCAACTCCTTCCCATTCCAATCCTGAGACCCTTCCTATAGCATGAGAAGTGATATCTCCATGCTTATACCAAACCTGAGACCCTTCCTATAGCATGAGATGTGATATTCAACTCCTTCCCATTCCAATCCTGAGACCCTTCCTATAGCATGAGAAGTGATATCTCCATGCGTATACCAAACCTGAGACCCTTCCTATAGCATGAGATGTGATATCCAAATCCTTCCCATTCCAATCCTGAGACCCTTCCTATAGCATGAGATGTGATATCTCAATGCTTATACCAAACCAGAGACCCGTCCTATAACATGAGATGGGATATCCAACTCCTTCCCATTCCAAACCTGAGCCACTTCCGATAGCAGAGATGTGATATCTCAATGCTTATACCAAACCTGAGACCCTTCCTATAACATGAGATGTGATATCCAACTCATTCCCGTTCCAAACCTGAGACACTTCCTATAGCATATGTGATATCCAACTCCTTCCCATTCCAAACATGAGACCCTTCCTATAGCAAGAATGTAATATCCAACTCCTACCCATTCCAATCCTGAGACCATTCCTATAGCATGAGATGTGATATATCAATGCTTCTAATACCAAACCTGAGATCCTTCCTATGACATGAAATGTGATATCCAAATCCTTACCATTCCAAACCTGAGACCCTTCCTACAGCATGCGATGTGATATCTCAATGCTTCTAATATCAAACCTGAGACCCGTCCTATAACATGAGATGGGATATCCAACTCCTTCCCGTTCCAAACCTGATACCCTTCCTATAGCATGAGATGTGATATCCAATTCCTTCCCATCCCAATCCTGAGACACCTCCGATAGCAGAGATGTGATATCTCAATGCTTATACCAAACCTGAGACTCTTCCTATAACATGAGATGTGATATCCAACTCCTTCCCGTTCCAAACCTGAGACCCTTCCTATAGCATGAGATGTGATATCCAATTCCTTCCCATTCCAATCCTGAGACCCTTCCGATAGCATGAGATGTGATATCTCAATGCTTCTAATACCAAACCTGAGACCCTTCCTATAACATGAGATGGGATATCCAAGTCCTTCCCATTCTAATCCTGAGACCCTTCCCATAGCATGAGATGTGATGTCTCAATGCTTCTAATACCAAACCTGAGATCCTTCCTATAACATGAGATGTGATATCCAACTCCTTCCCATTCCAATCCTGAGACCCTTCCTATAGCATGAGAAGTGATATCTCCATGCTTATACCAAACCCGAGACCCTTCCTATAGCATGAGATGTGATATCCAACTCCTTCCCATTCCAATCCTGAGACCCTTCCTATAGCATGAGAAGTGATATCTCCATGCGTATACCAAACCTGAGACCCTTCCTATAGCATGAGATGTGATATCTCAATGCTTATACCAAACCTGAGACCCTTCATATAGCATGAGATGTGATATCCAACTCCTTCCCATTCCAATCCTGAGACCCTTCCTATAGCATGAGATGTGATGTCTCAGTGCTTCTAATACCAAACTTGAGATCCTTCCTATAACATGAGATGTGATATCCAACTCCTTCCCAATCCAATCCTGAGACCCTTCCTATAGCATGAGATGTGATATCTCAATGCTTATACCAAACCTGAGACCCTTCCTATAGCATGAGATGTGATATCCAACTCCTTCCCATTCCAATCCTGAGACCCTTCCTATAGCATGAGATGTTATATCCAACTACTTCCCATTCCAATCCTGAGACCCTTCCTATAGCATGAGATGTGATATCCAACTCCTTCCCTTTCCAAACCTGAGAGCCTATCTATAGCATGAGATGTGATATCCAAGTCCTTCCCATTCCAATCCTGAGACACTTCCTATAGCATGAGATGTGATATCTCAATGCTTCTAATACCAAACCTGAGATCCTTCCTCTAACATGAAATGTGATATCCAACTCCTTCCCGTTCCAAACCTGAGAGCCTATCTATAGCATGAGATGTGATATCCAAGTCCTTCCCATTCCAATCCTTAGACCCTTCCTACAGCATGCAATATGATATTTCAATGATTCTAATAACAAACCTGAGACCCGTCCTATAACATGAGATGGGATATCCAACTCCTTCCCATTCCAATCCTGAGACACTTCCGATAGCAGAGATGTGATATATCAATGCTTATACCAAACCTGAGACCCTTCCTATAACATGAGATGTGATATCCAACTCCCTCCCGTTCCAAACCTGAGCCCCTTCCTTTAGCATGAGATGTGATATCCAGCTCCTTCCCATTCCAATCCTGAGACACTTCCGATAGCATGAGATGTGATATCTCAATGCTTCTAATATCAAAACTGAGACCCTCCCTATAGCATGATATGTGATATCTAAGTCCTTGCCATTCCAATCCTGAGACCCTTCCTATAGCATGAGATGTGATATCTCAATGCTTCTACCAAACCTGAGACCCTTCCTTTAGCATGAGATGTGATATCCAACACTTTCCCATTCCAGTCCTGAGACCCTTCCTATAGCATGAGATATGATATCTCAATACTTCTAATACCAAACCTGAGATCCTTCCGATAACATGAGATGTGATATCCAACTCCTTCCCATTCCAATCCTGAGACCCTTCCTATAGCATGAGAAGTGATATCTCCATGCTTATACCAAACCTGAGACCCTTCCTATAGCATGAGATGTGATATTCAACTCCTTCCCATTCCAATCCTGAGACACTTCCTATAGCATGAGAAGTGATATCTCCATGCGTATACCAAACCTGAGGCCCTTCCTATAGCATGAGATGTGATATCCAAATCCTTCCCAATCCAATCCTGAGACCCTTCCTATAGCATGAGATGTGATATCTCAATGCTTATACCAAACCAGGGACCCGTCCTATAACATGAGATGGGATATCCAACTCCTTCCCATTTCAATCCTGAGCCACTTCCGATAGCAGAGATGTGATATCTCAATGCTTATACCAAACCTGAGACCCTTCCTATAACATGAGATGTGATATCCAACTCATTCCCGTTCCAAACCTGAGACACTTCCTATAGCATATGTGATATCCAACTCCTTCCCATTCCAAACATGAGACCCTTCCTATAGCAAGAATGTAATATCCAACTCCTACCCATTCCAATCCTGAGACCATTCCTATAGCATGAGATGTGATATATTAATGCTTCTAATACCAAACCTGAGATCCTTCCTATGACATGAAATGTGATATCCAAATCCTTCCCATTCCAAACCTGAGACCCTTCCTACAGCATGCGATGTGATATCTCAATGCTTCTAATATCAAACCTGAGACCCGTCCTATAACATGAGATGGGATATCCAACTCCTTCCCGTTCCAAACCTGATACCCTTCCTATAGCATGAGATGTGATATCCAATTCCTTCCCATCCCATTACTAAGACACCTCCGATAGCAGAGATGTGATATCTCAATGCTTATACCAAACCTGAGACTCTTCCTATAACATGAGATGTGATATCCAACTCCTTCCCATTCTAAACCTGAGACCCTTCCTATAGCATGAGATGTGATATCCAATTCCTTCCCATTCCAATCCTGAGACCCTTCCGATAGCATGAGATGTGATATCTCAATGCTTCTAATACCAAACTTGTGATCCTTCCTATAATAAGAGATGTGATATCCAAATCCTTCGCCTTCCAAACCTGAGACCCTCCCTTTAGCATGAGATGTGATATCTCAATGCCTCTAATACCAAACCTGAGATCCTTCCTCTAACATGAGATGTGATATCCAAATCCTTCCCCTTCCAAACCTGAGACCCTCCCTTTAGCATGAGATGTGATATTCAACTCCTTCCCATTCCAATCCTGAGACCCTTCTGATAGCATGAGATGTGATATCTCAATGCCTCTAATACCAAACCTGAGATCCTACCTCTAACATGAAATGTGATATCCAACTCCTTCCCTTTCCAAACGTGGGACCCTCCCTATAGCATGAGATGTGATATCTCAATGCTTCTTCCAAACCTGAGACCCTTCCTTTAGCATGAGATGTGATATCCAACTCATTCCCATTCCAGTCCTGAGACCCTTCCTATAGCATGAGATATGATATCTCAATACTTCTAATACCAAACCTGAGATCCTTCCGATAACATGAGATGTGATATCCAAATCCTTCCCCTTCCAAACCTGAGACCCTCCCTTTAGCATGAGATGTGATATCCAACTCCTTCCCATTCCAATCCTGGGACCCTTCTGATAGCATGAGATGTGATATCTCAATGCTTCTAATACCAAACCTGAGATCCTTCCTATAACATGAGATGTGATATCCAACTCCTTCCCATTCCAATCCTGAGACCCTTCCTATAGCATGAGAAGTGATATCTCCATGCTTATACCAAACCTGAGACCCTTCCTATAGCATGAGATGTGATATTCAACTCCTTCCCATTCCAATCCTGAGACCCTTCCTATAGCATGAGAAGTGATATCTCCATGCGTATACCAAACCTGAGACCCTTCCTATAGCATGAGATGTGATATCCAAATCCTTCCCATTCCAATCCTGAGACCCTTCCTATAGCATGAGATGTGATATCTCAATGCTTATACCAAACCAGAGACCCGTCCTATAACATGAGATGGGATATCCAACTCCTTCCCATTCCAAACCTGAGCCACTTCCGATAGCAGAGATGTGATATCTCAATGCTTATACCAAACCTGAGACCCTTCCTATAACATGAGATGTGATATCCAACTCATTCCCGTTCCAAACCTGAGACACTTCCTATAGCATATGTGATATCCAACTCCTTCCCATTCCAAACATGAGACCCTTCCTATAGCAAGAATGTAATATCCAACTCCTACCCATTCCAATCCTGAGACCATTCCTATAGCATGAGATGTGATATATCAATGCTTCTAATACCAAACCTGAGATCCTTCCTATGACATGAAATGTGATATCCAAATCCTTACCATTCCAAACCTGAGACCCTTCCTACAGCATGCGATGTGATATCTCAATGCTTCTAATATCAAACCTGAGACCCGTCCTATAACATGAGATGGGATATCCAACTCCTTCCCGTTCCAAACCTGATACCCTTCCTATAGCATGAGATGTGATATCCAATTCCTTCCCATCCCAATCCTGAGACACCTCCGATAGCAGAGATGTGATATCTCAATGCTTATACCAAACCTGAGACTCTTCCTATAACATGAGATGTGATATCCAACTCCTTCCCGTTCCAAACCTGAGACCCTTCCTATAGCATGAGATGTGATATCCAATTCCTTCCCATTCCAATCCTGAGACCCTTCCGATAGCATGAGATGTGATATCTCAATGCTTCTAATACCAAACTTGTGATCCTTCCTATAATAAGAGATGTGATATCCAAATCCTTCGCCTTCCAAACCTGAGACCATCCCTTTAGCATGAGATGTGATATCTCAATGCCTCTAATACCAAACCTGAGATCCTTCCTCTAACATGAGATGTGATATCCAAATCCTTCCCCTTCCAAACCTGAGACCCTCCCTTTAGCATGAGATGTGATATCCAAATCCTTCCCATTCCAATCCTGAGACCCTTCTGATAGCATGAGATGTGATATCTCAATGCCTCTAATACCAAACCTGAGATCCTACCTCTAACATGAAATGTGATATCTAACTCCTTCCCTTTCCAAACGTGAGACCCTCCCTATAGCATGAGATCTGATATCCAAGTCCTTCCCATTCCAATCCTGACACCCTTCCTATAGCATGAGATGTGATATCTCAATGCTTCTAATACCAAACCTGAGACCCTTCCTATAACATAAGATGGGATATCCAACTCCTTCCCATTCCAATCCTGAGACCCTTCCGATAGCAGAGATGTGATATCTCAATGCTTATACCAAACCTGAGACTCTTCCTATAACATGAGATGTGATATCCAACTCCTTCCCGTTCCAAACCTGAGACCCTTCCTATAGCATGAGATGTGATATCCAATTCCTTCCCATTCCAATCCTGAGACCCTTCCGATAGCATGAGATGTGATATCTCAATGCTTCTAATACCAAACTTGTGATCCTTCCTATAATAAGAGATGTGATATCCAAATCCTTCGCCTTCCAAACCTGAGACCCTCCCTTTAGCATGAGATGTGATATCTCAATGCCTCTAATACCAAACCTGAGATCCTTCCTCTAACATGAGATGTGATATCCAAATCCTTCCCCTTCCAAACCTGAGACCCTTCCTTTAGCATGAGATGTGATATCCAGCTCCTTCCCATTCCAATCCTGAGACACTTCCGATAGCATGAGATGTGATATCTCAATGCTTCTAATATCAAAACTGAGACCCTCCCTATAGCATGATATGTGATATCTAAGTCCTTGCCATTCCAATCCTGAGACCCTTCCTATAGCATGAGATGTGATATCTCAATGCTTCTACCAAACCTGAGACCCTTCCTTTAGCATGAGATGTGATATCCAACTCCTTCCCATTCCAGTCCTGAGACCCTTCCTATAGCATGAGATATGATATCTCAATACTTCTAATACCAAACCTGAGATCCTTCCGATAACATGAGATGTGATATCCAAATCCTTCCCCTTCCAAACCTGAGACCCTCCCTTTAGCATGAGATGTGATATCCAACTCCTTCCCATTCCAATCCTGGGACCCTTCTGATAGCATGAGATGTGATATCTCAATGCTTCTAATACCAAACTTGAGATCCTTCCTATAACATGAGATGTGATATCCAACTCCTTCCCATTCCAATCCTGAGACCCTTCCTATAGCATGAGAAGTGATATCTCCATGCTTATACCAAACCTGAGACCCTTCCTATAGCATGAGATGTGATATTCAACTCCTTCCCATTCCAATCCTGAGACCCTTCCTATAGCATGAGAAGTGATATCTCCATGCGTATGCCAAACCTGAGACCCTTCCTATAGCATGAGATGTGATATCCAAATCCTTCCCATTCCAATCCTGAGACCCTTCCTATAGCATGAGATGTGATATCTCAATGCTTATACCAAACCAGAGACCCGTCCTATAACGAGATGGGATATCCAACTCCTTCCCATTCCAATCCTGAGCCACTTCCGATAGCAGAGATGTGATATCTCAATGCTTATACCAATCCTGAGACCCTTCCTATAGCATGAGATGTGATATCCAACTCCTTCCCTTTCCAAACCTGAGAGCCTATCTATAGCATGAGATGTGATATCCAAGTCCTTCCCATTCCAATCCTGAGACCCTTCCTATAGCATGAGATGTGATATCTCAATGCTTCTAATACCAAACCTGAGATCCTTCCTCTAACATGAAATGTGATATCCAACTCCTTCCCATTCCAAACCTGAGAGCCTATCTGTAGCATGAGATGTGATATCCAACTCCTTCCCATTCCAATCCTGAGACACTTCCGATAGCAGAGATGTGATATCTCAATGCTTATACCAAACCTGAGACCCTTCCTATAACATGAGATGTGATATCCAACTCCTTCCCGTTCCAAACCTGAGACTCTTCCTTTAGCATGAGATGCGATATCCAGCTCCTTCCCATTCCAATCCTGAGACACTTCCGATAGCATGAGATGTGATATCTCAATGCTTCTAATATCAAAACTGAGACCCTCCCTTTAGCATGAGATGTGATATCCAACTCCTTCCCATTCCAGTCCTGAGACCCTTCCTATAGCATGAGATATGATATCTCAATACTTCTAATACCAAACCTGAGATCCTTCTGATAACATGAGATGTGATATCCAAATCCTTCACCTTCCAAACCTGAGACCCTCCCTTTAGCATGAGATGTGATATCCAACTCCTTCCCATTCCAATCCTGAGACCCTTCTGATAGCATGAGATGTGATATCTCAAGGCTTCTAATACCAAACCTGAGATCCTTCCGATAGCATGAGATGTGATATCTCAATGCTTCTAATACCAAACCTGAGATCCTTCCTATAACATGAGATGTGATATCCAAATCCTTCCCCTTCCAAACCTGAGACCCTTCCTTTAGCATGAGATGTGATATCCAACTCCTTCCCATTCCATTCCTGAGACCCTTCTGATAGCATGATATGTGATATCTCAATGCCTCTAATACCAAACCTGAGATCCTACCTCTAACATGAAATGTGATATCCAACTCTTTCCCTTTCCAAACCTGAGAGACTTCCTATATCATGAGATGTGATATCCAAGTCCTTCCCATTCCAATCCTGAGACCCTTCCTAAAGCTTGAGATGTGATATCCAACTCCTTCCCATTCCAATTCTGAGACCCTTCCTATACCATGAGACTTGATATCTCAATGGTTCTAATACCAAACCTGAGACCCGTCCTATAACATGAGATGTGATATCCAAATCCTTCCCCTTCCAAACCTTAGACCCTTCCTTTATCATGAGATGTGATATCCAACTCCTTCCCATTCCAATCCTGAGACCCTTCCGATATCATGAGATGTGATATCTCAATGCTTCTAATATCAAACTTGAGACCCTCCCTATTAATGAGATGTGATATCCAAGTCCTTCCCATTCCAATCCTGAGACCCTTGTTATAGCATGAGATGTGATATCTCAATGCTTCTAATACCAAACATGAGACCCTTCCTATAACATGAGATGGGAATATCCAACTCCTTCCCATTCCAATCCTGAGACCTCTCCGATAGCAGAGATGTGATATCTCAATGCTTATACCAAACCTGAGATCCTTCCTATAACATGAGATGTGATATCCAATTCCTTCCCATTCCAATCCTGAGACACTTCCTATAGCATGAGATGTGATATCTCACTGCTTATACCAAACCTGAGACCCTTCCTATAGCATGAGATGTGATATCCAACTCCTTCCCATTCCAATCCTGAGACCCTTCCTATAGCATGAGATGTGATATCTCAATGCTTCTTATATCAAACTTGAGACCCTCCCTATAGCATGAGATGTGATATCCAAGTCCTTCCCATTCCAATCCTGAGACACTTCCTATAGCATGAGATGTGATATCTCAATGCTTCTAATACCAAACCTGAGACTCTTCCTATAACATGAGATGGGATATCCAACTCCTTCCCATTCCAATCCTGAGACCCTTCCGATAGCAGAGATGTGATATCTCAATGCTTATACCAAACCTGAGACCCTTCCTATGGCATGAGATGTCATATACAACTCCTTCCCATTCCAATCCTGAGACCCTTCCTATAGCATGAGATGTGATATCTCAATGCTTATACCAAACCTGAGACCCTTCATATAGCATGAGATGTGATATCCAACTCCTTCCCATTCCAATCCTGAGACCCTTCCTATAGCATGAGATGTGATGTCTCAGTGCTTCTAATACCAAACTTGAGATCCTTCCTATAACATGAGATGTGATATCCAACTCCTTCCCAATCCAATCCTGAGACCCTTCCTATAGCATGAGATGTGATATCTCAATGCTTATACCAAACCTGAGACCCTTCCTATAGCATGAGATGTGATATCCAACTCCTTCCCATTCCAATCCTGAGACCCTTCCTATAGCATGAGATGTTATATCCAACTACTTCCCATTCCAATCCTGAGACCCTTCCTATAGCATGAGATGTGATATCCAACTCCTTCCCTTTCCAAACCTGAGAGCCTATCTATAGCATGAGATGTGATATCCAAGTCCTTCCCATTCCAATCCTGAGACACTTCCTATAGCATGAGATGTGATATCTCAATGCTTCTAATACCAAACCTGAGATTCTTCCTCTAACATGAAATGTGATATCCAACTCCTTCCCGTTCCAAACCTGAGAGCCTATCTATAGCATGAGATGTGATATCCAAGTCCTTCCCATTCCAATCCTTAGACCCTTCCTACAGCATGCAATATGATATTTCAATGATTCTAATAACAAACCTGAGACCCGTCCTATAACATGAGATGGGATATCCAACTCCTTCCCATTCCAATCCTGAGACACTTCCGATAGCAGAGATGTGATATATCAATGCTTATACCAAACCTGAGACCCTTCCTATAACATGAGATGTGATATCCAACTCCTTCCCGTTCCAAACCTGAGCCCCTTCCTTTAGCATGAGATGTGATATCCAGCTCCTTCCCATTCCAATCCTGAGACACTTCCGATAGCATGAGATGTGATATCTCAATGCTTCTAATATCAAAACTGAGACCCTCCCTATAGCATGATATGTGATATCTAAGTCCTTGCCATTCCAATCCTGAGACCCTTCCTATAGCATGAGATGTGATATCTCAATGCTTCTACCAAACCTGAGACCCTTCCTTTAGCATGAGATGTGATATCCAACACTTTCCCATTCCAGTCCTGAGACCCTTCCTATAGCATGAGATATGATATCTCAATACTTCTAATACCAAACCTGAGATCCTTCCGATAACATGAGATGTGATATCCAACTCCTTCCCATTCCAATCCTGAGACCCTTCCTATAGCATGAGAAGTGATATCTCCATGCTTATACCAAACCTGAGACCCTTCCTATAGCATGAGATGTGATATTCAACTCCTTCCCATTCCAATCCTGAGACACTTCCTATAGCATGAGAAGTGATATCTCCATGCGTATACCAAACCTGAGGCCCTTCCTATAGCATGAGATGTGATATCCAAATCCTTCCCAATCCAATCCTGAGACCCTTCCTATAGCATGAGATGTGATATCTCAATGCTTATACCAAACCAGGGACCCGTCCTATAACATGAGATGGGATATCCAACTCCTTCCCATTTCAATCCTGAGCCACTTCCGATAGCAGAGATGTGATATCTCAATGCTTATACCAAACCTGAGACCCTTCCTATAACATGAGATGTGATATCCAACTCATTCCCGTTCCAAACCTGAGACACTTCCTATAGCATATGTGATATCCAACTCCTTCCCATTCCAAACATGAGACCCTTCCTATAGCAAGAATGTAATATCCAACTCCTACCCATTCCAATCCTGAGACCATTCCTATAGCATGAGATGTGATATATTAATGCTTCTAATACCAAACCTGAGATCCTTCCTATGACATGAAATGTGATATCCAAATCCTTCCCATTCCAAACCTGAGACCCTTCCTACAGCATGCGATGTGATATCTCAATGCTTCTAATATCAAACCTGAGACCCGTCCTATAACATGAGATGGGATATCCAACTCCTTCCCGTTCCAAACCTGATACCCTTCCTATAGCATGAGATGTGATATCCAATTCCTTCCCATCCCATTACTAAGACACCTCCGATAGCAGAGATGTGATATCTCAATGCTTATACCAAACCTGAGACTCTTCCTATAACATGAGATGTGATATCCAACTCCTTCCCATTCTAAACCTGAGACCCTTCCTATAGCATGAGATGTGATATCCAATTCCTTCCCATTCCAATCCTGAGACCCTTCCGATAGCATGAGATGTGATATCTCAATGCTTCTAATACCAAACTTGTGATCCTTCCTATAATAAGAGATGTGATATCCAAATCCTTCGCCTTCCAAACCTGAGACCCTCCCTTTAGCATGAAATGTGATATCTCAATGCCTCTAATACCAAACCTGAGATCCTTCCTCTAACATGAGATGTGATATCCAAATCCTTCCCCTTCCAAACCTGAGACCCTCCCTTTAGCATGAGATGTGATATTCAACTCCTTCCCATTCCAATCCTGAGACCCTTCTGATAGCATGAGATGTGATATCTCAATGCCTCTAATACCAAACCTGAGATCCTACCTCTAACATGAAATGTGATATCCAACTCCTTCCCTTTCCAAACGTGGGACCCTCCCTATAGCATGAGATGTGATATCTCAATGCTTCTTCCAAACCTGAGACCCTTCCTTTAGCATGAGATGTGATATCCAACTCATTCCCATTCCAGTCCTGAGACCCTTCCTATAGCATGAAATATGATATCTCAATACTTCTAATACCAAACCTGAGATCCTTCCGATAACATGAGATGTGATATCCAAATCCTTCCCCTTCCAAACCTGAGACCCTCCCTTTAGCATGAGATGTGATATCCAACTCCTTCCCATTCCAATCCTGGGACCCTTCTGATAGCATGAGATGTGATATCTCAATGCTTCTAATACCAAACCTGAGATCCTTCCTATAACATGAGATGTGATATCCAACTCCTTCCCATTCCAATCCTGAGACCCTTCCTATAGCATGAGAAGTGATATCTCCATGCTTATACCAAACCTGAGACCCTTCCTATAGCATGAGATGTGATATTCAACTCCTTCCCATTCCAATCCTGAGACCCTTCCTATAGCATGAGAAGTGATATCTCCATGCGTATACCAAACCTGAGACCCTTCCTATAGCATGAGATGTGATATCCAAATCCTTCCCATTCCAATCCTGAGACCCTTCCTATAGCATGAGATGTGATATCTCAATGCTTATACCAAACCAGAGACCCGTCCTATAACATGAGATGGGATATCCAACTCCTTCCCATTCCAAACCTGAGCCACTTCCGATAGCAGAGATGTGATATCTCAATGCTTATACCAAACCTGAGACCCTTCCTATAACATGAGATGTGATATCCAACTCATTCCCGTTCCAAACCTGAGACACTTCCTATAGCATATGTGATATCCAACTCCTTCCCATTCCAAACATGAGACCCTTCCTATAGCAAGAATGTAATATCCAACTCCTACCCATTCCAATCCTGAGACCATTCCTATAGCATGAGATGTGATATATCAATGCTTCTAATACCAAACCTGAGATCCTTCCTATGACATGAAATGTGATATCCAAATCCTTACCATTCCAAACCTGAGACCCTTCCTACAGCATGCGATGTGATATCTCAATGCTTCTAATATCAAACCTGAGACCTGTCCTATAACATGAGATGGGATATCCAACTCCTTCCCGTTCCAAACCTGATACCCTTCCTATAGCATGAGATGTGATATCCAATTCCTTCCCATCCCAATCCTGAGACACCTCCGATAGCAGAGATGTGATATCTCAATGCTTATACCAAACCTGAGACTCTTCCTATAACATGAGATGTGATATCCAACTCCTTCCCGTTCCAAACCTGAGACCCTTCCTATAGCATGAGATGTGATATCCAATTCCTTCCCATTCCAATCCTGAGACCCTTCCGATAGCATGAGATGTGATATCTCAATGCTTCTAATACCAAACTTGTGATCCTTCCTATAATAAGAGATGTGATATCCAAATCCTTCGCCTTCCAAACCTGAGACCATCCCTTTAGCATGAGATGTGATATCTCAATGCCTCTAATACCAAACCTGAGATCCTTCCTCTAACATGAGATGTGATATCCAAATCCTTCCCCTTCCAAACCTGAGACCCTCCCTTTAGCATGAGATGTGATATCCAAATCCTTCCCATTCCAATCCTGAGACCCTTCTGATAGCATGAGATGTGATATCTCAATGCCTCTAATACCAAACCTGAGATCCTACCTCTAACATGAAATGTGATATCTAACTCCTTCCCTTTCCAAACGTGAGACCCTCCCTATAGCATGAGATCTGATATCCAAGTCCTTCCCATTCCAATCCTGACACCCTTCCTATAGCATGAGATGTGATATCTCAATGCTTCTAATACCAAACCTGAGACCCTTCCTATAACATAAGATGGGATATCCAACTCCTTCCCATTCCAATCCTGAGACCCTTCCGATAGCAGAGATGTGATATCTCAATGCTTATACCAAACCTGAGACTCTTCCTATAACATGAGATGTGATATCCAACTCCTTCCCGTTCCAAACCTGAGACCCTTCCTATAGCATGAGATGTGATATCCAATTCCTTCCCATTCCAATCCTGAGACCCTTCCGATAGCATGAGATGTGATATCTCAATGCTTCTAATACCAAACTTGTGATCCTTCCTATAATAAGAGATGTGATATCCAAATCCTTCGCCTTCCAAACCTGAGACCCTCCCTTTAGCATGAGATGTGATATCTCAATGCCTCTAATACCAAACCTGAGATCCTTCCTCTAACATGAGATGTGATATCCAAATCCTTCCCCTTCCAAACCTGAGACCCTTCCTTTAGCATGAGATGTGATATCCAGCTCCTTCCCATTCCAATCCTGAGACACTTCCGATAGCATGAGATGTGATATCTCAATGCTTCTAATATCAAAACTGAGACCCTCCCTATAGCATGATATGTGATATCTAAGTCCTTGCCATTCCAATCCTGAGACCCTTCCTATAGCATGAGATGTGATATCTCAATGCTTCTACCAAACCTGAGACCCTTCCTTTAGCATGAGATGTGATATCCAACTCCTTCCCATTCCAGTCCTGAGACCCTTCCTATAGCATGAGATATGATATCTCAATACTTCTAATACCAAACCTGAGATCCTTCCGATAACATGAGATGTGATATCCAAATCCTTCCCCTTCCAAACCTGAGACCCTCCCTTTAGCATGAGATGTGATATCCAACTCCTTCCCATTCCAATCCTGGGACCCTTCTGATAGCATGAGATGTGATATCTCAATGCTTCTAATACCAAACTTGAGATCCTTCCTATAACATGAGATGTGATATCCAACTCCTTCCCATTCCAATCCTGAGACCCTTCCTATAGCATGAGAAGTGATATCTCCATGCTTATACCAAACCTGAGACCCTTCCTATAGCATGAGATGTGATATTCAACTCCTTCCCATTCCAATCCTGAGACCCTTCCTATAGCATGAGAAGTGATATCTCCATGCGTATGCCAAACCTGAGACCCTTCCTATAGCATGAGATGTGATATCCAAATCCTTCCCATTCCAATCCTGAGACCCTTCCTATAGCATGAGATGTGATATCTCAATGCTTATACCAAACCAGAGACCCGTCCTATAACGAGATGGGATATCCAACTCCTTCCCATTCCAATCCTGAGCCACTTCCGATAGCAGAGATGTGATATCTCAATGCTTATACCAAAGCTGAGACCCTTCCTATAACATGAGATGTGATATCCAACTCATTCCCGTTCCAAACCTGAGACACTTCCTTTAGCATGAGATGTGATATCTCAATGCCTCTAATACCAAACCTGAGATCCTACCTCTAACATGAAATGTGATATCCAACTCCTTCCCTTTCCAAACGTGAGACCCTCCCTATAGCATGAGATCTGATATCCAAGTCCTTCCCATTCCAATCCTGAGACCCTTCCTATAGCATGAGATGTGATATCTCAATGCTTCTAATACCAAACCTGAGACCCTTCCTATAACATAAGATGGGATATCCAACTCCTTCCCATTCCAATCCTGAGACCCTTCCGATAGCAGAGATGTGATATCTCAATGCTTATACCAAACCTGAGACCCTTCCTGTGGCATGAGATGTCATATACAACTCCTTCCCATTCCAATCCTGAGACCCTTCCTATAGCATGAGATGTGATATCCAACTCCTTCCCATTCCAATCCTGAGACCCTTCCTATAGCATGAGATTTGATATCTCAATGCTTCTAACACCAAACCTGAGATCCTTCCGATAGCATGAGATGTGATATCTCAATGCTTCTAATACCAAACCTGAGATCATTCCTATAACACGAGATGTAATATCCAAATCCTTCCCCTTCCAAACCTGAGACCCTCCCTTTAGCATGAGATGTGATATCCAACTCCTTCCCATTCCAATCCTGAGACCCTTCCTATAGCATGAAATGTGATATCTCAATGCTTATACCAAACCTGAGACCCATCCATTAGCATGAGATGTGATATCCAACTCCTTCCCATTCCAATCCTGAGACCCTTCCTATAGCATGAGATGTGATGTCTCAATGCTTCTAATACCAAACCTTAGATCCTTCCTATAACATGAGATGTGATATCCAACTCCTTCCATTCCAATCCTGAGACCCGTCCTATAGCATGAGATGTGATATCTCAATGCTTATACCAAACCTGAGACCCTTCCTATAGCATGAGATGTGATATCCAACTACTTCCCATTCCAATCCTGAGACCCTTCCTATAGCATGAAATGTGATATCCAACTCCTTCCCTTTCCAAACCTGAGAGCCTATCTATAGCATGAGATGTGATATCTAAGTCCTTCCCATTCCAATCCTGAGACCCTTCCTATAGCATGAGATGTGATATCTCAATGCTTCGAATACCAAACCTGAGATCCTTCCTCTAACATGAAATGTGATATCCAACTCCTTCCCATTCCAAACCTGAGAGCCTATCTGTAGCATGAGATGTGATATCCAAGTCCTTCCCATTCCAATCCTTAGACCCTTCCTACAGCATGCAATATGATATCTCAATGATTCTAATAACAAACCTGAGACCCGTCCTATAACATGAGATGGGATATCCAACTCCTTCCCATTCCAATCCTGAGACACTTCCGATAGCAGAGATGTGATATCTCAATGCTTATACCAAACCTGAGACCCTTCTTATAACATGAGATGTGATATCCAACTCCATCCGTTCCAAACCTGAGACTCTTCCTTTAGCATGAGATGCGATATCCAGCTCCTTCCCATTCCAATCCTGAGACACTTCCGATAGCATGAGATGTGATATCTCAATGCTTCTAATATCAAAACTGAGACCCTCCCTTTAGCATGAGATGTGATATCCAACTCCTTGCCATTCCAGTCCTGAGACCCTTCCTATAGCATGAGATATGATATCTCAATACTTCTAATACCAAACCTGAGATCCTTCTGATAACATGAGATGTGATATCCAAATCCTTCCCCTTCCAAACCTGAGACCCTCCCTTTAGCATGAGATGTAATATCCAACTCCTTCCCATTCCAATCCTGAGACCCTTCTGATAGCATGAGATGTGATATCTCAAGGCTTCTAATACCAAACCTGAGATCCTTCCGATAGCATGAGATGTGACATCTCAATGCTTCTAATACCAAACCTGAGATCCTTCCTATAACATGAGATGTGATATCCAAATCCTTCCCCTTCCAAACCTGAGACCCTTCCTTTAGCATGAGATGTGATATCCAACTCCTTCCCATTCCATTCCTGAGACCCTTCTGTTAGCATGATATGTGATATCGCAATGCCTCTAATACCAAACCTGAGATCCTACCTCTAACATGAAATGTGATATCCAACTCTTTCCCTTTCCAAACCTGAGAGACTTCCTATAGCATGAGATGTGATATCCAAGTCCTTCCCATTCCAATCCTGAGACCCTTCCTATAGCTTGAGATGTGATATCCAACTCCTTCCCATTCCAATTCTGAGACCCTTCCTATACCATGAGACTTGATATCTCAAAGGTTCTAATACCAAACCTGAGACCCGTCCTATAACATGAGATGTGATATCCAAATCCTTCCCCTTCCAAACCTTAGACCCTTCGTTTATCATGAGATGTGATATCCAACTCCTTCCATTCCAATCCTGAGACCCTTCCGATATCATGAGATGTGATATCTCAATGCTTCTAATATCAAACTTGAGACCCTCCCTATTAATGAGATGTGATATCCAAGTCCTTCCCATTCCAATCCTGAGACCCTTCCTATAGCATGAGATGTGATATCTCAATGCTTCTAATACCAAACATGAGACACTTACTATAACATGAGATGGGAATATCCAACTCCTTCCCATTCCAATCCTGAGACCTCTCCGATAGCAGAGATGTGATATCTCAATGCTTATACCAAACCTGAGATCCTTCCTATAACATGAGATGTGATATCCAATTCCTTCCCATTCCAATCCTGAGACACTTCCTATAGCATGAGATGTGATATCTCAATGCTTATACCAAACCTGAGACCCTTCCTATAGCATGAGATGTGATATCCAACTCCTTCCCATTCCAATCCTGAGACCCTTCCTATAGCATGAGATGTGATGTCTCAGTGCTTCTAATACCAAACCTGAGATCCTTCCTATAACATGAGATGTGATATCCAACTCCTTCCCAATCCAATCCTGAGACCCTTCCTATAGCATGAGATGTGATATCTCAATGCTTATACCAAACCTGAGAATCTTCCTATAGCATGAGATGTGATATCCAACTCCTTCCCATTCCAACCCTGAGACCCTTCCTATAGCATGAGATGTTATATCCAACTACTTCCCATTCCAATCCTGAGACCCTTCCTATAGCATGAGATGTGATATCCAACTCCTTCCCTTTCCAAACCTGAGAGCCTATCTATAGCATGAGATGTGATATCCAAGTCCTTCCCATTCCAATCCTGAGACCCTTCCTATAGCATGAGATGTGATATCTCAATGCTTCTAATACCAAACCTGAGATCCTTCCTCTAACATGAACTGTGATATCCAACTCCTTCCCGTTCCAAACCTGAGAGCCTATCTATAGCATGAGATGTGATATCCAAGTCCTTCCCATTCCAATCCTTAGACCCTTCCTACAGCATGCAATATGATATCTCAATGATTCTAATAACAAACCTGAGACCCGTCCTATAACATGAGATGGGATATCCAACTCCTTCCCATTCCAATCCTGAGACACTTCCGATAGCAGAGATGTGATATCTCAATGCTTATACCAAACCTGAGACCCTTCCTATAACATGAGATGTGATATCCAACTCCTTCCCGTTCCAAACCTGAGCCCCTTCCTTTAGCATGAGATGTGATATCCAGCTCCTTCCCATTCCAATCCTGAGACACTTCCTATAGCATGAGATGTGATATATCAATGCTTCTAATACCAAACCTGAGATCCTTCCTATGACATGAAATGTGATATCCAAATCCTTCCCATTCCAAACCTGAGACCCTTCCTACAGCATGCGATGTGATATCTCAATGCTTCTAATATCAAACCTGAGACCCGTCCTATAACATGAGATGGGATATCCAACTCCTTCCCGTTCCAAACCTGATACCCTTCCTATAGCATGAGATGTGATATCCAATTCCTTCCCATCCCAATCCTGAGACACCTCCGATAGCAGAGATGTGATATCTCAATGCTTATACCAAACCTGAGACTCTTCCTATAACATGAGATGTGATATCCAACTCCTTCCCGTTCCAAACCTGAGACCCGTCCTATAGCACGAGATGTGATATCCAATTCCTTCCCATTCCAATCCTGAGACACTTCCGATAGCATGAGATGTGATATCTCAATGCTTCTAATACCAAACTTGTGATCCTTCCTATAATAAGAGGTTATATCCAAATCCTTCGCCTTCCAAACATGAGACCTTCCCTTTAGCATGAGATGTGATATCTCAATGCCTCTAATACCAAACCTGAGATCCTTCCTCTAACATGAGATGTGATATCCAAATCCTTCCCCTTCCAAACCTGAGACCCTCCCTTTAGCATGAGATGTGATTTCCAACTCCTTCCCATTCCAATCCTGAGACCCTTCTGATAGCATGAGATGTGATATCTCAATGCCTCTAATACCAAACCTGAGATCCTACCTCTAACATGATATGTGATATCCAACTCCTTCCCTTTCCAAACGTGAGACCCTCCCTATAGCATGAGATCTGATATCCAAGTCCTTCCCATTCCAATCCTGAGACCCTTCCTATAGCATGAGATGTGATATCTCAATGCTTCTAATACCAAACCTGAGACCCTTCCTATAACATAAGATGGGATATCCAACTCCTTCCCATTCCAATCCTGAGACCCTTCCGATAGCAGAGATGTGATATCTCAATGCTTATACCAAACCTGAGACCCTTCCTGTGGCATGAGATGTCATATACAACTCCTTCCCATTCCAATCCTGAGACCCTTCCTATAGCATGAGATGTGATATCCAACTCCTTCCCATTCCAATCCTGAGACCCTTCCTATAGCATGAGATTTGATATCTCAATGCTTCTAACACCAAACCTGAGATCCTTCCGATAGCATGAGATGTGATATCTCAATGCTTCTAATACCAAACCTGAGATCATTCCTATAACACGAGATGTAATATCCAAATCCTTCCCCTTCCAAACCTGAGACCCTCCCTTTATCATGAGATGTGATATCCAACTCCTTCCCATTCCAATCCTGAGACCCTTCCTATAGCATGATATGTGATGTCTCAATGCTTCTAATACCAAACCTGAGATCCTTCCTATAACATGAGATGTGATATCCAACTCCTTCCAATTCCAATCCTGAGACACTTCCTATAGCATGAGAAGTGATATCTCAATGCTTATACCAAACCTGAGACCCTTCCTACGGCATGAGATGTCATATACAACTCCTTCCCATTCCAATCCTGAGACCCTTTCTATAGCATGAGATGTGATATCTCAATGCTTATACCAAACCTGAGACCCTTCCTATAGCATGAGATGTGATATCCAACTCCTTCCCATTCCAATCCTGAGACCCTTCCTATAGCATGAGATGTGATGTCTCAATGCTTCTAATACCAAACCTGAGATCCTTCCTATAACATGAGATGTGATATCCAACTCCTTCCATTCCAATCCTGAGATCCGTCCTATAGCATGAGATGTGATATCTCAATGCTTATACCAAACCTGAGACCCTTCCTATAGCATGAGATGTGATATCCAACTACTTCCCATTCCAATCCTGAGAACCTTCCTATAGCATGAGATGTGATATACAACTCCTTCCCTTTCCAAACCTGAGAGCCTATCTATAGCATGAGATGTGATATCCAAGTCCTTCCCATTCCAATCCTGAGACCCTTCCTATAGCATGAGATGTGATATCTCAATGCTTCTAATACCAAACCTGAGACCCTTCCGATAGCATGAAATGTGATATCCAACTCCTTCCCATTCCAATCCTGAGACCCTTCCTATAGCATGAGATGTGATATCCAACTCCTTCCATTCCAATCCTGAGACCCGTCCTATAGCATGAGATGTGATATCTCAATGCTTATACCAAACCAAAGACCCTTCGTATAGCATGAGATGTGATATCCAACTACTTCCCATTCCAATCCTGAGACCCTTCCTATAGCATGAGATGTGATATCCAACTCCTTCCCTTTCCAAACCTGAGAGCCTATCTATAGCATGAGATGGGATATCCAACTCCTTCCCATTCCAATCCTGAGACACTTCCGATAGCAGAGATGTGATATCTCAATGCTTATACCACACCTGAGACCCTTCCTATAACATGAGATGTGATATCCAACTCCTTCCCGTTCCAAACCTGAGACCCTTCCTTTTGCATGAGATGTGATATCCAGCTCCTTCCCATTCCAATCCTGAGACACTTCCGATAGCATGAGATGTGATATCTCAATGCTTCTAATATCAAAACTGAGACCCTCCCTATAGCATGATATGTGATATCTAAGTCCTTCCCATTCCAATCCTGAGACCCTTCCTATAGCATGAGATGTGATATCTCAATGCTTCTACCAAACCTGAGACCCTTCCTTTAGCATGAGATGTGATATCCAACTCCTTCCCATTCCAGTCCTGAGACCCTTCCTATAGCATGAGATATGACATCTCAATACTTCTAATACCAAACCTGAGATCCTTCCGATAACATGAGATGTGATATCCAAATCCTTCCCCTTCCAAACCTGAGACCCTCCCTTTAGCATGAGATGTGATATCCAACTCCTTCCCATTCCAATCCTGAGACCCTTCTGATAGCATGAGATGTGATATCTCAATGCTTCTAATACCAAACCTGAGATCCTTCCTATAACATGAGATGTGATATCCAACTCCTTCCCATTCCAATCCTGAGACCCTTCCTATAGCATGAGAAGTGATATCTCCATGCGTATACCAAACCTGAGACCCTTCCTATAGCATGAGATGTGATATCCAAATCCTTCCCATTCGAATCCTGAGACCCTTCCTATAGCATGAGATGTGATATCTCAATGCTTATACCAAACCAGAGACCCGTCCTATAACATGAGATGGGATATCCAACTCCTTCCCATTCCAATCCTGAGCCACTTCCGATAACAGAGATGAGATATCTCAATGCTTATACCAAAACTGAGACCCTTCCTATAACATGAGATGTGATATCCAACTCATTCCCATTCCAAACCTGAGACACTTCCTATAGCATATGTGATATCCAACTCCTTCCCATTCCAAACATGAGACCCTTCCTATAGCAAGAATGTAATATCCAACTCCTAACCATTCCAATCCTGAGACCATTCCTATAGCATGAGATGTGATATATCAATGCTTCTAATAACAAACCTGAGATCCTTCCTATGACATGAAATGTGATATCCTAATCCTTCCCATTCCAAACCTGAGACCCTTCCTACAGCATGCGATGTGATATCTCAATGCTTCTAATATCAAACCTGAGACCCGTCCTATAACATGAGATGGGATATCCAACTCCTTCCCGTTCCACACCTGATACCCTTCCTATAGCATGAGATGTGATATCCAATTCCTTCCCATCCCAATCCTGAGACACCTCCGATAGCAGAGATGTGATATCGCAATGCTTATACCAAACCTGAGACTCTTCCTATAACATGAGATGTGATATCCGACTCCTTCCCGTTCCAAACCTGAGACCCTTCCTATAGCATGAGATGTGATATCCAACTCCTTCCCATTCCAATCCTGAGACCCTTCCGATAGCATGAGATGTGATATCTCAATGCTTCTAATACCAAACCTGAGATCCTTCCTATAACATGAGATGTGATATCCAACTCCTTCCCATTCCAATCCTGAGACCCTTCCTATAGCATGAGAAGTGATATCTCCATGCTTATACCAAACCTGAGACCCTTCCTATAGCATGAGATGTGATATCCAACTCCTTCCCATTCCAATCCTGAGACCCTTCCTATAGCATGAGAAGTGATATCTCCATGTGTATACCAAACCTGAGACCCTTCCTATAGCATGAGATGTGATATCCAAATCCTTCCCATTCCAATCCTGAGACCCTTCCTATAGCATGAGATGTGATATCTCAATGCTTATACCAAACCAGAGACCCGTCCTATAACATGAGATGGGATATCCAACTCCTTCCCATTCCAATCCTGAGCCACTTCCGATAGCAGAGATGTGATATCTCAATGCTTATACCAAACCTGAGACCCTTCCTATAACATGAGATGTGATATCCAACTCATTATCGTTCCAAACCTGAGACACTTCCTATAGCATATGTGATATCCAACTCCTTCCCATTCCAAACATGAGATCCTTCCTATAGCAAGAATGTAATATCCAACTCCTACCCATTCCAATCCTGAGACCATTCCTATAGCATGAGATGTGATATATCAATGCTTCTAATACCAAACCTGAGATCCTTCCTATGACATGAAATGTGATATTCAAATCCTTCCCATTCCAAACCTGAAACCCTTCCTACAGCATGCGATGTGATATCTCAATGCTTCTAATATCAAACCTGAGACCCGTCCTATAACATGAGATGGGATATCCAACTCCTTCCCGTTCCAAACCTGATACCCTTCCTATAGCATGAGATGTGATATCCAATTCCTTCCCATCCCAATCCTGAGACACCTCCGATAGCATGAGATGTGATATCTCAATGCTTCTAATACCAAACCTGAGATCCTTCCTATAACATGAGATGTGATATCCAACTCCTTCCCATTCCAATCCTGAGACCCTTCCTATAGCATGAGAAGTGATATATCCATGCTTATACCAAACCTGAGACCCTTCCTATAGCATGAGATGTGATATCCAACTCCTTCCCATTCCAATCCTGAGACCCTTCCTATAGCATGAGAAGTGATATCTCCATGTGTATACCAAACCTGAGACCCTTCCTATAGCATGAGATGTGATATCCAAATCCTTCCCATTCCAATCCTGAGACCCTTCCTATAGCATGAGATGTGATATCTCAATGCTTATACCAAACCAGAGACCCGTCCTATAACATGAGATGGGATATCCAACTCCTTCCCATTCCAATCCTGAGCCACTTCCTATAGCATATGTGATATCCAACTCCTTCCCATTCCAAACATGAGACCCTTCCTATAGCAAGAATGTAATATCCAACTCCTACCCATTCCAATCCTGAGACCATTCCTATAGCATGAGATGTGATATATCAATGCTTCTAATACCAAACCTGAGATCCTTCATATGACATGAAATGTGATATCCAAATCCTTCCCATTCCAAACCTGAGACCCTTCCTACAGCATGCGATGTGATATCTCAATGCTTCTAATATCAAACCTGAGACCCGTCCTATAACATGAGATGGGATATCCAACTCCTTCCCGTTCCAAACCTGATACCCTTCCTATAGCATGAGATGTGATATCCAATTCCTTCCCATCCCAATCCTGAGACACCTCCGATAGCAGAGATGTGATATCTCAATGCTTATACCAAACCTGAGACTCTTCCTATAACATGAGATGTGATATCCGACTCCTTCCCGTTCCAAACCTGAGACCCTTCCTATAGCATGAGATGTGATATCCAACTCCTTCCCATTCCAATCCGGAGAACCTTCCGATAGCATGAGATGTGATATCTCAATGCTTCTAATACCAAACCTGAGATCCTTCCTATAACATGAGATGTGATATCCAACTCCTTCCCATTCCAATCCTGAGACCCTTCCTATAGCATGAGAAGTGATATCTCCATGCTTATACCAAACCTGAGACCCTTCCTATAGCATGAGATGTGATATCCAACTCCTTCCCATTCCAATCCTGAGACCCTTCCTATAGCATGAGAAGTGATATCTCCATGTGTATACCAAACCTGAGACCCTTCCTATAGCATGAGATGTGATATCCAAATCCTTCCCATTCCAATCCTGAGACCCTTCCTATAGCATGAGATGTGATATCTCAATGCTTATACCAAACCAGAGACCCGTCCTATAACATGAGATGGGATATCCAACTCCTTCCCATTCCAATCCTGAGCCACTTCCGATAGCAGATATGTGATATCTCAATGCTTATACCAAACCTGAGACCCTTCCTATAACATGAGATGTGATATCCAACTCATTCCCGTTCCAAACCTGAGACACTTCCTATAGCATATGTGATATCCAACTCCTTCCCATTCCAAACATGAGACCCTTCCCATAGCAAGAATGTAATATCCAACTCCTACCCATTCCAATCCTGAGACCATTCCTATAGCATGAGATGTGATATATCAATGCTTCTAATACCAAACCTGAGATCCTTCCTATGACATGAAATGTGATATCCAAATCCTTCCCATTCCAAACCTGAGACCCTTCCTACAGCATGCGATGTGATATCTCAATGCTTCTAATATCAAACCTGAGACCCGTCCTATAACATGAGATGGGATATCCAACTCCTTCCCGTTCCAAACCTGATACCCTTCCTATAGCATGAGATGTGATATCCAATTCCTTCCCATCCCAATCCTGGGACACCTCCGATAGCATGAGATGTGACATCTCAATGCTTCTAATACCAAACCTGAGATCCTTCCTATAACATGAGATGTGATATCCAACTCCTTCCCATTCCAATCCTGAGACCCTTCCTATAGCATGAGAAGTGATATCTCCATGCTTATACCAAACCTGAGACCCTTCCTATAGCATGAGATGTGATATCCAACTCCTTCCCATTCCAATCCTGAGACCCTTCGTATAGCATGAGAAGTGATATCTCCATGTGTATACCAAACCGAGACCCTTCCTATAGCATGAGATGTGATATCCAAATCCTTCCCATTCCAATCCTGAGACCCTTCCTATAGCATGAGATGTGATATCTCAATGCTTATACCAAACCAGAGACCCGTCCTATAACATGAGATGGGATATCCAACTCCTTCCCATTCCAATCCTGAGCCACTTCCGATAGCAGAGATGTGATATCTCAATGCTTAAACCAAACCTGAGACCCTTCCTATAACATGAGATGTGATATCCAACTCATTCCAGTTCCAAACCTGAGACACTTCCTATAGCATATGTGATATCCAACTCCTTCCCATTCCAAACATGAGACCCTTCCTATAGCAAGAATGTAATATCCAACTCCTACCCATTCCAATCCTGAGACCATTCCTATAACATGAGATGTGATATATCAATGCTTCTAATACCAAACCTGAGATGCTTCCTATGACATGAAATGTGATATCCAAATGCTTCCCATTCCAAACCTGAGACCCTTCCTACAGCATGCGATGTGATATCTCAATGCTTCTAATATCAAACCTGAGACCCGTCCTATAACATGAGATGGGATATCCAACTCCTTCCCGTTCCAAACCTGATACCCTTCCTATAGCATGAGATGTGATATCCAATTCCTTCCCATCCCAATCCTGAGACACCTCCGATAGCAGAGATGTGATATCTCAATGCTTATACCAAACCTGAGACTCTTCCTATAACATGAGATGTGATATCCAACTCCTTCCCGTTCCAAACCTGAGACCCTTCCTATAGCATGAGATGTGATATCCAATTCCTTCCCATTCCAATCCTGAGACCCTTCCGATAGCATGAGATGTGATATCTCAATGCTTCTAATACCAAACTTGTGATCCTTCCTATAATAAGAGATGTGATATCCAAATCCTTCGCCTTCCAAACCTGAGACCCTCCCTTTAGCATGAGATGTGATATCTCAATGCCTGTAATACCAAACCTGAGATCCTTCCTCTAACATGAGATGTGATATCCAAATCCTTCCCCTTCCAAACCTGAGACCCTCCCTTTAGCATGAGATGTGATATCCAACTCCTTCCCATTCCAATCCTGAGACCCTTCTGATAGCATGAGATGTGATATCTCAATGCCTCTAATACCAAACCTGAGATCCTACCTCTAACATGAAATGTGATATCCAACTCCTTCCCTTTCCAAACGTGAGACCCTCCCTATAGCATGAGATCTGATATCCAAGTCCTTCCCATTCCAATCCTGAACCCTTCCTATAGCATGAGATGTGATATCTCAATGCTTCTAATACCAAACCTGAGACCCTTCCTATAACATGAATTGTGATATCCAAGTCCTTCCCATTCCAATCCTGAGACCTTTCCGATAGCAGAGATGTGATATCTCAATGCTTATACCAAACCTGAGACCCTTCCTGTGGCATGAGATGTCATACACAACTCCTTCCCATTCCAATCCTGAGACCCTTCCTATAGCATGAGATGTGATATCCAACTCCTTCCCATTCCAATCCTGAGACCCTTCCTATAGCATGAGATTTGATATCTCAATGCTTCTAACACCAAACCTGAGATCCTTCCGATAGCATGAGATGTGATATCTCAATGCTTCTAATACCAAACCTGAGATCATTCCTATAACACGAGATGTAATATCCAAATCCTTCCCCTTCCAAACCTGAGACCCTCCCTTTAGCATGAGATTTGATATCCAACTCCTTCCCATTCCAATCCTGAGACCCTTCCTATAGCATGAGATGTGATGTCTCAATGCTTCTAATACCAAACCTGAGATCCTTCCTATAACATGAGATGTGATATCCAACGCCTTCCAATTCCAATCCTGAGACACTTCCTATAGCATGAGAAGTGATATCTCAATGCTTATACCAAACCTGAGACCCTTCCTACGGCATGAGATGTCATATACAACTCCTTCCAATTCCAATCCTGAGACCCTTCCTATAGCATGAGTTGTGCTATCTCAATGCTTATACCAACCCTGAGACCCTTCCTATAGCATGAGATGTGATATCCAACTCCTTCCCATTCCAATCCTGAGACCCTTCCTATAGCATGAGATGTGATGTCTCAATGCTTCTAATACCAAACCTGAGATCCTTCCTATAACATGAGATGTGATATCCAACTCCTTCCATTCCAATCCTGAGACCCGTCCTATAGCATGAGATGTGATATCTTAATGCTTATACCAAACCTGAGACCCTTCCTATAGCATGAGATGTGATATCCAACTACTTCCCATTCCAATCCTGAGACCCTTCCTATAGCATGAGATGTGATATCCAACTCCTTCCCTTTCCAAACCTGAGAGCCTATCTATAGCATGAGATGTGATATCCAAGTCCTTCCCATTCCAATTCTGAGACCCTTCCTATAGCATGAGATGTGATATCTCAATGCTTCTAATACCAAACCTGAGACCCTTCCTATAGCATGAGATGTGATATCCAACTACTTCCCATTCCAATCCTGAGACCCTTCCTATAGCATGAGATGTGATATCCAACTCCTTCCATTCCAATCCTGAGACCCGTCCTATAGCATGAGATGTGATATCTCAATGCTTATACCAAACCTGAGACCCTTCCTATAGCATGAGATGTGATATCCAACTACTTCCCATTCCAATCCTGAGACCCTTCCTATAGCATGAGATGTGATATCCAACTCCTTCCCTTTCCAAACCTGAGAGCCTATCTATAGCATGAGATGGGATATCCAACTCCTTCCCATTCCAATCCTGAGACACTTCCGATAGCAGAGATGTGATATCTCAATGCTTATACCACACCTGAGACCCTTCCTATAACATGAGATGTGATATCCATCTCCTTCCCGTTCCAAACCTGAGACCCTTCCTTTAGCATGAGATGTGATATCCAGCTCCTTCCCATTCCAATCCTGAGACACTTCCTATAGCATGAGATGTGATATCTCAATGCTTCTAATACCAAACCTGAGACCCTTCCTATAGCATGAGATGTGATATCCAACTACTTCCCATTCCAATCCTGAGACCCTTCCTATAACATGAGATGTGATATCCATCTCCTTCCCGTTCCAAACCTGAGACCCTTCCTTTAGCATGAGATGTGATATCCAGCTCCTTCCCATTCCAATCCTGAGACACTTCCGATAGCATGAGATGTGATATCTCAATGCTTCTATTATCAAAACTGAGAACCTCCCTATAGCATGATATGTGATATCTAAGTCCTTCCCATTCCAATCCTGAGACCCTTCCTATAGCATGAGATGTGATATCTCAATGCTTCTACCAAACCTGAGACCCTTCCTTTAGCATGAGATGTGATATCCAACTCCTTCCGATTCCAGTCCTGAGACCCTTCCTATAGCATGAGATATGATATCTAAATACTTCTAATACCAAACCTGAGATCCTTCCGATAACATGAGATGTGATATCAAAATCCTCCCCCTTCCAAACCTGAGACCCGCCCTTTAGCATGAGATGTGATATCCAACTCCTTCCCATTCCAATCCTGAGACCCTTCTGATAGCATGAGAAGTGATATCTCCATGCGTATACCAAACCTGAGACCCTTCCTATAGCATGAGATGTGATATCCAAATCCTTCCCATTCCAATCCTGAGACCCTTCCTATAGCATGAGAAGTGATATCTCCATGCGTATACCAAACCTGAGACCCTTCCTATAGCATGAGATGTGATATCCAAATCCTTCCCATTCCAATCCTGAGACCCTTCCTATAGCATGAGATGTGATATCTCAATGCTTCTAATACCAAACCTGAGATCCTTCCTATAACATGAGATGTGATATCCAACTCCTTCCCATTCCAATCCTGAGACCCTTCCTATAGCATGAGAAGTGATATCTCCATGCGTATACCAAACCTGAGACCCTTCCTATAGCATGAGATGTGATATCCAAATCCTTCCCATTCCAATCCTGAGACCCTTCCTATAGCATGAGATGTGATATCTCAATGCTTATACCAAACCAGAGACCCGTCCTATAACATGAGATGGGATATCCAACTCTTTCCCATTCCAATCCTGAGCCACTTCCGATAGCAGAGATGTGATATCTCAATGCTTATACCAAAACTGAGACCCTTCCGATAACATGAGATGTGATATCCAACTCATTCCCATTCCAAACCTGAGAGACTTCCTGTAGCATATGTGATATCCAACTCCTTCCCATTCCAAACATGAGACCCTTCCTATAGCAAGAATGTAATATCCAACTCCTACCCATTCCAATCCTGAGACCATTCCTATAGCATGAGATGTGATATATCAATGCTTCTAATACCAAACCTGAGATCCTTCCTATGACATAAGATGGGATATCCAACTCCTTCCCATTCCAATCCTGAGACCCTTCCGATAGCAGAGATGTGATATCTCAATGCTTATACCAAACCTGAGACCCTTCCTGTGGCATGAGATGTCATATACAACTCCTTCCCATTCCAATCCTGAGACCCTTCCTATAGCATGAGATGTGATATCTCAATGCTTATACCAAACCAGAGACCCGTCCTATAACATGAGATGGGATATCCAACTCTTTCCCATTCCAATCCTGAGCCACTTCCGATAGCAGAGATGTGATATCTCAATGCTTATACCAAAACTGAGACCCTTCCTATAACATGAGATGTGATATCCAACTCATTCCCATTCCAAACCTGAGAGACTTCCTATAGCATATGTGATATCCAACTCCTTCCCATTCCAAACATGAGACCCTTCCTATAGCAAGAATGTAATATCCAACTCCTACCCATTCCAATCCTGAGACCATTCCTATAGCATGAGATGTGATATATCAATGCTTCTAATACCAAACCTGAGATCCTTCCTATGACATAAGATGGGATATCCAACTCCTTCCCATTCCAATCCTGAGACCCTTCCGATAGCAGAGATGTGATATCTCAATGCTTATACCAAACCTGAGACCCTTCCTGTGGCATGAGATGTCATATACAACTCCTTCCCATTCCAATCCTGAGACCCTTCCTATAGCATGAGATGTGATATCCAACTCCTTCCCATCCCAATCCTGAGACACTTCCGATTGCAGAGATGTGATATCTCAATGCTTCTAATATCAAAACTGAGACCCTCCCTATAGCATGATATGTGATATCTAAGTCCTTCCCATTCCAATCCTGAGACCCTTCCTATAGCATGAGATGTGATATCTCAATGCTTCTACCAAACCTGAGACCCTTCCTTTAGCATGAGATGTGATATCCAACTCCTTCCCATTCCAGTCCTGAGACCCTTCCTATAGCATGAGATATGATATCTCAATACTTCTAATACTAAACCTGAGATCCTTCCGATAACATGAGATGTGGTATCCAAATCCTTCCCCTTCCAAACCTGAGACCCTCCCTTTAGCATGAGATGTGATATCCAACTCCTTCCCATTCCAATCCTGAGACCCTTCTGATAGCATGAGATGTGATATCTCAATGCTTCTAATACCAAACCTGAGATCCTTCCTATAACATGAGATGTGATATCCAACTCCTTCCCATTCCAATCCTGAGACCCTTCCTATAGCATGAGAAGTGATATCTCCATGCGTATACCAAACCTGAGACCCTTCCTATAGCATGAGATGTGATATCCAAATCCTTCCCATTCCAATCCTGAGACCCTTCCTATAGCATGAGATGTGATATCTCAATGCTTATACCAAACCAGAGACCCGTCCTATAACATGAGATGGGATATCCAACTCCTTCCCATTCCAATCCTGAGCCACTTCCGATAGCAGAGATGTGATATCGCAATGCTTATACCAAAACTGAGACCCTTCCTATAACATGAGATGTGATATCCAACTCATTCCCATTCCAAACCTGAGACACTTCCTATAGCATATGTGATATCCAACTAAATCCCATTCCAAACCTGAGACCCTTCCTATAGCAAGAATGTAATATCCAACTCCTACCCATTCCAATCCTGAGACCATTCCTATAGCATGAGATGTGATATATCAATGCTTCTAATACCAAACCTGAGATCCTTCCTATGACATGAAATGTGATATCCAAATCCTTCCCATTCGAAACCTGAGACCCTTCCTACAGCATGCGATGTGATATCTCAATGCTTCTAATACCAAACCTGAGACCCGTCCTATAACATGAGATGGGATATCCAACTCCTTCCCGTTCCAGACCTGAGACCCTTCCTATAGCATGAGATGTGATATCCAACTCCTTCCCATCCCAATCCTGAGACACTTCCGATTGCAGAGATGTGATATCTCAATGCTTCTAATATCAAAACTGAGACCCTCCCTATAGCATGATATGTGATATCTAAGTCCTTCCCATTCCAATCCTGAGACCCTTCCTATAGCATGAGATGTGATATCTCAATGCTTCTACCAAACCTGAGACCCTTCCTTTAGCATGAGATGTGATATCCAACTCCTTCCCATTCCAGTCCTGAGACCCTTCCTATAGCATGAGATATGATATCTCAATACTTCTTATACTAAACCTGAGATCCTTCCGATAACATGAGATGTGGTATCCAAATCCTTCCCCTTCCAAACCTGAGACCCTCCCTTTAGCATGAGATGTGATATCCAACTCCTTCCCATTCCAATCCTGATACCCTTCTGATAGCATGAGATGTGATATCTCAATGCCTCTAATACCAAACCTGAGATCCTACCTCTAACATGAAATGTGATATCCAAATCCTTCCCTTTCCAAACCTGAGAGCCTTCCTACAACATGAGATGTGATATCCAAGTCCTTCCCATTCCAATCCTGAGACCCTTCCTATAGGATGAGATGGGATATCCAACTCCTTCCAAATCCAATCCTGATACCCTTCCGATAGCATGAGATGTGATATCCCAATGCTTCTACAAAACCTGAGACCCATACCATGGCATGAGATGTGATATCAAACTCCTGTCCTATACCATGAGACTTGATATCTCAATGCTTCAAATACCAAACCTGAGACCGGTCCAATAACATGAGATGTGATATCCAAATCCTTCCCCTTCCAAACCTTAGACCCTTCCTGTATCATGAGATGTGATATCCAAGTCCTTTCCATTCCATTCCTGAGACCCTTACTATAGCATGAGATGTGATATCTCAATGCTTCTAATACCAAACCTGAGACCCTTCCTATAACATGAGATGTGATATCCAAGTCCTTCCCATTCCAATCCTGAGACCCTTCCTATAGCATGAGATGTGATATCTCAATGCTTCTAATACCAAACCTGAGACCCTTCCTATAACATGAATTGTGATATCCAAGTCCTTCCCATTCCAATCCTGAGACCCTTCCGATAACAGAGATGTGATATCTCAATGCTTATACCAAACCTGAGACCCTTCCGATAGCATGAGATGTGATGTTCAAATCCTTCCCCTTCCAAACCTTAGACCCTCCCTTTAGCATGAGATGTGATATCCAACTCCTTCCCATTCCAATCCTGAGACCCTTCTGATGGCATGAGATGTCATATCTCAATGCCTCTAATACCAAACCTGAGATCCTACCTCTAACATGAAATGTGATATCCAACTCCTTCCCCTTCCAACCCTGAGAGCCTTCCTATAGAATGAGATGTGATATCCAAGTCCTTCCCATTCCAATCCTGAGACCCTTCCTATAACATGAGATGTGATATCCAACTCCTTCCCATTCCAACCTTAGACCCTGCCTCTAGCATGTGATGTGATATCCCAATGCTTCTACAAAACCTGAGACCCATACCATGGCATGAGATGTGATATCAAACTCCTTCCCATTCCAATCCTGAGGCCCTTTCTATAGCTTGAGATGTGATATCCAACTCCTTCCCATTCCAATTCTGAGACCCGTCCTATACCATGAGACTTGATATCTCAATGCTTCTAATACCAAACCTGAGACCGGTCCTATAACATGAGATGTGATACCCAAATCCTTCCCCTTTCCAAACCTTAGACCCTTCCTATAGCATGAGATGTGATATCTCAATGCTTCTAATACCATACCTGAGACCCTTCCTATAACGAGATGGGATATCCAACTCCTTCCCATTCCAATCCTGAGACCCTTCCGATAGCAGAGATGTGATATCTCAATGCTTATACCAAACCTGAGACCCTTCCTATGGCATGAGATGTCATATACAACTCCTTCCGATTCCAATCCTGAGACCCTTCCTATAGCATGAGATGTGATATCTCATTGCTTCTAATACCAAACCTGAGATCCTTCCTATAACATGAGATGTGATATCAAACTCCTTCCCATTCCAAACCTGAGACCCTTCCGATAGCATGAGATGTGATATCTCAATGCTTCTAAAACCAAACATGAGAACCATCCTATAATATGAGATGTGAAATCCAAATCATTCCCTTTCCAAACCTGAGACCCTTCCTATAGCTTGAGATGTGATATCAAACTCCTTCCCATTCAATGTGATATCCAACTTCTTCCCATTCCAATCCTGAGACCCTTCCTATACCATGAGATGTGGTATATATTTCAATGCTTCTAATACCAAACCTGAGACCCATCCTAAAACATGAGATGTGAGATCCAAATCCTTCCCCTTCCAAACCTGAGACCTTTCCTTTAGCATGAGATGTGATATCAACTCCTTCCCATTCCAAACCTGAGACCCTTCCTATAGCATGAGATGTTATATCTTAATGCTTCTAAAACCAAACCTGAGAACCATCCTATAACATGTGAACTCCAAATCCTTCCCTTTCCAAACCTGAGACCCTTCCGATAGCATGAGATGTGATATCTCAATGCTACTAAAACCAAACATGAGAACCATCCTATAACATGAGATGTGAAATCCAAATCCTTCCCTTTCCAAACCTGAGACCCTTCCTATAGCTTGAGATGTGATATCAAACTCCTTCCCATTCCAATCCTGAGATAGCTTGAGATGTGATAGCCAACTCCTTCTCATTCCAATCCTGAGACCCTTCCTATACCATGAGATGTGATATCTCAATGCTTCTAATACCAAACCTGAGACCCGTCCTAAAACATGAGATGTGAGATCCAAATCCTTCCCCTTCCAAACCTGAGACCCTTCCTATAGCTTGAGATGTGATATCAAACTCCTTCCCATTCCAATCCCGAGATAGCTTGAGATGTGATATCCAACTCCATCCCATTCCAATCCTGAGACCCTTCCGATAGCATGAGATGTGATAGCTCAATGCTTCTAATATCAAAACTGAGACCCTCCCTATAGTATGAGATGTGATATCTAGGTCCTTCCCATTCCTATCCTGAGACCCTTCCTATAGCATGAGATGTGATATCTCAATGCTTCTATCAAACCTGAGACCCTTCCTTTAGCATGAGATGTGATATCCAACTCCTTGCCATTCCAATCCTGAGACCCTTCCTATAACGAGATGTGATATCCAACTCCTTCCCATTCCAACCTGAGACACTTCCTATAGCATGAGAAGGGATATCCAAATCCTTCCCATTCCAATCCTGAGATCCTTCCTATAACATTATGTGATATCCAATTCCTTCCCATTCCAAACCTGAGACCCTTCCTATTGGATGAGATGTGATATCCAACTCCTTCCCATTCCAATCCTGAGACCCTTCCTATACCATGAGATGTGATATCTCAATGCTTCTAATACCAAACCTGGGACCCGCCCTATAACATGAGATATGATATCCAAATCCTTCCCCTTCCAAACCTGAGACCCTTCCTTTAGCATGAGATGTGATATCCAAATCCTTCCCATTCCAATCCTGAAACCCTTCCTATAGCATGAGATGTGATATCTCAATGTTTATAATAAAAAACCTGAGACCCTTCCTATAGAAAGAGATGTGATATCCAAATCCTTCCCATTTCAATCTTGAGACCCTTCCTATAGCATGAGATGTGATATCCAAATCCTTCCCATTCCAATCCTGAGACCCTTCCTATAGCATGAGATGTGATATCTCAATGCTTATACCAAACCAGAGACCTGTCCTATAACATGAGATGGGATATCCAACTCCTTCCCATTCCAATCCTGAGCCACTTCCGATAGCAGAGATGTGATATCTCAATGCTTATACCAAAACTGAGACCCTTCCTATAACATGAGATGTGATATCCAACTCATTCCCATTCCAAACCTGAGAGACTTCCTATAGCATATGTGATATCCAACTCCTTCCCATTCCAAACATGAGACCCTTCCTATAGCAAGAATGTAATATCCAACTCCTACCCATTCCAATCCTGAGACCATTCCTATAGCATGAGATGTGATATATCAATGCTTCTAATACCAAACCTGAGATCCTTCCTATGACATAAGATGGGATATCCAACTCCTTCCCATTCCAATCCTGAGACCCTTCCGATAGCAGAGATGTGATATCTCAATGCTTATACCAAAACTGAGACCCTTCCTGTGGCATGAGATGTCATATACAACTCCTTCCCATTCCAATCCTGAGACCCTTCCTATAGCATGAGATGTGATATCCAACTCCTTCCCATTCCAATCCTGAGACCCTTCCTACAGCATGCAATGTGATATCTCAATGATTCTAATACCAAACCTGAGACCCGTCCTATAACATGAGATGGGATATCCAACTCCTTCCCGTTCCAGACCTGAGACCCTTCCTATAGCATGAGATGTGATATCCAACTCCTTCCCATCCCAATCCTGAGACACTTCCGATTGCAGAGATGTGATATCTCAATGCTTCTAAAATCAAAACTGAGACCCTCCCTATAGCATGATATGTTATATCTAAGTCCTTCCCATTCCAATCCTGAGACCCTTCCTATAGCATGAGATGTGATATCTCAATGCTTCTACCAAACCTGAGACCCTTCCTTTAGCATGAGATGTGATATCCAACTCCTTCCCATTCCAGTCCTGAGACCCTTCCTATAGCATGAGATATGATATCTCAATACTTCTAATACTAAACCTGAGATCCTTCCGATAACATGAGATGTGGTATCCAAATCCTTCCCCTTCCAAACCTGAGACCCTCCCTTTAGCATGAGATGTGATATCCAACTCCTTCCCATTCCAATCCTGAGACCCTTCTGATAGCATGAGATGTGATATCTCAATGCTTCTAATACCAAACCTGAGATCCTTCCTATAACATGAGATGTGATATCCAACTCCTTCCCATTCCAATCCTGAGACCCTTCCTATAGCATGAGAAGTGATATCTCCATGCGTATACCAAACCTGAGACCCTTCCTATAGCATGAGATGTGATATCCAAATCCTTCCCATTCCAATCCTGAGACCCTTCCTATAGCATGAGATGTGATATCTCAATGCTTATACCAAACCAGAGACCCGTCCTATAACATGAGATGGGATATCCAACTCCTTCCCATTCCAATCCTGAGCCACTTCTGATAGCAGAGATGTGATATCTCAATGCTTATACCAAAACTGAGACCCTTCCTATAACATGAGATGTGATATCCAACTCATTCCCATTCCAAACCTGAGACACTTCCTATAGCATATGTGATATCCAACTAAATCCCATTCCAAACATGAGACCCTTCCTATAGCAAGAATGTAATATCCAACTCCTACCCATTCCAATCCTGAGACCATTCCTATAGCATGAGATGTGATATATCAATGCTTCTAATACCAAACCTGAGATCCTTCCTATGACATGAAATGTGATATCCAAATCCTTCCCATTTGAAACCTGAGACCCTTCCTACAGCATGCGATGTGATATCTCAATGCTTCTAATACCAAACCTGAGACCCGTCCTATAACATGAGATGGGATATCCAACTCCTTCCCGTTCCAGACCTGAGACCCTTCCTATAGCATGAGATGTGATATCCAACTCCGTCCCATCCCAATCCTGAGACACTTCTGATTGCAGAGATGTGATATCTCAATGCTTCTAATATCAAAACTGAGACCCTCCCTATAGCATGATATGTGATATCTAAGTCCTTCCCATTCCAATCCTGAGACCCTTCCTATAGCATGAGATGTGATATCTCAATGCTTCTACTAAACCTGAGACCCTTCCTTTCGCATGAGATGTGATATCCAACTCCTTCCCATTCCAGTCCTGAGACCCTTCCTATAGCATGAGATATGATATCTCAATGCTTCTAATACTAAACCTGAGATCCTTCCGATAACATGAGATGTGGTATCGAAATCCTTCCCCTTCCAAACCTGAGACCCTCCCTTTAGCATGAGATGTGATATCCAACTCCTTCCCATTCCAATCCTGATACCCTTCTGATAGCATGAGATGTGATATCTCAATGCCTCTAATACCAAACCTGAGATCCTACCTCTAACATGAAATGTGATATCCAACTCCTTCCCTTTCCAAACCTGAGAGCCTTCCTACAACATGAGATGTGATATCCAAGTCCTTCCCATTCCAATCCTGAGACCCTTCCTATAGGATGAGATGGGATATCCAACTCCTTCCAAATCCAATCCTGATACCCTTCCGATAGCATGAGATGTGATATCCCAATGCTTCTACAAAACCTGAGACCCATACCATGGCATGAGATGTGATATCAAACTCCCGTCCTATACCATGAGACTTGATGTCTCAATGCTTCTAATACCAAACCTGAGACCGGTCCAATAACATGAGATGTGATATCCAAATCCTTCCCCTTCCAAACCTTAGACCCTTCCTGTATCATGAGATGTGCTATCCAAGTCCTTTCCATTCCATTCCTGAGACCCTTCCTATAGCATGAGATGTGATATCTCAATGCTTCTAATACCAAACCTGAGACCCTTCCTATAACATGAATTGTGATATCCAAGTCCTTCCCATTCCAATCCTGAGACCCTTCCGATAACAGAGATGTGATATCTCAATGCTTATACCAAACCTGAGACCCTTCCGATAGCATGAGATGTGATATCTCAATGCTTCTAATACCAAACCTGAGATCCTTCCTATAACATGAGATGTGATGTTCAAATCCTTCCCCTTCCAAACCTTAGACCCTCTCTTTAGCATGAGATGTGATATCCAACTCCTTCCCATTCCAATCCTGAGACCCTTCTGATGGCATGAGATGTGATATCTCAATGCCTCTAATACCAAACCTGAGATCCTACCTCTAACATGAAATGTGATATCCAACTCCTTCCCCTTCCAACCCTGAGAGCCTTCCTATAGAATGAGATGTGATATCCAAGTCCTTCCCATTCCAATCCTGATACCCTTCCTATAACATGAGATGTGATATCCAACTCCTTCCCATTCCAACCTTAGACCCTGCCTATAGCATGTGATGTGATATCCCAATGCTTCTACAAAACCTGAGACCCATACCATGGCATGAGATGTGATATCAAACTCCTTCCCATTCCAATCCTGAGGCCCTTTCTATAGCTTGAGATGTGATATCCAACTCCTTCCCATTCCAATTCTGAGACCCGTCCTATACCATGAGACTTGATATCTCAATGCTTCTAATACCAAACCTGAGACCGGTCCTATAACATGAGATGTGATACCCAAATCCTTCCCCTTTCCAAACCTTAGACCCTTCCTATAGCATGAGATGTGATATCTCAATGCTTCTAATACCATACCTGAGACCCTTCCTATAACGAGATGGGACATCCAACTCCTTCCCATTCCAATCCTGAGACCCTTCCGATAGCAGAGATGTGATAGCTCAATGCTTATACCAAACCTGAGACCCTTCCTATGGCATGAGATGTCATATACAACTCCTTCCGATTCCAATCCTGAGACCCTTCCTATAGCATGAGATGTGATATCTCAATGCTTTTAATACCAAACCTGAGATCCTTCCTATAACATGAGATGTGATATCAAACTCCTTCCCATTCCAAACCTGAGACCCTTCCGATAGCATGAGATGTGATATCTCAATGCTTCTAAAACCAAACATGAGAACCATCCTATAACATGAGATGTGAAATCCAAATCATTCCCTTTCCAAACCTGAGACCCTTCCTATAGCTTGAGATGTGATATCAAACTCCTTCCCATTCAATGTGATATCCAACTTCTTCCCATTCCAATCCTGAGACCCTTCCTATACCATGAGATGTGGTATATATTTCAATGCTTCTAATACCAAACCTGAGACCCGTCCTAAAACATGAGATGTGAGATCCAAATCCTTCCCCTTCCAAACCTGAGACCTTTCCTTTAGCATGAGATGTGATATCAACTCCTTCCCATTCCAAACCTGAGACCCTTCCTATAGCATGAGATGTTATAACTTAATGCTTCTAAAACCAAACCTGAGAACCATCCTATAACATGTGAACTCCAAATCCTTCCCTTTCCAAACCTGAGACCCTTCCGATAGCATGAGATGTGATATCTCAATGCTACTAAAACCAAACATGAGAACCATCCTATAACATGAGATGTGAAATCCAAATCCTTCCCTTTCCAAACCTGAGACCCTTCCTATAGCTTGAGATGTGATATCAAACTCCTTCCCATTCCAATCCTGAGATAGCTTGAGATGTGATAGCCAACTCCTTCCCATTCCAATCCTGAGACCCTTCCTATACCATGAGATGTGATATCTCAATGCTTCTAATACCAAACCTGAGACCCGTCCTAAAACATGAGATGTGAGATCCAAATCCTTCCCCTTCCAAACCTGAGACCCTTCCTATAGCTTGAGATGTGATATCAAACTCCTTCCCATTCCAATCCCGAGATAGCTTGAGATGTGATATCCAACTCCATCCCATTCCAATCCTGAGACCCTTCCGATAGCATGAGATGTGATAGCTCAATGCTTCTAATATCAAAACTGAGACCCTCCCTATAGTATGAGATGTGATATCTAAGTCCTTCCCATTCCTATCCTAAGACCCTTCCGATAGCAGAGATGTGATATCTCAATGCTTATACCAAACCTGATGACCCATCCTATGGCATTAGATGTGATATCCAACTCCTTCCCATTGCAATCCTGAGTTCCTTCCTATAGCATGAGATGTGATATCTCAATGCTTCTATCAAACCTGAGACCCTTCCTTTAGCATGAGATGTGATATCCAACTCCTTGCCATTCCAATCCTGAGACCCTTCCTATAACATGAGACGTGATATCCAACTCCTTCCCATTCCAATCCTGAGACTCCTCCTATAGCATGAGATGTGATATCTCAATGCTTCTAATACCAAACATGGGACCCGCCCTATAACATGAGATATGATATCCAAATCCTTCCCCTTCCAAACCTGAGACCCTTCCTTTAGCATGAGATGTGATATCCAAATCCTTCCCATTCCAATCCTGAAACCCTTCCTATAGCATGAGATGTGATATCTCAATGTTTCTAATAAAAAACCTGAGACCCTTCCTATAGAAAGAGATGTGATATCCAAATCCTTCCCATTTCAATCTTGAGACCCTTCCTATAGCATGAGATGTGATATCCAAATCCTTCCCATTCCAATCCTGAGACCCTTCCTATAGCATGAGATGTGATATCTCAATGCTTATACCAAACCAGAGACCCGTCCTATAACATGAGATGGGATATCCAACTCCTTCCCATTCCAATCCTGAGCCACTTCCGATAGCAGAGATGTGATATCTCAATGCTTATACCAAAACTGAGACCCTTCCTATAACATGAGATGTGATATCCAACTCATTCCCATTCCAAACCTGAGAGACTTCCTATAGCATATGTGATATCCAACTCCTTCCCATTCCAAACATGAGACCCTTCCTATAGCAAGAATGTAATATCCAACTCCTACCCATTCCAATCCTGAGACCATTCCTATAGCATGAGATGTGATATATCAATGCTTCTAATACCAAACCTGAGATCCTTCCTATGACATAAGATGGGATATCCAACTCCTTCCCATTCCAATCCTGAGACCCTTCCGATAGCAGAGATGTGATATCTCAATGCTTAAACCAAACTTGAGACCCTTCCTGTGGCATGAGATGTCATATACAACTCCTTCCCATTCCAATCCTGACACCCTTCCTATAGCATGAGATGTGATATCCAACTCCTTCCCATTCCAATCCTGAGACCCTTCCTACAGCATGCGATGTGATATCTCAATGATTCTAATACCAAACCTGAGACCCGTCCTATAACATGAGATGGGATATCCAACTCCTTCCCGTTCCAGACCTGAGACCCTTCCTATAGCATGAGATGTGATATCCAACTCCTTCCCATCCCAATCCTGAGACACTTCCGATTGCAGAGATGTGATATCTCAATGCTTCTAATATCAAAACTGAGACCCTCCCTATAGCATGATATGTGATATCTAAGTCCTTCCCATTCCAATCCTGAGACCCTTCCTATAGCATGAGATGTGATATCTCAATGCTTCTACCAAACCTGAGACCCTTCCTTTAGCATGAGATGTGATATCCAACTCCTTCCCATTCCAGTCCTGAGGCCCTTCCTATAGCATGAGATATGATATCTCAATACTTCTAATACTAAACCTGAGATCCTTCCGATAACATGAGATGTGGTATCCAAATCCTTCCCCTTCCAAACCTGAGACCCTCCCTTTAGCATGAGATGTGATATCCAACTCCTTCCCATTCCAATCCTGAGACCCTTCTGATAGCATGAGATGTGATATCTCAATGCTTCTAATACCAAACCTGAGATCCTTCCTATAACATGAGATGTGATATCCAACTCCTTCCCATTCCAATCCTGAGACCCTTCCTATAGCATGAGAAGTGATATCTCCATGCGTATACCAAACCTGAGACCCTTCCTATAGCATGAGATGTGATATCCAAATCCTTCCCATTCCAATCCTGAGACCCTTCCTATAGCATGAGATGTGATATCTCAATGCTTCTAATACCAAACCTGAGACCCTTCCTATAACATGAATTGTGATATCCAAGTCCTTCCCATTCCAATCCTGAGACCCTTCCGATAACAGAGATGTGATATCTCAATGCTTATACCAAACCTGAGACCCTTCCGATAGCATGAGATGTGATATCTCAATGCTTCTAATACCAAACCTGAGATCCTTCCTATAACATGAGATGTGATGTTCAAATCCTTCCCCTTCCAAACCTTAGACCCTCTCTTTAGCATGAGATGTGATATCCAACTCCTTCCCATTCCAATCCTGAGACCCTTCTGATGGCATGAGATGTGATATCTCAATGCCTCTAATACCAAACCTGAGATCCTACCTCTAACATGAAATGTGATATCCAACTCCTTCCCCTTCCAACCCTGAGAGCCTTCCTATAGAATGAGATGTGATATCCAAGTCCTTCCCATTCCAATCCTGATACCCTTCCTATAACATGAGATGTGATATCCAACTCCTTCCCATTCCAACCTTAGACCCTGCCTATAGCATGTGATGTGATATCCCAATGCTTCTACAAAACCTGAGACCCATACCATGGCATGAGATGTGATATCAAACTCCTTCCCATTCCAATCCTGAGGCCCTTTCTATAGCTTGAGATGTGATATCCAACTCCTTCCCATTCCAATTCTGAGACCCGTCCTATACCATGAGACTTGATATCTCAATGCTTCTAATACCAAACCTGAGACCGGTCCTATAACATGAGATGTGATACCCAAATCCTTCCCCTTTCCAAACCTTAGACCCTTCCTATAGCATGAGATGTGATATCTCAATGCTTCTAATACCATACCTGAGACCCTTCCTATAACGAGATGGGACATCCAACTCCTTCCCATTCCAATCCTGAGACCCTTCCGATAGCAGAGATGTGATAGCTCAATGCTTATACCAAACCTGAGACCCTTCCTATGGCATGAGATGTCATATACAACTCCTTCCGATTCCAATCCTGAGACCCTTCCTATAGCATGAGATGTGATATCTCAATGCTTTTAATACCAAACCTGAGATCCTTCCTATAACATGAGATGTGATATCAAACTCCTTCCCATTCCAAACCTGAGACCCTTCCGATAGCATGAGATGTGATATCTCAATGCTTCTAAAACCAAACATGAGAACCATCCTATAACATGAGATGTGAAATCCAAATCATTCCCTTTCCAAACCTGAGACCCTTCCTATAGCTTGAGATGTGATATCAAACTCCTTCCCATTCAATGTGATATCCAACTTCTTCCCATTCCAATCCTGAGACCCTTCCTATACCATGAGATGTGGTATATATTTCAATGCTTCTAATACCAAACCTGAGCCCCGTCCTAAAACATGAGATGTGAGATCCAAATCCTTCCCCTTCCAAACCTGAGACCTTTCCTTTAGCATGAGATGTGATATCAACTCCTTCCCATTCCAAACCTGAGACCCTTCCTATAGCATGAGATGTTATAACTTAATGCTTCTAAAACCAAACCTGAGAACCATCCTATAACATGTGAACTCCAAATCCTTCCCTTTCCAAACCTGAGACCCTTCCGATAGCATGAGATGTGATATCTCAATGCTACTAAAACCAAACATGAGAACCATCCTATAACATGAGATGTGAAATCCAAATCCTTCCCTTTCCAAACCTGAGACCCTTCCTATAGCTTGAGATGTGATATCAAACTCCTTCCCATTCCAATCCTGAGATAGCTTGAGATGTGATAGCCAACTCCTTCCCATTCCAATCCTGAGACCCTTCCTATACCATGAGATGTGATATCTCAATGCTTCTAATACCAAACCTGAGACCCGTCCTAAAACATGAGATGTGAGATCCAAATCCTTCCCCTTCCAAACCTGAGACCCTTCCTATAGCTTGAGATGTGATATCAAACTCCTTCCCATTCCAATCCCGAGATAGCTTGAGATGTGATATCCAACTCCATCCCATTCCAATCCTGAGACCCTTCCGATAGCATGAGATGTGATAGCTCAATGCTTCTAATATCAAAACTGAGACCCTCCCTATAGTATGAGATGTGATATCTAAGTCCTTCCCATTCCTATCCTAAGACCCTTCCGATAGCAGAGATGTGATATCTCAATGCTTATACCAAACCTGATGACCCATCCTATGGCATTAGATGTGATATCCAACTCCTTCCCATTGCAATCCTGAGTTCCTTCCTATAGCATGAGATGTGATATCTCAATGCTTCTATCAAACCTGAGACCCTTCCTTTAGCATGAGATGTGATATCCAACTCCTTGCCATTCCAATCCTGAGACCCTTCCTATAACATGAGACGTGATATCCAACTCCTTCCCATTCCAATCCTGAGACTCCTCCTATAGCATGAGATGTGATATCTCAATGCTTCTAATACCAAACATGGGACCCGCCCTATAACATGAGATATGATATCCAAATCCTTCCCCTTCCAAACCTGAGACCCTTCCTTTAGCATGAGATGTGATATCCAAATCCTTCCCATTCCAATCCTGAAACCCTTCCTATAGCATGAGATGTGATATCTCAATGTTTCTAATAAAAAACCTGAGACCCTTCCTATAGAAAGAGATGTGATATCCAAATCCTTCCCATTTCAATCTTGAGACCCTTCCTATAGCATGAGATGTGATATCCAAATCCTTCCCATTCCAATCCTGAGACCCTTCCTATAGCATGAGATGTGATATCTCAATGCTTATACCAAACCAGAGACCCGTCCTATAACATGAGATGGGATATCCAACTCCTTCCCATTCCAATCCTGAGCCACTTCCGATAGCAGAGATGTGATATCTCAATGCTTATACCAAAACTGAGACCCTTCCTATAACATGAGATGTGATATCCAACTCATTCCCATTCCAAACCTGAGAGACTTCCTATAGCATATGTGATATCCAACTCCTTCCCATTCCAAACATGAGACCCTTCCTATAGCAAGAATGTAATATCCAACTCCTACCCATTCCAATCCTGAGACCATTCCTATAGCATGAGATGTGATATATCAATGCTTCTAATACCAAACCTGAGATCCTTCCTATGACATAAGATGGGATATCCAACTCCTTCCCATTCCAATCCTGAGACCCTTCCGATAGCAGAGATGTGATATCTCAATGCTTAAACCAAACTTGAGACCCTTCCTGTGGCATGAGATGTCATATACAACTCCTTCCCATTCCAATCCTGACACCCTTCCTATAGCATGAGATGTGATATCCAACTCCTTCCCATTCCAATCCTGAAACCCTTCCTACAGCATGCGATGTGATATCTCAATGATTCTAATACCAAACCTGAGACCCGTCCTATAACATGAGATGGGATATCCAACTCCTTCCCGTTCCAGACCTGAGACCCTTCCTATAGCATGAGATGTGATATCCAACTCCTTCCCATCCCAATCCTGAGACACTTCCGATTGCAGAGATGTGATATCTCAATGCTTCTAATATCAAAACTGAGACCCTCCCTATAGCATGATATGTGATATCTAAGTCCTTCCCATTCCAATCCTGAGACCCTTCCTATAGCATGAGATGTGATATCTCAATGCTTCTACCAAACCTGAGACCCTTCCTTTAGCATGAGATGTGATATCCAACTCCTTCCCATTCCAGTCCTGAGGCCCTTCCTATAGCATGAGATATGATATCTCAATACTTCTAATACTAAACCTGAGATCCTTCCGATAACATGAGATGTGGTATCCAAATCCTTCCCCTTCCAAACCTGAGACCCTCCCTTTAGCATGAGATGTGATATCCAACTCCTTCCCATTCCAATCCTGAGACCCTTCTGATAGCATGAGATGTGATATCTCAATGCTTCTAATACCAAACCTGAGATCCTTCCTATAACATGAGATGTGATATCCAACTCCTTCCCATTCCAATCCTGAGACCCTTCCTATAGCATGAGAAGTGATATCTCCATGCGTATACCAAACCTGAGACCCTTCCTATAGCATGAGATGTGATATCCAAATCCTTCCCATTCCAATCCTGAGACCCTTCCTATAGCATGAGATGTGATATCTCAATGCTTATACCAAACCAGAGACCCGTCCTATAACATGAGATGGGATATCCAACTCCTTCCCATTCCAATCCTGAGCCACTTCTGATAGCAGAGATGTGATATCTCAATGCTTATACCAAAACTGAGACCCTTCCTATAACATGAGATGTGATATCCAACTCATTCCCATTCCAAACCTGAGACACTTCCTATAGCATATGTGATATCCAACTAAATCCCATTCCAAACATGAGACCCTTCCTATAGCAAGAATGTAATATCCAACTCCTACCCATTCCAATCCTGAGACCATTCCTATAGCATGAGATGTGATATATCAATGCTTCTAATACCAAACCTGAGATCCTTCCTATGACATGAAATGTGATATCCAAATCCTTCCCATTCGAAACCTGAGACCCTTCCTACAGCATGCGATGTGATATCTCAATGCTTCTAATACCAAACCTGAGACCCGTCCTATAACATGAGATGTGATATCCAACTCCTTCCCATCCCAATCCTGAGACACTTCCGATTGCAGAGATGTGATATCTCAATGCTTCTAATATCAAAACTGAGACCCTCCCTATAGCATGATATGTGATATCTAAGTCCTTCCCATTCCAATCCTGAGACCCTTCCTATAGCATGAGATGTGATATCTCAATGCTTCTACCAAACCTGAGACCCTTCCTTTAGCATGAGATGTGATATCCAACTCCTTCCCATTCCAGTCCTGAGACCCTTCCTATAGCATGAGATATGATATCTCAATACTTCTAATACTAAACCTGAGATCCTTCCGATAACATGAGATGTGGTATCCAAATCCTTCCCCTTCCAAACCTGAGACCCTCCCTTTAGCATGAGATGTGATATCCAACTCCTTCCCATTCCAATCCTGATACCCTTCTGATAGCATGAGATGTGATATCTCAATGCCTCTAATACCAAACCTGAGATCCTACCTCTAACATGAAATGTGATATCCAACTCCTTCCCTTTCCAAACCTGAGAGCCTTCCTACAACATGAGATGTGATATCCAAGTCCTTCCCATTCCAATCCTGAGACCCTTCCTATAGGATGAGATGGGATATCCAACTCCTTCCAAATCCAATCCTGATACCCGTCCTATACCATGAGACTTGATATCTCAATGCTTCTAATACCAAACCTGAGACCGGTCCAATAGCATGAGATGTGATATCCAAATCCTTCCCCTTCCAAACCTTAGACCCTTCCTGTATCATGAGATGTGCTATCCAAGTCCTTTCCATTCCATTCCTGAGACCATTCCTATAGCATGAGATGTGATATCTCAATGCTTCTAATACCAAACCTGAGACCCTTCCTATAACATGAATTGTGATATCCAAGTCCTTCCCATTCCAATCCTGAGACCCTTCCGATAACAGAGATGTGATATCTCAATGCTTATACCAAACCTGAGACCCTTCCGATAGCATGAGATGTGATATCTCAATGCTTCTAATACCAAACCTGAGATCCTTCCTATAACATGAGATGTGATGTTCAAATCCTTCCCCTTCCAAACCTTAGACCCTCCCTTTAGCATGAGATGTGATATCCAACTCCTTCCCATTCCAATCCTGAGACCCTTCTGATGGCATGAGATGTGATATCTCAATGCCTCTAATACCAAACCTGAGATCCTACCTCTAACATGAAATGTGATATCCAACTCCTTCCCCTTCCAACCCTGAGAGCCTTCCTATAGAATGAGATGTGATATCCAAGTCCTTCCCATTCCAATCCTGAGACCCTTCCTATAACATGAGATGTGATATCCAACTCCTTCCCATTCCAACCTTAGACCCTGCCTATAGCATGTGATGTGATATCCCAATGCTTCTACAAAACCTGAGACCCATACCATGGCATGAGATGTGATATCAAACTCCTTCCCATTCCAATCCTGAGGCCCTTTCTATAGATTGAGATGTGATATCCAACTCCTTCCCATTCCAATTCTGAGACCCGTCCTATACCATGAGACTTGATATCTCAATGCTTCAAATACCAAACCTGAGACCGGTCCTATAACATGAGATGTGATACCCAAATCCTTCCCCTTTCCAAACCTTAGACCCTTCCTATAGCATGAGATGTGATATCTCAATGCTTCTAATACCATACCTGAGACCCTTCCTATAACGAGATGGGACATCCAACTCCTTCCCATTCCAATCCTGAGACCCTTCCGATAGCAGAGATGTGATATCTCAATGCTTATACCAAACCTGAGACCCTTCCTATGGCATGAGATGTCATATACAACTCCTTCCGATTCCAATCCTGAGACCCTTCCTATAGCATGAGATGTGATATCTCAATGCTTCTAATACCAAACCTGAGATCCTTCCTATAACATGAGATGTGATATCAAACTCCTTCCCATTCCAAACCTGAGACCCTTCCGATAGCATGAGATGTGATATCTCAATGCTTCTAAAACCAAACATGAGAACCATCCTATAACATGAGATGTGAAATCCAAATCATTCCCTTTCCAAACCTGAGACCCTTCCTATAGCTTGAGATGTGATATCAAACTCCTTCCCATTCAATGTGATATCCAACTTCTTCCCATTCCAATCCTGAGACCCTTCCTATACCATGAGATGTGGTATATATTTCAATGCTTCTAATACCAAACCTGAGACCCGTCCTAAAACATGAGATGTGAGATCCAAATCCTTCCCCTTCCAAACCTGAGACCTTTCCTTTAGCATGAGATGTGATATCTTAATGCTTCTAAAACCAAACCTGAGAACCATCCTATAACATGTGAACTCCAAATCCTTCCCTTTCCAAACCTGAGACCCTTCCGATAGCATGAGATGTGATATCTCAATGCTACTAAAACCAAACATGAGAACCATCCTATAACATGAGATGTGAAATCCAAATCCTTCCCTTTCCAAACCTGAGACCCTTCCTATAGCTTGAGATGTGATATCAAACTCCTTCCCATTCCAATCCTGAGATAGCTTGAGATGTGATAGCCAACTCCTTCCCATTCCAATCCTGAGACCCTTCCTATACCATGAGATGTGATATCTCAATGCTTCTAATACCAAACCTGAGACCCGTCCTAAAACATGAGATGTGAGATCCAAATCCTTCCCCTTCCAAACCTGAGACCCTTCCTATAGCTTGAGATGTGATATCAAACTCCTTCCCATTCCAATCCCGAGATAGCTTGAGATGTGATATCCAACTCCATCCCATTCCAATCCTGAGACCCTTCCGATAGCATGAGATGTGATAGCTCAATGCTTCTAATATCAAAACTGAGACCCTCCCTATAGTATGAGATGTGATATCTAAGTCCTTCCCATTCCTATCCTGAGACCCTTCCGATAGCAGAGATGTGATATCTCAATGCTTATACCAAACCTGATGACCCATCCTATGGCATTAGATGTGATATCCAACTCCTTCCCATTGCAATCCTGAGTTCCTTCCTATAGCATGAGATGTGATATCTCAATGCTTCTATCAAACCTGAGACCCTTCCTTTAGCATGAGATGTGATATCCAACTCCTTGCCATTCCAATCCTGAGACCCTTCCTATAACATGAGACGTGATATCCAACTCCTTCCCATTCCAATCCTGAGACTCCTCCTATAGCATGAGATGTGATATCTCAATGCTTCTAATACCAAACATGGGACCCGCCCTATAACATGAGATATGATATCCAAATCCTTCCCCTTCCAAACCTGAGACCCTTCCTTTAGCATGAGATGTGATATCCAAATCCTTCCCATTACAATCCTGAAACCCTTCCTATAGCATGAGATGTGATAGCTCAATGTTTCTAATAAAAAACCTGAGACCCTTCCTATAGCAAGAGATGTGATATCCAAATCCTTCCCATTCCAATCCTGAGACCCTTCCTATAACGAGATGTGATATCCAACTCCTTCCCATTCCAACCTGAGACACTTCCTATAGCATGAGAAGGGATATCCAAATCCTTCCCATTCCAATCCTGAGATCCTTCCTATAACATGATGTGATATCCAATTCCTTCCCATTCCAAACCTGAGACCCTTCCTATTGGATGAGATGTGATATCCAACTCCTTCCCATTCCAATCCTGAGACTCCTCCTATAGCATGAGATGTGATATCTCAATGCTTCTAATACCAAACCTGGGACCCGCCCTATAACATGAGATATGATATCCAAATTCTTCCCCTTCCAAACCTGAGACCCTTCCTTTAGCATGAGATGTGATATCCAAATCCTTCCCATTCCAATCCCGAAACCCTTCCTATAGCATGAGATGTGATAGCTCAATGTTTCTAATAAAAAACCTGAGACCCTTCCTATAGCAAGAGATGTGATATCCAAATCCTTCCCATTCCAATCCTGAGACCCTTCCTATAACGAGATGTGATATCCAACTCCTTCCCATTCCAACCTGAGACACTTCCTATAGCATGAGAAGGGATATCCAAATCCTTCCCATTCCAATCCTGAGATCCTTCCTATAACATGATGTGATATCCAATTCCTTCCCATTTCAAACCTGAGACCCTTCCTATTGGATGAGCTGTGATATCCAACTCCTTCCCATTCCAATCCTGAGACCCTTCCTATACCATGAGATGTGATATCTCAATGCTTCTAATACCAAACCTGGGACCCGCCCTATAACATGAGATATGATATCCAAATCCTTCCCCTTCCAAACCTGAGACCCTTCCTTTAGCATGAGATGTGATATCCAAATCCTTCCCATTCCAATCCTGAAACCCTTCCTATAGCATGAGATGTGATAGCTCAATGTTTCTAATAAACAACCTGAGACCCTTCCTATAGCAAGAGATGTGATATCCAAATCCTTCCCATTCCAATCCTGAGACCCTTCCTATAACGAGATGTGATATCCAACGCCTTCCCATTCCAACCTGAGACACTTCCTATAGCATGAGAATGGATATCCAAATCCTTCCCATTCCAATCCTGAGATCCTTCCTATACCATGATGTGATATCCAATTCCTTCCCATTCCAAACCTGAGACCCTTCCTATTGGATGAGATGTGATATCCAACTCCTTCCCATTCCAATCCTGAGACCCTTCCTATACCATGAGATGTGATATCTCAATGCTTCTAATACCAAATCTGGGACCCGCCCTATAACATGAGATATGATATCCAAATCCTTCCCCTTCCAAACCTGAGACCCTTCCTTTAGCATGAGATGTGATATCCAAATCCTTCCCATTCCAATCCTGAAACCCTTCCTATAGCATGAGATGTGATATCTCAATGTTTCTAATAAAAAACCGGAGACCCTTCCTATAGCAAGAGATGTGATATCCAAATCCTTCCCATTTCAATCTTGAGACCCTTCCTATAGCATGAGATGTGATATCCAACTCCTTCCCATTCCAACCTGAGACCCTTCCTATAGCATGAGAAGGGATATCCAACTCCTTCCCAATCCAATCCTGAGACCCTTCCGATAGCAGAGATGTGATATCTCAATGCTTATACCAAACCTGAGACCCTACCTTTAGTATGATGTGATATCCAAATCCTTCACATTCCAATCCTGAGACCCTTCCTATAGCATGAGATGTGATATCTCAATGCTTCTAATACCAAACCTGAGATCCTTCCTATAACATGAGATGTGATATCCACCTCCTTCCCATTCCAAACCTGAGACCCTTCCAATAGCATGAGATTTGATATCTCAATGCTTCTAAAAACAAACATGAGAACCATCCTATAACGAGATGTGAAATCCCAATCCTTCCCTTCCCAAACCTGAGACCCTTCCTATAGCTCGAGATGTGATATCAAACTCCTTCCCATTCCAATCCTGAGATAGCTTGAGATGTGATATCCAACTCCTTCCCATTCCAATCCTGAGACCCTTATTATACCATGAGATGTGATATCTCAAGGCTTCTAATACCAAACCTGAGACCCGTCCTAAAACATGAGATGTGAGATCCAAATCCTTCCCCTTCCAAACCTGAGACCTTTCCTTTAGCATATGTGATATCCAACTCCTTCCCATTCCAATCCTGAGACCCTTCCGATAGCATGAGATGTGATATCTCAATGCTTCTAATATCAAACCTGAGACCCTCCCTATAGCATGAGATGTGATATCCAACTCCTTCCCATTCCAATCCTGAGACTCTTCCTATAGCATGAGATGTGATATCTCGATGCTTCTAATACCAAACCTGGGACCCGTCCTATAACATGAGATGTGATATCCAAATCCTTCCCCTTCCAAACCTGAGACCCTTCCTTTAGCATGAGATGTGATATCCAAATCCTTCCCATTCCAATCCTGAAACCCTTCCTATAGCATGAGATGTGATAGCTCAATGTTTCTAATAAAAAACCTGAGACCCTTCCTATAGCAAGAGATGTGATATCCAAATCCTTCCCATTCCAATCCTGAGACCCTTCCTATAACGAGATGTGATATCCAACTCCTTCCCATTCCAACCTGAGACACTTCCTATAGCATGAGAAGGGATATCCAAATCCTTCCCATTCCAATCCTGAGATCCTTCCTATAACATGATGTGATATCCAATTCCTTCACATTCCAAACCTGAGACCCTTCCTATTGGATTAGATGTAATATCCAACTCCTTCCCATTCCAATCCTGAGACCCTTCCTATAACATATGATGTGATGTCTCAATGCTTCTAATACCAAACCTGAGATCCTTCCTATGGCATGAGATGTCATATAAAGCTCCTTCCCATTCCATTCCTGAGACCCTTCCTATAGCATGAGATGTGATATCCAACTCCTTCCCATTCCAATCCTGAGACCCTTCCTATAGCATGAGATGTGATATCTCAATGCTTCTAATACCAAACCTGAGATCCTTCCTATAACATGAGATGTGATATCCAAATCCTTCCCATTCCAACCTGAGACCCTTCCGATAGCATGAGATGTGATATCCCAATGCTTCTACCAAACCTGAGACCCATACTATGGCATGAGATGTGATATCAAACTCCTTCCCATTCCAATCCTGAGACCCTTCCTATAGCTTGAGATGGGATATCCAACTCCTTCCCATTCCAATTCTGAGACCCTTCCTATACCATGAGACTTGATATCGCAATGCTTCTAATACCAAACCTGAGACCCGTCCTATAACATGAGATGTGATATCCAAATCCTTCCCCTTCCAAACCTTAGACCCTTCCTTTATCATGGTATGTGATATCAAACTCCTTCACATTCCAATCCTGAGACCCTTCCGATATCATGAGATTTTTTATCTCAAAGCTTCTGATATCAAACTTGAGACCCTCCCTATAGCATGAGATGTGACATCCAAGTCCTTCCCATTCCAATCCTGAGACGCTTCCTATAGCATGAGATGTGATATCTCAATGCTTCTAATACCAAGCCTGAGACCCTTCCTTTAACATGAGAAGGGATATCCAACTCCTTCCCATTCCAATCCTGAGACTCTTCCGATAGCAGAGATGTGATATCTCAATGCTTATACCAAACCTGAGATCCTTCCTATGGCATGAGATGTCATATAAAATACCTTCCCATTCCATTCCTGAGACCCTTCCTATAGCATGAGATGTGATATCCAACTCCTTCCCATTCCAATCCTGAGACCCTTCCTATAGCATGAGATGTGATATCTCAATGCTTCTAATACCAAACCTGAGATCCTTCCTATAACATGAGATGTGATATCCAAATCCTTCCCATTCCAACCTGAGACCCTTCCGATAGCATGAGATGTGATATCCCAATGCTTCTACCAAACCTGAGACCCTTCCTATAGCTTGAGATGTGATATCCAACTCCTTCCCATTCCAATTCTGAGACCCTCCTATACCATGAGACTTGATATCGCAATGCTTCTAATACCAAACCTGACACTCGTCCTATAACATGAGATATGATATCCAAATCCTTCCCCTTCCAAACCTTAGACCCTTCCTTTATCATGAGATGTGATATCCAACTCCTTCACATTCCAATCCTGAGACCCTTCCGATATCATGAGATTTGTTATCTCAAAGCTTCTGATATCAAACTTGAGACCCTCACTATAGCATGAGATGTGACATCCAAGTCCTTCCCATTCCAATCCTGAGACGCTTCCTATAGCATGAGATGTGATATCTCAATGCTTCTAATACCAAACCTGAGATCCTTCCTATAACATGAGATGTGATATCCAACTCCTTCCCATTCCAAACCTGAGACCCTTCCGATAGCGTGATATCTCAATGCTTCAAAAACCAAACATGAGAACCATCCTATAACATGAGATGTGAAATCCAAATCCTTCCCTTCCCAAACATGAGACTCTTCTTATAGCATGAGATGTGATATCTCAATGCTTCTACCAAACCTGAAACCCTTCCTATAGCATGAGATGTGATATCAAACTCCTTCCCATTCAATGTGATATCCAACTCTGTCCCATTCCAATCCTGAGACCCTTCCTATACCATGAGATGTGATATTTCAATGCTTCTAATACCAAACCTGAGACCGGTCCTAAAACATGAGATGTGAGATCCAAATCCTTCCCCTTCCAAACCTGAGACCCTTCCTATAGCATGAGATGTTATATCTTAATGCTTCTAAAACCAAACCTGAGAACCATCCTATAACATGTGAAATCCAAATCCTTCCCTTTCCAAACCTGAGACCCTTCCGATAGCATGATATGTGATATCTCAATGCTACTAAAACCAAACATGAGAACCATCCTATAACATGAGATGTGAAATCCAAATCCTTCCCTTTCCAAACCTGAGACCCTTCCTATAGCTTGAGATGTGATATCAAACTCCTTCCCATTCCAATCCTGAGATAGCTTGAGATGTGATAGCCAACTCCTTCCCATTCCAATCCTGAGACCCTTCCTATACCATGAGATGTAATATCTCAATGCTTCTAATACCAAACCTGAGACCCGTCCTAAAACATGAGATGTGAGATCCAAATCCTTCCCCTTCCAAACCTAAGACCCTTCCTATTGCTTGAGATGTGATATCAAACTCCTTCCCATTCCAATCCTGAGATAGCTTGAGATGTGATATCCAACTCCATCCCATTCCAATCCTGAGACCCTTCCGATAGCATGAGATGTGATAGCTCAATGCTTCTAATATCAAAACTGAGACCCTCCCTATAGTATGAGATGTGATATCTAAGTCCTTCCCATTCCTATCCTGAGACCCTTCCGATAGCAGAGATGTGATATCTCAATGCTTATACCAAACCTGATAACCCTTCCTATGGCATGAGATGTGATATCCAACTCCTTCCCATTCCAATCCTGAGTTCCTTCCTATAGCATGAGATGTGATATCTCAATGCTTCTATCAAACCTTAGGCCCTTCCTTTAGCATGAGATGTGATATCCAACTCCTTGCCATTCCAATCCTGAGACCCTTCCTATAACATGAGACGTGATATCCAAATCCTTCCCATTCCAATCCTGAGTTCCTTCCTATAGCATGAGATGTGATATCTCAATGCTTCTAATACCAAACCTGAGATCCTTCCTATAACATGAGATGTGATATCCAACTCCTTCCCATTCCAAACCTGAGACCCTTCCGATAGCATGAGATGTGATATCTCAATGCTTCAAAAACCAAACATGAGAACCATCCTATAACATGAGATGTGAAATCCAAATCCTTCCCTTCCCAAACCTGAGACTCTTCCTATAGCATGAGATGTGATATCTCAATGCTTCTACCAAACCTGAAACCCTTCCTATTGCATGAGATGTGATATCCAACTCCTTCCCATTCCAATCCTGAGACACTTCCTATAGCATGAGATGTGATATCACAATGCTTCTAATACCAAACCTGAGACCCCTCCTATAACATGAGATGTGATATCCAAATCCTTCCCCTTCCAAACCTGAGACCCTTCCTTTAGCTGAGATGTGATATCCAGCTCCTCCCATTCCAATCCTGAGACCCTTCCGATAGCATGAGATGTGATATCTCAATGCTTCTGATATCAAAACTGAGACCCTCCCTATAGCATGAGATGTGATATCTAAGTCCTTCCCATTCCAATCCTGAGACCCTTCCGATAGCAGAGATGTGATATTTCAATGCTTATACCAAACCTGAGACCCTTCCTATAGCATGAGATGTGATATCCAACTCCTTCCGATTCCAATCCTGAGACCCTTCCTATAGCATGAGATGTGATATCGCAATGCTTCTACCAAAACTGAGACCCTTCCTTTAGCATGAGATGTGATATCCAAATCCTTCCCCTTCCAAACCTTAGACCCTTCCTTTATCACGGTATGTGATATCAAACTCCTTCACATTCCAATCCTGAGACCCTTCCGATATCATGAGATTTTTTATCTCAAAGCTTCTGATATCAAACTTGAGACCCTCCCTATAGCATGAGATGTGACATCCAAGTCCTTCCCAATCCAATCCTGAGACGCTTCCTATAGCATGAGATGTGATATCTCAATGCTTCTAATACCAAGCCTGAGACCCTTCCTATAACATGAGATGGGATATCCAACTCCTTCCCATTCCAATCCTGAGACTCTTCCGATAGCAGAGATGTGATATCTCAATGCTTATACCAAACCTGAGATCCTTCCTATGGCATGAGATGTCATATAAAATACCTTCCCATTCCATTCCTGAGACCCTTCCTATAGCATGAGATGTGATATCCAACTCCTTCCCATTCCAATCCTGAGACCCTTCCTATAGCATGAGATGTGATATCTCAATGCTTCTAATACCAAACCTGAGATCCTTCCTATAACATGAGATGTGATATCCAAATCCTTCCCATTCCAACCTGAGACCCTTCCGATAGCATGAGATGTGATATCCCAATGCTTCTACCAAACCTGAGACCCTTCCTATAGCTTGAGATGTGATATCCAACTCCTTCCCATTCCAATTCTGAGACCCTCCTATACCATGAGACTTGATATCGCAATGCTTCTAATACCAAACCTGACACTTGTCCTATAACATGAGATATGATATCCAAATCCTTCCCCTTCCAAACCTTAGACCCTTCCTTTATCATGAGATGTGATATCCAACTCCTTCACATTCCAATCCTGAGACACTTCCGATATCATGAGATTTGTTATCTCAAAGCTTCTGATATCAAACTTGAGACCCTCCCTATAGCATGAGATGTGACATCCAAGTCCTTCCCATTCCAATCCTGAGACGCTTCCTATAGCATGAGATGTGATATCTCAATGCTTCTAATACCAAACCTGAGATCCTTCCTATAACATGAGATGTGATATCCAACTCCTTCCCATTCCAAACCTGAGACCCTTCCGATAGCATGAGATGTGATATCTCAATGCTTCTAATACCAAACCTGAGATCCTTCCTATAACATGAGATGTGATATCCAACTCCTTCCCATTCCAAACCTGAGACCCTTCCGATAGCATGAGATGTGATATCTCAATGCTTCTAATACCAAACCTGAGATCCTTCCTATAACATGAGATGTGATATCCAACTCCTTCCCATTCCAAACCTGAGACCCTTCCGATAGCATGAGATGTGATATCTCAATGCTTCTACCAAACCTGAAACCCTTCCTATAGCATGAGATGTGATATCAAACTCCTTCCCATTCAATGTGATATCCAACTCTGTCCCATTCCAATCCTGAGACCCTTCCTATACCATGAGATGTGATATTTCAATGCTTCTAATACCAAACCTGAGACCGGTCCTAAAACATGAGATGTGAGATCCAAATCCTTCCCCTTCCAAACCTGAGACCCTTCCTATAGCATGAGATGTTATATCTTAATGCTTCTAAAACCAAACCTGAGAACCATCCTATAACATGTGAAATCCAAATCCTTCCCTTTCCAAACCTGAGACCCTTCCGATAGCATGATATGTGATATCTCAATGCTACTAAAACCAAACATGAGAACCATCCTATAACATGAGATGTGAAATCCAAATCCTTCCCTTTCCAAACCTGAGACCCTTCCTATAGCTTGAGATGTGATATCAAACTCCTTCCGATTCCAATCCTGAGATAGCTTGAGATGTGATAGCCAACTCCTTCCCATTCCAATCCTGAGACCCTTCCTATACCATGAGATGTGATATCTCAATGCTTCTAATACCAAACCTGAGACCCGTCCTAAAACATGAGATGTGAGATCCAAATCCTTCCCCTTCCAAACCTAAGACCCTTCCTATAGCTTGAGATGTGATATCAAACTCCTTCCCATTCCAATCCTGAGATAGCTTGAGATGTGATATCCAACTCCATCCCATTCCAATCCTGAGACCCTTCCGATAGCATGAGATGTGATAGCTCAATGCTTCTAATATCAAAACTGAGACCCTCCCTATAGTATGAGATGTGATATCTAAGTCCTTCCCATTCCTATCCTGAGACCCTTCCGATAGCAGAGATGTGATATCTCAATGCTTATACCAAACCTGATAACCCTTCCTATGGCATGAGATGTGATATCCAACTCCTTCCCATTCCAATCCTGAGTTCCTTCCTATAGCATGAGATGTGATATCTCAATGCTTCTAATACCAAACCTGAGATCCTTCCTATAACATGAGATGTGATATCCAACTCCTTCCCATTCCAAACCTGAGACCCTTCCGATAGCATGAGATGTGATATCTCAATGCTTCAAAAACCAAACATGAGAACCATCCTATAACATGAGATGTGAAATCCAAATCCTTCCCTTCCCAAACCTGAGACTCTTCCTATAGCATGAGATGTGATATCTCAATGCTTCTACCAAACCTGAAACCCTTCCTATTGCATGAGATGTGATATCCAACTCCTTCCCATTCCAATCCTGAGACACTTCCTATAGCATGAGATGTGATATCACAATGCTTCTAATACCAAACCTGAGACCCCTCCTATAACATGAGATGTGATATCCAAATCCTTCCCCTTCCAAACCTGAGACCCTTCCTTTAGCTGAGATGTGATATCCAGCTCCTCCCATTCCAATCCTGAGACCCTTCCGATAGCATGAGATGTGATATCTCAATGCTTCTGATATCAAAACTGAGACCCTCCCTATAGCATGAGATGTGATATCTAAGTCCTTCCCATTCCAATCCTGAGACCCTTCCGATAGCAGAGATGTGATATTTCAATGCTTATACCAAACCTGAGACCCTTCCTATAGCATGAGATGTGATATCCAACTCCTTCCGATTCCAATCCTGAGACCCTTCCTATAGCATGAGATGTGATATCGCAATGCTTCTACCAAAACTGAGACCCTTCCTTTAGCATGAGATGTGATATTCAACTCCTTCCCATTCCAATCATGAGACCCTTCCTATAGCATGAGATGTGATATCTCAATGCTTCTAATACCAAACCTGAGATCCTTCCTATAACATGAGAAGTGATATCCAACTCCTTCCCATTCCAATCATGAGACCCTTCCTATAGCATGAGATGTGATATCTCAAAGCTTCTAATACCAAACCTGAGATCCTTCCTATAGCATGAGATGTGATATCTCAATGCTTCTAATACCAAACCTGAGACCCTTTCTATAACATGAAATGTGATATCCAACTCCTTCCCATTCCAACCTTAGACCCTGCCTATAGCATGTGATGTGATATCCCAATGCTTCTACAAAACCTGAGACCCATACCATGGCATGAGATGTGATATCGAACTCCTTCCCATTCCAATCCTGAGACCCTTTCTATAGCTTGATATGTGATATCCAACTCCTTCCCATTCCAATTCTGAGACCCGTCCTATACCATGAGACTTGATATCTCAATGCTTCTAATATCAAACCTGAGACCGGTCCTATAACATGAGATGTGATACCCAAATCATTCCCCTTTCCAAACCTGAGACCCTTCCTATAGCATGAGATGTGATATCTCAATGCTTCTAATACCAAACCTGAGACCCTTCCTATAACGAGATGGGATATCCAACTCCTTCCCATTCCAATCCTGAGACCCTTCCGATAGCAGAGATGTGATATCTCACTGCTTATACCAAACCTGAGACCCTTCCTATGGCATGAGATGTCATATACAACTCCTTCCCATTCCAAACCTGAGACCCTTCCGATAGCATGAGATGTGATATCTCAATGCTTCTAAAACCAAACATGAGAACCATCCTATAACATGAGATGTGAAATCCAAATCATTCCCTTTCCAAACCTGAGACCCTTCCTATAGCTTGAGATGTGATATCAAACTCCTTCCCATTCAATGTGATATCCAACTCCTTCCCATTCCAATCCTGAGACCCTTCCTATACCATGAGATGTGATATTTCAATGCTTCTAATACCAAACCTGAGACCCGTCCTAAAACATGAGATGTGAGATTCACAGGACTTGGATATCATATCTCATTCTATAGGAAGGCTCTCAGGGTTGGAAGGGGAAGGAGTTGGATATCACATTTCATGTTAGAGGTAGGATCTCAGGTTTGGTATTAGAGGCATTGAGATATCACATCTCATGCCATCAGAAGGGTCTCAGGATTGGAATGGGAAGGAGTTAGATATCACATCTCATGCTAAAGGGAGGGTCTAAGGTTTGGAAGGGGAAGGATTTGGATATCACATCTCATGTTATAGGAAGGATCTCAGGTTTGGTATTAGAAGCATTGAGATATCACATCTCATGCTATCGGAAGGGTCTCAGGTTTGGTATAAGCATTGAGATATCACATCTCTGCTATCGGAAGGGTCTCAGGTTTGGAATGGGAAGGAGTTGGATATCACATCTCATGTTATAGGAAGGATCTCAGGTTTGGTATTAGAAGCATTGAGATATCACATCTCATGCTATAGGAAGGGTCTCCGGATTGGAATGTGAAGGATTTGGATATCACATCTCATGTTATAGGAAGGGTCTCAGGATTGGAATGGCAAGGAGTTGGATATCACATCTCATGCTAAAGGAAGGGTCTCAGTTTTGATAGAAGCATTGAGATATCACATCTCATGCTATAGGAAGGAACTCAGGATTGGAATGGGAAGGAGTTGGATATCACGTCTCATGTTATAGGAAGGGTCTCAGGATTGGAATGGCAAGGAGTTGGATACCACATCTCATGCTAAAGGAAGGGTCTCAGGTTTGATAGAAGCATTGAGATATCACATCTCATGCTATAGGAAGGAACTCAGGATTGGAATGGGAAGGAGTTGGATATCACATCTCATGCCATAGGAAGGGTTATCAGGTTTGGTATAAGCATTGAGATATCACATCTCTGCTATCGGAAGGGTCTCAGGATAGGAATGGGAAGGACTTAGATATCACATCTCATACTATAGGGAGGGTCTCAGTTTTGATATTAGAAGCATTGAGCTATCACATCTCATGCTATCGGAAGGGTCTCAGGATTGGAATGGGATGGAGTTGGATATCACATCTCAAGCTATCTCAGGATTGGAATGGGAAGGAGTTTGATATCACATCTCAAGCTATACGAAGGGTCTCAGGTTTGGAGGGGGAAGGATTTGGATCTCACATCTCATGTTTTAGGACGGGTCTCAGGTTTGGTATTAGAAGCATTGAGATATCACATCTCATGGTATAGGAAGGGTCTCAGGATTGGAATGGGAAGGAGTTGGCTATCACATCTCAAGCTATCTCAGTATTGGAATGGGAAGGAGTTTGATATCACATCTCAAGCTATAGGAAGGGTCTCAGGTTTGGAAAGGGAAGGATTAGGATTTCACATCTCATGTTATAGGATGGTTCTCATGTTTGGTTTTAGTAGCATTGAGATATCACATCTCATGCTATCGGAAGGGTCTCAGGTTTGGAAAGGGAAGGATTTGGATTTCACATGTTATAGGATGTTTCTCAGGTTTGGTTTTAGAAGCATTAAGATATAACATCTCATGCTATAGGAAGGGTCTCAGGTTTGGAAGGGGAAGGATTTGGATCTCACATCTCATGTTTTAGGACCGGTCTCAGGTTTGGTATTAGAAGCATTGAAATATCACATCTCATGGTATAGGAAGGGTCTCAGGATTGGAATGGGACAGAGTTGGATATCACATTGAATGGGAAGGAGTTTGATATCACATCTCATGCTATAGGAAGGGTTTCAGGTTTGGTAGAAGCATTGAGATATCACATCTCATGCCAAAGGAAGAGTCTCAGGTTTGGGAAGGGAAGGATTTGGATTTCACATCTCATGTTATAGGATGGTTCTCATGTTTGGTTTTTGAAGCATTGAGATATCACATCTCATGCTATCGGAAGGGTCTCAGGTTTGGAATGGGAAGGAGTTTGATATCACATCTCATGTTATAGGAAGGATCTCAGGTTTGGTATTAGAAGCATTGAGATATCACATCTCATGCTATAGGAAGGGTCTCAGGATTGGAATCGGAAGGAGTTGTATATGACATCTCATGCCATAGGAAGGGTCTCAGGTTTGGTATAAGCATTGAGATATCACATCTCTGCTATCGGAAGGGTCTCAGGATTGGAATGGGAAGGAGTTGGATATCCCATCTCATGTTGTAGGAAGGGTCTCATGTTTGGTATTAGAAGCATTGAGATATCACATCTCATGCTATAGGAAGGGTCTCAGGATTGGAATGGGAAGGACTTGGATGTCACATCTCATGCTATAGGGAGGGTCTCAAGTTTGATATCAGAAGCTTTGAGATAACAAATCTCATGATATCGGAAGGGTCTCAGGATTGGAATATGAAGGAGTTGGATATCACATCTCATGATAAAGGAAGGGTCTAAGGTTTGGAAGGGGAAGGATTTGGATATCACATCTCATGTTATAGGAAGGATCTCAGGTTTGGTATTAGAAGCATTGAGATATCACATCTCATGCTATAGGACGCGTCTCAGGATTGGAATGGGAAGGACTTGGATGTCAAATCTCATGCTATAGGGAGGGTCTCAAGTTTGATATCAGAAGCTTTCAGATAACAAATCTCATGATATCGGAAGGGACTCAGGATTGGAATGTGAAGGAGTTGGATATCACATCTCATGATAAAGGAAGGGTCTAAGGTTTGGAAGGGGAAGGATTTGGATATCACATCTCATGTTATAGGACGGGTCTCAGGTTTGGTATTAGAAGCATTGCGATATCAAGTCTCATGGTATAGGAGGGTCTCAGAATTGGAATGGGAAGGAGTTGGATATCACATCTCATGTAATAGGAAGGATCTCAGGTTTGGTATTAGAAGCATTGAGATATCACATCTCATGCTATAGGAAGGGTCTCAGGAATGGAATGGGAAGGAGTTTTATATGACATCTCATGCCATAGGAAGGATCTCAGGTTTGGTATAAGCATTGAGATATCACATCTCTGCTATCGGAAGAGTCTCAGGATTGAAATGGGAAGGAGTTGGATATCCCATCTCATGTTATAGGAAGGATCTCAGGTTTGGTATTAGAAGCATTGAGATATCACATCTCATGCTATAGGAAGCATCTCAGGATTGGAATGGCAAGGAGTTGGATATCACATCTCATGCTAAAGGAAGGGTCTCAGGTTTGATAGAAGCATTGAGATATCACATCTCATGCTATAGGAAGGAACTCAGGATTGGAATGGGAAGGAGTTGGATATCACATCTCATGCCATAGGAAGGGTTATCAGGTTTGGTATAAGCATTGAGATATCACATCTCATGCTATAGGAAGCGTCTCAGGATTGGAATGGGAAGGACTTGGATGTCACATCTCATGCTATAGGGAGGGTCTCAAGTTTGATATCAGAAGCTTTGGGATAAAAAATCTCATGATATCGGAAGGGTCTCAGGATTGGAATGTGAAGGAGTTTGATATCACATATCATGATAAAGGAAGGGTCTAAGGTTTGGAAGGGGAAGGATTTGGATATCACATCTCATGTTATAGGACGGGTCTCAGGTTTGGTATTAGAAGCATTGCGATATCAAGTCTCATGGTATAGGAAGGGTCTCAGAATTGGAATGGGAAGGAGTTGGATATCACATCTCAAGCTATAGGAAGGGTCTCAGGATTGGAATGGGAAGGAGTTTGATATCACATCTCATGCCATAGTATGGGTCTCAGGTTTGGTAGAAGCATTGGGATATCACATCTCATGCTATCGGAAGGGTCTCAGGTTGGAATGGGAAGGATTTGGATATCACATCTCATGTTATAGGAAGGATCTCGGGTTTGGTATTAGAAGCATTGAGATATCACATCTCATGCTATAGGAAGGGTCTCAGGATTGGAATGGGAAGGAGTTGAATATCACATCTCATGCTATAGGAAGGGTCTCAGGAATGGAATGGGAAGGAGCTTTATATGACATCTCATGCCATAGGAAGGATCTCAGGTTTGGTATTAGAAGCATTGAGACATCACATCTCATGTTATAGGAAGGGTCTCAGGATTGGAATGGGAAGGAGTTGGATATCACATCTCATCCAATAGGAAGGGTCTCAGGTTTGGAATGGGAAGGAATTGGATATCACATCATGTTATAGGAAGGATCTCAGGTTGGAATGGGAAGGAGTTGGATATCACATCTCGTTATAGGAAGGGTCTCAGGATTGGAATGGGAAGGATTTGGATATCACATCTCTTGCTATAGGAAGGGTCTCAGGTTTTTTATTAGAAACATTGAGCTGTCACATCTCATGCTATAGGAAGGGTTTCAGGATTGGAATGGGAAGGATTTGGATATCACATCTCATGCTAAAGGAAGGGTCTCAGGTTTGTAAGGGGAAGGATTTGGATATCACATCTCATGGTATAGGACGGGTCCCAGGTTTGGTATTAGAAGCATTGAGATATCACATCTCATGCTATAGGAGGAGTCTCAGGATTGGAATGGGAAGGAGTTGGATATCACGTCTCATGTTATAGGAAGGGTCTCAGGATTGGAATGGCAAGGAGTTGGATATCACATCTCATGCTATAGGGAGGGTCTCAGGTTTGATATTAGAAGCATTGAGATATCACATCTCATGCTATCGGAAGGGTCTCAGGATTGGAATGGGAAGGAGTTGGATATCACATATGCTAAAGGAAAGGTCTCAGGTTTGGAAGGGGAAGGATTTGGATCTCACATCTCATGTTTTAGGACGGGTCTCAGGTTTGGTATTAGAAGCCTTGAGATATCACATCTCATGGTATAATAAGGGTCTCAGGATTGGAATGGGAAGGAGTTGGATATCACATCTCAAGCTATCTCAGGATTGGAATGGGAAGGAGTTTGATATCACATCTCGAGCTATAGGAAGGGTCTCAGGTTTGGGAAGGGAAGGATTAGGATTTCACATCTCGTTATAGGATGGTTCTCATGTTTGTTTTTAGAAGCATTGAGATATCAAATCTCATACTATTGGAAGGGTCTCAGGTTTGGAATGGGAAGGAGTTGGATATCACATCTCATTTTATAGGAAGGATCTCAGGTTTGGTATTAGAAGCATTGAGATATCACATCTCATGCTATAGGAAGGGTCTCAGGATTGGAATATGAAGGATTTGGATATCACATCATACTAAAGGTAGGGTCTCAGGTTTGGTATAAGCATTGACATATCAAATCTCTGCTATCGGAAGGGTCTCAGGATTGGATTGGGAAGGAGTTGGATATCCCTTCTCATGCTATAGGAAGGGTCTCAGGTTGGAATGGGAAGGAGTTGGATATCACATCTCATGCTATAGGAAGGGTCTCAAGATTGAAATGGGAAGGATTTGGATATCACATCTCTTGCTATAGGAAGGGTCTCAGGTTTTTTATTAGAAACATTGAGATATCACATCTCATGCTATAGGAAGGGTTTCAGGATTGGAATGGGAAGGATTTGGATATCACATCTCATACTAAAGGAAGGGTCTCAGGTTTGGAAGGGGAAGGATTTGGATATCATATCTCATGTTATAGGGCGGGTCCCAGGTTTGGTATTAGAAGCATTGAGATATCACATCTCATGGTATAGGAAGGGTCTCAGGATTGGAATGGGAAGGAGTTGGATATCACATCTCATCCAATAGGAAGGGTCTCAGGTTTGGAATGGGAAGGGATTGGATATCACATCATGTAATAGGAAGGATCTCAGGATTGGAATGGGAAGGATTTGGATATCCCTTCTCATGCTATAGGAAGTGTCTCAGGTTGGAATGGGAAGGCGTTGGATATCACATCTCGTTATAGGAAGGGTCTCAGGATTGGAATGGGAAGGATTTGGATATCACATCTCTTGCTATAGGAAGGGTCTCAGGTTGTTTATTAGAAACATTGAGCTATCACATCTCATGCTATAGGAAGGGTTTCAGGATTGGAATGGGAAGGATTTGGATATCACATCTCATGCTAAAGGAAGGGTCTCAGGTTTGGAAGGGGAAGGATTTGGATATCATATCTCATGTTATAGGGCGGGTCCCAGGTTTGGTATTAGAAGCATTGAGATATCACATCTCATGGTATAGGAAGGGTCTCAGGATTGGAATGGGAAGGAGTTGGATATCACATCTCATCCAATAGGAAGGGTCTCAGGTTTGGAATGGGAAGGAATTGGATATCACATCATGTTATAGGAAGGATCTCAGGATTGGAATGGGAAGGATTTGAATATCCCTTCTCATGCTATAGGAAGTGTCTCAGGTTGGAATGGGAAGGAGTTGGATATCACATCTCGTTATAGGAAGGGTCTCAGGATTGGAATGGGAAGGATTTGGATATCACATCTCTTGCTATAGGAAGGGTCTCAGGTTTTTTATTAGAAACATTGAGCTATCACATCTCATGCTATAGGAAGGGTTTCAGGATTGGAATGGGAAGGATTTGGATATCACATCTCATGCTAAAGGAAGGGTCTCAGGTTTTGGAAGGGGAAGGATTTGGATATCACATCTCATGTTATAGGACGGGTCCCAGGTTTGGTATTAGAAGCATTGAGATATCACATCTCATGCTATAGGAGGAGTCTCAGGATTGGAATGGGAAGGAGTTGGATATCACATCTCATGTTATAGGAAGGGTCTCAGGATTGGAATGGCAAGGAGAGTGGGCGGATGTGCAGCGCCTCTGCGAGCCTGAACCCCCTGAACCCCCTGGATCTGGGAAGGCGGGAAGCAGCAGCAGCAGCGGCGAGGAGGAGCCCCGAGTCTGCGGAGGAGGAGAAGGCAGCACTTCCGGGGACCGAGACAGGAATACATTAGGTGTTTGGTCATGTTCAGCAAAAGCTACTAAAGTAAAGAAGATATCCCATTTAGTGAGGGTCCGGATGGGAAGGGACTACGAGTCTTTGAGCAAGACGCATTGGAGATAGAAATCGTCCTTCCCCTAATTCAGACACATAAGTCAGAAGAGAGAGGAGATAAGGCATCAAGTTCTGAAAAATTGGAATTTTGCCAGCAAATTAACCATTCACGGTTAGAAAGGACTCCAGTATAGTGAACCCTCGAGTCAGAGAGGGTACATCGTCTTTTCAAAGAAGACGGAAATTTGATAATATGGTTGCATCTTGAACAGAATCGACACAAGACACTACTTGCCCCTGAAGAATGTCCTACATTGTTGTGTGAATGGGACAGAAACTTGTACAAGTTGGGAATCTGATAAATCAAAATGTGCAATAATCAGAATGACATCATGAGTTAAGGAAACTTAGTGTGACTAACCCACATGGGTTTGACTAGACACTGAATTGAATCTTGAACTTGATTTAAGCTGTTTTCACTTGTGTGGGTTTCAGACCAGATTATTTTATGTGATGTGATATGATCATTTTTAATGATGTTTTTTAATGAACTTTGGTTCAACTAATAAAAATTGTATTTTTTTGAGGATCATAGTAATTTCTGACTATTAGACAGGATACCCATGTGTGGTTGGCACTTTTTGGTAACTTCTTTTTGTAGATAACAGATATTGCTCCACGGAGTAAGAAGTTTGCATATCCCCACCTGTGGCTTAGAGCCGTGTTGAGAATAATGAAGGAGTTGGATATCACATCTCATGCTATAGGGAGGGTCTCAGGTTTGATATTAGAAGCATTGAGATATCACATCTCATGCTATCGGAAGGGTCTCAGGATTGGAATGGGAAGGAGTTGGATATCACATATGCTAAAGGAAAGGTCTCAGGTTTGGAAGGGGAATAATTTGGATCTCACATCTCATGTTTTAGGACGGGTCTCAGGTTTGGTATTAGAAGCCTTGAGATATCACATCTCATGGTATAATAAGGGTCTCAGGATTGGAATGGGAAGGAGTTGGATATCACATCTCAAGCTTTCTCAGGATTGGAATGGGAAGGAGTTTGATATCACATCTCGAGCTATAGGAAGGGTCTCAGGTTTGGGAAGGGAAGGATTGGGATTTCACATCTCGTTATAGGATGGTTCTCATGTTTGTTTTTAGAAGCATTGAGATATCAAATCTCATGCTATAGGAAGGATCTCAGGTTTGGTATTAGAAGCATTGAGATATCACATCTCATGCTATAGGAAGGGTCTCAGGATTGGAATGTGAAGGATTTGGATATCACATCATACTAAAGGTAGGGTCTCAGGTTTGGTATAAGCATTGAGATATCACATCTCTGCTATCGGAAGGGTCTCAGGATTGGATTGGGAAGGAGTTGGATATCCCTTCTCATGCTATCGGAAGGGTCTCAGGATTGGATTGGGAAGGAGTTGGATATCACATCTCATGCTATAGGAAGGGTCTCAAGATTGAAATGGGAAGGATTTGGATATCACATCTCTTTCTATAGGAAGGGTCTCAGGTTTTTTATTAGAAACATTGAGATATCACATCTCATGCTATAGGAAGGGTTTCAGGATTGGAATGGGAAGGATTTGGATATCACATACCATGCTAAAGGAAGGGTCTAAGGTTTGGAAGGGGAAGGATTTGGATATCATATCTCATGTTATAGGGCGGGTCCCAGGTTTGGTATTAGAAGCATTGAGATATCACATCTCATGGTATAGGAAGGGTCTCAGGATTGGAATGGGAAGGAGTTGGATATCACATCTCATCCAATAGGAAGGGTCTCATGTTTGGAATGGGAAGGAATTGGATATCACATCATGTTATAGGAAGGATCTCAGGATTGGAATGGGAAGGATTTGGATATCCCTTCTCATGCTATAGGAAGTGTCCCAGGTTGGAATGGGAAGGAGTTGGATATCACATCTCGTTATAGGAAGGGTCTCAGGATTGGAATGGGAAGGATTTGGATATCACATCTCTTGCTATAGGAAGGGTCTCAGGTTTTTTATTAGAAACATTGAGCTATCACATCTCATGCTATAGGAAGGGTTTCAGGATTGTAATGGGAGGATTTGGATATCACATCTCATGCTAAAGGAAGGGTCTCAGGTTTGGAAGGGGAAGGATTTGGATATCATATCTCATGTTATAGGGTGGGTCCCATGTTTGGTATTAGAAGCATTGAGATATCACATCTCATGCTATAGGAGGAGTCTCAGGATTGGAATGGGAAGGAGTTGGATATCACGTCTCATGTTATAGGAAGGGTCTCAGGATTGGAATGGCAAAGAGTTGGATATCACATCTCATGCTAAAGGAAGGGTCTCAGGTTTGATAGAAGCATTGAGATATCACATCTCATGCTATAGGAAGGAACTCAGGATTGCAATGGGAAGGAGTTGGATATCACATCTCATACCATAGGATGGGTCATCAGGTTTGGTATAAGCATTGAGATATCACATCTCTGCTATCGGAAGGGTCTCAGGATAGGAATTGGAAGGACTTAGATATCACATCTCATACTATAGGGAGGGTCTCAGTTTTGATATTAAAAGCATTGAGCTATCACATCTCATGCTATCGGAAGGGTCTCAGGATTGGAATGGGATGGAGTTGGATATCACATCTCAAGCTATCTCGGGATTGGAATGGGAAGGAGTTTGATATCACATCTCAAGCTATAGGAAGGGTCTCAGGTTTGGAAGGGGAAGGATTTGGATCTCACATCTCATGTTTTAGGACGGGTCTCAGGTTTGGTATTAGAAGCATTGAGATATCACATCTCATGGTATAGGAAGGGTCTCAGGATTGGAATGGGAAGGAGTTGGCTATCACATCTCAAGCTATCTCAGGATTGGAATGGGAAGGAGTTTGATATCACATCTCAAGCTATAGGAAGGGTCTCAGGTTTGGAAAGGGAAGGATTCGGATTTCACATCTCATGTTATAGGATGGTTCTCATGTTTGGTTTTAGTAGCATTGAGATATCACATCTCATGCTATCGGAAGGGTCTCAGGTTTGGAAAGGGAAGGATTTGGATTTCACATGTTATAGGATGGTTCTCAGGTTTGGTTTTAGAAGCATTAATATATTACATCTCATGCTATAGGAAGGGTCTCAGGTTTGGAAGGGGAAGGATTTGGATCTCACGTCTCATGTTTTAGGACCGGTCTCAGGTTTGGTATTAGAAGCATTGAAATATCACATCTCATGGTATAGGAAGGGTCTCAGGATTGGAATGGGACAGAGTTGGATATCACATTGAATGGGAAGGAGTTTGATATCACATCTCATGCTATAGGAAGGGTTTCAGGTTTGGTAGAAGCATTGAGATATCACATCTCATGCTATAGGAAGAGTCTCAGGTTTGGGAAGGGAAGGATTTGGATCTCACATCTTATGTTATAGGATGGTTCTCATGTTTGGTTTTTGAAGCATTGAGATATCACATCTCATGATATCGGAAGGGTCTCAGGTTTGGAATGGGAAGGAGTTGGATATCACATCTCATGTTATAGGAAGGATCTCAGGTTTGGTATTAGAAGCATTGAGATATCACATCTCATGCTATAGGAAGCGTCTCAGGATTGGAATGGGAAGGATTTGGATGTCACATCTCATGCTATAGGGAGGGTCTCAAGTTTGATATCAGAAGCTTTGAGATAACAAATCTCATGATATCGGAAGGGTCTCAGGATTGGAATGTGAAGGAGTTGGATATCACATCTCATGATAAAGGAAGGGTCTAAGGTTTGGAAGGGGAAGGATTTGGATATCACATCTCATGTTATAGGACGGGTCTCAGGTTTGGTATTAGAAGCATTGCGATATCAAGTCTCATGGTATAGGAGGGTCTCAGAATTGGAATGGGAAGGAGTTGGATATCACATCTCAAGCTATAGGAAGGGTCTCAGGTTTGGTAGAAGCATTGGGATATCACATCTCATGCTATCGGAAGGGTCTCAGGTTGGAATGGGAAGGATTTGGATATCACATCTCATGTTATAGGAAGGATCTCAGGTTTGGTATTAGAAGCATTGAGATATCACATCTCATGCTATAGGAAGGGTCTCAGGATTGGAATGGAAAGGAGTTGGATATCACATCTCATGCTATAGGAAGGGTCTCAGGAATGGAATGGGAAGGAGTTTTATATGACATCTCATGCCATAGGAAGGATCTCAGGTTTTGTATAAGCATTGAGATATCACATCTCTGCTATCGGAAGAGTTTCAGGATTGGAATGGGAAGGAGTTGGATATCCCATCTCATGTTATAGGAAGGGTCTCAGGTTTGGTATTAGAAGCATTGAGATATCAAATCTCATGCTATAGGAAGCGTCTCAGGATTGGAATGGGAAGGACTTGGATGTCACATCTCATGATATAGGGAGGGTCTCAAGTTTGATATCAGAAGCTTTGAGATAAAAAATCTCATGATATCGGAAGGGTCTCAGGATTGGAATGTGAAGGAGTTTGATATCACATCTCATGATAAAGGAAGGGTCTAAGGTTTGGAAGGGGAAGGATTTGGATATCACATCTCATGTTATAGGACGGGTCTCAGGTTTGGTATTAGAAGCATTGCGATATCAAGTCTCATGGTATAGGAAGGGTCTCAGAATTGGAATGGGAAGGAGTTGGATATCACATCTCAAGCTATAGGAAGGGTCTCAGGATTGGAATGGGAAGGAGTTTGATATCACATCTCATGCCATAGTATGGGTCTCAGGTTTGGTAGAAGCATTGGGATATCAAATCTCATGCTATCGGAAGGGTCTCAGGTTGGAATGGGAAGGATTTGGATATCACATCTCATGTTATAGGAAGGATCTCGGGTTTGGTATTAGAAGCATTGAGATATCACATCTCATGCTATAGGAAGGGTCTCAGGATTGGAATGGGAAGGAGTTGGATATCACATCTCATGCTATAGGAAGGGTCTCAGGATTGGAATGGGAAGGAGCTTTATATGACATCTCATGCCATAGGAAGGATCTCAGGTTTGGTATTAGAAGCATTGAGACATCACATCTCATGTTATAGGAAGGGTCTCAGGATTGGAATGGGAAGGAGTTGGATATCACATCTCATCCAATAGGAAGGGTCTCAGGTTTGGAATGGGAAGGAATTGGATATCACATCATGTTATAGGAAGGATCTCAGGATTGGAATGGGAAGGATTTGGATATCCCTTCTCATGCTATAGGAAGTGTCTCAGGTTGGAATGGGAAGGAGTTGGATATCACATCTCGTTATAGGAAGGGTCTCAAGATTGAAATGGGAAGGATTTGGATATCACATCTCTTGCTATAGGAAGGGTCTCAGGTTTTTTATTAGAAACATTGAGATATCACATCTCATGCTATAGGAAGGGTTTCAGGATTGGAATGGGAAGGATTTAGATATCACATCTCATGCTAAAAGAAGGGTCTCAGGTTTGGAAGGGGAAGGATTTGGATATCATATCTCATGTTATAGGGCGGGTCCCAGGTTTGGTATTAGAAGCATTGAGATATCACATCTCATGGTATAGGAAGGGTCTCAGGATTGGAATGGGAAGGAGTTGGATATCACATCTCATCCAATAGGAAGGGTCTCAGGTTTGGAATGGGAAGGAATTGGATATCACATCATGTTTTAGGAAGGATCTCAGGATTGGAATGGGAAGGATTTGGATATCCCTTCTCATGCTATAGGAAGTGTCTCAGGTTGGAATGGGAAGGCGTTGGATATCACATCTCGTTATAGGAAGGGTCTCAGGATTGGAATGGGAAGGATTTGGATATCACATCTCTTGCTATAGGAAGGGCCTCAGGTTTTTTATTAGAAACATTGAGCTATCACATCTCATGCTATAGGAAGGGTTTCAGGATTGGAATGGGAAGGATTTGGATATCACATCTCATGCTAAAGGAAGGGTCTCAGGTTTGGAAGGGGAAGGATTTGGATATCATATCTCATGTTATAGGACGGGTCCCATGTTTGGTATTAGAAGCATTGAGATATCACATCTCATGCTATAGGAGGAGTCTCAGGATTGGAATGGGACAGAGTTGGATATCATGTCTCATGTTATAGGAAGGGTCTCAGGATTGGAATGGCAAGGAGTTGGATATCACATCTCATGCTAAAGGAAGGGTCTCAGGTTTGATAGAAGCATTGAGATATCACATCTCATGCTATAGGAAGGAACTCAGGATTGCAATGGGAAGGAGTTGGATATCACATCTCATGCCATAGGATGGGTCATCAGGTTTGGTATGAGCATTGAGATATCACATCTCTGCTATCGGAAGGGTCTCAGGTTTGGAAAGGGGAAGGATTTGGGTATCACATCTCATGTTATAGGACGGGTCTCAGGTTTGGTATTAGAAGCATTGCGATATCAAGTCTCATGGTATAGGAAGGGTCTCAGAATTGGAATGGGAAGGAGTTGGATATCACATCTCAAGCTATAGGAAGGGTCTCAGGATTGGAATGGGAAGGAGTTTGATATCACATCTCATGCCATAGTATGGGTCTCAGGTTTGGTAGAAGCATTGGGATATCAAATCTCATGCTATCGGAAGGGTCTCAGGTTGGAATGGGAAGGATTTGGATATCACATCTCATGTTATAGGAAGGATCTCGGGTTTGGTATTAGAAGCATTGAGATATCACATCTCATGCTATAGGAAGGGTCTCAGGATTGGAATGGGAAGGAGTTGGATATCACATCTCATGCTATAGGAAGGGTCTCAGGAATGGAATGGGAAGGAGCTTTATATGACATCTCATGCCATAGGAAGGATCTCAGGTTTGGTATTAGAAGCATTGAGACATCACATCTCATGTTATAGGAAGGGTCTCAGGATTGGAATGGGAAGGAGTTGGATATCACATCTCATCCAATAGGAAGGGTCTCAGGTTTGGAATGGGAAGGAATTGGATATCACATCATGTTATAGGAAGGATCTCAGGATTGGAATGGGAAGGATTTGGATATCCCTTCTCATGCTATAGGAAGTGTCTCAGGTTGGAATGGGAAGGAGTTGGATATCACATCTCGTTATAGGAAGGGTCTCAAGATTGAAATGGGAAGGATTTGGATATCACATCTCTTGCTATAGGAAGGGTCTCAGGTTTTTTATTAGAAACATTGAGATATCACATCTCATGCTATAGGAAGGGTTTCAGGATTGGAATGGGAAGGATTTAGATATCACATCTCATGCTAAAAGAAGGGTCTCAGGTTTGGAAGGGGAAGGATTTGGATATCATATCTCATGTTATAGGGCGGGTCCCAGGTTTGGTATTAGAAGCATTGAGATATCACATCTCATGGTATAGGAAGGGTCTCAGGATTGGAATGGGAAGGAGTTGGATATCACATCTCATCCAATAGGAAGGGTCTCAGGTTTGGAATGGGAAGGAATTGGATATCACATCATGTTTTAGGAAGGATCTCAGGATTGGAATGGGAAGGATTTGGATATCCCTTCTCATGCCATAGGAAGTGTCTCAGGTTGGAATGGGAAGGCGTTGGATATCACATCTCGTTATAGGAAGGGTCTCAGGATTGGAATGGGAAGGATTTGGATATCACATCTCTTGCTATAGGAAGGGCCTCAGGTTTTTTATTAGAAACATTGAGCTATCACATCTCATGCTATAGGAAGGGTTTCAGGATTGGAATGGGAAGGATTTGGATATCATATCTCATGTTATAGGACGGGTCCCATGTTTGGTATTAGAAGCATTGAGATATCACATCTCATGCTATAGGAGGAGTCTCAGGATTGGAATGGGACAGAGTTGGATATCATGTCTCATGTTATAGGAAGGGTCTCAGGATTGGAATGGCAAGGAGTTGGATATCACATCTCATGCTAAAGGAAGGGTCTCAGGTTTGATAGAAGCATTGAGATATCACATCTCATGCTATAGGAAGGAACTCAGGATTGCAATGGGAAGGAGTTGGATATCATATCTCATGTTATAGGACGGGTCCCATGTTTGGTATTAGAAGCATTGAGATATCACATCTCATGCTATAGGAGGAGTCTCAGGATTGGAATGGGACAGAGTTGGATATCATGTCTCATGTTATAGGAAGGGTCTCAGGATTGGAATGGCAAGGAGTTGGATATCACATCTCATGCTAAAGGAAGGGTCTCAGGTTTGATAGAAGCATTGAGATATCACATCTCATGCTATAGGAAGGAACTCAGGATTGCAATGGGAAGGAGTTGGATATCACATCTCATGCCATAGGATGGGTCATCAGGTTTGGTATGAGCATTGAGATATCACATCTCTGCTATCGGAAGGGTCTCAGGTTTGGACTGGGAAGGATTTGGGTATCACATCTCATGTTATAGGACCGGTCTCAGGTTTGGTATTAGAAGCATAGAGATATCAAGTCTCATGGTATAGGACGGGTCTCAGAATTGGAATGGGAAGGAGTTGGATATCACATCTCAAGCTATAGAAAGGGTCTCAGGATTGGAATGGGAAGGAGTTTGATATCACATCTCATGCCATGGTATGGGTCTCAGGTTTTGTAGAAGCATTGGGATATCACATCACATGCTATAGGCAGGGTCTAAGGTTGGAATGGGAAGGAGTTGGATATCACATCTCATGTTATAGGAAGGGTCTCAGGATTGGAATGGGAAGGACTTGGATATCACATCTCATTCTATAGGAAGGCTCTCAGGGTTGGAAGGGGAAGGAGTTGGATATCACATTTCATGTTAGAGGTAGGATCTCAGGTTTGGTATTAGAGGCATTGAGATATCACATCTCTTGCCATCAGAAGGGTCTCAGGATTGGAATGGGAAGGAGTTAGATATCACATCTCATGCTAAAGGGAGGGTCTAAGGTTTGGAAGGGGAAGGATTTGGACATTACATCTCATGTTATAGGAAGGATCTCAGGTTTGGTATTAGAAGCATTGAGATATCACATCTCATGCTATCGGAAGGGTCTCAGGTTTGGTATAAGCATTGAGATATCACATCTCTGCTATCGGAAGGGTCTCAGGATTGGAATGGGAAGGACTTGGATATCACATCTCATGTTATAGGAAGGGTCTCAGGTTTGGTATTAGAAGCATTGAGATATCACATCTCATGCTATAGGAAGGGTCTCAGGAATGGAATGGGAAGGACTTGGATATCACATCTCATGATACAGGAAGGGTCTAAGGTTTGGAAGGGGAAGGATTTGGATATCACATCTCATGTTATTGGACCGGTCTCAGGTTTGGTATTAGAAGCATTGAGATATCAAGTCTCATGGTATAGGACGGGAGTTTGATATCACATCTCATGCCATGGTATGGGTCTCAGGTTTTGTAGAAGCATTGGGATATCACATCTCATGCTATCGGAAGGGTATCAGGATTAGATTTGGAAGGAGTTGGATATCCCATCTCATGCTATAGGAAGGGTCTCAGGATTGGAATGGGAAGGACTTGGATATCACATCTCATGTTGTAGGAAGGCTCTCAGGTTTGGAAAGGGAAGGAGTTGGATATCACATTTCATGTTAGAGGTAGGATCTCAGGTTTGGTATTAGAGGCATTGCGATATCACATCTCATGCTATCAGAAGGGTATCAGGATTGGAATGGGAAGGAGTTGGATATCACATCTCATGCTAAAGGGTGGGTCTCAGGTTTGGAAGGGGAAGGATTTGGATATCACATCTCATGTTATAGGAAGGATCTCAGGTTTGGTATTAGAAGCATTGAGATATCACATCTCATGCTATCGGAAGGATCTCAGGTTTGGTATTAGAAGCTTTGAGATATCACATCTCATGCTATAGGAAGGGTCTCATGATTGGAATGGGAAGGAGTTGGATATCACATCTCATGTTATAGGAAGGATCTCAGGTTTGGTATTAGAAGCATTGAGATATCACATCTCATGCTATAGGAAGGGTCCCATGATTGGAATGGGAAGGAGTTGGATATCACATCTCATGCTAAAGGAAGGGTCTCAGTTTTGGTAGAAGCATTGCGATATCACATCTCATGCTATAGGAAGGGTCTCAGGATTGGAATCGGAAGGAATTGGATATCATATCTCATGCTATAGGAAGGGTCTCAGGTTTGGTATAAGCATTGAAATATCACATCTCTGCTATCGGAAGGGTCTCAGGATTGGAATGGGAAGGACTTAGATATCACATCTCATGCTATAGGGAGGGTCTCAGTTTTGATATCAGAAGCATTGAGATATCACATCTCATGCTATCGGAAGGGTCTCAGGATTGGAATGGGAGGAGCTGGATATCACATCTCATGCTAAAGGAAGGGTCTCAGGTTTGGAAGGGGAAGGATTTGGATATCACATCTCATGTTATAGGAGGGGTCTCAGGTTTGGTATTAGAAGCATTGTGATATCACATCTCATGCTATAGGAAGTGTCTCAGGATTGGAATGGGAAGGAGTTGGATATCACATCTCATGCTATAGGAAGGGTTTCAGGTTTGGTAGAAGCATTGAGATATCACATCTCATGCTATAGGAAGAGTCTCAGGTTTGGGAAGGGAAGAATTTGGATTTCACATCTCATGTTATAGGATGGTTCTATTGTTTGGTTTTTGAAGCATTGAGATATCACATCTCATGCTATCGGAAGGGTCTCGGGTTTGGAATGGGAAGGAGTTGGATATCACATGTCATGTTATAGGAAGGATCTCAGGTTTGGTATTAGAAGCATTGAGATATCACATCTCATGCTATAGGAAGGGTCTCAGTTTTGATAGAAGCATTGAGATATCACATCTCATGCTATAGGAAGGAACTCAGGATTGGAATGGGAAGGAGTTGGATACCACGTCTCATGTTATAGGAAGGGTCTCAGGATTGGAATGGCAAGGAGTTGGATATCACATCTCATGCTAAAGGAAGGGTCTCAGGTTTGATAGAAGCATTGAGATATCACATCTCATGCTATAGGAAGGAACTCAGGATTGGAATGGCAAGGAGTTGGATATCACATCTCATGCCATAGGAAGGGTTATCAGGTTTGGTATAAGCATTGAGATATCACATCTCTGCTATCGGAAGGGTCTCAGGATAGGAATGGGAAGGACTTAGATATCACATCTCATACTATAGGGAGGGTCTCAGTTTTGATACACATCTCTGCTATCGGAAGGGTCTCAGGATTGGAATGGGAAGGAGTTGGATATCCCATCTCATGTTATAGAAAGGGTCTCAGGTTTGGTATTAGAAGCATTGAGATATCACATCTCATGCTATAGGAAGGGTCTCAGGATTGGAATGGGAAGGACTTGGATGTCACATCTCATGCCATAGGGAGGGTCTCAAGTTTGATATTAGAAGCATTGAGAAAACAAATCACATGATATTGGAAGGGTCTCAGGATTGGAATGGGAAGGAGTTGGATATCACATCTCATGATAAAGGAAGGGTCTAAGGTTTGGAAGGGGAAGGTTTTGGATATCACATCTCATGTTATAGGACGAGTCTCAGGTTTGGTATTAGAAGCATTGAGATATCAAGTCTCATGGTATAGGAAGGGTCTCAGAATTGGAATGGGAAGGAGTTGGATATCACATCTCAAGCTATAGGAAGGGTCTCAGGATTGGAATGGGAAGGAGTTTGATATCACATCTCATGCCATAGTATGGGTCTCAGGTTTGGTAGAAGCATTGGGATATCACATCTCATGCTATCAGAAGGGTATCAGGATTGGATTTGGAAGGAGTTGGATATCTCATCTCATGCTATAGGAAGGGTCTCAGGTTGGAATGGGAAGGAGTTGGATATCACATCTCATGTTATAGGAAGGGTCTCAGGATTGGAATGGGAAGGACTTGGATATCATATCTCATGCTATAGGAAGGCTCTCAGGTTTGGAAGGAGACGGAGTTGGATATCACATTTCATGTTAGAGGAAGGATCTCAGGTTTGGTATTAGAGGCATTGAGATATCACATCTCATGCTATAGGAAGGGTCTCAGGATTGGAATGGGAAGGAGTTGGATATCACATCTCAAGCTATAGGAAGGGTCTCAGGTTTGGTATAAGCATTGAGATATCACATCTCATACTATAGGAAGGGTCTCAGGATTGGATTGGGAAGGAGTTGGATATCACATCTCATGTTATAGGAAAGATCTCAGGTTTGGTATTAGAAGCATTGAGACATCACATCTCATATTATAGGAAGGGTCTCAGGATTGGAATGGGAAGAAGTTGGATATCACATCTCATGCTATAGGAAGGGTCTCAGATTTGGTATAAGCATTGAGATATCACATCTCATGCTATAGGAAGGGTCTCAGGATTGGAATGGGAAGGAGTTGTATATGACATCTCATGCCATAGGAAGGGTCTCAGGTTTGGTATAAGCATTGAGATATCACATCTCATGCTATAGGAAGGGTCTCAGGATTGGAATGGGAAGGACTTGGATATCACATCTCATGCTATAGGCAGGGTCTCAGGTTTGGAAAGGGAAGGAGTTGGATATCACATTTCATGTTAGAGGTAGGATCTCAGTTTTGGTATTAGAGGCATTGAGATATCACATCTCATGCTATCAGAAGGGTCTCAGGATTGGAATGGGAAGGAGTTGGATATCACATCTCACGCTAAAGGGAGGGTCTCAGGTTTGGAAGGGGAAGGACTTGGATATCACATCTCATGTTATAGGAAGGATCTCAGGTTTGGTATTAGAAGCATTGAGATATCACATCTCATGCTATCGGAAGTATCTCAGGTTTGGTATTAGAGGCATTGAGATATCACATCTCATGCTATCGGAAGGGCCTCAGGATTGGAATGGGAAGGAGTTGGATATCACATCTCATGCTATAGGAAGGGTCTCAGGTTTGGAACAGGAAGGAGTTGGATATCCCATCTCATTTTATAGGAAGAGTCTGAGGTTTGGTATAAGCATTGAGATATCACATCTCTGCAATCGGAAGTGTCTCAGGATTGGGATGGGAAGGAGTTGGATATCACATCTCATGCTATAGGAAGGGTCTCAGGTCTGGAACGGGAAGGAGTTGGATATCCCATCTCATGTTATAGGACGGGTCTCAGGTTTGGTATTAGAAGCATTGAGATATCACATCGCATGCTGTAGGAAGGGTCTCAGGATTGGAATGGGAAGGAGTTGGATATTACATTCTTGCTATAGGAAGGGTCTCATGTTTGGAATGGGAAGGAGTTGGATATCACATATGCTATAGGAAGGGTCTCAGGTTTGGACTGGGAAGGAGTTGGATATCACATCTCATGCTATAGGAAGGGTCTCAGGTTTGGTATAAGCATTGAGATATCACATCTCTGCTATCGGAAGTGTCTCAGGATTGGAATGGGAAGGAGTTGGATATCCCATCTCATGTTATAGGACGGGTCTCAGGTTTGTTATTAGAATCATTGACATATCATATTGCATGCTGTAGGAAGGGTCTAAGGATTGGAATGGGAAGGACTTGGATATCACATCTCATGCTATAGGTAGGCTCTCAGGTTTGGAAAGGGAAGGAGTTGGATATCACATTTCATGTTAGAGGAAGGATCTCAGGTTTGGTATTAGAGGCATTGAGATATCACATCTCATGCTATAGGAAGGGTCTCAGGATTGGAATGGGAAGGATTTGGAGATCACATCTAATGTTATAGGAAGGATCTCAGGTTTGGTATTAGAAGCATTGAGATATCACATCTCTGCTATCGGAAGGGTCTCAGGATTGGAATGGGAAGGAGTTGGATATCCCATCTCATGTTATAGGAAGAGTCTCAGGTTTGGTATTAGAAGCATTGAGATATCACATCTCATGATATAGGAAGTGTCTCAGGATTGGAATGGGAAGGAGTTTGATATCACATCTCATGCCATGTATGGGTCTCAGGTTTTGTAGAAACATTGGGATATCACATCTCATGCTATCGGAAGGGTATCAGGATTGGATTGGGAAGGAGTTGGATATCCCATCTCAAGCTATAGGAAGGGTCTCAGGTTGGAATGGGAAGGAGTTGGATATCACATCTGATGTTATAGGAAGGGTCTCGGGATTGGAATGGGAAGGACTTGGATATCACATCTCATGCTATAGGAAGGCTCTCAGGTTTGGAAGGGGAAGGAGTTGGATATCACATTTCATGTTAGAGGTAGGATCTCAGGTTTGGAAAAGAGGCATTGAGATATCACATCTCATGCTATAGGAAGGGTCTCAGGATTGGAATGGGAAGGAGTTGGATATCACATCTCATGTTATAGGATAGATCTCAGGTTTGGTATTAGAAGCATTGAGACATCACATCTCATGTTATAGGAAGGGTCTCAGGATTGGAATGGGAAGGACTTGGATATCACATCTCATGCTATAGGAAGGGTCTCAGGTTTGGAACGGGAAGGAGTTGGATATCCCATCTCATGTTATAGGAAGAGTCTCAGGTTTGGTATAAGCATTGAGATATCACATCTCTGCAATCGGAAGTGTCTCAGGATTGGGATGGGAAGGAGTTGGATATCACATCTCATGCTATAGGAAGGGTCTAAGGTTTGTTATAAGCAGTGAGATATCACATCTCATGCTATAGGAAGGGTCTCAGGATTGGAATGGGAAGGTGTTGTATATGACATCTCATGCCGTAGGAAGGGTCTCAGGTTTGGTATAAGCTTTGAGATATCACATCTCTGCTATCGGAAGATTCTCAGGCTTGGAATGGGAAGGAGTTGGATATCCCATCTCATGTTATAGGAAGAGTCTCAGGTTTGGTATTAGAAGCATTGAGATATAACATCTCATGCTATAGGAAGGGTCTCAGGATTGGAATGGGAAGGAGTTGGATATCACATCTCATGCTATAGGAAGGGTCTCAGGTTTGGTATAAGCAGTGAGATATCACATCTCATGCTATAGGAAGGGTCTCAGGATTGGAATGGGAAGGAGTTGGATATCACATCTCATGTTATAGGAAGGATCTCAGGTTTGGTATAAGCATTGAGATATCACATCTCTGCTATCGGAAGGGTCTCAGGATTGGAATGGGAAGGAGTTGGATATTCCCATCTCATGTTATAGGAAGGGTCTCAGGATTGGAATGGGAAGGAGTTGGATATCACATCTCATGCTATAGGAAGGGTCTCAGGTTTGGAACGGGAAGGAGTTGGATATCACATCTCATGTTATAGGAAGAGTCTCAGGTTTGGTGTAAGCATTGAGATATCACATCTCTGCTATCGGAGGTGTCTCAGGATTGGGATGGGAAGGAATTGGATATCACATCTCATGCTATAGGAAGGGTATCAGGTTTGGAACGGGAAGGAGTTGGATATCCCATCTCATGTTATAGGACGGGTCTCAGGTTTGATATTAGAAGCATTGAGATATCACATCGCATGCTGTAGGAAGGGTCTCAGGTTTGGAATGGGAAGGATTTGGATATCACATTTCATGTCATAGGAAGGATCTCAGGTTTGGTATTAGAAGCATTGATATATCACATCTCATGCTATAGGAATGGTCTCAGGATTGGAATGAGTAGGAGTTGGATATTACATTCTTGCTATAAGAAGGGTTTCATGTTTGGAATGGGAAGGAGTTGGATATCACATATGCTATAGGAAGTGTCTAAGGTTTGGAACGGGAATGAGTTGGATATCACATCTCATGTTGTAGGAAGGGTCTCAGGTTTGGTAGAAGCATTGAGATATCACATCTCTGCTATTGGAAGTGGCTCAGGATTGGAATGGGAAGGAGTTGGATATCCCATCTCATGTTATAGGACGGGTCTCTGGTTTGGTATAAGCATTGAGATATCACATCTCATGCTATAGGAAGGGTCTCAGGATTGGAATGGGAAGGATTTGGATATCACATCTCATGCTATAGGAAGGGTCTCAGGTTTGGTATACGCATGGAGATATCACTTCTCATGCTATAGGAAGGGTCTCAGGATTGGAATGGGAAGGAGTTGGATATCACATCTCATGCTATAGGAAGGGTCTCAGGTTTGGTATAAGCATGGAGATATCACTTCTCATGCTATATGAAGGGTCTCAGGATTGGAATGGGAAGGAGTTGGATATCACATCTCATGTTATAGGAAGGATCTCAGGTTTGGTATTAGAAGCATTGAGATATCACATCTCATGCTATCGGAAGGGTCTCAGGATTGGAATGGGAAGGAGTTGGATATCACATCTCATGCTATAGGAAGGGTCTCAGGTTTGGAACGGGAAGGAGTTGGATATCACATCTCATGTTATAGGAAGAGTATCAGGTTTGGTATAAGCATTGAGATATCACATCTCTGCTATCGGAGGTGTCTCAGGATTGGGATGGGAAGGAATTGGATATCACATCTCATGCTATAGGAAGAGTATCAGGTTTGGAACGGGAAGGAGTTGGATATCCCATCTCATGTTATAGGACGGGTCTCAGGTTTGATATTAGAAGCATTGAGATATCACATCTCATGCTGTAGGAAGGGTCTCAGGTTTGGAATGGGAAGGATTTGGATATCACATTTCATGTCATAGGAAGGATCTCAGGTTTGGTATTAGAGGCATTGATATATCACATCTCATGCTATAGGAATGGTCTCAGTATTGGAATGGGTAGGAGTTGGATATTACATTCTTGCTATAGGAAGGGTCTCATGTTTGGAATGGGAAGGAGTTGGATATCACATATGCTATAGGAAGTGTGTCAGGTTTGGAATGGGAATGAGTTGGATATCACATCTCATGTTATAGGAAGGGTCTCAGGTTTGGTATAAGCATTGAGATATCACATCTCTGCTATCGGAAGTGGCTCAGGATTGGAATGGGATGGAGTTGGATATCCCATCTCATGTTATAGGACGGGTCTCTGGTTTGGCATAAGCATTGAGATATCACATCTCATGCTATAGGAAGAGTCTCAGGATTGGAATGGGAAAGATTTGGATATCACATCTCATGCTATAGGAAGGGTCTCAGGTTTGGTATACGCATGGAGATATCACTTCTCATGCTATAGGAAGGGTCTCAGGATTGGAATGGGAAGAAATTGGATATCACATCTCATGCTATAGGAAGGGTCTCAGGTTTGGTATAAGCATGGAGATATCACATCTCATGCTATAGGAAGAGTCTCAGGATTGGAATGGGAAAGATTTGGATATCACTTCTCATGCTATAGGAAGGGTCTCAGGATTGGAATGGGAAGGAGTTGGATATCACATCTCATGTTATAGGAAGGATCTCAGGTTTGGTATTAGAAGTATTGAGATATCATATCTCATGCTATAGGAAGGGTCTCAGGACTGGAATGGGAAGGAGTTGGATATCACATCTCATGCTACAGGAAGGGTCTCAAGTTTGGAATGGGAAGGACTTAGATATCACATATCATGCTATAGGGAGGGTCTCAGTTTTGATATTAGAAGCTTTGAGATATCACATCTCATGCTATCGGAAGTGTCTCAGGATTGGAATGGGAAGGAGCTGGATATCACATCTCATGCTAAAGGAAGGGTCTCAGGTTTGGAACGGGAAGGAGTTGGATATCACATCTCATGTTATAGGAAGGGTCTCAGGTGTGGTATAAGCATTCAGATATCACATCTCTGCTATCGGAAGTGTCTCAGGATTGGAATGGGAAGGAGTTGGATATCCCATCTCATGCTACAGATAGGCTCTCAGGTTTGGAAAGGGAAGGAGTTGGATATCACATCTCATGCTATAGGAAGGGATTCAGGATTGGAATGGGAAGTAGTTGGATATCACATCTCATGCTATAGGAAGGGTCTCAGGTTTGGTATAAGCATTGAGATATCACATCTCATGCTATAGGACGGGTCTCAGGATTGGAATGGAAGGAGTTGGATATCACATCTCATGCTATAGGAAGGGTCTCAGGATTGGAATGGGAAGTAGTTGGATATCACATCTCATGCTATAGGAAGGGTCTCAGGTTTGGTATTAGAAGCATTGAGATATCACATCTCATGCTATAGGAAGGGTCTCAGGATTGGAATGGGAAGGACTTGGATATCACATCTCATGCTATAGATAGGCTCTCAGGTTTGGAAAGGGAAGGAGTTGGATATCACATCTCATGCTATAGGAAGGGTCTCAGGATTGGAATGGGAAGTAGTTGGATATCACATCTCATGCTATAGGAAGGGTCTCAGGTTGGGTATAAGCATTGAGATATCACATCTCATGCTATAGGACGTTTCTCAGGATTGGAATGGAAGGAGTTGGATATCACATCTCATGTTATAGGAAGGATCTCAGGTTTGGTATTAGAAGCATTGAGACATCACATCTCATGCTATAGGAAGGGTCTCAGGATTGGAATGGGAAGGAGTTGTATATGACATCTCATGCCATAGGAAGGGTCTCAGGTTTGGTATAAGCATTGAGATATCACATCTCATGCTATAGGAAGGGTCTCAGGATTGGAATGGGAAGGACTTGGATATCACATCTCATGCTATAGGCAGGGTCTCAGGTTTGGAAAGGGAAGGAGTTGGATATCACATTTCATGTTAGAGGTAGGATCTCAGGTTTGGTATTAGAGGCATTGAGATATCACATCTCATGCTATCAGAAGGGTCTCAGGATTGGAAGGGGAAGGAGTTGGATATCACATCTCATGCTAAAGGGAGGGTCTCAGGTTTGGAAGGGGAAGGACTTGGATATCACATCTCATGTTATAGGAAGGATCTCAGGTTTGGTATTAGAAGCATTGAGATATCACATCTCATGCTATCGGAAGGGTCTCAGGATTGGAATGGGAAGGAGTTGGATATCAAATCTCATGCTATAGGAAGGGTCTCAGGTTTGGAACGGGAAGGAGATGGATATCCCATCTCATGTTATAGGGCGGGTCTCAGGTTTGGTATTAGAAGCATTGAGATATCACATCGCATGCTGTAGGAAGGGTCTCAGGATTGGAATGGGAAGGAGCTGGATATTACATTCTTGCTATAGGAAGGGTCTCATGTTTGGAATGGGAAGGAGTTGTATATCACATATGCTATAGGAAGGGTCTCAGGTTTGGAACGGGAAGGAGTTGGATATCACATCTCATGCTATAGGAAGGGTCTCAGGTTTGGTATAAGCATTGAGATATCACATCTCTGCTATCGGAAGTGTCTCAGGATTGGAATGGGAAGGAGTTGGATATCCCATCTCATGTTATAGGACGGGTCTCAGGTTTGTTATTAGAATCATTGAGATATCATATTGCATGCTGTAGGAAGGGTCTAAGGATTGGAATGGCAAGGACTTGGATATCACATCTCATGCTATAGGTAGGCTCTCAGGTTTGGAAAGGGAAGGAGTTCGATATCACATTTCATGTTAGAGGAAGGATCTCAGGTTTGGTATTAGAGGCATTGAGATATCACATCTCATGCTATAGGAAGGGTCTCAGGATTGGAATGGGAAGGAGTTGGATATCACATCTCATGCTATAGGAAGGGTCTCAGGTTTGGTATAAGCATTGAGATATCACATCTCATGCTATAGGAAGAGTCTCAGGATTGGAATGGGAAGGAGTTGGAGATCACATCTGATGTTATAGGAAGGATCTCAGGTTTGGTATTAGAAGCATTGAGATATCACATCTCTACTATCGGAAGGGTCTCAGGATTGGAATGGGAAGGAGTTTGATATCACATCTCATGGCATGTATGGGTCTCAGGTTTTGTAGAAGCATTGGGATATCACATCTCATGCTATCGGAAGGGTATCAGGATTGGATTTGGAAGGAGTTGGATATCCCATCTCATGCTATAGGAAGGGTCTCAGGTTGGAATGGGAAGGAGTTGGATATCACATCTGATGTTATAGGAAGGGTCTCAGGATTGGAATGGGAAGGACTTGGATATCACATCTCATGCTATAGGAAGTCTCTCAGGTTTGGAAGGGGAAGGAGTTGGATATCACATTTCATGTTAGAGGTAGGATCTCAGGTTTGGTAAAGAGGCATTGAGATATCACATCTCATGCTATAGGAAGGGTCTCAGGATTGGAATGGGAAGGAGTTGGATATCACATCTCATGTTATAGGATAGATCTCAGGTTTGGTATTAGAAGCATTGAGACATCACATCTCATGTTATAGGAAGGGTCTCAGGATTGGAATGGGAAGGACTTGGATATCACATCTCATGCTATAGGAAGGGTCTCAGGTTTGGAACGGGAAGGAGTTGGATATCCCATCTCATGTTATAGGAAGAGTCTCAGGTTTGGTATAAGCATTGAGATATCACATCTCTGCAATCGGAAGTGTCTCAGGATTGGGATGTGTAAGGATATTTGGCGTGTTACAGTACAGAGTACAGTAATACTGCACAAGTAGCACATTTTTTTTTTTGCAGCACCACCACAAGGGTGCGGTGCATTGCTATATGGGTTACCAGATTAACAAGGAAAGACAGGCTATTCAGTCAAAAACGATTTTAACATATAAGATGCAAATCTATTTTTACAGTTAAAAGCACACGTGCTCATTTAAAAATGCACACTATTTTTCACCTGAAATGCCTATATTGCTAGAGACACATTTGAAAATTAACAGCTAACCTATTAACAATTAACCTGACTAATAAAACCTTATTTAACATAACCCACTAATAAAATGTGTTCTCCACTGCAGAATTAGGCATACTCTGAAAACCATTTAAATGCGTGTGCAGATTTTTTCTTCTCTTCTCTGCCTGATTCTCCGTGTTTTTGTGCACAGTAACTGCAGGAAGAAGGAAGTCAGATTTGCAACAATTGCAAATGTATAAGCGAAGCTATTGTTGAAGAGTAGGAGGATGAGAGATGATGGATTTCATTGGGACACGTCATACAGAGGGCTGAGAGGAGAGTTTTAGTGGGCAGTATCAGGGAAAAAGACAGGCAGACATCTTTCTGCACTATTGGGGAGAAGACCTGGCTGTGGGGCTCCTGACTGAATGCAGATTCCTGTGTCCTGCTGCAGTCGAGATTGGGGAGAGCTGAAAGAAGGACCTTTCCACTGGCTGAGGCATTCCTATCTGCAAAAGCTGAGAATTCCAGGCAATGGCCCCGGTTTGAGAAGGCAAGCGTTCCTTTTTGCTGGAGTTAATCCAAGAGAGCCACATTCACAAAGAGAACAACTAAAAAGATAAGGTAATGAGAAGTGTGGGAGCTGAGTGTGTACGGTAATATGCAGTCAGTGTAGGATTCCTGTGTGTGTCTTAATCAAGTGCTAATGTTGCAATTTGAGTTCTGTTCTCCGCCACTCTCTGCAGTGTGTCACAGACAATGCTCTGACTGTACCATTTTATTTCTGTAAAGAATAAGATCGTGTTTAAATACAACTTTTATAATACAGAAAAATATTTGAAAACAGACGGGTGATGTTTATTGTTTACCATTACAATGCTGATGATGTGGGGAGATTTTTAAACAGTGCAATGGTCATTTTAAGACAGATGTGTGCATGTCAAAATCAGTATGAATAATTGTGAGTGACTGTAGCATAGCTTGTTGGAGGTACATGAGCCAACGGGAAGAGAGACTCTCTGAACATAGCTCCCTACCGTATATAAGGTAGTGGAAATTACCACAAGACTACCACATATAGCTCTCTGTCGTAAATAAGTCAGTGAGTTCGCCCATGGTGGCACACCAACACTATCACTGGAAAATGTGGTATTCCTAGAATGCAGGTCTGAGGTCTCTCTAGTGATCACACGAAAAATCTAAGCAAAGATAAGGGATTCTGGACATTGGGGCCACAAATAAAACAAGGGAATTATGCTCACCAAAATACCACCAACCACGTATACCAAATATGCAGATCTGGGTGCTGAAATAATGCATGTCCATTGTATTATTGTTGCACATGGCCAAATCTGAATACAAAGAGTGATTATTGCTAAGTTATTTTTCGGCGGTAATAAAATACCGTCAGGCCCCAAATCTCCACAAAATACCCTACATATTTATGGTGCGTTGCAGGCCGGGAAAGTGATCATAGAGTACCTACTGGGCGTGGCAAGCGTGTCTCACACTGCCATTTGCACATTAAAGGGAACCCATTTTATAATAGCAGAGTGCCACTAAAAACGAATTTCAGAATGTCACAAAGGGAAACCACATTCTCAGATCTAGTGCAATATTTAGAGGCAAAGTTATTTGCACATGGGAATTGGTCTTCGAAGAGCACGTTAGAATGGAGTAACCGCATCCAGGGTGAGGTGCAGAAAGAAAAACTAGACAATATTTTTGCAGAAGGCAGCATAATTCAGGTCTGCCTTACAAGATTATTGAATGCAGCCGATAAAAGTGCAGAGAAAGACTGTTTAATACGGCTATGCGGCAAAATATGGTTTATTTTGAACAAGTCCCTGCGAATGCAAGAGAATGATACTCAGCTAATTAACACGTTAAAGACTGAATTAGATGGGGCAAGTAAAAATCAGGAAATGTTGAGAGCAGAATTGGATGTATGCCAAAAAGACATGCAATTAAAATGCAGAGACTTTGATACTCAGTTATCCAAAAGCAAGAAACAATTTGAAGATAGTGAGCAAGAATTGACACACTTAAAAGCCTTAGTGGATCACATTAGGCAGGATAAAGATGAGGTTGTTTCAGAAATGCAGATTTTACAAAAAGAACATTGTGAAAAAGAAGGTGATCTCCAGAGTGCAGAACAAGAAATGATTAAAATGATTCAAGAAAGAGACAAAAGAAATAAAGAGTTCAATGAATGCCAAATGCAAATGTGCGACATGCAGGAGGCGATTAATAAAATGAGCGATGAAAATAATTATTTGCAGAATGAAGCAACTAGACTCCTTAAAAAGTGTAAGGACTTAGAACAGCAAATGTGCATTCCCAGGTCCCAGGAGAGGCGGCAGGGTACCACATTCAATGGAGTGGAGGTGAATTCTAGCTCTGCCCAAAGAGCTAGTGCCCCAGTGACTGGGCCGGTGACTGAACTTGGTTGCAGCGCCCTTGGGGGATTTGATACTCCCATTGGGGGCAGTCACCAATCTCATACACCTGAAAACAGGATTGACTCACAAAATAGTGCAATTCCATGTATTGCAACAAGTAGCCCCATAAAAATAATGAAATCCATTAAAGCCCTGATCAAACCATTTAAAAAGGGAGGTGAATGCTGCATTGAGGATCACTTAGAAGCGGTGCATGACATTTTTAAAGCACTCCAGATACCTAAGGAACAGTACAGACAATATTTTCATTTAACTTTAGATGCCCCGACGGCCAGCATCATAAGGGGATTAAATGAACAGCAGAATATGACATGGCTGGAGTTTGAAAAAGAAATTAGGCGTCATTTTTCTCCTTTTCAGTCATTGCAGGAGGCAAAGAAAGTCGCGTACACAATTACTGCTGGACCTAATGCATCCCCTCGCCAATTTTTACAAGACTTAAAAAGAGCATTCTCTCGCTTTGATGTATCTTTTGACTCAAATTCCAATGAGTTTAAAACTGCATACTTCTATGGGCTACAGAAAGACATCATATCCCAATTGGTCCGTGAATTTGACCGTGACAAGTCCCTTGAATGGATTGTACATCAAAGCACAAAGCTATATGAGGTACTCTATTGTCAGGGTAGAGAAAGTGATAAAATGAAAGATACCAGGCATAAATCTAAAGAACCCTCAGCCACAGTAATGGAAATCAGGTCAGCCAAAATGTCCCTTGAGTCTGCTCAAAGTCAAGGTAAAAATAATGTGACACCTGAACAAAGGGGTAATCAACAAAGATCGCCTTTGCCTGTACCAATGTTCCAAACACATGATCCTAGTAATAGAGAGAGCTACATCAGCCCTAGATACTTAGGGGATAGACCCCGGGTAAGATACCGGTCTGATATGGCAGGTATGAACAATAACCAGAGACAAAATCAAGATCAAAGAAATGATGGTCCCTACCAGTCATTGGGGACACAGAGTAGGTTTGATCCCAACACCATGATATATGGTAATCAGGATAGGCCCCGATATGTGGATCGATTTACTGATAATGGAAATCAACATAGGGGCCAGTACCCACAATCTGAGAGACAGGACATGAGGCAAAACGTGAACTACAGTCCACGCCAGTACGATGATTCCCCACCAAGGGACTATAATCAAAGGATGGGTGCAACCCGCTCCCCTCCACAAATGAATCAAGAGTTCAGAAACCATCCCAACCGGTATCAATCACCTGAGAGGTATCAGAATAGATCCAATCAGGGGGAAAACAACCAATATCGACCTAGGCCACAGAAAGACGATCCTAGAGAGATGGAAAGGTTCCAGTGCCTTGAGGCCCAAGTGAAAATGTTAGCTGAGCAAATAGGAAAGCTCTATACAGCGCAAAAACAACCTTCCAAAGAGGGGGCTGATGGCCATAGCAATGACCGGGGGCTTCCGAAAAGTGACTAAGTACTCATGATAACTGCAGTGCCAAAATGACAGATTGCTCTGATATAATTTTGCATAACGACTCTGAGATGCCTAATGGATTAAAAATGAAAGTACCAGTAAATGAAATTGTGACAGAAAGTGCAAATACTTCTAAAAAAGAGGTACGGTTTAACTTAGAGCTAAATAAAACAGTAAAGATTTGCACAAATGAAAAAGAAACATTAGGAATTCCAAAAGAACAAAGGAACAGATTTAAGAAAAATGACTCATGCATGGGGAATACCAGTGAACAGGGAGTAAGTGGGGATGCCATAGCTCCTTCCCTGGGCAATCAAAACAATGACCAAACACAGACAGAAAAAGGAAATACTCACAAGGAGGGTACAAGTCAATCACCTGAAGAATTCTTTGAGCCACATATTTTTGAAGAGGCTGAAAGGGCTGGTATTACACTAAATGATCACAAATGCACAGAATTAAAAAATGACAAATTGCTGAATGATGTTGTTACACATGTTCAGTTGGAAGGTTGTAATGTGGTCTCTGATGTTACCCAGATGGATGGGCGAACAGTGGCCACACTCCAAAAAACTTCTGATCATGGAGAAATGAATAAAATATCTCGCACAGAAATGGGTAAAAAGGAGGGAAAAATGACTTTTCATTTACCAATGTGCTTAGCCAAAAGTGAAAAAGACCTGAGAAAGGTGAGCCCTGAAATCAGTAAGAATTCACATTTCTTATGTGTATTAGAGGAAGTTGAGGACAGATATTATGCACCCATCACTGTAGAAGAAAAATGCCACACCTTCGCTATGATTGACACTGGCGCACAGGCCACAATTATGTCCCAGGAGCTGGTAAAGAGTATCAATGAAGGGAGGCCTCCACAGAGTCAGATCACAGTGAAGGCAAATCAAGGCCCAGTGCATAACTTTAATGGGGAGGAGGTGCCCATCATAGGTGTAACTGAGGTTGACATAAAAATAGGAAAGCACAGAATGAAACAAGAGGTATTGATCACATCTATTTGTGAAATTCCATTTCTGATGGGGACAGATTGCCTGAAAAGATTGTCTCCTCTCATAGATGGGGTGAATGGAGTGCTGTGGTCCTTAACCAAAAAACCATTGAGGCCTAAGAAACTAAAATCACAAAACAGCAATATAAATGAATGTCACACCGTTGCCAAAACAAATGATGCTGTGGAGGTATATCTCCAGAATAGCTGCATACCTAGTGTCACTGTTATATTAATGTGTCAAGACAAAGATCAGAGCGACAATGAAAAACTACCTGTACAAATATACTTGGACCCAAGGAAAGATTGGCAGACTGCTATAGATGAGCACACATTACGTTTCTATTTAAAAGAGAATACATGCAAACAGAATATTGTTCCTAAAACAGATTCAGAAAAACACATTACCACTCTGGCAGAAATACACATGGAAGATGAGCAATCATGGGTTCACGTTGGTATAAATGATTATCTTAAAACAATAAAAGCCACTTTAGCGCTTGAACATGAAAGGAGTTTCATTAATGAGAAATTGTTGCAAAAAATTATGGAGAGGGAAGAAATCCCGAAATTTAGGATTAAAAACCAATATGTTTCTGGGTTGGACAGTCCAGACTTTGAAAACCGAATTACAGGCAGATGCATGCTTAAAATTAGCATTGGGCAGAAAACAATTTACCATAATGTATGGATAGTGAATGGAGCACAAAATGAATTTTACATGGGCAATGACATCATGCACAGAATGTGTATGGTGTTAGATTTCCTTAATCAAAAAATATGGTCACGCCTAGGTGGGCCGGCACCTGAATTTGAAGACAAAAGAAGGGCTTATCATTGTGCACAACTGGTTCCTTATGCCATCGAATTACAAATAAGGAAAGATACTATTATTCCTGCATTTACAAAACAGTTTGCAATAACACTGAAATGCAAAAATGGGCAGCAGATGAAAGGCTCTGATGCATTTGTATGCCTGAATGAATCCATAAAACAGCAAGGCCTGGATTATGAATACATTCCATTGGTAGACATTGGTGAGGGATCTGTAAAAATCATGGTAAATAATAAAGGTTGTCAGGATATTCATTTAGAGGAAAACTCCCCATTAGGAATGGCCATACAAAAATCACATTATACGGCAGATTTAAATAACATGGTGATTGGGAATATTCCTGAAAATATGTAGATGCCAAGGGCGAGTTGCCAGAACACCTGGACTCTCAGCCCAAAGGAATATTTAAAATTCATTCTGTGTATCCTTATGATTCAAATGAGACAGTGTGCTGCCATCAGGAGGATTGCATAATATTTAATTTAAATGAAAATGAAACAGGAAATCAGCCCATTGAAGTGGAAGCTGATATGCCAAAATATTTAAAAGTGGCAGCTCTACAAAAAGACACAGCCACACAGTTAGAGGAAAGCGCTGAGATTCCTTTACCAGAAGAGTTTCCAGAATTTTCCAGAATGGTAGAAGAGCAGATCTCCTTAGCGGATGCATGTGACAGCGATGGGGATCGAAACGACCTGAGGGAAATATTTATGGAGTTTAAGGATGTATTTGCAAAAGATGCTTATGATTGTGGTTTAACTGATTTACATGTGGCCACACTACCAGAAGGTTGTAGCAGAAATCCAGTGTTTGTACGCCAGTATAGACTACCGCTGGCATGTTTAGAATCATTGGCAGAGATTATTAAAAATTTGGAATCACGGGGAATAATTAGGCCCATTCATAGCACATCCAATACGCCTATTTTAGGTGTGTTAAAGCCAAATGGTCAATGGCGGCTGTGTGCAGACTTAAGAGAGTTAAATAAAAGAGTACCAGTATCTAGATGGCCACTACCATTCATTGATCAGGGCCTAGCTCAGATACATGGTTCAAATGTATTTACCACGTTAGATCTCACCTCTGGATATTGGTGTGTGCCATTGGCAGAGGAGATACAACACTTATTTTCCTTTACATTTGACAGGACTCAATATGCCTGGCTTAGAGCTCCGTTCGGGTACATCAATAGTGGGAGTGAATTTAGCATATTTTTGAGAAAGGCCATGCCGGATGCAGCGGAAAGAGGAACAATAGTTTATGTGGATGATGTCCTGATAAAAAATGAAAACCTTAAAAGCCATTTTGATGAAATAAGACATGTAGCAGGCGCCAAAGTATCTTTGCAAAAAGCACAATGGTGCAAGAAAAAAGTGAACTTTCTAGGGCATGAAGTGACTGAACATGGGCTAAATCCACAAAGGAAGAAAATAGAGGCCATACAAAGATTAAAAGATCCTAAAAATGTGAAAGGAGTAAAAAGTTTATTAGGGATGACAGGCTATAACAGAAAGTTCATTGAGAATTATGCAGAAATCACTCAACCATTGACTAAACTGCTTAAACTAAATACTCCCTGGAGATGGGAAAGAGAGCAGTCTGATGCAGTGGCTAGATTGAAGGAATGTCTTGTAAAGGCACCATGTTTAGCATACCCCATAAAGGACAGGGATTTCTTTATAGAAATAGGCTTTTCTGAACATTGTATGTCAGCAGTGTTATCACAAAAACACGATTTGAATCACAAAACCATTGCATATGCAAGTAAGGCATTTTCCCAAGTTGAAATGAAATTTAATGAATGTGAGAAGGCCCTATTAACCACTGTGTGGGCGCTACAACATTTTCGCCCCATTGTTCAGGGAGAAAAGGTGATTATTGAAACAAATCATCAACCTTTGCAATTTTTAGAGAGTAAAAGAATTAGATCAGGCAATCTAGCGCAATCCAGAATCACTTCATGGACGCTGGCATTACAAGGTTTTCCCGTAGAAGTAAGATATGGACAAAATAAAAAGAGCCCAATTGCTCAAGGGTTAGCTGACTTACATGACTGTGCAGCTGAACAAATACCAAATGAAATGGAAGTGGAAGCTAGTTTACAGGAATTTGAACAATCACCACACAAAGCTTTTGATGAAAAAACATGCAAGGATTTGCCAACTGTATATGTGGATGGTTGTGCTTTTCACATTGAAAATGACAGTAATAAACAATTAGTGGCAGGAATAGGAAATGTCTGGTTGAAATGTGAAGGCGTTCCTAGTATAGGGATGAGGATTGGAGATAGGAGCAGTCAGGTGGCGGAATTGGCAGCCATCTATAAAGCAATTGCTACTGCAGTTGATAAAAAGTTCAGTGAAATTGTCCTGGTGACTGATTCTGACTATGCACGGAATAGCTTTGTGGAGTATTTGCCTGGTTGGAAAGCAAGAGGCATGGTTACATACAACAAAAAACCACTTAAACATGGAAAAATGATACAAGCCATAGACAAATTGGTGTCAGAAAATAATTTAACAATATACTGGAGAAAAATTCGTGGGCATTTAAAAACACCAGGAGAGGATAAGGAGGGAAATGATAAGGCAGACCATCTGGCTAAGATTGGGGCTGTGATGGGAGAATTGCTACCTATTGATTATTTAATGGGTGAAATACAAATTGATGCAGTCACACGTTCTAAAGCACCAAAGGAGGTAGATCAACCGGTGGTGCAGTGGAGTCATGACACGCCAGACCAAGATTTGATTGAGGCACAAAAGAATGATCAAATTTTGGGAATCTATTATAATCATTTGATAGATCCTGAACAAAATCCTTTAACAGAAAATGATTGTATGGGAAAAGAAGAGTTGAGGGTGTTATTAAAGAACAAAACACGAATTAGATTACAGGATGGACTCATGATTAGAGAGTCCATAACAGGGCAAATACAGTGGGTAGTACCCCTTTCATTCAGAGGACTAATGCTACACCATGCACACGATGCCATAACTGCAGGCCATAGAGGTTCACAAAAAACATTAGAAATACTAAAAGATTATGCTTACTGGCCTCATATGTCCCAAGATGTGGAATTATATACTAGAGGATGTCTAGTATGCGCCCAATTTAAACCTGCTTCACCAATGCATAGAGCACCATTGATGAAAAGAGGCCTAACTCTCCCATGGTCAGATTTGCAAATAGACTATGTAGGTCCTTTAAAAAGGTCGAGCAGGGGACACCGTTATATTTTGAGTGTGGTATGTTTGATGTCAAAGTGGATTGAATGCGTTCCTGCACCAGATTGTAGTGCGCAAACAGCAGCCACATTGCTGGTGAACCATGTGTTCTCAAGGTTTGGGTTGCCACAAAGAATTGAGTCAGACAGAGGAAGTCATTTCACAAGTACTCTAATGAGTAAGGTATGGCAAATACTAGGTGTGAAAAGGAAACTACATATCGCATATCGGGCGGCGTCTTCAGGTACAGTTGAAAGAAGCAATAGGTCTGTTGTGGATATTTTAAAGAAATTTGTGGCAGAAGCAGGTTCCAGCTGGGATTTACGTTTACCGTTGGTTCTGATGGCAATCAGGTCGACTCCTGCCAAAGCAACAGGTGTTAGCCCCCATGAGGTCTTGACAGGTAGGAAAATGGTGTTACCACAACACCTACTATACAGAACACATGAGCAAACTCTAGTGAGTGCATCCACGGTTCATGAATATATTGATGAACTGAGGAGGCATTTGCAACATGCATTTGCTTTTGTGCAGAGAAATCTGGAAAGGGCTGCTGACAGTGCTAAGTCATATTATGACAAAAAGACATCAGTAAAGGAATACAATGTAGGGGATCAGGTGTACAAGTTTCATTTTGGAAAAAGTAAACAGAAAAATTCTAAATTTCTAGCAGCCTGGCAGGGGCCATTTCGAATTATAGATAAGGTTTCTCCTGTAGTGTATAACATTTTGAAAAATGAAGGTGAAACAGCAATAGAGCAGTTTGTCCATGTAAATCAAATCAAACCATGCCATCCCAGACATGAGATCAGGCGGCTTGAGCATGTAGAAACAGATAAAATCACTTGAACATAAAAAGAGAAAATAAATGGGTACAATCAGGAGGCAGTGACAAAGAAGTTAAAAAGTTGATTGTTATGATGGCACATAAACACTGTAGTATATGTAAAATATAATATAAAATAAATATAAATAAATAAATAAATAAATAAATGCACATATAATGGAAGCTCATGGTTGGTGTGCAGAGAGAAAGTGTATTAAATATTGAATGCTGTTTTATATGTGTTTGTTTTCTTTTAACTTGTGTTTAATTTCAGAAGAAAAAAAAAAAAAAAAAAAATATATATTTTTACCAAGCATGTTTTATTTTTGGCAAAAGGATGAAGTTAGTATTGTGCTATGTACTTAATCTGTTTATTTTCTATTTTGATTTAGACAATTAACATTATTTGGTCGGAGGTTCCGGGATCAGAGGCCACGGGAGACGATGGAGTCCTGGAGTCCCCTGGATGAAGACCAAAAGATGCCTCCCTCCAGGTGGAGGTGAAGACAAAATAACCGGAATGCCAAAAGAGATGACTACTGTGGATTCAAGATTGCCAAGATGAAAGAGTACTCGAATGAACCGAATGACATCGCTGGTCGGGACATACCAAAAGAGACAAAACAAAAGTTCCGGCATATGAAGTTCCACGTATTTATTATTTTAATTATTTATTTTAACTTGTTATATTACTTATTTGTTTTAGTTAGTTGTTTTATTTCATTGTTTTTAATTGACTTGGAAAATTTAAACTTAAAGTAATGCCACTTCCACTGAGAAGGCAAATGTGGAACATTTTATGAACTGATGGACTCAGATGAAATGTTGATTGCAAATTTTCATTGATGCACATGAATATTCATTTTGTTGGATTGCAATCGGAAGTGTCTCAGGATTGGGATGTGTAAGGATATTTGGCGTGTTACAGTACAGAGTACAGTAATACTGCACAAGTAGCACATTTTTTTTTTGCAGCACCACCACAAGGGTGCGGTGCATTGCTATATGGGTTACCAGATTAACAAGGAAAGACAGGCTATTCAGTCAAAAACGATTTTAACATATAAGATGCAAATCTATTTTTACAGTTAAAAGCACACGTGCTCATTTAAAAATGCACACTATTTTTCACCTGAAATGCCTATATTGCTAGAGACACATTTGAAAATTAACAGCTAACCTATTAACAATTAACCTGACTAATAAAACCTTATTTAACATAACCCACTAATAAAATGTGTTCTCCACTGCAGAATTAGGCATACTCTGAAAACCATTTAAATGCGTGTGCAGATTTTTTCTTCTCTTCTCTGCCTGATTCTCCGTGTTTTTGTGCACAGTAACTGCAGGAAGAAGGAAGTCAGATTTGCAACAATTGCAAATGTATAAGCGAAGCTATTGTTGAAGAGTAGGAGGATGAGAGATGATGGATTTCATTGGGACACGTCATACAGAGGGCTGAGAGGAGAGTTTTAGTGGGCAGTATCAGGGAAAAAGACAGGCAGACATCTTTCTGCACTATTGGGGAGAAGACCTGGCTGTGGGGCTCCTGACTGAATGCAGATTCCTGTGTCCTGCTGCAGTCGAGATTGGGGAGAGCTGAAAGAAGGACCTTTCCACTGGCTGAGGCATTCCTATCTGCAAAAGCTGAGAATTCCAGGCAATGCCCCGGTTTGAGAAGGCAAGCGTTCCTTTTTGCTGGAGTTAATCCAAGAGAGCCACATTCACAAAGAGAACAACTAAAAAGATAAGGTAATGAGAAGTGTGGGAGCTGAGTGTGTACGGTAATATGCAGTCAGTGTAGGATTCCTGTGTGTGTCTTAATCAAGTGCTAATGTTGCAATTTGAGTTCTGTTCTCCGCCACTCTCTGCAGTGTGTCACAGACAATGCTCTGACTGTACCATTTTATTTCTGTAAAGAATAAGATCGTGTTTAAATACAACTTTTATAATACAGAAAAATATTTGAAAACAGACGGGTGATGTTTATTGTTTACCATTACAATGCTGATGATGTGGGGAGATTTTTAAACAGTGCAATGGTCATTTTAAGACAGATGTGTGCATGTCAAAATCAGTATGAATAATTGTGAGTGACTGTAGCATAGCTTGTTGGAGGTACATGAGCCAACGGGAAGAGAGACTCTCTGAACATAGCTCCCTACCGTATATAAGGTAGTGGAAATTACCACAAGACTACCACATATAGCTCTCTGTCGTAAATAAGTCAGTGAGTTCGCCCATGGTGGCACACCAACACTATCACTGGAAAATGTGGTATTCCTAGAATGCAGGTCTGAGGTCTCTCTAGTGAAATAATGCATGTCCATTGTATTATTGTTGCACATGGCCAAATCTGAATACAAAGAGTGATTATTGCTAAGTTATTTTTCGGCGGTAATAAAATACCGTCAGGCCCCAAATCTCCACAAAATACCCTACAGATGGGAAGGAGTTGGATATCACATCTCATGCTATAGGAAGGATCTCAGGTTTGGTATAAGCATTTAGATATCACATCTCATGCTATAGGAAGGGTCTCAGGATTGGAATGGGAAGGAGTTGTATATGACATTTCATGCCGTAGGAAGGGTCTCAGGTTTGGTATAAGCTTTGAGATATCACATCTCTGCTATCGGAAGGGTCTCAGGCTTGGAATGGGAAGGAGTTGGATGTCCCATCTCATGTTATAGGAAGAGTCTCAGGTTTGGTATTAGAAGCATTGAGATATCACATCTCATGCTATAGGAAGTGTCTCAGGATTGGAATGGGAAGGACTTGGATATCACATCTCATGCTATAGGAAGGGTCTCAGGTTTGGTATAAGCATTGAGATATCACATCTCTGCTATCGGAAGTGTCTCAGGATTGGAATGGGAAGGAGTTGGATATCCCATCTCATGTTATAGGACGGGTCTCAGGTTTGTTATTAGAATCATTGAGATATCATATTGCATGCTGTAGGAAGGGTCTAAGGATTGGAATGGCAAGGACTTGGATATCACATCTCATGCTATAGGTAGGCTCTCAGGTTTGGAAAGGGAAGGAGTTCGATATCACATTTCATGTTAGAGGAAGGATCTCAGGTTTGGAACGGGAAGGAGTTGGATATCACATCTCATGCTATAGGAAGGGTCTCAGGTTTGGTATAAGCATTGAGATATCACATCTCTGCTATCGGAAGTGTCTCAGGATTGGAATGGGAAGGAGTTGGATATCCCATCTCATGTTATAGGACGGGTCTCAGGTTTGTTATTAGAATCATTGAGATATCATATTGCATGCTGTAGGAAGGGTCTAAGGATTGGAATGGCAAGGACTTGGATATCACATCTCATGCTATAGGTAGGCTCTCAGGTTTGGAAAGGGAAGGAGTTCGATATCACATTTCATGTTAGAGGAAGGATCTCAGGTTTGGTATTAGAGGCAATGAGATATCACATCTCATGCTATAGGAAGGGTCTCAGGATTGGAATGGGAAGGAGTTGGATATCACATCTCATGCTATAGGAAGGGTCTCAGGTTTGGTATAAGCATTGAGATATCACATCTCATGCTATAGGAAGAGTCTCAGGATTGGAATGGGAAGGAGTTGGAGATCACATCTGATGTTATAGGAAGGATCTCAGGTTATGTATTAGAAGCATTGAGATATAACATCTCTGCTATCGGAAGGGTCTCAGGATTGGAATGGGAAGGAGTTGGATATCCCATCTTATGTTATAGGAAGAGTCTCAGGTTTGGTATTAGAAGCATTGAGATATCACATCTCATGCTATAGGAAGTGTCTCAGGATTGGAATGGGAAGGAGTTTGATATCACATCTCATGCCATGTATGGGTCTCAGGTTTTGTAGAAGCATTGGGATATCACATCTCATGCTATCGGAAGGGTATCAGGATTGGATTTGGAAGGAGTTGGATATCCCATCTCATGCTATAGGAAGGGTCTCAGGTTGGAATGGGAAGGAGTTGGATATCACATCTGATGTTATAGGAAGGGTCTCAGGATTGGAATGGGAAGGACTTGGATATCACATCTCATGCTATAGGAAGTCTCTCAGGTTTGGAAGGGGAAGGAGTTGGATATCACATTTCATGTTAGAGGTAGGATCCCAGGTTTGGTAAAGAGGCATTGAGATGTCACATCTCATGCTATAGGAAGGGTCTCAGTATTGGAATGGGAAGGAGTTGGATATCACATCTCATGTTATTGGATAGATCTCAGGTTTGGTATTAGAAGCATTGAGACATCACATCTCATGTTATAGGAAGGGTCTCAGGATTGGAATGGGAAGGACTTGGATATCACATCTCATGCTATACGAAGGGTCTCAGGTTTGGAACGGGAAGGAGTTGGATATCCCATCTCATGTTATAGGAAGAGTCTCAGGTTTGGTATAAGCATTGAGATATCACATCTCTGCAATCGGAAGTGTCTCAGGATTGGGATGGGAAGGAGTTGGATATCACATCTCATGCTATAGGAAGGATCTCAGGCTTGGTATAAGCATTGAGATATCACATCTCATGCTATAGGAAGGGTCTCAGGATTGGAATGGGAAGGAGTTGTATATGACATTTCATGCCGTAGGAAGGGTCTCAGGTTTGGCATAAGCTTTGAGATATCACATCTCTGCTATCGGAAGGGTCTCAGGCTTGGAATGGGAAGGAGTTGGATATCCCATCTCATGTTATAGGAAGAGTCTCAGGTTTGGTATTAGAAGCATTGAGATATCACATCTCATGCTATAGGAAGTGTCTCAGGATTGGAATGGGAAGGACTTGGATATCACATCTCATGCTATAGGGAGGGTCTCAAGTTTGATATTAGAAGCATTGAGATATCACATCTCATGCTATAGGAAGGGTCTCAGGATTGGAATGGGAAGGAGTTGGATATCACATCTCATGCTATAGGAAGGGTCTCAGGTTTGGTATAAGCAGTGAGATATCACATCTCATGCTATAGGAAGGGTCTCAGGATTGGAATGGGAAGGAGTTGGATATCACATCTCATGTTATAGGAAGGATCTCAGGTTTGGTATAAGCATTGAGATATCACATCTCTGCTATCGGAAGGGTCTCAGGATTGGAATGGGAAGGAGTTGGATATCACATCTCATGCTATAGGAAGGGTCTCAGGTTTGGAACGGGAAGGAGTTGGATATCACATCTCATGTTATAGGAAGAGTCTCAGGTTTGGTATAAGCATTGAGATATCACATCTCTGCTATCGGAGGTGTCTCAGGATTGGGATGGGAAGGAATTGGATATCACATCTCATTCTATAGGAAAAGTATCAGGTTTGGAACGGGAAGGAGTTGGATATCCCATCTCATGTTATAGGACGGGTCTCAGGTTTGATATTAGAAGCATTGAGATATCACATCTCATGCTGTAGGAAGGGTCTCAGGTTTGGAATGGGAAGGATTTGGATATCACATTTCATGTCATAGGAAGGATCTCAGGTTTGGTATTAGAGGCATTGATATATCACATCTCATGCTATAGGAATGGTCTCAGTATTGGAATGGGTAGGAGTTGGATATTGCATTCTTGCTATAGGAAGGCTCTCATGTTTGGAATGGGAAGGAGTTGGATATCACATATGCTATAGGAAGTGTGTCAGGTTTGGAATGGGAATGAGTTGGATATCACATCTCATGTTATAGGAAGGGTCTCAGGTTTGGTATAAGCATTGAGATATCACATCTCTGCTATCGGAAGTGGCTCAGGATTGGAATGGGATGGAGTTGGATATCCCATCTCATGTTATAGGACGGGTCTCTGGTTTGGTATAAGCATTGAGATATCACATCTCATGCTATAGGAAGAGTCTCAGGATTGGAATGGGAAAGGTTTGGATATCACATCTCATGCTATAGGAAGGGTCTAAGGTTTGGTATACGCATGGAGATATCACTTCTCATGCTATAGGAAGGGTCTCAGGATTGGAATGGGAGGAAATTGGATATCACATCTCATGCTATAGGAAGGGTCTCAGGTTTGGTATAAGCATGGAGATATCACATCTCATGCTATAGGAAGAGTCTCAGGATTGGAATGGGAAAGATTTGGATATCACTTCTCATGCTATAGGAAGGGTCTCAGGATTGGAATGGGAAGGAGTTGGATATCACATCTCATGTTATAGGAAGGATCTCAGGTTTGGTATTAGAAGCATTGAGATATCACATCTCATGCTATCAGAAGGGTCTCAGGATTGGAATGGGAAGGAGTTGGATATCACATCTCATGCTAAAGGGAGGGTCTCAGGTTTGGAAGGGGAAGGATTTGGATATCACATCTCATGTTATCGGAAGGATCTCAGGTTTGGTATTAGAAGTATTGAGATATCATTTCTCATGCTATCGGAAGGGTCTCAGGACTGGAATGGGAAGGAGTTGGATATCACATCTCATGCTACAGGAAGGGTCTCAGGTTTGGAATGGGAAGGACTTAGATATCACATATCATGCTATAGGGAGGGTCTCAGTTTTGATATTAGAAGCTTTGAGATATCACATCTCATGCTATCGGAAGTGTCTCAGGATTGGAATGGGAAGGAGCTGGATATCACATCTCATGCTAAAGGAAGGGTCTCAGGTTTGGAACGGGAAGGAGTTGGATATCACATCTCATGTTATAGGAAGGGTCTCAGGTGTGGTATAAGCATTCAGATATCACATCTCTGCTATCGGAAGTGTCTCAGGATTGGAATGGGAAGGAGTTGGATATCCCATCTCATGCTACAGATAGGCTCTCAGGTTTGGAAAGGGAAGGAGTTGGATATCACATCTCATGCTATAGGAAGGGATTCAGGATTGGAATGGGAAGTAGTTGGATATCACATCTCATGCTATAGGAAGGGTCTCAGGTTTGGTATAAGCATTGAGATATCACATCTCATGCTATAGGACGGGTCTCAGGATTGGAATGGAAGGAGTTGGATATCACATCTCATGCTATAGGAAGGGTCTCAGGATTGGAATGGGAAGTAGTTGGATATCACATCTCATGCTATAGGAAGGGTCTCAGGTTTGGTATTAGAAGCATTGAGATATCACATCTCATGCTATAGGAAGGGTCTCAGGATTGGAATGGGAAGGACTTGGATATCACATCTCATGCTATAGATAGGCTCTCAGGTTTGGAAAGGGAAGGAGTTGGATATCACATCTCATGCTATAGGAAGGGTCTCAGGATTGGAATGGGAAGTAGTTGGATATCACATCTCATGCTATAGGAAGGGTCTCAGGTTGGGTATAAGCATTGAGATATCACATCTCATGCTATAGGACGTTTCTCAGGATTGGAATGGAAGGAGTTGGATATCACATCTCATGTTATAGGAAGGATCTCAGGTTTGGTATTAGAAGCATTGAGACATCACATCTCATGCTATAGGAAGGGTCTCAGGATTGGAATGGGAAGGAGTTGTATATGACATCTCATGCCATAGGAAGGGTCTCAGGTTTGGTATAAGCATTGAGATATCACATCTCATGCTATAGGAAGGGTCTCAGGATTGGAATGGGAAGGACTTGGATATCACATCTCATGCTATAGGCAGGGTCTCAGGTTTGGAAAGGGAAGGAGTTGGATATCACATTTCATGTTAGAGGTAGGATCTCAGGTTTGGTATTAGAGGCATTGAGATATCACATCTCATGCTATCAGAAGGGTCTCAGGATTGGAAGGGGAAGGAGTTGGATATCACATCTCATGCTAAAGGGAGGGTCTCAGGTTTGGAAGGGGAAGGACTTGGATATCACATCTCATGTTATAGGAAGGATCTCAGGTTTGGTATTAGAAGCATTGAGATATCACATCTCATGCTATCGGAAGGGTCTCAGGATTGGAATGGGAAGGAGTTGGATATCAAATCTCATGCTATAGGAAGGGTCTCAGGTTTGGAACGGGAAGGAGATGGATATCCCATCTCATGTTATAGGGCGGGTCTCAGGTTTGGTATTAGAAGCATTGAGATATCACATCGCATGCTGTAGGAAGGGTCTCAGGAGTGGAATGGGAAGGAGCTGGATATTACATTCTTGCTATAGGAAGGGTCTCATGTTTGGAATGGGAAGGAGTTGTATATCACATATGCTATAGGAAGGGTCTCAGGTTTGGAACGGGAAGGAGTTGGATATCACATCTCATGCTATAGGAAGGGTCTCAGGTTTGGTATAAGCATTGAGATATCACATCTCTGCTATCGGAAGTGTCTCAGGATTGGAATGGGAAGGAGTTGGATATCCCATCTCATGTTATAGGACGGGTCTCAGGTTTGTTATTAGAATCATTGAGATATCATATTGCATGCTGTAGGAAGGGTCTAAGGATTGGAATGGCAAGGACTTGGATATCACATCTCATGCTATAGGTAGGCTCTCAGGTTTGGAAAGGGAAGGAGTTCGATATCACATTTCATGTTAGAGGAAGGATCTCAGGTTTGGTATTAGAGGCATTGAGATATCACATCTCATGCTATAGGAAGGGTCTCAGGATTGGAATGGGAAGGAGTTGGATATCACATCTCATGCTATAGGAAGGGTCTCAGGTTTGGTATAAGCTTTGAGATATCACATCTCATGCTATAGGAAGAGTCTCAGGATTGGAATGGGAAGGAGTTGGAGATCACATCTGATGTTATAGGAAGGATCTCAGGTTTGGTATTAGAAGCATTGAGATATCACATCTCTGCTATCGGAAGGGTCTCAGGATTGGAATGGGAAGGAGTTTGATATCACATCTCATGGCATGTATGGGTCTCAGGTTTTGTAGAAGCATTGGGATATCACATCTCATGCTATCGGAAGGGTATCAGGATTGGATTTGGAAGGAGTTGGATATCCCATCTCATGCTATAGGAAGGGTCTCAGGTTGGAATGGGAAGGAGTTGGATATCACATCTGATGTTATAGGAAGGGTCTCAGGATTGGAATGGGAAGGACTTGGATATCACATCTCATGCTATAGGAAGTCTCTCAGGTTTGGAAGGGGAAGGAGTTGGATATCACATTTCATGTTAGAGGTAGGATCTCAGGTTTGGTAAAGAGGCATTGAGATATCACATCTCATGCTATAGGAAGGGTCTCAGGATTGGAATGGGAAGGAGTTGGATATCACATCTCATGTTATAGGATAGATCTCAGGTTTGGTATTAGAAGCATTGAGACATCACATCTCATGTTATAGGAAGGGTCTCAGGATTGGAATGGGAAGGACTTGGATATCACATCTCATGCTATAGGAAGGGTCTCAGGTTTGGAACGGGAAGGAGTTGGATATCCCATCTCATGTTATAGGAAGAGTCTCAGGTTTGGTATAAGCATTGAGATATCACATCTCTGCAATCGGAAGTGTCTCAGGATTGGGATGTGTAAGGATATTTGGCGTGTTACAGTACAGAGTACAGTAATACTGCACAAGTGGCACATTTTTTTTTTTGCAGCACCACCACAAGGGTGCGGTGCATTGCTATATGGGTTACCTGATTAACAAGGAAAGACAGGCTATTCAGTCAAAAACGATTTTAACATATAAGATGCAAATCTATTTTTACAGTTAAAAGCACACGTGCTCATTTAAAAATGCACACTATTTTTCACCTGAAATGCCTATATTGCTAGAGACACATTTGAAAATTAACAGCTAACTTATTAACAATTAACCTGACTAATAAAACCTTATTTAACATAACCCACTAATAAAATGTGTTCTCCACTGCAGAATTAGGCATACTCTGAAAACCATTTAAATGCGTGTGCAGATTTTTTCTTCTCTTCTCTGCCTGATTCTCCGTGTTTTTGTGCACAGTAACTGCAGGAAGAAGGAAGTCAGATTTGCAACAATTGCAAATGTATAAGCGAAGCTATTGTTGAAGAGTAGGAGGATGAGAGATGATGGATTTCATTGGGACACGTCATACAGAGGGCTGAGAGGAGAGTTTTAGTGGGCAGTATCAGGGAAAAAGACAGGCAGACATCTTTCTGCACTATTGGGGAGAAGACCTGGCTGTGGGGCTCCTGACTGAATGCAGATTCCTGTGTCCTGCTGCAGTCGAGATTGGGGAGAGCTGAAAGAAGGACCTTTCCACTGGCTGAGGCATTCCTATCTGCAAAAGCTGAGAATTCCAGGCAATGGCCCCGGTTTGAGAAGGCAAGCGTTCCTTTTTGCTGGAGTTAATCCAAGAGAGCCACATTCACAAAGAGAACAACTAAAAAGATAAGGTAATGAGAAGTGTGGGAGCTGAGTGTGTACGGTAATATGCAGTCAGTGTAGGATTCCTGTGTGTGTCTTAATCAAGTGCTAATGTTGCAATTTGAGTTCTGTTCTCCGCCACTCTCTGCAGTGTGTCACAGACAATGCTCTGACTGTACCATTTTATTTCTGTAAAGAATAAGATCGTGTTTAAATACAACTTTTATAATACAGAAAAATATTTGAAAACAGACGGGTGATGTTTATTGTTTACCATTACAATGCTGATGATGTGGGGAGATTTTTAAACAGTGCAATGGTCATTTTAAGACAGATGTGTGCATGTCAAAATCAGTATGAATAATTGTGAGTGACTGTAGCATAGCTTGTTGGAGGTACATGAGCCAACGGGAAGAGAGACTCTCTGAACATAGCTCCCTACCGTATATAAGGTAGTGGAAATTACCACAAGACTACCACATATAGCTCTCTGTCGTAAATAAGTCAGTGAGTTCGCCCATGGTGGCACACCAACATTATCACTGGAAAATGTGGTATTCCTAGAATGCAGGTCTGAGGTCTCTCTAGTGATCACACGAAAAATCTAAGCAAAGATAAGGGATTCTGGACATTGGGGCCACAAATAGTACAAGGGAATTATGCTCACCAAAATACCACCAACCACGTATACCAAATATGCAGATCTGGGTGCTGAAATAATGCATGTCCATTGTATTATTGTTGCACATGGCCAAATCTGAATACAAAGAGTGATTATTGCTAAGTTATTTTTCGGCGGTAATAAAATACCGTCAGGCCCCAAATCTCCACAAAATACCCTACATATTTATGGTGCGTTGCAGGCCGGGAAAGTGATCATAGAGTACCTACTGGGCGTGGCAAGCGTGTCTCACACTGCCATTTGCACATTAAAGGGAACCCATTTTATAATAGCAGAGTGCCACTAAAAACGAATTTCAGAATGTCACAAAGGGAAACCACATTCTCAGATCTAGTGCAATATTTAGAGGCAAAGTTATTTGCACATGGGAATTGGTCTTCGAAGAGCACGTTAGAATGGAGTAACCGCATCCAGGGTGAGGTGCAGAAAGAAAAACTAGACAATATTTTTGCAGAAGGCAGCATAATTCAGGTCTGCCTTACAAGATTATTGAATGCAGCCGATAAAAGTGCAGAGAAAGACTGTTTAATACGGCTATGCGGCAAAATATGGTTTATTTTGAACAAGTCCCTGCGAATGCAAGAGAATGATACTCAGCTAATTAACACGTTAAAGACTGAATTAGATGGGGCAAGTAAAAATCAGGAAATGTTGAGAGCAGAATTGGATGTATGCCAAAAAGACATGCAATTAAAATGCAGAGACTTTGATACTCAGTTATCCAAAAGCAAGAAACAATTTGAAGATAGTGAGCAAGAATTGACACACTTAAAAGCCTTAGTGGATCACATTAGGCAGGATAAAGATGAGGTTGTTTCAGAAATGCAGATTTTACAAAAAGAACATTGTGAAAAAGAAGGTGATCTCCAGAGTGCAGAACAAGAAATGATTAAAATGATTCAAGAAAGAGACAAAAGAAATAAAGAGTTCAATGAATGCCAAATGCAAATGTGCGACATGCAGGAGGCGATTAATAAAATGAGCGATGAAAATAATTATTTGCAGAATGAAGCAACTAGACTCCTTAAAAAGTGTAAGGACTTAGAACAGCAAATGTGCATTCCCAGGTCCCAGGAGAGGCGGCAGGGTACCACATTCAATGGAGTGGAGGTGAATTCTAGCTCTGCCCAAAGAGCTAGTGCCCCAGTGACTGGGCCGGTGACTGAACTTGGTTGCAGCGCCCTTGGGGGATTTGATACTCCCATTGGGGGCAGTCACCAATCTCATACACCTGAAAACAGGATTGACTCACAAAATAGTGCAATTCCATGTATTGCAACAAGTAGCCCCATAAAAATAATGAAATCCATTAAAGCCCTGATCAAACCATTTAAAAAGGGAGGTGAATGCTGCATTGAGGATCACTTAGAAGCGGTGCATGACATTTTTAAAGCACTCCAGATACCTAAGGAACAGTACAGACAATATTTTCATTTAACTTTAGATGCCCCGACGGCCAGCATCATAAGGGGATTAAATGAACAGCAGAATATGACATGGCTGGAGTTTGAAAAAGAAATTAGGCGTCATTTTTCTCCTTTTCAGTCATTGCAGGAGGCAAAGAAAGTCGCGTACACAATTACTGCTGGACCTAATACATCCCCTCGCCAATTTTTACAAGACTTAAAAAGAGCATTCTCTCGCTTTGATGTATCTTTTGACTCAAATTCCAATGAGTTTAAAACTGCATACTTCTATGGGCTACAGAAAGACATCATATCCCAATTGGTCCGTGAATTTGACCGTGACAAGTCCCTTGAATGGATTGTACATCAAAGCACAAAGCTATATGAGGTACTCTATTGTCAGGGTAGAGAAAGTGATAAAATGAAAGATACCAGGGATAAATCTAAAGAACCCTCAGCCACAGTAATGGAAATCAGGTCAGCCAAAATGTCCCTTGAGTCTGCTCAAAGTCAAGGTAAAAATAATGTGACACCTGAACAAAGGGGTAATCAACAAAGATCGCCATTGCCTGTACCAATGTTCCAAACACATGATCCTAGTAATAGAGAGAGCTACATCAGCCCTAGATACTTAGGGGATAGACCCCGGGTAAGATACCGGTCTGATATGGCAGGTATGAACAATAACCAGAGACAAAATCAAGATCAAAGAAATGATGGTCCCTACCAGTCATTGGGGACACAGAGTAGGTTTGATCCCAACACCATGATATATGGTAATCAGGATAGGCCCCGATATGTGGATCGATTTACTGATAATGGAAATCAACATAGGGGCCAGTACCCACAATCTGAGAGACAGGACATGAGGCAAAACGTGAACTACAGTCCACGCCAGTACGATGATTCCCCACCAAGGGACTATAATCAAAGGATGGGTGCAACCCGCTCCCCTCCACAAATGAATCAAGAGTTCAGAAACCATCCCAACCGGTATCAATCACCTGAGAGGTATCAGAATAGATCCAATCAGGGGGAAAACAACCAATATCGACCTAGGCCACAGAAAGAGGATCCTAGAGAGATGGAAAGGTTCCAGTGCCTTGAGGCCCAAGTGAAAATGTTAGCTGAGCAAATAGGAAAGCTCTATACAGCGCAAAAACAACCTTCCAAAGAGGGGGCTGATGGCCATAGCAATGACCGGGGGGCTTCCGAAAAGTGACTAAGTACTCATGATAACTGCAGTGCCAAAATGACAGATTGCTCTGATATAATTTTGCATAACGACTCTGAGATGCCTAATGGATTAAAAATGAAAGTACCAGTAAATGAAATTGTGACAGAAAGTGCAAATACTTCTAAAAAAGAGGTACGGTTTAACTTAGAGCTAAATAAAACAGTAAAGATTTGCACAAATGAAAAAGAAACATTAGGAATTCCAAAAGAACAAAGGAACAGATTTAAGAAAAATGACTCATGCATGGGGAATACCAGTGAACAGGGAGTAAGTGGGGATGCCATAGCTCCTTCCCTGGGCAATCAAAACAATGACCAAACACAGACAGAAAAAGGAAATACTCACAAGGAGGGTACAAGTCAATCACCTGAAGAATTCTTTGAGCCACATATTTTTGAAGAGGCTGAAAGGGCTGGTATTACACTAAATGATCACAAATGCACAGAATTAAAAAATGACAAATTGCTGAATGATGTTGTTACACATGTTCAGTTGGAAGGTTGTAATGTGGTCTCTGATGTTACCCAGATGGATGGGCGAACAGTGGCCACACTCCAAAAAACTTCTGATCATGGAGAAATGAATAAAATATCTCGCACAGAAATGGGTAAAAAGGAGGGAAAAATGACTTTTCATTTACCAATGTGCTTAGCCAAAAGTGAAAAAGACCTGAGAAAGGTGAGCCCTGAAATCAGTAAGAATTCACATTTCTTATGTGTATTAGAGGAAGTTGAGGACAGATATTATGCACCCATCACTGTAGAAGAAAAATGCCACACCTTCGCTATGATTGACACTGGCGCACAGGCCACAATTATGTCCCAGGAGCTGGTAAAGAGTATCAATGAAGGGAGGCCTCCACAGAGTCAGATCACAGTGAAGGCAAATCAAGGCCCAGTGCATAACTTTAATGGGGAGGCGGTGCCCATCATAGGTGTAACTGAGGTTGACATAAAAATAGGAAAGCACAGAATGAAACAAGAGGTATTGATCACATCTATTTGTGAAATTCCATTTCTGATGGGGACAGATTGCCTGAAAAGATTGTCTCCTCTCATAGATGGGGTGAATGGAGTGCTGTGGTCCTTAACCAAAAAACCATTGAGGCCTAAGAAACTAAAATCACAAAACAGCAATATAAATGAATGTCACACCGTTGCCAAAACAAATGATGCTGTGGAGGTATATCTCCAGAATAGCTGCATACCTAGTGTCACTGTTATATTAATGTGTCAAGACAAAGATCAGAGCGACAATGAAAAACTACCTGTACAAATATACTTGGACCCAAGGAAAGATTGGCAGACTGCTATAGATGAGCACACATTACGTTTCTATTTAAAAGAGAATACATGCAAACAGAATATTGTTCCTAAAACAGATTCAGAAAAACACATTACCACTCTGGCAGAAATACACATGGAAGATGAGCAATCATGGGTTCACGTTGGTATAAATGATTATCTTAAAACAATAAAAGCCACTTTAGCGCTTGAACATGAAAGGAGTTTCATTAATGAGAAATTGTTGCAAAAAATTATGGAGAGGGAAGAAATCCCGAAATTTAGGATTAAAAACCAATATGTTTCTGGGTTGGACAGTCCAGACTTTGAAAACCGAATTACAGGCAGATGCATGCTTAAAATTAGCATTGGGCAGAAAACAATTTACCATAATGTATGGATAGTGAATGGAGCACAAAATGAATTTTACATGGGCAATGACATCATGCACAGAATGTGTATGGTGTTAGATTTCCTTAATCAAAAAATATGGTCACGCCTAGGTGGGCCGGCACCTGAATTTGAAGACAAAAGAAGGGCTTATCATTGTGCACAACTGGTTCCTTATGCCATCGAATTACAAATAAGGAAAGATACTATTATTCCTGCATTTACAAAACAGTTTGCAATAACACTGAAATGCAAAAATGGGCAGCAGATGAAAGGCTCTGATGCATTTGTATGCCTGAATGAATCCATAAAACAGCAAGGCCTGGATTATGAATACATTCCATTGGTAGACATTGGTGAGGGATCTGTAAAAATCATGGTAAATAATAAAGGTTGTCAGGATATTCATTTAGAGGAAAACTCCCCATTAGGAATGGCCATACAAAAATCACATTATACGGCAGATTTAAATAACATGGTGATTGGGAATATTCCTGAAAATATGTAGATGCCAAGGGCGAGTTGCCAGAACACCTGGACTCTCAGCCCAAAGGAATATTTAAAATTCATTCTGTGTATCCTTATGATTCAAATGAGACAGTGTGCTGCCATCAGGAGGATTGCATAATATTTAATTTAAATGAAAATGAAACAGGAAATCAGCCCATTGAAGTGGAAGCTGATATGCCAAAATATTTAAAAGTGGCAGCTCTACAAAAAGACACAGCCACACAGTTAGAGGAAAGCGCTGAGATTCCTTTACCAGAAGAGTTTCCAGAATTTTCCAGAATGGTAGAAGAGCAGATCTCCTTAGCGGATGCATGTGACAGCGATGGGGATCGAAACGACCTGAGGGAAATATTTATGGAGTTTAAGGATGTATTTGCAAAAGATGCTTATGATTGTGGTTTAACTGATTTACATGTGGCCACACTACCAGAAGGTTGTAGCAGAAATCCAGTGTTTGTACGCCAGTATAGACTACCGCTGGCATGTTTAGAATCATTGGCAGAGATTATTAAAAATTTGGAATCACGGGGAATAATTAGGCCCATTCATAGCACATCCAATACGCCTATTTTAGGTGTGTTAAAGCCAAATGGTCAATGGCGGCTGTGTGCAGACTTAAGAGAGTTAAATAAAAGAGTACCAGTATCTAGATGGCCACTACCATTCATTGATCAGGGCCTAGCTCAGATACATGGTTCAAATGTATTTACCACGTTAGATCTCACCTCTGGATATTGGTGTGTGCCATTGGCAGAGGAGATACAACACTTATTTTCCTTTACATTTGACAGGACTCAATATGCCTGGCTTAGAGCTCCGTTCGGGTACATCAATAGTGGGAGTGAATTTAGCATATTTTTGAGAAAGGCCATGCCGGATGCAGCGGAAAGAGGAACAATAGTTTATGTGGATGATGTCCTGATAAAAAATGAAAACCTTAAAAGCCATTTTGATGAAATAAGACATGTAGCAGGCGCCAAAGTATCTTTGCAAAAAGCACAATGGTGCAAGAAAAAAGTGAACTTTCTAGGGCATGAAGTGACTGAACATGGGCTAAATCCACAAAGGAAGAAAATAGAGGCCATACAAAGATTAAAAGATCCTAAAAATGTGAAAGGAGTAAAAAGTTTATTAGGGATGACAGGCTATAACAGAAAGTTCATTGAGAATTATGCAGAAATCACTCAACCATTGACTAAACTGCTTAAACTAAATACTCCCTGGAGATGGGAAAGAGAGCAGTCTGATGCAGTGGCTAGATTGAAGGAATGTCTTGTAAAGGCACCATGTTTAGCATACCCCATAAAGGACAGGGATTTCTTTATAGAAATAGGCTTTTCTGAACATTGTATGTCAGCAGTGTTATCACAAAAACACGATTTGAATCACAAAACCATTGCATATGCAAGTAAGGCATTTTCCCAAGTTGAAATGAAATTTAATGAATGTGAGAAGGCCCTATTAACCACTGTGTGGGCGCTACAACATTTTCGCCCCATTGTTCAGGGAGAAAAGGTGATTATTGAAACAAATCATCAACCTTTGCAATTTTTAGAGAGTAAAAGAATTAGATCAGGCAATCTAGCGCAATCCAGAATCACTTCATGGACGCTGGCATTACAAGGTTTTCCCGTAGAAGTAAGATATGGACAAAATAAAAAGAGCCCAATTGCTCAAGGGTTAGCTGACTTACATGACTGTGCAGCTGAACAAATACCAAATGAAATGGAAGTGGAAGCTAGTTTACAGGAATTTGAACAATCACCACACAAAGCTTTTGATGAAAAAACATGCAAGGATTTGCCAACTGTATATGTGGATGGTTGTGCTTTTCACATTGAAAATGACAGTAATAAACAATTAGTGGCAGGAATAGGAAATGTCTGGTTGAAATGTGAAGGCGTTCCTAGTATAGGGATGAGGATTGGAGATAGGAGCAGTCAGGTGGCGGAATTGGCAGCCATCTATAAAGCAATTGCTACTGCAGTTGATAAAAAGTTCAGTGAAATTGTCCTGGTGACTGATTCTGACTATGCACGGAATAGCTTTGTGGAGTATTTGCCTGGTTGGAAAGCAAGAGGCATGGTTACATACAACAAAAAACCACTTAAACATGGAAAAATGATACAAGCCATAGACAAATTGGTGTCAGAAAATAATTTAACAATATACTGGAGAAAAATTCGTGGGCATTTAAAAACACCAGGAGAGGATAAGGAGGGAAATGATAAGGCAGACCATCTGGCTAAGATTGGGGCTGTGATGGGAGAATTGCTACCTATTGATTATTTAATGGGTGAAATACAAATTGATGCAGTCACACGTTCTAAAGCACCAAAGGAGGTAGATCAACCGGTGGTGCAGTGGAGTCATGACACGCCAGACCAAGATTTGATTGAGGCACAAAAGAATGATCAAATTTTGGGAATCTATTATAATCATTTGATAGATCCTGAACAAAATCCTTTAACAGAAAATGATTGTATGGGAAAAGAAGAGTTGAGGGTGTTATTAAAGAACAAAACACGAATTAGATTACAGGATGGACTCATGATTAGAGAGTCCATAACAGGGCAAATACAGTGGGTAGTACCCCTTTCATTCAGAGGACTAATGCTACACCATGCACACGATGCCATAACTGCAGGCCATAGAGGTTCACAAAAAACATTAGAAATACTAAAAGATTATGCTTACTGGCCTCATATGTCCCAAGATGTGGAATTATATACTAGAGGATGTCTAGTATGCGCCCAATTTAAACCTGCTTCACCAATGCATAGAGCACCATTGATGAAAAGAGGCCTAACTCTCCCATGGTCAGATTTGCAAATAGACTATGTAGGTCCTTTAAAAAGGTCGAGCAGGGGACACCGTTATATTTTGAGTGTGGTATGTTTGATGTCAAAGTGGATTGAATGCGTTCCTGCACCAGATTGTAGTGCGCAAACAGCAGCCACATTGCTGGTGAACCATGTGTTCTCAAGGTTTGGGTTGCCACAAAGAATTGAGTCAGACAGAGGAAGTCATTTCACAAGTACTCTAATGAGTAAGGTATGGCAAATACTAGGTGTGAAAAGGAAACTACATATCGCATATCGGGCGGCGTCTTCAGGTACAGTTGAAAGAAGCAATAGGTCTGTTGTGGATATTTTAAAGAAATTTGTGGCAGAAGCAGGTTCCAGCTGGGATTTACGTTTACCGTTGGTTCTGATGGCAATCAGGTCGACTCCTGCCAAAGCAACAGGTGTTAGCCCCCATGAGGTCTTGACAGGTAGGAAAATGGTGTTACCACAACACCTACTATACAGAACACATGAGCAAACTCTAGTGAGTGCATCCACGGTTCATGAATATATTGATGAACTGAGGAGGCATTTGCAACATGCATTTGCTTTTGTGCAGAGAAATCTGGAAAGGGCTGATGACAGTGCTAAGTCATATTATGACAAAAAGACATCAGTAAAGGAATACAATGTAGGGGATCAGGTGTACAAGTTTCATTTTGGAAAAAGTAAACAGAAAAATTCTAAATTTCTAGCAGCCTGGCAGGGGCCATTTCGAATTATAGATAAGGTTTCTCCTGTAGTGTATAAAATTTTGAAAAATGAAGGTGAAACAGCAATAGAGCAGTTTGTCCATGTAAATCAAATCAAACCATGCCATCCCAGACATGAGATCAGGCGGCTTGAGCATGTAGAAACAGATAAAATCACTTGAACATAAAAAGAGAAAATAAATGGGTACAATCAGGAGGCAGTGACAAAGAAGTTAAAAAGTTGATTGTTATGATGGCACATAAACACTGTAGTATATGTAAAATATAATATAAAATAAATATAAATAAATAAATAAATAAATAAATGCACATATAATGGAAGCTCATGGTTGGTGTGCAGAGAGAAAGTGTATTAAATATTGAATGCTGTTTTATATGTGTTTGTTTTCTTTTAACTTGTGTTTAATTTCAGAAGAAAAAAAAAAAAAAAAAAAAAAAAAAATATATATTTTTACCAAGCATGTTTTATTTTTGGCAAAAGGATGAAGTTAGTATTGTGCTATGTACTTAATCTGTTTATTTTCTATTTTGATTTAGACAATTAACATTATTTGGTCGGAGGTTCCGGGATCAGAGGCCACGGGAGACGATGGAGTCCTGGAGTCCCCTGGATGAAGACCAAAAGATGCCTCCCTCCAGGTGGAGGTGAAGACAAAATAACCGGAATGCCAAAAGAGATGACTACTGTGGATTCAAGATTGCCAAGATGAAAGAGTACTCGAATGAACCGAATGACATCGCTGGTCGGGACATACCAAAAGAGACAAAACAAAAGTTCCGGCATATGAAGTTCCACGTATTTATTATTTTAATTATTTATTTTAACTTGTTATATTACTTATTTGTTTTAGTTAGTTGTTTTATTTCATTGTTTTTAATTGACTTGGAAAATTTAAACTTAAAGTAATGCCACTTCCACTGAGAAGGCAAATGTGGAACATTTTATGAACTGATGGACTCAGATGAAATGTTGATTGCAAATTTTCATTGATGCACATGAATATTCATTTTGTTGGATTGCAATCGGAAGTGTCTCAGGATTGGGATGTGTAAGGATATTTGGCGTGTTACAGTACAGAGTACAGTAATACTGCACAAGTAGCACATTTTTTTTTTGCAGCACCACCACAAGGGTGCGGTGCATTGCTATATGGGTTACCAGATTAACAAGGAAAGACAGGCTATTCAGTCAAAAACGATTTTAACATATAAGATGCAAATCTATTTTTACAGTTAAAAGCACACGTGCTCATTTAAAAATGCACACTATTTTTCACCTGAAATGCCTATATTGCTAGAGACACATTTGAAAATTAACAGCTAACCTATTAACAATTAACCTGACTAATAAAACCTTATTTAACATAACCCACTAATAAAATGTGTTCTCCACTGCAGAATTAGGCATACTCTGAAAACCATTTAAATGCGTGTGCAGATTTTTTCTTCTCTTCTCTGCCTGATTCTCCGTGTTTTTGTGCACAGTAACTGCAGGAAGAAGGAAGTCAGATTTGCAACAATTGCAAATGTATAAGCGAAGCTATTGTTGAAGAGTAGGAGGATGAGAGATGATGGATTTCATTGGGACACGTCATACAGAGGGCTGAGAGGAGAGTTTTAGTGGGCAGTATCAGGGAAAAAGACAGGCAGACATCTTTCTGCACTATTGGGGAGAAGACCTGGCTGTGGGGCTCCTGACTGAATGCAGATTCCTGTGTCCTGCTGCAGTCGAGATTGGGGAGAGCTGAAAGAAGGACCTTTCCACTGGCTGAGGCATTCCTATCTGCAAAAGCTGAGAATTCCAGGCAATGCCCCGGTTTGAGAAGGCAAGCGTTCCTTTTTGCTGGAGTTAATCCAAGAGAGCCACATTCACAAAGAGAACAACTAAAAAGATAAGGTAATGAGAAGTGTGGGAGCTGAGTGTGTACGGTAATATGCAGTCAGTGTAGGATTCCTGTGTGTGTCTTAATCAAGTGCTAATGTTGCAATTTGAGTTCTGTTCTCCGCCACTCTCTGCAGTGTGTCACAGACAATGCTCTGACTGTACCATTTTATTTCTGTAAAGAATAAGATCGTGTTTAAATACAACTTTTATAATACAGAAAAATATTTGAAAACAGACGGGTGATGTTTATTGTTTACCATTACAATGCTGATGATGTGGGGAGATTTTTAAACAGTGCAATGGTCATTTTAAGACAGATGTGTGCATGTCAAAATCAGTATGAATAATTGTGAGTGACTGTAGCATAGCTTGTTGGAGGTACATGAGCCAACGGGAAGAGAGACTCTCTGAACATAGCTCCCTACCGTATATAAGGTAGTGGAAATTACCACAAGACTACCACATATAGCTCTCTGTCGTAAATAAGTCAGTGAGTTCGCCCATGGTGGCACACCAACACTATCACTGGAAAATGTGGTATTCCTAGAATGCAGGTCTGAGGTCTCTCTAGTGATCACACGAAAAATCTAAGCAAAGATAAGGGATTCTGGACATTGGGGCCACAAATAAAACAAGGGAATTATGCTCACCAAAATACCACCAACCACGTATACCAAATATGCAGATCTGGGTGCTGAAATAATGCATGTCCATTGTATTATTGTTGCACATGGCCAAATCTGAATACAAAGAGTGATTATTGCTAAGTTATTTTTCGGCGGTAATAAAATACCGTCAGGCCCCAAATCTCCACAAAATACCCTACAGATGGGAAGGAGTTGGATATCACATCTCATGCTATAGGAAGGATCTCAGGTTTGGTATAAGCATTTAGATATCACATCTCATGCTATAGGAAGGGTCTCAGGATTGGAATGGGAAGGAGTTGTATATGACATTTCATGCCGTAGGAAGGGTCTCAGGTTTGGTATAAGCTTTGAGATATCACATCTCTGCTATAGGAAGGGTCTCAGGCTTGGAATGGGAAGGAGTTGGATGTCCCATCTCATGTTATAGGAAGAGTCTCAGGTTTGGTATTAGAAGCATTGAGATATCACATCTCATGCTATAGGAAGTGTCTCAGGATTGGAATGGGAAGGACTTGGATATCACATCTCATGCTATAGGAAGGGTCTCAGGTTTGGTATAAGCATTGAGATATCACATCTCTGCTATCGGAAGTGTCTCAGGATTGGAATGGGAAGGAGTTGGATATCCCATCTCATGTTATAGGACGGGTCTCAGGTTTGTTATTAGAATCATTGAGATATCATATTGCATGCTGTAGGAAGGGTCTAAGGATTGGAATGGCAAGGACTTGGATATCACATCTCATGCTATAGGTAGGCTCTCAGGTTTGGAAAGGGAAGGAGTTCGATATCACATTTCATGTTAGAGGAAGGATCTCAGGTTTGGAACGGGAAGGAGTTGGATATCACATCTCATGCTATAGGAAGGGTCTCAGGTTTGGTATAAGCATTGAGATATCACATCTCTGCTATCGGAAGTGTCTCAGGATTGGAATGGGAAGGAGTTGGATATCCCATCTCATGTTATAGGACGGGTCTCAGGTTTGTTATTAGAATCATTGAGATATCATATTGCATGCTGTAGGAAGGGTCTAAGGATTGGAATGGCAAGGACTTGGATATCACATCTCATGCTATAGGTAGGCTCTCAGGTTTGGAAAGGGAAGGAGTTCGATATCACATTTCATGTTAGAGGAAGGATCTCAGGTTTGGTATTAGAGGCAATGAGATATCACATCTCATGCTATAGGAAGGGTCTCAGGATTGGAATGGGAAGGAGTTGGATATCACATCTCATGCTATAGGAAGGGTCTCAGGTTTGGTATAAGCATTGAGATATCACATCTCATGCTATAGGAAGAGTCTCAGGATTGGAATGGGAAGGAGTTGGAGATCACATCTGATGTTATAGGAAGGATCTCAGGTTATGTATTAGAAGCATTGAGATATAACATCTCTGCTATCGGAAGGGTCTCAGGATTGGAATGGGAAGGAGTTGGATATTCCATCTTATGTTATAGGAAGAGTCTCAGGTTTGGTATTAGAAGCATTGAGATATCACATCTCATGCTATAGGAAGTGTCTCAGGATTGGAATGGGAAGGAGTTTGATATCACATCTCATGCCATGTATGGGTCTCAGGTTTTGTAGAAGCATTGGGATATCACATCTCATGCTATCGGAAGGGTATCAGGATTGGATTTGGAAGGAGTTGGATATCCCATCTCATGCTATAGGAAGGGTCTCAGGTTGGAATGGGAAGGAGTTGGATATCACATCTGATGTTATAGGAAGGGTCTCAGGATTGGAATGGGAAGGACTTGGATATCACATCTCATGCTATAGGAAGTCTCTCAGGTTTGGAAGGGGAAGGAGTTGGATATCACATTTCATGTTAGAGGTAGGATCCCAGGTTTGGTAAAGAGGCATTGAGATGTCACATCTCATGCTATAGGAAGGGTCTCAGTATTGGAATGGGAAGGAGTTGGATATCACATCTCATGTTATTGGATAGATCTCAGGTTTGGTATTAGAAGCATTGAGACATCACATCTCATGTTATAGGAAGGGTCTCAGGATTGGAATGGGAAGGACTTGGATATCACATCTCATGCTATACGAAGGGTCTCAGGTTTGGAACGGGAAGGAGTTGGATATCCCATCTCATGTTATAGGAAGCGTCTCAGGTTTGGTATAAGCATTGAGATATCACATCTCTGCAATCGGAAGTGTCTCAGGATTGGGATGGGAAGGAGTTGGATGTCACATCTCATGCTATAGGAAGGATCTCAGGTTTGGTATAAGCATTGAGATATCACATCTCATGCTATAGGAAGGGTCTCAGGATTGGAATGGGAAGGAGTTGTATATGACATTTCATGCCGTAGGAAGGGTCTCAGGTTTGGTATAAGCTTTGAGATATCACATCTCTGCTATCGGAAGGGTCTCAGGCTTGGAATGGGAAGGAGTTGGATATCCCATCTCATGTTATAGGAAGAGTCTCAGGTTTGGTATTAGAAGCATTGAGATATCACATCTCATGCTATAGGAAGTGTCTCAGGATTGGAATGGGAAGGACTTGGATATCACATCTCATGCTATAGGGAGGGTCTCAAGTTTGATATTAGAAGCATTGAGATATCACATCTCATGCTATAGGAAGGGTCTCAGGATTGGAATGGGAAGGAGTTGGATATCACATCTCATGCTATAGGAAGGGTCTCAGGTTTGGTATAAGCAGTGAGATATCACATCTCATGCTATAGGAAGGGTCTCAGGATTGGAATGGGAAGGAGTTGGATATCACATCTCATGTTATAGGAAGGATCTCAGGTTTGGTATAAGCATTGAGATATCACATCTCTGCTATCGGAAGGGTCTCAGGATTGGAATGGGAAGGAGTTGGATATCACATCTCATGCTATAGGAAGGGTCTCAGGTTTGGAACGGGAAGGAGTTGGATATCACATCTCATGTTATAGGAAGAGTCTCAGGTTTGGTATAAGCATTGAGATATCACATCTCTGCTATCGGAGGTGTCTCAGGATTGGGATGGGAAGGAATTGGATATCACATCTCATTCTATAGGAAAAGTATCAGGTTTGGAACGGGAAGGAGTTGGATATCCCATCTCATGTTATAGGACGGGTCTCAGGTTTGATATTAGAAGCATTGAGATATCACATCTCATGCTGTAGGAAGGGTCTCAGGTTTGGAATGGGAAGGATTTGGATATCACATTTCATGTCATAGGAAGGATCTCAGGTTTGGTATTAGAGGCATTGATATATCACATCTCATGCTATAGGAATGGTCTCAGTATTGGAATGGGTAGGAGTTGGATATTGCATTCTTGCTATAGGAAGGCTCTCATGTTTGGAATGGGAAGGAGTTGGATATCACATATGCTATAGGAAGTGTGTCAGGTTTGGAATGGGAATGAGTTGGATATCACATCTCATGTTATAGGAAGGGTCTCAGGTTTGGTATAAGCATTGAGATATCACATCTCTGCTATCGGAAGTGGCTCAGGATTGGAATGGGATGGAGTTGGATATCCCATCTCATGTTATAGGACGGGTCTCTGGTTTGGTATAAGCATTGAGATATCACATCTCATGCTATAGGAAGAGTCTCAGGATTGGAATGGGAAAGGTTTGGATATCACATCTCATGCTATAGGAAGGGTCTAAGGTTTGGTATACGCATGGAGATATCACTTCTCATGCTATAAGAAGGGTCTCAGGATTGGAATGGGAGGAAATTGGATATCACATCTCATGCTATAGGAAGGGTCTCAGGTTTGGTATAAGCATGGAGATATCACATCTCATGCTATAGGAAGAGTCTCAGGATTGGAATGGGAAAGATTTGGATATCACTTCTCATGCTATAGGAAGGGTCTCAGGATTGGAATGGGAAGGAGTTGGATATCACATCTCATGTTATAGGAAGGATCTCAGGTTTGGTATTAGAAGCATTGAGATATCACATCTCATGCTATCAGAAGGGTCTCAGGATTGGAATGGGAAGGAGTTGGATATCACATCTCATGCTAAAGGGAGGGTCTCAGGTTTGGAAGGGGAAGGATTTGGATATCACATCTCATGTTATCGGAAGGATCTCAGGTTTGGTATTAGAAGTATTGAGATATCATATCTCATGCTATAGGAAGGGTCTCAGGACTGGAATGGGAAGGAGTTGGATATCACATCTCATGCTACAGGAAGGGTCTCAGGTTTGGAATGGGAAGGACTTAGATATCACATATCATGCTATAGGGAGGGTCTCAGTTTTGATATTAGAAGCTTTGAGATATCACATCTCATGCTATCGGAAGTGTCTCAGGATTGGAATGGGAAGGAGCTGGATATCACATCTCATGCTAAAGGAAGGGTCTCAGGTTTGGAACGGGAAGGAGTTGGATATCACATCTCATGTTATAGGAAGGGTCTCAGGTGTGGTATAAGCATTCAGATATCACATCTCTGCTATCGGAAGTGTCTCAGGATTGGAATGGGAAGGAGTTGGATATCCCATCTCATGCTATAGATAGGCTCTCAGGCTTGGAAAGGGAAGGAGTTGGATATCACATCTCATGCTATAGGAAGGGATTCAGGATTGGAATATGAAGTAGTTGGATATCACATCTCATGCTATAGGAAGGGTCTCAGGTTTGGTATAAGCATTGAGATATCACATCTCATGCTATAGGACGGGTCTCAGGATTGGAATGGAAGGAGTTGGATATCACATCTCATGCTATAGGAAGGGTCTCAGGATTGGAATGGGAAGTAGTTGGATATCACATCTCATGCTATAGGAAGGGTCTCAGGTTTGGTATTAGAAGCATTGAGATATCACATCTCATGCTATAGGAAGGGTCTCAGGATTGGAATGGGAAGGACTTGGATATCACATCTCATGCTATAGATAGGCTCTCAGGTTTGGAAAGGGAAGGAGTTGGATATCACATCTCATGCTATACGAAGGGTCTCAGGATTGGAATGGGAAATAGTTGGATATCACATCTCATGCTATAGGAAGGGTCTCAGGTTTGGTATAAGCATTGAGATATCACATCTCATGCTATAGGACGTTTCTCAGGATTGGAATGGAAGGAGTTGGATATCACATCTCATGTTATAGGAAGGATCTCAGGTTTGGTATTAGAAGCATTGAGACATCACATCTCATGCTATAGGAAGGGTCTCAGGATTGGAATGGGAAGGAGTTGTATATGACATCTCATGCCATAGGAAGGGTCTCAGGTTTGGTATAAGCATTGAGATATCACATCTCATGCTATAGGAAGGGTCTCAGGATTGGAATGGGAAGGACTTGGATATCACATCTCATGCTATAGGCAGGGTCTCAGGTTTGGAAAGGGAAGGAGTTGGATATCACATTTCATGTTAGAGGTAGGATCTCAGGTTTGGTATTAGAGGCATTTAGATATCACATCTCATGCTATCAGAAGGATCTCAGGATTGGAAGGGGAAGGAGTTGGATATCACATCTCATGCTAAAGGGAGGTACTCAGGTTTGGAAGGGGAAGGACTTGGATATCACATCTCATGTTATAGGAAGGATCTCAGGTTTGGTATTAGAAGCATTGAGATATCACATCTCATGCTATCGGAAGTATCTCAGGTTTGGTATTAGAGGCATTGAGATATCATATCTCATGCTATCGGAAGGGTCTCAGGATTGGAATGGGAAGGAGTTGGATATCACATTTCATGTCATAGGAAGGATCTCAGATTTGGTATTAGAAGCATTGATATATCACATCTCATGCTATAGGAATGGTCTCAGGATTGGAATGGGTAGGAGTTGGATATTACATTCTTGCTATAGGAACGGTCTCATGTTTGGAATGGGAAGGAGTTGGATATCACATATGCTATAGGAAGTGTCTCAGGTTTGGAACGGGAATGAGTTGGATATCACATCTCATGTTATAGGAAGGGTCTCAGGTTTGGTATAAGCATTGAGATATCACATCTCTGCTATTGGAAGTGGCTCAGGATTGGAATGGGAAGGAGTTGGATATCCCATCTCATGTTATAGGACGGGTCTCTGGTTTGGTATAAGCATTGAGATATCACATCTCATGCTATAGGAAGGGTCTCAGGATTGGAATGGGAAGGATTTGGAAATCACATCTCATGCTATAGGAAGGGTCTCAGGTTTGGTATACGCATGGAGGTATCACTTCTCATGCTATAGGAAGGGTCTCAGGATTGGAATGGGAAGGAATTGGATATGACATCTCATGCTATAGGAAGGGTCTCAGGTTTGGTATAAGCATGGAGATATCACTTCTCATGCTATAGGAAGGGTCTCAGGATTGGAATGGGAAGGAGTTGGATATCACATCTCATGTTATAGGAAGGATCTCAGGTTTGGTATTAGAAGCATTGAGATATCACATCTCATGCTATCGGAAGGGTCTCAGGATTGGAATGGGAAGGAGTTGGATATCACATCTCATGCTACAGGAAGGGTCTCAGGTTTGGAACGGGAAGGAGTTGGATATCACATCTCATGTTATAGGAAGAGTCTCAGGTTTGGTATAAGCATTGAGATATCACATCTCTGCTATCGGAGGTGTCTCAGGATTGGGATGGGAAGGAATTGGATATCACATCTCATGCTATAGGAAGAGTATCAGGTTTGGAACGGGAAGGATTTGGATATCCCATCTCATGTTATAGGACGAGTCTCAGGTTTGATATTAGAAGCATTGAGATATCACATCGCATGCTGTAGGAAGGGTCTCAGGTTTGGAATGGGAAGGATTTGGATATCACATTTCATGTCATAGGAAGGATCTCAGGTTTGGTATTAGAAGCATTGATATATCACATCTCATGCTATAGGAATGGTCTCAGGATTGGAATGGGTAGGAGTTGGATATTACATTCTTGCTATAGGAAGGGTCTCATGTTTGGAAAGGGAAGGAGTTGGATATCACAAATGCTATAGGAAGTGTCTCAGGTTTGGAATGGGAATGAGTTGGATATCACATCTCATGTTATAGGAAGGGTCTCAGGTTTTGTATAAGCATTGAGATATCACATCTCTGCTATCGGAAGTGGCCCAGGATTGGAATGGGATGGAGTTGGATATCCCATCTCATGTTATAGGACGGGTCTCTGGTTTGGTATAAGCATTGAGATTTCAGATCTCATGCTATAGGAAGAGTCTCAGGATTGGAATGGGAAGGATTTGGATATCACATCTCATGCTATAGGAAGGGTCTCAGGTTTGGTATACGCATGGAGATATCACTTCTCATGCTATAGGAAGGGTCTCAGGATTGGAATGGGAAGGAGTTGGATATCACATCTTATGTTATATGAAGGATCTCAGGTTTGGTATTAGAAGCATTGAGATATCACATCTCATGCTATCAGAAGGGTCTCAGGATTGGAATGGGAAGGAGTTGGATATCACATCTCATGCTAAAGGGAGGGTATCAGGTTTGGAAGGGGAAGGATTTGTATATCACATCTCATGTTATCGGAAGGATCTCAGGTTTGGTATTAGAAGTATTGAGATATCATATCTCATGCTATAGGAAGGGTCTCAGGACTGGAATGGGAAGGAGTTGGATATCACATCTCATGTTATTGGATAGATCTCAGGTTTGGTATTAGAAGCATTGAGACATCACATCTCATGTTATAGGAAGGGTCTCAGGATTGGAATGGGAAGGACTTGGATATCACATCTCATGCTATACGAAGGGTCTCAGGTTTGGAACGGGAAGGAGTTGGATATCCCATCTCATGTTATAGGAAGAGTCTCAGGTTTGGTATAAGCATTGAGATATCACATCTCTGCAATCGGAAGTGTCTCAGGATTGGGATGGGAAGGAGTTGGATATCACATCTCATGCTATAGGAAGGATCTCAGGTTTGGTATAAGCATTGAGATATCACATCTCATGCTATAGGAAGGGTCTCAGGATTGGAATGGGAAGGAGTTGTATATGACATTTCATGCCGTAGGAAGGGTCTCAGGTTTGGTATAAGCTTTGAGATATCACATCTCTGCTATCGGAAGGGTCTCAGGCTTGGAATGGGAAGGAGTTGGATATCCCATCTCATGTTATAGGAAGAGTCTCAGGTTTGGTATTAGAAGCATTGAGATATCACATCTCATGCTATAGGAAGGGTCTCAGGATTGGAATGGGAAGGAGTTGGATATCACATCTCATGCTATAGGAAGGGTCTCAGGTTTGGTATAAGCAGTGAGATATCACATCTCATGCTATAGGAAGGGTCTCAGGATTGGAATGGGAAGGAGTTGGATATCACATCTCATGTTATAGGAAGGATCTCAGGTTTGGTATAAGCATTGAGATATCACATCTCTGCTATCGGAAGGGTCTCAGGATTGGAATGGGAAGGAGTTGGATATCACATCTCATGCTATAGGAAGGGTCTCAGGTTTGGAACGGGAAGGAGTTGGATATCACATCTCATGTTATAGGAAGAGTCTCAGGTTTGGTATAAGCATTGAGATATCACATCTCTGCTATCGGAGGTGTCTCAGGATTGGGATGGGAAGGAATTGGATATCACATCTCATTCTATAGGAAAGGTATCAGGTTTGGAACGGGAAGGAGTTGGATATCCCATCTCATGTTATAGGACGGGTCTCAGGTTTGATATTAGAAGCATTGAGATATCACATCTCATGCTGTAGGAAGGGTCTCAGGTTTGGAATGGGAAGGATTTGGATATCACATTTCATGTCATAGGAAGGATCTCAGGTTTGGTATTAGAGGCATTGATATATCACATATCATGCTATAGGAATGGTCTCAGTATTGGAATGGGTAGGAGTTGGATATTGCATTCTTGCTATAGGAAGGCTCTCATGTTTGGAATGGGAAGGAGTTGGATATCACATATGCTATAGGAAGTGTGTCAGGTTTGGAATGGGAATGAGTTGGATATCACATCTCATGTTATAGGAAGGGTCTCAGGTTTGGTATAAGCATTGAGATATCACATCTCTGCTATCGGAAGTGGCTTAGGATTGGAATGGGATGGAGTTGGATATCCCATCTCATGTTATAGGACGGGTCTCTGGTTTGGTATAAGCATTGAGATATCACATCTCATGCTATAGGAAGAGTCTCAGGATTGGAATGGGAAAGGTTTGGATATCACATCTCATGCTATAGGAAGGGTCTAAGGTTTGGTATACGCATGGAGATATCACTTCTCATGCTATAGGAAGGGTCTCAGGATTGGAATGGGAGGAAATTGGATATCACATCTCATGCTATAGGAAGGGTCTCAGGTTTGGTATAAGCATGGAGATATCACATCTCATGCTATAGGAAGAGTCTCAGGATTGGAATGGGAAAGATTTGGATATTACTTCTCATGCTATAGGAAGGGTCTCAGGATTGGAATGGGAAGGAGTTGGATATCACATCTCATGTTATAGGAAGGATCTCAGGTTTGGTATTAGAAGCATTGAGATATCACATCTCATGCTATCAGAAGGGTCTCAGGATTGGAATGGGAAGGAGTTGGATATCACATCTCATGCTAAAGGGAGGGTCTCAGGTTTGGAAGGGGAAGGATTTGGATATCACATCTCATGTTATCGGAAGGATCTCAGGTTTGGTATTAGAAGTATTGAGATATCATATCTCATGCTATAGGAAGGGTCTCAGGACTGGAATGGGAAGGAGTTGGATATCACATCTCATGCTACAGGAAGGGTCTCAGGTTTGGAATGGGAAGGACTTAGATATCACATATCATGCTATAGGGAGGGTCTCAGTTTTGATATTAGAAGCTTTGAGATATCACATCTCATGCTATCGGAAGTGTCTCAGGATTGGAATGGGAAGGAGCTGGATATCACATCTCATGCTAAAGGAAGGGTCTCAGGTTTGGAACGGGAAGGAGTTGGATATCACATCTCATGTTATAGGAAGGGTCTCAGGTGTGGTATAAGCATTCAGATATCACATCTCTGCTATCGGAAGTGTCTCAGGATTGGAATGGGAAGGAGTTGGATATCCCATCTCATGCTATAGATAGGCTCTCAGGTTTGGAAAGGGAAGGAGTTGGATATCACATCTCATGCTATAGGAAGGGATTCAGGATTGGAATGGGAAGTAGTTGGATATCACATCTCATGCTATAGGAAGGGTCTCAGGTTTGGTATAAGCATTGAGATATCACATCTCATGCTATAGGACGGGTCTCAGGATTGGAATGGAAGGAGTTGGATATCACATCTCATGCTATAGGAAGGGTCTCAGGATTGGAATGGGAAGTAGTTGGATATCACATCTCATGCTATAGGAAGGGTCTCAGGTTTGGTATTAGAAGCATTGAGATATCACATCTCATGCTATAGGAAGGGTCTCAGGATTGGAATGGGAAGGACTTGGATATCACATCTCATGCTATAGATAGGCTCTCAGGTTTGGAAAGGGAAGGAGTTGGATATCACATCTCATGCTATACGAAGGGTCTCAGGATTGGAATGGGAAATAGTTGGATATCACATCTCATGCTATAGGAAGGGTCTCAGGTTTGGTATAAGCATTGAGATATCACATCTCATGCTATAGGACGTTTCTCAGGATTGGAATGGAAGGAGTTGGATATCACATCTCATGTTATAGGAAGGATCTCAGGTTTGGTATTAGAAGCATTGAGACATCACATCTCATGCTATAGGAAGGGTCTCAGGATTGGAATGGGAAGGAGTTGTATATGACATCTCATGCCATAGGAAGGGTCTCAGGTTTGGTATAAGCATTGAGATATCACATCTCATGCTATAGGAAGGGTCTCAGGATTGGAATGGGAAGGACTTGGATATCACATCTCATGCTATAGGCAGGGTCTCAGGTTTGGAAAGGGAAGGAGTTGGATATCACATTTCATGTTAGAGGTAGGATCTCAGGTTTGGTATTAGAGGCATTTAGATATCACATCTCATGCTATCAGAAGGGTCTCAGGATTGGAAGGGGAATGAGTTGGATATCACATCTCATGCTAAAGGGAGGTACTCAGGTTTGGAAGGGGAAGGACTTGGATATCACATCTCATGTTATAGGAAGGATCTCAGGTTTGGTATTAGAAGCATTGAGATATCACATCTCATGCTATCGGAAGTATCTCAGGTTTGGTATTAGAGGCATTGAGATATCATATCTCATGCTATCGGAAGGGTCTCAGGATTGGAATGAGAAGGAGTTGGATATCACATTTCATGTCATAGGAAGGATCTCAGATTTGGTATTAGAAGCATTGATATATCACATCTCATGCTATAGGAATGGTCTCAGGATTGGAATGGGTAGGAGTTGGATATTACATTCTTGCTATAGGAACGGTCTCATGTTTGGAATGGGAAGGAGTTGGATATCACATATGCTATAGGAAGTGTCTCAGGTTTGGAACGGGAATGAGTTGGATATCACATCTCATGTTATAGGAAGGGTCTCAGGTTTGGTATAAGCATTGAGATATCACATCTCTGCTATTGGAAGTGGCTCAGGATTGGAATGGGAAGGAGTTGGATATCCCATCTCATGTTATAGGACGGGTCTCTGGTTTGGTATAAGCATTGAGATATCACATCTCATGCTATAGGAAGGGTCTCAGGATTGGAATGGGAAGGATTTGGAAATCACATCTCATGCTATAGGAAGGGTCTCAGGTTTGGTATACGCATGGAGGTATCACTTCTCATGCTATAGGAAGGGTCTCAGGATTGGAATGGGAAGGAATTGGATATGACATCTCATGCTATAGGAAGGGTCTCAGGTTTGGTATAAGCATGGAGATATCACTTCTCATGCTATAGGAAGGGTCTCAGGATTGGAATGGGAAGGAGTTGGATATCACATCTCATGTTATAGGAAGGATCTCAGGTTTGGTATTAGAAGCATTGAGATATCACATCTCATGCTATCGGAAGGGTCTCAGGATTGGAATGGGAAGGAGTTGGATATCACATCTCATGCTACAGGAAGGGTCTCAGGTTTGGAACGGGAAGGAGTTGGATATCACATCTCATGTTATAGGAAGAGTCTCAGGTTTGGTATAAGCATTGAGATATCACATCTCTGCTATCGGAGGTGTCTCAGGATTGGGATGGGAAGGAATTGGATATCACATCTCATGCTATAGGAAGAGTATCAGGTTTGGAACGGGAAGGATTTGGATATCCCATCTCATGTTATAGGACGGGTCTCAGGTTTGATATTAGAAGCATTGAGATATCACATCGCATGCTGTAGGAAGGGTCTCAGGTTTGGAATGGGAAGGATTTGGATATCACATTTCATGTCATAGGAAGGATCTCAGGTTTGGTATTAGAAGCATTGATATATCACATCTCATGCTATAGGAATGGTCTCAGGATTGGAATGGGTAGGAGTTGGATATTACATTCTTGCTATAGGAAGGGTCTCATGTTTGGAAAGGGAAGGAGTTGGATATCACAAATGCTATAGGAAGTGTGTCAGGTTTGGAATGGGAATGAGTTGGATATCACATCTCATGTTATAGGAAGGGTCTCAGGTTTGGTATAAGCATTGAGATATCACATCTCTGCTATCGGAAGTGGCCCAGGATTGGAATGGGATGGAGTTGGATATCCCATCTCATGTTATAGGACGGGTCTCTGGTTTGGTATAAGCATTGAGATTTCAGATCTCATGCTATAGGAAGAGTCTCAGGATTGGAATGGGAAGGATTTGGATATCACATCTCATGCTATAGGAAGGGTCTCAGGTTTGGTATACGCATGGAGATATCACTTCTCATGCTATAGGAAGGGTCTCAGGATTGGAATGGGAAGGAGTTGGATATCACATCTTATGTTATAGGAAGGATCTCAGGTTTGGTATTAGAAGCATTGAGATATCACATCTCATGCTATCAGAAGGGTCTCAGGATTGGAATGGGAAGGAGTTGGATATCACATCTCATGCTAAAGGGAGGGTATCAGGTTTGGAAGGGGAAGGATTTGTATATCACATCTCATGTTATCGGAAGGATCTCAGGTTTGGTATTAGAAGTATTGAGATATCATATCTCATGCTAAAGGAAGGGTCTCAGGACTGGAATGGGAAGGAGTTGGATATCACATCTCATGCTAAAGGAAGGGTCTCAGGTTTGGTAGAAGCATTGAGATATCACATCTCATGCTACAGGAAGGGTCTCAGGATTGGAATGGGAAGGACTTAGATATCACATATGCTATAGGGAGGGTCTCAGTTTTGATATTAGAAGCTTTGAGATATCACATCTCATGCTATCGGAAGTGTCTCAGGATTGGAATGGGAAGGAGCTGGATATCACATCTCATGCTAAAGGAAGGGTCTCAGGTTTGGAACGGGAAGGAGTTGGATATCACATCTCATGTTATAGGAAGGGTCTCAGGTGTGGTATAAGCATTCAGATATCACAACTCTGCTATCGGAAGTGTCTCAGGATTGGAATGGGAAGGAGTTGGATATCCCATCTCATGCTATAGATAGGCTCTCAGGTTTGGAAAGGGAAGGAGTTGGATATCACATCTCATGCTATAGGAAGGGTCTCAGGATTGGAATGGGAAGTAGTTGGATATCACATCTCATGCTATAGGAAGGGTCTCAGATTTGGTATAAGCATTGAGATATCACATCTCATGCTATAGGACGGGTCTCAGGATTGGAATGGAAGGAGTTGGATATCACATCTCATGCTATAGGAAGGGTCTCAGGATTGGAATGGGAAGTAGTTGGATATCACATCTCATGCTATAGGAAGGGTCTCAGGTTTGGTATTAGAAGCATTGATATATATCACATCTCATGCTATCGGAAGGGTCTCAGGATTGGAATGGGAAGGACTTGGATATCACATCTCATGCTATAGATAGGCTCTCAAGTTTGGAAAGGGAAGGAGTTGGATATCACATCTCATGCTATAGGAAGGGTCTCAGGATTGGAATGGGAAGTAGTTGGATATCACATCTCATGCTATAGGAAGGGTCTCAGGTTTGGTATAAGCATTGAGATATCACATCTCATGCTATAGGACGGGTCTCAGGATTGGAATGGAAGGAGTTGGATATCACATCTCATGTTATAGGAAGGATCTCAGGTTTGGTATTAGAAGCATTGAGACATCACATCTCATGCTATAGGAAGGGTCTCAGGATTGGAATGGGAATGAGTTGTATATGACATCTCATGCCATAGGAAGGGTCTCAGGTTTGGTATAAGCATTGAGATATCACATCTCATGCTATAGGAAGGGTCTCAGGATTGGAATGGGAAGGACTTGGATATAACATCTCATGCTATATGCAGGGTCTCAGGTTTGGAAAGGGAAGGAGTTGGATATCACATTTCATGTTAGAGGTAGGATCTCAGGTTTGGTATTAGAGGCATTGAGATATCACATCTCATGCTATAGGAAGGGTCTCAGGATTGGAATGGGAAGGAGTTGGATATCACATCTCATGCTAAAGGGAGGGTCTCAGGTTTGGAAGGGGAAGGACTTGGATATCACATCTCATGTTATAGGAAGGATCTCAGGTTTGGTATTAGAAGCATTGAGATATCACATCTCATGCTATCGGAAGTATCTCAGGTTTGGTATTAGAGGCATTGAGATATCACATCTCATGCTATCGGAAGGGTCTCAGGATTGGAATGGGAAGGAGTTGGATATCACATCTCATGCTATAGGAAGGGTCTCAGGTTTGGAACGGGAAGGAGTTGGATATCCCATCTCATTTTATAGGAAGAGTCTCAGGTTTGGTATAAGCATTGAGATATCACATCTCTGCAATCGGAAGTGTCTCAGGATTGGGATGGGAAGGAGTTGGATATCACATCTCATGCTATAGGAAGGGTCTCAGGTTTGGAACGGAAGGAGTTGGATATCCCATCTCATGCTATAGGACGGGTCTCAGGTTTGGTATTAGAAGCATTGAGATATCACATTGCATGCTGTAGGAAGGGTCTCAGGATTGGAATGGGAAGGAATTGGATATTACATTCTTGCTATAGGAAGGGTCTCATGTTTGGAATGGGAAGGAGTTGGATATCACATATGCTATAGGAAGGGTCTCAGGTTTGGAACGGGAAGGAGTTGGATATCACATCTCATGCTATAGGAAGGGTCTCAGGTTTGGTATAAGCATTGAGATATCACATCTCTGCTATCGGAAGTGTCTCAGGATTGGAATGGGAAGGAGTTTGATATCACATCTCATGCCATGTATGGGTCTCAGGTTTTGTAGAAGCATTGGGATATCACATCTCATGCTATCGGAAGGGTATCAGGATTGGATTTGGAAGGAGTTGGATATCCCATCTCATGCTATAGGAAGGGTCTCAGGTTGGAATGGGAAGGAGTTGGATATCACATCTGATGTTATAGGAAGGGTCTCAGGATTGGAATGGGAAGGACTTGGATATCACATCTCATGCTATAGGAAGGCTCTCAGGTTTGGAAGGGGCAGGAGTTGGATATCACATTTCATGTTAGAGGTAGGATCTCAGGTTTGGTAAAGAGGCATTGAGATATCACATCTCATGCTATAGGAAGGGTCTCAGGATTGGAATGGGAAGGAGTTGGATATCACATCTCATGTTATAGGATAGATCTCAGGTTTGGTATTAGAAGCATTGAGACATCACATCTCATGTTATAGGAAGTGTCTCAGGATTGGAATGGGAAGGACTTGGATATCACATCTCATGCTATAGGAAGGGTCTCAGGTTTGGAACGGGAAGGAGTAGGATATCCCATCTCATGTTATAGGAAGAGTCTCAGGTTTGGTATAAGCATTGAGATATCACATCTCTGCAATCGGAAGTGTCTCAGGATTGGGATGGGAAGGAGTTGGATATCACATCTCATGCTATAGGAAGGGTCTCAGGTTTGGTATAAGCATTGAGATATCACATCTCATGCTATAGGAAGGGTCTCAGGATTGGAATGGGAAGGAGTTGGATATCACATCTCATGTTATAGGAAGGATCTCAGGTTTGGTATTAGAAGCATTGAGATATCACATCTCATGCTATCGGAAGGGTCTCAGGATTGGAATGGGAAGGAGTTGGATATCACATCTCATGCTACAGGAAGGGTCTCAGGTTTGGAACGGGAAGGAGTTGGATATCACATCTCATGTTATAGGAAGAGTCTCAGGTTTGGTATAAGCATTGAGATATCACATCTCTGCTATCGGAGGTGTCTCAGGATTGGGATGGGAAGGAATTGGATATCACATCTCATGCTATAGGAAGAGTATCAGGTTTGGAACGGGAAGGATTTGGATATCCCATCTCATGTTATAGGACGGGTCTCAGGTTTGATATTAGAAGCATTGAGATATCACATCGCATGCTGTAGGAAGGGTCTCAGGTTTGGAATGGGAAGGATTTGGATATCACATTTCATGTCATAGGAAGGATCTCAGGTTTGGTATTAGAAGCATTGATATATCACATCTCATGCTATAGGAATGGTCTCAGGTTTGGAATGGGTAGGAGTTGGATATTACATTCTTGCTATAGGAAGGGTCTCATGTTTGGAAAGGGAAGGAGTTGGATATCACAAATGCTATAGGAAGTGTGTCAGGTTTGGAATGGGAATGAGTTGGATATCACATCTCATGTTATAGGAAGGGTCTCAGGTTTGGTATAAGCATTGAGATATCACATCTCTGCTATCGGAAGTGGCCCAGGATTGGAATGGGATGGAGTTGGATATCCCATCTCATGTTATAGGACGGGTCTCTGGTTTGGTATAAGCATTGAGATTTCAGATCTCATGCTATAGGAAGAGTCTCAGGATTGGAATGGGAAGGATTTGGATATCACATCTCATGCTATAGGAAGGGTCTCAGGTTTGGTATACGCATGGAGATATCACTTCTCATGCTATAGGAAGGGTCTCAGGATTGGAATGGGAAGGAGTTGGATATCACATCTTATGTTATAGGAAGGATCTCAGGTTTGGTATTAGAAGCATTGAGATATCACATCTCATGCTATCAGAAGGGTCTCAGGATTGGAATGGGAAGGAGTTGGATATCACATCTCATGCTAAAGGGAGGGTATCAGGTTTGGAAGGGGAAGGATTTGTATATCACATCTCATGTTATCGGAAGGATCTCAGGTTTGGTATTAGAAGTATTGAGATATCATATCTCATGCTATAGGAAGGGTCTCAGGACTGGAATGGGAAGGAGTTGGATATCACATCTCATGCTAAAGGAAGGGTCTCAGGTTTGGTAGAAGCATTGAGATATCACATCTCATGCTACAGGAAGGGTCTCAGGATTGGAATGGGAAGGACTTAGATATCACATATGCTATAGGGAGGGTCTCAGTTTTGATATTAGAAGCTTTGAGATATCACATCTCATGCTATCGGAAGTGTCTCAGGATTGGAATGGGAAGGAGCTGGATATCACATCTCATGCTAAAGGAAGGGTCTCAGGTTTGGAACGGGAAGGAGTTGGATATCACATCTCATGTTATAGGAAGGGTCTCAGGTGTGGTATAAGCATTCAGATATCACAACTCTGCTATCGGAAGTGTCTCAGGATTGGAATGGGAAGGAGTTGGATATCCCATCTCATGCTATAGATAGGCTCTCAGGTTTGGAAAGGGAAGGAGTTGGATGTCACATCTCATGCTATAGGAAGGGTCTCAGGATTGGAATGGGAAGTAGTTGGATATCACATCTCATGCTATAGGAAGGGTCTCAGATTTGGTATAAGCATTGAGATATCACATCTCATGCTATAGGACGGGTCTCAGGATTGGAATGGAAGGAGTTGGATATCACATCTCATGCTATAGGAAGGGTCTCAGGATTGGAATGGGAAGTAGTTGGATATCACATCTCATGCTATAGGAAGGGTCTCAGGTTTGGTATTAGAAGCATTGATATATATCACATCTCATGCTATCGGAAGGGTCTCAGGATTGGAATGGGAAGGACTTGGATATCACATCTCATGCTATAGATAGGCTCTCAAGTTTGGAAAGGGAAGGAGTTGGATATCACATCTCATGCTATAGGAAGGGTCTCAGGATTGGAATGGGAAGTAGTTGGATATCACATCTCATGCTATAGGAAGGGTCTCAGGTTTGGTATAAGCATTGAGATATCACATCTCATGCTATAGGACGGGTCTCAGGATTGGAATGGAAGGAGTTGGATATCACATCTCATGTTATAGGAAGGATCTCAGGTTTGGTATTAGAAGCATTGAGACATCACATCTCATGCTATAGGAAGGGTCTCAGGATTGGAATGGGAATGAGTTGTATATGACATCTCATGCCATAGGAAGGGTCTCAGGTTTGGTATAAGCATTGAGATATCACATCTCATGCTATAGGAAGGGTCTCAGGATTGGAATGGGAAGGACTTGGATATAACATCTCATGCTATATGCAGGGTCGCAGGTTTGGAAAGGGAAGGAGTTGGATATCACATTTCATGTTAGAGGTAGGATCTCAGGTTTGGTATTAGAGGCATTGAGATATCACATCTCATGCTATAGGAAGGGTCTCAGGATTGGAATGGGAAGGAGTTGGATATCACATCTCATGCTAAAGGGAGGGTCTCAGGTTTGGAAGGGGAAGGACTTGGATATCACATCTCATGTTATAGGAAGGATCTCAGGTTTGGTATTAGAAGCATTGAGATATCACATCTCATGCTATCGGAAGTATCTCAGGTTTGGTATTAGAGGCATTGAGATATCACATCTCATGCTATCGGAAGGGTCTCAGGATTGGAATGGGAAGGAGTTGGATATCACATCTCATGCTATAGGAAGGGTCTCAGGTTTGGAACGGGAAGGAGTTGGATATCCCATCTCATTTTATAGGAAGAGTCTCAGGTTTGGTATAAGCATTGAGATATCACATCTCTGCAATCGGAAGTGTCTCAGGATTGGGATGGGAAGGAGTTGGATATCACATCTCATGCTATAGGAAGGGTCTCAGGTTTGGAACGGAAGGAGTTGGATATCCCATCTCATGCTATAGGACGGGTCTCAGGTTTGGTATTAGAAGCATTGAGATATCACATTGCATGCTGTAGGAAGGGTCTCAGGATTGGAATGGGAAGGAATTGGATATTACATTCTTGCTATAGGAAGGGTCTCATGTTTGGAATGGGAAGGAGTTGGATATCACATATGCTATAGGAAGGGTCTCAGGTTTGGAACGGGAAGGAGTTGGATATCACATCTCATGCTATAGGAAGGGTCTCAGGTTTGGTATAAGCATTGAGATATCACATCTCTGCTATCGGAAGTGTCTCAGGATTGGAATGGGAAGGAGTTTGATATCACATCTCATGCCATGTATGGGTCTCAGGTTTTGTAGAAGCATTGGGATATCACATCTCATGCTATCGGAAGGGTATCAGGATTGGATTTGGAAGGAGTTGGATATCCCATCTCATGCTATAGGAAGGGTCTCAGGTTGGAATGGGAAGGAGTTGGATATCACATCTGATGTTATAGGAAGGGTCTCAGGATTGGAATGGGAAGGACTTGGATATCACATCTCATGCTATAGGAAGGCTCTCAGGTTTGGAAGGGGCAGGAGTTGGATATCACATTTCATGTTAGAGGTAGGATCTCAGGTTTGGTAAAGAGGCATTGAGATATCACATCTCATGCTATAGGAAGGGTCTCAGGATTGGAATGGGAAGGAGTTGGATATCACATCTCATGTTATAGGATAGATCTCAGGTTTGGTATTAGAAGCATTGAGACATCACATCTCATGTTATAGGAAGTGTCTCAGGATTGGAATGGGAAGGACTTGGATATCACATCTCATGCTATAGGAAGGGTCTCAGGTTTGGAACGGGAAGGAGTAGGATATCCCATCTCATGTTATAGGAAGAGTCTCAGGTTTGGTATAAGCATTGAGATATCACATCTCTGCAATCGGAAGTGTCTCAGGATTGGGATGGGAAGGAGTTGGATATCACATCTCATGCTATAGGAAGGGTCTCAGGTTTGGTATAAGCATTGAGATATCACATCTCATGCTATAGGAAGGGTCTCAGGATTGGAATGGGAAGGAGTTGGATATCACATCTCATGTTATAGGAAGGATCTCAGGTTTGGTATTAGAAGCATTGAGATATCACATCTCATGCTATCGGAAGGGTCTCAGGATTGGAATGGGAAGGAGTTGGATATCACATCTCATGCTACAGGAAGGGTCTCAGGTTTGGAACGGGAAGGAGTTGGATATCACATCTCATGTTATAGGAAGAGTCTCAGGTTTGGTATAAGCATTGAGATATCACATCTCTGCTATCGGAGGTGTCTCAGGATTGGGATGGGAAGGAATTGGATATCACATCTCATGCTATAGGAAGAGTATCAGGTTTGGAACGGGAAGGATTTGGATATCCCATCTCATGTTATAGGACGGGTCTCAGGTTTGATATTAGAAGCATTGAGATATCACATCGCATGCTGTAGGAAGGGTCTCAGGTTTGGAATGGGAAGGATTTGGATATCACATTTCATGTCATAGGAAGGATCTCAGGTTTGGTATTAGAAGCATTGATATATCACATCTCATGCTATAGGAATGGTCTCAGGATTGGAATGGGTAGGAGTTGGATATTACATTCTTGCTATAGGAAGGGTCTCATGTTTGGAAAGGGAAGGAGTTGGATATCACAAATGCTATAGGAAGTGTGTCAGGTTTGGAATGGGAATGAGTTGGATATCACATCTCATGTTATAGGAAGGGTCTCAGGTTTGGTATAAGCATTGAGATATCACATCTCTGCTATCGGAAGTGGCCCAGGATTGGAATGGGATGGAGTTGGATATCCCATCTCATGTTATAGGACGGGTCTCTGGTTTGGTATAAGCATTGAGATTTCAGATCTCATGCTATAGGAAGAGTCTCAGGATTGGAATGGGAAGGATTTGGATATCACATCTCATGCTATAGGAAGGGTCTCAGGTTTGGTATACGCATGGAGATATCACTTCTCATGCTATAGGAAGGGTCTCAGGATTGGAATGGGAAGGAGTTGGATATCACATCTTATGTTATAGGAAGGATCTCAGGTTTGGTATTAGAAGCATTGAGATATCACATCTCATGCTATCAGAAGGGTCTCAGGATTGGAATGGGAAGGAGTTGGATATCACATCTCATGCTAAAGGGAGGGTATCAGGTTTGGAAGGGGAAGGATTTGTATATCACATCTCATGTTATCGGAAGGATCTCAGGTTTGGTATTAGAAGTATTGAGATATCATATCTCATGCTATAGGAAGGGTCTCAGGACTGGAATGGGAAGGAGTTGGATATCACATCTCATGCTAAAGGAAGGGTCTCAGGTTTGGTAGAAGCATTGAGATATCACATCTCATGCTACAGGAAGGGTCTCAGGATTGGAATGGGAAGGACTTAGATATCACATATGCTATAGGGAGGGTCTCAGTTTTGATATTAGAAGCTTTGAGATATCACATCTCATGCTATCGGAAGTGTCTCAGGATTGGAATGGGAAGGAGCTGGATATCACATCTCATGCTAAAGGAAGGGTCTCAGGTTTGGAACGGGAAGGAGTTGGATATCACATCTCATGTTATAGGAAGGGTCTCAGGTGTGGTATAAGCATTCAGATATCACAACTCTGCTATCGGAAGTGTCTCAGGATTGGAATGGGAAGGAGTTGGATATCCCATCTCATGCTATAGATAGGCTCTCAGGTTTGGAAAGGGAAGGAGTTGGATATCACATCTCATGCTATAGGAAGGGTCTCAGGATTGGAATGGGAAGTAGTTGGATATCACATCTCATGCTATAGGAAGGGTCTCAGATTTGGTATAAGCATTGAGATATCACATCTCATGCTATAGGACGGGTCTCAGGATTGGAATGGAAGGAGTTGGATATCACATCTCATGCTATAGGAAGGGTCTCAGGATTGGAATGGGAAGTAGTTGGATATCACATCTCATGCTATAGGAAGGGTCTCAGGTTTGGTATTAGAAGCATTGATATATATCACATCTCATGCTATCGGAAGGGTCTCAGGATTGGAATGGGAAGGACTTGGATATCACATCTCATGCTATAGATAGGCTCTCAAGTTTGGAAAGGGAAGGAGTTGGATATCACATCTCATGCTATAGGAAGGGTCTCAGCATTGGAATGGGAAGTAGTTGGATATCACATCTCATGCTATAGGAAGGGTCTCAGGTTTGGTATAAGCATTGAGATATCACATCTCATGCTATAGGACGGGTCTCAGGATTGGAATGGAAGGAGTTGGATATCACATCTCATGTTATAGGAAGGATCTCAGGTTTGGTATTAGAAGCATTGAGACATCACATCTCATGCTATAGGAAGGGTCTCAGGATTGGAATGGGAATGAGTTGTATATGACATCTCATGCCATAGGAAGGGTCTCAGGTTTGGTATAAGCATTGAGATATCACATCTCATGCTATAGGAAGGGTCTCAGGATTGGAATGGGAAGGACTTGGATATAACATCTCATGCTATATGCAGGGTCTCAGGTTTGGAAAGGGAAGGAGTTGGATATCACATTTCATGTTAGAGGTAGGATCTCAGGTTTGGTATTAGAGGCATTGAGATATCACATCTCATGCTATAGGAAGGGTCTCAGGATTGGAATGGGAAGGAGTTGGATATCACATCTCATGCTAAAGGGAGGGTCTCAGGTTTGGAAGGGGAAGGACTTGGATATCACATCTCATGTTATAGGAAGGATCTCAGGTTTGGTATTAGAAGCATTGAGATATCACATCTCATGCTATCGGAAGTATCTCAGGTTTGGTATTAGAGGCATTGAGATATCACATCTCATGCTATCGGAAGGGTCTCAGGATTGGAATGGGAAGGAGTTGGATATCACATCTCATGCTATAGGAAGGGTCTCAGGTTTGGAACGGGAAGGAGTTGGATATCCCATCTCATTTTATAGGAAGAGTCTCAGGTTTGGTATAAGCATTGAGATATCACATCTCTGCAATCGGAAGTGTCTCAGGATTGGGATGGGAAGGAGTTGGATATCACATCTCATGCTATAGGAAGGGTCTCAGGTTTGGAACGGAAGGAGTTGGATATCCCATCTCATGCTATAGGACGGGTCTCAGGTTTGGTATTAGAAGCATTGAGATATCACATTGCATGCTGTAGGAAGGGTCTCAGGATTGGAATGGGAAGGAATTGGATATTACATTCTTGCTATAGGAAGGGTCTCATATTTGGAATGGGAAGGAGTTGGATATCACATATGCTATAGGAAGGGTCTCAGGTTTGGAACGGGAAGGAGTTGGATATCACATCTCATGCTATAGGAAGGGTCTCAGGTTTGGTATAAGCATTGAGATATCACATCTCTGCTATCGGAAGTGTCTCAGGATTGGAATGGGAAGGAGTTTGATATCACATCTCATGCCATGTATGGGTCTCAGGTTTTGTAGAAGCATTGGGATATCACATCTCATGCTATCGGAAGGGTATCAGGATTGGATTTGGAAGGAGTTGGATATCCCATCTCATGCTATAGGAAGGGTCTCAGGTTGGAATGGGAAGGAGTTGGATATCACATCTGATGTTATAGGAAGGGTCTCAGGATTGGAATGGGAAGGACTTGGATATCACATCTCATGCTATAGGAAGGCTCTCAGGTTTGGAAGGGGCAGGAGTTGGATATCACATTTCATGTTAGAGGTAGGATCTCAGGTTTGGTAAAGAGGCATTGAGATATCACATCTCATGCTATAGGAAGGGTCTCAGGATTGGAATGGGAAGGAGTTGGATATCACATCTCATGTTATAGGATAGATCTCAGGTTTGGTATTAGAAGCATTGAGACATCACATCTCATGTTATAGGAAGTGTCTCAGGATTGGAATGGGAAGGACTTGGATATCACATCTCATGCTATAGGAAGGGTCTCAGGTTTGGAACGGGAAGGAGTAGGATATCCCATCTCATGTTATAGGAAGAGTCTCAGGTTTGGTATAAGCATTGAGATATCACATCTCTGCAATCGGAAGTGTCTCAGGATTGGGATGGGAAGGAGTTGGATATCACATCTCATGCTATAGGAAGGGTCTCAGGTTTGGTATAAGCATTGAGATATCACATCTCATGCTATAGGAAGGGTCTCAGGATTGGAATGGGAAGGAGTTGTATTTGACATTTCATGCCGTAGTAAGGGTCTCAGGTTTGGTATAAGCTTTGAGATATCACATCTCTGCTATCGGAAGGGTCTCATGCTTGGAATGGGAAGGAGTTGGATATCCCATCTCATGTTATAGGAAGAGTCCCAGGTTTGGTATTAGAAGCATTGAGATATCACATCTCATGCTATAGGAAGTGTCTCAGGATTGGAATGGGAAGGACTTGGATATCACATCTCATGCTATAGGGAGGGTCTCAAGTTTGATATTAGAAGCATTGCGATATCACATCTCATGCTATAGGAAGGGTCTCAGGATTGGAATGGGAAGGAGTTGGATATCACATCTCATGCTATAGGAAGGGTCTCAGGTTTGGTATAAGCAGTGAGATATCACATCTCATGCTATAGGAAGGGTCTCAGGATTGGAATGGGAAGGAGTTAGATATCACATCTCATGTTATAGGAAGGATCTCAGGTTTGGTATAAGCATTGAGATATCACATCTCTGCTATCGGAAGGGTCTCAGGATTGGAATGGGAAGGAGTTGGATATTCCCATCTCATGTTATAGGAAGGGTCTCAGGATTGGAATGGGAAGGAGTTGGATATCACATCTCATGCTATAGGAAGGGTCTCAGGTTTGGAACGGGAAGGATTTGGATATCACATCTCATGTTATAGGAAGAGTCTCAGGTTTGGTATAAGAATTGAGATATCACATCTCTGCTATCGGAGGTGTCTCAGGATTGGGATGGGAAGGAATTGGATATCACATCTCATGCTATAGGAAGGGTATCAGGTTTGGAACGGGAAGGAGTTGGATATCCCATCTCATGTTATAGGACGGGTCTCAGGTTTGATATTAGAAGCATTGAGATATCACATCGCATGCTGTAGGAAGGGTCTCAGGTTTGGAATGGGAAGGATTTGGATATCACATTTCATGTCATAGGAAGGATCTCAGGTTTGGTATTAGAAGCATTGATATATCACATCTCATGCTATAGGAATGGTCTCAGGATTGGAATGGGTAGGAGTTGGATATCACATCTCATGCTATAGGAAGGGTCTCAGGTTTGGTATTAGAAGCATTGATATATATCACATCTCATGCTATCGGAAGGGTCTCAGGATTGGAATGGGAAGGACTTGGATATCACATCTCATGCTATAGATAGGCTCTCAAGTTTGGAAAGGGAAGGAGTTGGATATCACATCTCATGCTATAGGAAGGGTATCAGGTTTGGAACGGGAAGGAGTTGGATATCCCATCTCATGTTATAGGACGGGTCTCAGGTTTGATATTAGAAGCATTGAGATATCACATCGCATGCTGTAGGAAGGGTCTCAGGTTTGGAATGGGAAGGATTTGGATATCACATTTCATGTCATAGGAAGGATCTCAGGTTTGGTATTAGAAGCATTGATATATCACATCTCATGCTATAGGAAGGGTCTCAGGATTGGAATGGGAAGTAGTTGGATATCACATCTCATGCTATAGGAAGGGTCTCAGGTTTGGTATTAGAAGCATTGATATATATCACATCTCATGCTATCGGAAGGGTCTCAGGATTGGAATGGGAAGGACTTGGATATCACATCTCATGCTATAGATAGGCTCTCAAGTTTGGAAAGGGAAGGAGTTGGATATCACATCTCATGCTATAGGAAGGGTCTCAGCATTGGAATGGGAAGTAGTTGGATATCACATCTCATGCTATAGGAAGGGTCTCAGGTTTGGTATAAGCATTGAGATATCACATCTCATGCTATAGGACGGGTCTCAGGATTGGAATGGAAGGAGTTGGATATCACATCTCATGTTATAGGAAGGATCTCAGGTTTGGTATTAGAAGCATTGAGACATCACATCTCATGCTATAGGAAGGGTCTCAGGATTGGAATGGGAATGAGTTGTATATGACATCTCATGCCATAGGAAGGGTCTCAGGTTTGGTATAAGCATTGAGATATCACATCTCATGCTATAGGAAGGGTCTCAGGATTGGAATGGGAAGGACTTGGATATAACATCTCATGCTATATGCAGGGTCTCAGGTTTGGAAAGGGAAGGAGTTGGATATCACATTTCATGTTAGAGGTAGGATCTCAGGTTTGGTATTAGAGGCATTGAGATATCACATCTCATGCTATAGGAAGGGTCTCAGGATTGGAATGGGAAGGAGTTGGATATCACATCTCATGCTAAAGGGAGGGTCTCAGGTTTGGAAGGGGAAGGACTTGGATATCACATCTCATGTTATAGGAAGGATCTCAGGTTTGGTATTAGAAGCATTGAGATATCACATCTCATGCTATCGGAAGTATCTCAGGTTTGGTATTAGAGGCATTGAGATATCACATCTCATGCTATCGGAAGGGTCTCAGGATTGGAATGGGAAGGAGTTGGATATCACATCTCATGCTATAGGAAGGGTCTCAGGTTTGGAACGGGAAGGAGTTGGATATCCCATCTCATTTTATAGGAAGAGTCTCAGGTTTGGTATAAGCATTGAGATATCACATCTCTGCAATCGGAAGTGTCTCAGGATTGGGATGGGAAGGAGTTGGATATCACATCTCATGCTATAGGAAGGGTCTCAGGTTTGGAACGGAAGGAGTTGGATATCCCATCTCATGCTATAGGACGGGTCTCAGGTTTGGTATTAGAAGCATTGAGATATCACATTGCATGCTGTAGGAAGGGTCTCAGGATTGGAATGGGAAGGAATTGGATATTACATTCTTGCTATAGGAAGGGTCTCATATTTGGAATGGGAAGGAGTTGGATATCACATATGCTATAGGAAGGGTCTCAGGTTTGGAACGGGAAGGAGTTGGATATCACATCTCATGCTATAGGAAGGGTCTCAGCATTGGAATGGGAAGTAGTTGGATATCACATCTCATGCTATAGGAAGGGTCTCAGGTTTGGTATAAGCATTGAGATATCACATCTCATGCTATAGGACGGGTCTCAGGATTGGAATGGAAGGAGTTGGATATCACATCTCATGTTATAGGAAGGATCTCAGGTTTGGTATTAGAAGCATTGAGACATCACATCTCATGCTATAGGAAGGGTCTCAGGATTGGAATGGGAATGAGTTGTATATGACATCTCATGCCATAGGAAGGGTCTCAGGTTTGGTATAAGCATTGAGATATCACATCTCATGCTATAGGAAGGGTCTCAGGATTGGAATGGGAAGGACTTGGATATAACATCTCATGCTATATGCAGGGTCTCAGGTTTGGAAAGGGAAGGAGTTGGATATCACATTTCATGTTAGAGGTAGGATCTCAGGTTTGGTATTAGAGGCATTGAGATATCACATCTCATGCTATAGGAAGGGTCTCAGGATTGGAATGGGAAGGAGTTGGATATCACATCTCATGCTAAAGGGAGGGTCTCAGGTTTGGAAGGGGAAGGACTTGGATATCACATCTCATGTTATAGGAAGGATCTCAGGTTTGGTATTAGAAGCATTGAGATATCACATCTCATGCTATCGGAAGTATCTCAGGTTTGGTATTAGAGGCATTGAGATATCACATCTCATGCTATCGGAAGGGTCTCAGGATTGGAATGGGAAGGAGTTGGATATCACATCTCATGCTATAGGAAGGGTCTCAGGTTTGGAACGGGAAGGAGTTGGATATCCCATCTCATTTTATAGGAAGAGTCTCAGGTTTGGTATAAGCATTGAGATATCACATCTCTGCAATCGGAAGTGTCTCAGGATTGGGATGGGAAGGAGTTGGATATCACATCTCATGCTATAGGAAGGGTCTCAGGTTTGGAACGGAAGGAGTTGGATATCCCATCTCATGCTATAGGACGGGTCTCAGGTTTGGTATTAGAAGCATTGAGATATCACATTGCATGCTGTAGGAAGGGTCTCAGGATTGGAATGGGAAGGAATTGGATATTACATTCTTGCTATAGGAAGGGTCTCATATTTGGAATGGGAAGGAGTTGGATATCACATATGCTATAGGAAGGGTCTCAGGTTTGGAACGGGAAGGAGTTGGATATCACATCTCATGCTATAGGAAGGGTCTCAGGTTTGGTATAAGCATTGAGATATCACATCTCTGCTATCGGAAGTGTCTCAGGATTGGAATGGGAAGGAGTTTGATATCACATCTCATGCCATGTATGGGTCTCAGGTTTTGTAGAAGCATTGGGATATCACATCTCATGCTATCGGAAGGGTATCAGGATTGGATTTGGAAGGAGTTGGATATCCCATCTCATGCTATAGGAAGGGTCTCAGGTTGGAATGGGAAGGAGTTGGATATCACATCTGATGTTATAGGAAGGGTCTCAGGATTGGAATGGGAAGGACTTGGATATCACATCTCATGCTATAGGAAGGCTCTCAGGTTTGGAAGGGGCAGGAGTTGGATATCACATTTCATGTTAGAGGTAGGATCTCAGGTTTGGTAAAGAGGCATTGAGATATCACATCTCATGCTATAGGAAGGGTCTCAGGATTGGAATGGGAAGGAGTTGGATATCACATCTCATGTTATAGGATAGATCTCAGGTTTGGTATTAGAAGCATTGAGACATCACATCTCATGTTATAGGAAGTGTCTCAGGATTGGAATGGGAAGGACTTGGATATCACATCTCATGCTATAGGAAGGGTCTCAGGTTTGGAACGGGAAGGAGTAGGATATCCCATCTCATGTTATAGGAAGAGTCTCAGGTTTGGTATAAGCATTGAGATATCACATCTCTGCAATCGGAAGTGTCTCAGGATTGGGATGGGAAGGAGTTGGATATCACATCTCATGCTATAGGAAGGGTCTCAGGTTTGGTATAAGCATTGAGATATCACATCTCATGCTATAGGAAGGGTCTCAGGATTGGAATGGGAAGGAGTTGTATATGACATTTCATGCCGTAGTAAGGGTCTCAGGTTTGGTATAAGCTTTGAGATATCACATCTCTGCTATCGGAAGGGTCTCATGCTTGGAATGGGAAGGAGTTGGATATCCCATCTCATGTTATAGGAAGAGTCCCAGGTTTGGTATTAGAAGCATTGAGATATCACATCTCATGCTATAGGAAGTGTCTCAGGATTGGAATGGGAAGGACTTGGATATCACATCTCATGCTATAGGGAGGGTCTCAAGTTTGATATTAGAAGCATTGCGATATCACATCTCATGCTATAGGAAGGGTCTCAGGATTGGAATGGGAAGGAGTTGGATATCACATCTCATGCTATAGGAAGGGTCTCAGGTTTGGTATAAGCAGTGAGATATCACATCTCATGCTATAGGAAGGGTCTCAGGATTGGAATGGGAAGGAGTTAGATATCACATCTCATGTTATAGGAAGGATCTCAGGTTTGGTATAAGCATTGAGATATCACATCTCTGCTATCGGAAGGGTCTCAGGATTGGAATGGGAAGGAGTTGGATATTCCCATCTCATGTTATAGGAAGGGTCTCAGGATTGGAATGGGAAGGAGTTGGATATCACATCTCATGCTATAGGAAGGGTCTCAGGTTTGGAACGGGAAGGATTTGGATATCACATCTCATGTTATAGGAAGAGTCTCAGGTTTGGTATAAGAATTGAGATATCACATCTCTGCTATCGGAGGTGTCTCAGGATTGGGATGGGAAGGAATTGGATATCACATCTCATGCTATAGGAAGGGTATCAGGTTTGGAACGGGAAGGAGTTGGATATCCCATCTCATGTTATAGGACGGGTCTCAGGTTTGATATTAGAAGCATTGAGATATCACATCGCATGCTGTAGGAAGGGTCTCAGGTTTGGAATGGGAAGGATTTGGATATCACATTTCATGTCATAGGAAGGATCTCAGGTTTGGTATTAGAAGCATTGATATATCACATCTCATGCTATAGGAATGGTCTCAGGATTGGAATGGGTAGGAGTTGGATATTACATTCTTGCTATAAGAAGAGTCTCATGTTTGGAATGGGAAGGAGTTGGATATCACATATGCTATAGGAAGTGTCTCAGGTTTGGAACGGGAATGAGTTGGATATCACATCTCATGTTATAGGAAGGGTCTCAGGTTTGGTATAAGCATTGAGATATCACATCTCTGCTATTGGAAGTGGCTCAGGATTGGAATGGGAAGGAGTTGGATATCCCATCTCATGTTATAGGACGGGTCTCTGGTTTGGTATAAGCATTGAGATATCACATCTCATGCTATAGGAAGGGTCTCAGGATTGGAATGGGAAGGATTTGGATATCACATCTCATGCTATAGGAAGGGTCTCAGGTTTGGTATACACATGGAGATATCACTTCTCATGCTATAGGAAGGGCCTAAGGATTGGAATGGGAACAAATTGGATATCACATCTCATGCTATAGGAAGGGTCTCAGGTTTGGTATAAGCATGGAGATATCACTTCTCATGCTATAGGAAGGGTCTCAGGATTGGAATGGGAAGGAGTTGGATATCACATCTCATGTTATAGGAAGGATCTCAGGTTTGGTATTAGAAGCATTGAGATATCACATCTCATGCTATCGGAAGGGTCTCAGGATTGGAATGGGAAGGAGTTGGATATCTCATCTCATGCTATAGGAAGGGTCTCAGGTTGGAATGGGAAGGAGTTGGATATCACATCTGATGTTATAGGAAGGGTCTCAGGATTGGAATGGGAAGGACTTGGATATCACATCTCATGCTATAGGAAGGCTCTCAGGTTTGGAAGGGGCAGGAGTTGGATATCACATTTCATGTTAGAGGTAGGATCTCAGGTTTGGTAAAGAGGCATTGAGATATCACATCTCATGCTATAGGAAGGGTCTCAGGATTGGAATGGGAAGGAGTTGGATATCACATCTCATGTTATAGGATAGATCTCAGGTTTGGTATTAGAAGCATTGAGACATCACATCTCATGTTATAGGAAGTGTCTCAGGATTGGAATGGGAAGGACTTGGATATCACATCTCATGCTATAGGAAGGGTCTCAGGTTTGGAACGGGAAGGAGTAGGATATCCCATCTCATGTTATAGGAAGAGTCTCAGGTTTGGTATAAGCATTGAGATATCACATCTCTGCAATCGGAAGTGTCTCAGGATTGGGATGGGAAGGAGTTGGATATCACATCTCATGCTATAGGAAGGGTCTCAGGTTTGGTATAAGCATTGAGATATCACATCTCATGCTATAGGAAGGGTCTCAGGATTGGAATGGGAAGGAGTTGGATATCACATCTCATGTTATAGGAAGGATCTCAGGTTTGGTATTAGAAGCATTGAGATATCACATCTCATGCTATCGGAAGGGTCTCAGGATTGGAATGGGAAGGAGTTGGATATCACATCTCATGCTACAGGAAGGGTCTCAGGTTTGGAACGGGAAGGAGTTGGATATCACATCTCATGTTATAGGAAGAGTCTCAGGTTTGGTATAAGCATTGAGATATCACATCTCTGCTATCGGAGGTGTCTCAGGATTGGGATGGGAAGGAATTGGATATCACATCTCATGCTATAGGAAGAGTATCAGGTTTGGAACGGGAAGGATTTGGATATCCCATCTCATGTTATAGGACGGGTCTCAGGTTTGATATTAGAAGCATTGAGATATCACATCGCATGCTGTAGGAAGGGTCTCAGGTTTGGAATGGGAAGGATTTGGATATCACATTTCATGTCATAGGAAGGATCTCAGGTTTGGTATTAGAAGCATTGATATATCACATCTCATGCTATAGGAATGGTCTCAGGATTGGAATGGGTAGGAGTTGGATATTACATTCTTGCTATAGGAAGGGTCTCATGTTTGGAAAGGGAAGGAGTTGGATATCACAAATGCTATAGGAAGTGTGTCAGGTTTGGAATGGGAATGAGTTGGATATCACATCTCATGTTATAGGAAGGGTCTCAGGTTTGGTATAAGCATTGAGATATCACATCTCTGCTATCGGAAGTGGCCCAGGATTGGAATGGGATGGAGTTGGATATCCCATCTCATGTTATAGGACGGGTCTCTGGTTTGGTATAAGCATTGAGATTTCAGATCTCATGCTATAGGAAGAGTCTCAGGATTGGAATGGGAAGGATTTGGATATCACATCTCATGCTATAGGAAGGGTCTCAGGTTTGGTATACGCATGGAGATATCACTTCTCATGCTATAGGAAGGGTCTCAGGATTGGAATGGGAAGGAGTTGGATATCACATCTTATGTTATAGGAAGGATCTCAGGTTTGGTATTAGAAGCATTGAGATATCACATCTCATGCTATCAGAAGGGTCTCAGGATTGGAATGGGAAGGAGTTGGATATCACATCTCATGCTAAAGGGAGGGTATCAGGTTTGGAAGGGGAAGGATTTGTATATCACATCTCATGTTATCGGAAGGATCTCAGGTTTGGTATTAGAAGTATTGAGATATCATATCTCATGCTATAGGAAGGGTCTCAGGACTGGAATGGGAAGGAGTTGGATATCACATCTCATGCTAAAGGAAGGGTCTCAGGTTTGGTAGAAGCATTGAGATATCACATCTCATGCTACAGGAAGGGTCTCAGGATTGGAATGGGAAGGACTTAGATATCACATATGCTATAGGGAGGGTCTCAGTTTTGATATTAGAAGCTTTGAGATATCACATCTCATGCTATCGGAAGTGTCTCAGGATTGGAATGGGAAGGAGCTGGATATCACATCTCATGTTATAGGAAGGGTCTCAGGTGTGGTATAAGCATTCAGATATCACAACTCTGCTATCGGAAGTGTCTCAGGATTGGAATGGGAAGGAGTTGGATATCCCATCTCATGCTATAGGAAGGGTCTCAGGTGTGGTATAAGCATTCAGATATCACAACTCTGCTATCGGAAGTGTCTCAGGATTGGAATGGGAAGGAGTTGGATATCCCATCTCATGCTATAGATAGGCTCTCAGGTTTGGAAAGGGAAGGAGTTGGATATCACATCTCATGCTATAGGAAGGGTCTCAGGATTGGAATGGGAAGTAGTTGGATATCACATCTCATGCTATAGGAAGGGTCTCAGATTTGGTATAAGCATTGAGATATCACATCTCATGCTATAGGACGGGTCTCAGGATTGGAATGGAAGGAGTTGGATATCACATCTCATGCTATAGGAAGGGTCTCAGGATTGGAATGGGAAGTAGTTGGATATCACATCTCATGCTATAGGAAGGGTCTCAGGTTTGGTATTAGAAGCATTGATATATATCACATCTCATGCTATCGGAAGGGTCTCAGGATTGGAATGGGAAGGACTTGGATATCACATCTCATGCTATAGATAGGCTCTCAAGTTTGGAAAGGGAAGGAGTTGGATATCACATCTCATGCTATAGGAAGGGTCTCAGGATTGGAATGGGAAGTAGTTGGATATCACATCTCATGCTATAGGAAGGGTCTCAGGTTTGGTATAAGCATTGAGATATCACATCTCATGCTATAGGACGGGTCTCAGGATTGGAATGGAAGGAGTTGGATATCACATCTCATGTTATAGGAAGGATCTCAGGTTTGGTATTAGAAGCATTGAGACATCACATCTCATGCTATAGGAAGGGTCTCAGGATTGGAATGGGAATGAGTTGTATATGACATCTCATGCCATAGGAAGGGTCTCAGGTTTGGTATAAGCATTGAGATATCACATCTCATGCTATAGGAAGGGTCTCAGGATTGGAATGGGAAGGACTTGGATATAACATCTCATGCTATATGCAGGGTCTCAGGTTTGGAAAGGGAAGGAGTTGGATATCACATTTCATGTTAGAGGTAGGATCTCAGGTTTGGTATTAGAGGCATTGAGATATCACATCTCATGCTATAGGAAGGGTCTCAGGATTGGAATGGGAAGGAGTTGGATATCACATCTCATGCTAAAGGGAGGGTCTCAGGTTTGGAAGGGGAAGGACTTGGATATCACATCTCATGTTATAGGAAGGATCTCAGGTTTGGTATTAGAAGCATTGAGATATCACATCTCATGCTATCGGAAGTATCTCAGGTTTGGTATTAGAGGCATTGAGATATCACATCTCATGCTATCGGAAGGGTCTCAGGATTGGAATGGGAAGGAGTTGGATATCACATCTCATGCTATAGGAAGGGTCTCAGGTTTGGAACGGGAAGGAGTTGGATATCCCATCTCATTTTATAGGAAGAGTCTCAGGTTTGGTATAAGCATTGAGATATCACATCTCTGCAATCGGAAGTGTCTCAGGATTGGGATGGGAAGGAGTTGGATATCACATCTCATGCTATAGGAAGGGTCTCAGGTTTGGAACGGAAGGAGTTGGATATCCCATCTCATGCTATAGGACGGGTCTCAGGTTTGGTATTAGAAGCATTGAGATATCACATTGCATGCTGTAGGAAGGGTCTCAGGATTGGAATGGGAAGGAATTGGATATTACATTCTTGCTATAGGAAGGGTCTCATGTTTGGAATGGGAAGGAGTTGGATATCACATATGCTATAGGAAGGGTCTCAGGTTTGGAACGGGAAGGAGTTGGATATCACATCTCATGCTATAGGAAGGGTCTCAGGTTTGGTATAAGCATTGAGATATCACATCTCTGCTATCGGAAGTGTCTCAGGATTGGAATGGGAAGGAGTTTGATATCACATCTCATGCCATGTATGGGTCTCAGGTTTTGTAGAAGCATTGGGATATCACATCTCATGCTATCGGAAGGGTATCAGGATTGGATTTGGAAGGAGTTGGATATCCCATCTCATGCTATAGGAAGGGTCTCAGGTTGGAATGGGAAGGAGTTGGATATCACATCTGATGTTATAGGAAGGGTCTCAGGATTGGAATGGGAAGGACTTGGATATCACATCTCATGCTAGAGGAAGGCTCTCAGGTTTGGAAGGGGCAGGAGTTGGATATCACATTTCATGTTAGAGGTAGGATCTCAGGTTTGGTAAAGAGGCATTGAGATATCACATCTCATGCTATAGGAAGGGTCTCAGGATTGGAATGGGAAGGAGTTGGATATCACATCTCATGTTATAGGATAGATCTCAGGTTTGGTATTAGAAGCATTGAGACATCACATCTCATGTTATAGGAAGTGTCTCAGGATTGGAATGGGAAGGACTTGGATATCACATCTCATGCTATAGGAAGGGTCTCAGGTTTGGAACGGGAAGGAGTAGGATATCCCATCTCATGTTATAGGAAGAGTCTCAGGTTTGGTATAAGCATTGAGATATCACATCTCTGCAATCGGAAGTGTCTCAGGATTGGGATGGGAAGGAGTTGGATATCACATCTCATGCTATAGGAAGGGTCTCAGGTTTGGTATAAGCATTGAGATATCACATCTCATGCTATAGGAAGGGTCTCAGGATTGGAATGGGAAGGAGTTGTATATGACATTTCATGCCGTAGTAAGGGTCTCAGGTTTGGTATAAGCTTTGAGATATCACATCTCTGCTATCGGAAGGGTCTCATGCTTGGAATGGGAAGGAGTTGGATATCCCATCTCATGTTATAGGAAGAGTCCCAGGTTTGGTATTAGAAGCATTGAGATATCACATCTCATGCTATAGGAAGTGTCTCAGGATTGGAATGGGAAGGACTTGGATATCACATCTCATGCTATAGGGAGGGTCTCAAGTTTGATATTAGAAGCATTGCGATATCACATCTCATGCTATAGGAAGGGTCTCAGGATTGGAATGGGAAGGAGTTGGATATCACATCTCATGCTATAGGAAGGGTCTCAGGTTTGGTATAAGCAGTGAGATATCACATCTCATGCTATAGGAAGGGTCTCAGGATTGGAATGGGAAGGAGTTAGATATCACATCTCATGTTATAGGAAGGATCTCAGGTTTGGTATAAGCATTGAGATATCACATCTCTGCTATCGGAAGGGTCTCAGGATTGGAATGGGAAGGAGTTGGATATTCCCATCTCATGTTATAGGAAGGGTCTCAGGATTGGAATGGGAAGGAGTTGGATATCACATCTCATGCTATAGGAAGGGTCTCAGGTTTGGAACGGGAAGGATTTGGATATCACATCTCATGTTATAGGAAGAGTCTCAGGTTTGGTATAAGAATTGAGATATCACATCTCTGCTATCGGAGGTGTCTCAGGATTGGGATGGGAAGGAATTGGATATCACATCTCATGCTATAGGAAGGGTATCAGGTTTGGAACGGGAAGGAGTTGGATATCCCATCTCATGTTATAGGACGGGTCTCAGGTTTGATATTAGAAGCATTGAGATATCACATCGCATGCTGTAGGAAGGGTCTCAGGTTTGGAATGGGAAGGATTTGGATATCACATTTCATGTCATAGGAAGGATCTCAGGTTTGGTATTAGAAGCATTGATATATCACATCTCATGCTATAGGAATGGTCTCAGGATTGGAATGGGTAGGAGTTGGATATTACATTCTTGCTATAAGAAGAGTCTCATGTTTGGAATGGGAAGGAGTTGGATATCACATATGCTATAGGAAGTGTCTCAGGTTTGGAACGGGAATGAGTTGGATATCACATCTCATGTTATAGGAAGGGTCTCAGGTTTGGTATAAGCATTGAGATATCACATCTCTGCTATTGGAAGTGGCTCAGGATTGGAATGGGAAGGAGTTGGATATCCCATCTCATGTTATAGGACGGGTCTCTGGTTTGGTATAAGCATTGAGATATCACATCTCATGCTATAGGAAGGGTCTCAGGATTGGAATGGGAAGGATTTGGATATCACATCTCATGCTATAGGAAGGGTCTCAGGTTTGGTATACACATGGAGATATCACTTCTCATGCTATAGGAAGGGCCTAAGGATTGGAATGGGAACAAATTGGATATCACATCTCATGCTATAGGAAGGGTCTCAGGTTTGGTATAAGCATGGAGATATCACTTCTCATGCTATAGGAAGGGTCTCAGGATTGGAATGGGAAGGAGTTGGATATCACATCTCATGTTATAGGAAGGATCTCAGGTTTGGTATTAGAAGCATTGAGATATCACATCTCATGCTATCGGAAGGGTCTCAGGATTGGAATGGGAAGGAGTTGGATATCTCATCTCATGCTATAGGAAGGGTCTCAGGTTTGGAAAGGGAATGAGTTGGATATCACATCTCATGTTATAGGAAGGGTCTCAGGTTTGGTATAAGCATTGAGATATCACATCTCTGCTATCGGAAGTGGCTCAGGATTGGAATGTGAAGGAGTTGGATATCCCATCTCATGTTATAGGACGGGTCTCTGGTTTGGTATAAGCATTGAGATATCACATCTCATGCTATAGGAAGAGTCTCAGGATTGGAATGGGAAGGATTTGGATATCACATCTCATGCTATAGGAAGGGTCTCAGGTTTGGTATACGCATGGAGATATCACTTCTCATGCTATAGGAAGGGTCTCAGGATTGGAATGGGAAGGAGTTGGATATCACATCTCATGTTATAGGAAGGATCTCAGGTTTGGTTTTAGAAGCATTGAGATATCACATCTCATGCTATCAGAAGGGTCTAAGGATTGGAATGGGAAGGAGCTGGATATCACATCTCATGCTAAAGGAAGGGTCTCAGGTTTGGAACGGGAAGGAGTTGGATATCACATCTCATGTTATAGGAAGGGTCTCAGGTGTGGTATAAGCATTCAGATATCACATCTCTGCTATCGGAAGTGTCTCAGGATTGGAATGGGAAGGAGTTGGATATCCCATCTCATGCTATAGATAGGCTCTCAGGTTTGGAAGGAGAAGGAGTTGGATATCACATCTCATGCTATAGGAAGGGTCTCAGGATTGGAATGGGAAGTAGTTGGATATCACATCTCATGCTATAGGAAGGGTCTCAGGTTTGGTATAAGCATTGAGATATCACATCTCATGCTATAGGACAGGTCTCAGGATTGGAATGGAAGGAGTTGGATATCACATCTCATGCTATAGGAAGGGTCTCAGGATTGGAATGGGAAGTAGTTGGATATCACATCTCATGCTATAGGAAGGGTCTCAGGTTTGGTATTAGAAGCATTGAGATATCACATCTCATGCTATAGGAAGGGTCTCAGGATTGGAATGGGAAGGACTTGGATATCACATCTCATGCTATAGATAGGCTCTCAGGTTTGGAAAGGGAAGGAGTTGGATATCACATCTCATACTATAGGAAGGGTCTCAGGATTGGAATGGGAAGTAGTTGGATATCACATCTCATGCTATAGGAAGGGTCTCAGGATTGGAATGGGAAGTAGTTGGATATCACATCTCATGCTATAGGAAGGGTCTCAGGTTTGGTATAAGCATTGAGATATCACATCTCATGCTATAGGACAGGTCTCAGGATTGGAATGGAAGGAGTTGGATATCACATCTCATGCTATAGGAAGGGTCTCAGGATTGGAATGGGAAGTAGTTGGATATCACATCTCATGCTATAGGAAGGGTCTCAGGTTTGGTATTAGAAGCATTGAGATATCACATCTCATGCTATAGGAAGGGTCTCAGGATTGGAATGGGAAGGACTTGGATATCACATCTCATGCTATAGATAGGCTCTCAGGTTTGGAAAGGGAAGGAGTTGGATATCACATCTCATACTATAGGAAGGGTCTCAGGATTGGAATGGGAAGTAGTTGGATATCACATCTCATGCTATAGGAAGGGTGTCAGGTTTGGTATAAGCATTGAGATATCACATCTCATGCTATAGGACGGGTCTCAGGATTGGAATGGGAAGGAGTTGTATATGGCATCTCATGCCGTAGGAAGGGTCTCAGGTTTGGTATAAGCATTGAGATATCACTTCTCATGCTATAGGAAGTGTCTCAGGATTGGAATGGGAAGGAGTTGGATATCACATCTCATGTTATAGGAAGGATCTCAGGTTTGGTATTAGAAGCATTGAGACATCACATCTCATGCTATAGGAAGGGTCTCAGGATTGGAATGGGAAGGAGTTGGATATCACATCTCATGCTAAAGGGAGGGTCTCAGGTTTGGAAGGGGAAGGATTTGGATATTACATCTCGTGTTAAAGGAATGATCTCAGGTTTGGTATTAGAAGCATTGAGATATCACATCTCATGCTATCTGAAGGATCTCAGGTTTGGTGTTAGAAGCATTGAGATATCATATCTCATGCTATAGGAAGGGTCTCAGGATTGGAATGGGAAGGAGTTGGATATCACATCTCATGCTATAGGAAGGGTCTCAGGATTGGAATGGGAAGGAGTTGGATATCACATCTCATGTTATAGGAAGGATATCAGGTTTGGTATTAGAAGCATTGAGATATCACATCTCATGCTATCGGAAGGGTCTCAGGATTGGAATGGGAAGGAGTTGGATATCTCATCTCATGCTATAGGAAGGGTCTCAGGTTTGGAACGGGAAGGAGTTGGATATCACGTCTCATGTTATAGGAAGAGTCTCAGGTTTGGTATAAGCATTGAGATATCACATCTCTGCTATCGGAGGTGTCTCAGGATTAGGATGGGAAGGAATTGGATATCACATCTCATGCTATAGGAAGAGTATCAGGTTTGGAACGGGAAGGAGTTGGATATCCCATCTCATGTTATAGGACGGGTCTCAGGTTTGATATTAGAAGCATTGAGATATCACATCGCATGCTGTAGGAAGGGTCTCAGGTTTGGAATGGGAAGGATTTGGATATCACATTTCATGTCATAGGAAGGATCTCAGGTTTGGTATTAGAAGCATTGTTATATCACATCTCATGCTATAGGAATGGTCTCAGGATTGGAATGGGTAGGAGTTGGATATTACATTCTTGCTATAGGAAGGGTCTCATGTTTGGAATGGGAAGGAGTTGGATATCACATATGCTATAGGAAGTGTGTCAGGTTTGGAATGGGAATGAGTTGGATATCACATCTCATGTTATAGGAAGGGTCTCAGGTTTGGTATAAGCATTGAGATATCACATCTCTGCTATCGGAAGTGGCTCAGGATTGGAATGGGAAGGAGTTGGATATCCCATCTCATGTTATAGGTCGGGTCTCTGGTTTGGTATAAGCATTGAGATATCACATCTCATGCTATAGGAAGAGTCTCAGGATTGGAATGGGAAGGATTTGGATATCACATCTCATGCTATAGGAAGGGTCTCAGGTTTGGTATACGCATGGAGATATCACTTCTCATGCTGTAGGAAGGGTCTCAGGATTGGAATGGGAAGGAGTTGGATATCACATCTCATGTTATAGGAAGGATCTCAGGTTTGGTATTAGAAGCATTGAGATATCACATCTCATGCTATCAGAAGGGTCTCAGTATTGGAATGGGAAGGAGCTGGATATCACATCTCATGCTAAAGGAAGGGTCTCAGGTTTGGAACGGGAAGGAGTTGGATATCACATCTCATGTTATAGGAAGGGTCTCAGGTGTGGTATAAGCATTCAGATATCACACCTCTGCTATCGGAAGTGTCTCAGGATTGGAATGGGAAGGAGTTGGATATCCCATCTCATGCTATAGATAGGCTCTCAGGTTTGGAAAGGGAAGGAGTTGGATATCACATCTCATGCTATAGGAAGGGTCTCAGGATTGGAATGGGAAGTAGTTGGATATCACATCTCATGCTATAGGAAGGGTCTCAGGTTTGGTATAAGCATTGAGATATCACATCTCATGCTATAGGACAGGTCTCAGGATTGGAATGGAAGGAGTTGGATATCACATCTCATGCTATAGGAAGGGTCTCAGGTTTGGTATTAGAAGCATTGAGATATCACATCTCATGCTATAGGAAGGGTCTCAGGTTTGGTATAAGCATTGAGATATCACATCTCATGCTATAGGAAGGGTCTCAGGATTGGAATGGGAAGTAGTTGGATATCACATCTCATGCTATAGGAAGGGTCTCAGGTTTGGTATTAGAAGCATTGAGATATCACATCTCATGCTATAGGAAGGGTCTCAGGATTGGAATGGGAAGGACTTGGATATCACATCTCATGCTATAGATAGGCTCTCAGGTTTGGAAAGGGAAGGAGTTGGATATCACATCTCATACTATAGGAAGGGTCTCAGGATTGGAATGGGAAGTAGTTGGATATCACATCTCATGCTATAGGAAGGGTGTCAGGTTTGGTATAAGCATTGAGATATCACATCTCATGCTATAGGACGGGTCTCAGGATTGGAATGGGAAGGAGTTGTATATGGCATCTCATGCCGTAGGAAGGGTCTCAGGTTTGGTATAAGCATTGAGATATCACTTCTCATGCTATAGGAAGTGTCTCAGGATTGGAATGGGAAGGAGTTGGATATCACATCTCATGTTATAGGAAGGATCTCAGGTTTGGTATTAGAAGCATTGAGACATCACATCTCATGCTATAGGAAGGGTCTCAGGATTGGAATGGGAAGGAGTTGGATATCACATCTCATGCTAAAGGGAGGGTCTCAGGTTTGGAAGGGGAAGGATTTGGATATTACATCTCGTGTTAAAGGAATGATCTCAGGTTTGGCATTAGAAGCATTGAGATATCACATCTCATGCTATCTGAAGAATCTCAGGTTTGGTGTTAGAAGCATTGAGATATCATATCTCATGCTATAGGAAGGGTCTCAGGATTGGAATGGGAAGAAGTTGGATATCACATCTCATGCTATAGGAAGGGTCTCAGGATTGGAATGGGAAGGAGTTGTATATGACATCTCATGCCACAGGAAGGGTCTCAGGTTTGGTATAAGCATTGAGATATCACATCTCTGCTATCGGAAGGGTCTCAGGATTGGAATGGAAAGGAGTTGGATATCCCATCTTATGTTATAGGAAGGGTCTCAGGTTTGGTATTAGAAGCATTGAGATATCACATCTCATGCTATAGGAAGGGTCTCAGGATTGGAATGGGAAGGACTTGGATATCACATCTCATGCTAAAGGGAGGGTCTCAGGTTTGGAAGGGGAAGGATTTGGATATCACATCTCATGTTATTGGAAGGATCTCAGGTTTGGTATTAGAAGTATTGAGATATCATATCTCATGCTATAGGAAGGGTCTCAGGACTGGAATTGGAAGGAGTTGGATATCACATCTCATGCTAAAGGAAGGGTCTCAGGTTTGGTATAAGCATTGAGATATCACATCTCTGCTATTGGAAGTGTCTCAGGATTGGAATGGGAAGGAGTTGGATATCCCATCTCATGTTATAGGACGGGTCTCTGGTTTGGTATAAGCATGAGATATCACATCTCATGCTATAGGAAGGGTCTCAGGATTGGAATGGGAAGGATTTGGATATCACATCTCATGCTATAGGAAGGGTCTCAGGTTTGGTATACACATGGAGATATCACTTCTCATGCTATAGGAAGGGTCTCAGGATTGGAATGGGAAGAAATTGGATATCACATCTCATGCTATAGGAAGGGTCTCAGGTTTGGTATAAGCATGGAGATATCACTTCTCATGCTATAGGAAGGGTCTCAGGATTAGAATGGGAAGGAGTTGGATATCACATCTCATGTTATAGGAAGGATCTCAGGTTTGGTATTAGAAGCATTGAGATATCACATCTCATGCTATAGGAAGGGTCTCAGGTTTGGAACGGGAAGGAGTTGGATATCACATCTCATGTTATAGGAAGAGTCTCAGGTTTGGTATAAGCATTGAGATATCACATCTCTGCTATCGGAGGTGTCTCAGGATTGGGATGGGAAGGAATTGGATATCACATCTCATGCTATAGGAAGAGTATCAGGTTTGGAACGGGAAGGAGTTGGATATCCCATCTCATGTTATAGGACGGGTCTCAGGTTTGATATTAGAAGCATTGAGATATCACATCGCATGCTGTAGGAAGGGTCTCAGGTTTGGAATGGGAAGGATTTGGATATCACATTTCATGTCATAGGAAGGGTCTCAGGTTTGGTATTAGAAGCATTGATATATCACATCTCATGCTATAGGAATGGTCTCAGGATTGGAATGGGTAGGAGTTGGATATTACATTCTTGATATAGGAAGGGTCTCATGTTTGGAATGGGAAGGAGTTGGATATCACATATGCTATAGGAAGTGTGTCAGGTTTGGAATGGGAATGAGTTGGATATCACATCTCATGTTATAGGAAGGGTCTCAGGTTTGGTATAAGCATTGAGATATCACATCTCTGCTATCGGAAGTGGCTCAGGATTGGAATGGGAAGGAGTTGGATATCCCATCTCATGTTATAGGACGGGTCTCTGGTTTGGTATAAGCATTGAGATATCACATCTCATGCTATAGGAAGAGTCTCAGGATTGGAATGGGAAGGATTTGGATATCACATCTCATGCTATAGGAAGGGTCTCAGGTTTGGTATACGCATGGAGATATCACTTCTCATGCTGTAGGAAGGGTCTCAGGATTGGAATGGGAAGGAGTTGGATATCACATCTCATGTTATAGGAAGGATCTCAGGTTTGGTATTAGAAGCATTGAGATATCACATCTCATGCTATCAGAAGGGTCTCAGGATTGGAATGGGAAGGAGTTGGATATCACATCTCATGCTAAAGGGAGGGTCTCAGGTTTGGAAGGGGAAGGATTTGGATATCACATCTCATGTTATCGGAAGGATCTCAGGTTTGGTATTAGAAGTATTGAGATATCATATCTCATGCTATAGGAAGGGTCTCAGGACTGGAATGGGAAGCAGTTGGATATCACATCTCATGCTAAAGGAAGGGTCTCAGGTTTGGTAGAAGCATTGAGATATCACATCTCATGCTAAAGGGAGGGTCTCAGGTTTGGAAGGGGAAGGATTTGGATATCACATCTCATGTTATCGGAAGGATCTCAGGTTTGGTATTAGAAGTATTGAGATATCATATCTCATGCTATAGGAAGGGTCTCAGGACTGGAATGGGAAGCAGTTGGATATCACATCTCATGCTAAAGGGAGGGTCTCAGGTTTGGAAGGGGAAGGATTTGGATATCACATCTCATGTTATCGGAAGGATCTCAGGTTTGGTATTAGAAGTATTGAGATATCATATCTCATGCTATAGGAAGGGTCTCAGGACTGGAATGGGAAGCAGTTGGATATCACATATCATGCTATAGGGAGGGTCTCAGTTTTGATATTAGAAGCTTTGAGATATCACATTTCATGCTATCGGAAGTGTCTCAGGATTGGAATGGGAAGGAGCTGGATATCACATCTCATGCTAAAGGAAGGGTCTCAGGTTTGGAACGGGAAGGAGTTGGATATCACATCTCATGTTATAGGAAGGGTCTCAGGTGTGGTATAAGCATTCAGATATCACATCTCTGCTATCGGAAGTGTCTCAGGATTGGAATGGGAAGGAGTTGGATATCCCATCTCATGCTATAGATAGGCTCTCAGGTTTGGAAAGGGAAGGAGTTGGATATCACATCTCATGCTATAGGAAGGGTCTCAGGATTGGAATGGGAAGTAGTTGGATATCACATCTCATGCTATAGGAAGGGTCTCAGGTTTGGTATAAGCATTGAGATATCACATCTCATGCTATAGGACAGGTCTCAGGATTGGAATGGAAGGAGTTGGATATCACATCTCATGCTATAGGAAGGGTCTCAGGATTGGAATTAGAAGCATTGAGATATCACATCTCATGCTATAGGAAGGGTCTCAGGATTGGAATGGGAAGGACTTGGATATCACATCTCATGCTATAGATAGGCTCTCAGGTTTGGAAAGGGAAGGAGTTGGATATCACATCTCATACTATAGGAAGGGTCTCAGGATTGGAATGGGAAGTAGTTGGATATCACATCTCATGCTATAGGAAGGGTGTCAGGTTTGGTATAAGCATTGAGATATCACATCTCATGCTATAGGACGGGTCTCAGGATTGGAATGGGAAGGAGTTGTATATGACATCTCATGCCGTAGGAAGGGTCTCAGGTTTGGTATAAGCATTGAGATATCACTTCTCATGCTATAGGAAGTGTCTCAGGATTGGAATGGGAAGGAGTTGGATATCACATCTCATGTTATAGGAAGGATCTCAGGTTTGGTATTAGAAGCATTGAGACATCACATCTCATGCTATAGGAAGGGTCTCAGGATTGGAATGGGAAAGAGTTGGATATCACATCTCATGCTAAAGGGAGGGTCTCAGGTTTGGAAGGGGAAGGATTTGGATATTACATCTCGTGTTATAGGAATGATCTCAGGTTTGGTATTAGAAGCATTGAGATATCACATCTCATGCTATCGGAAGGATCTCAGGTTTGGTGTTAGAAGCATTGCGATATCATATCTCATGCTATAGGAAGGGTCTCAGGATTGGAATGGGAAGGAGTTGGATATCACATCTCATGCTATAGGAAGGGTCTCAGGATTGGAATGGGAAGGAGTTGTATATGACATCTCATGCCACAGGAAGGGTCCCAGGTTTGGTATAAGCATTGAGATATCACATCTCATGCTATAGGAATGGTCTCAGGATTGGAATGGGTAGGAGTTGGATATCACATCTCATGTTATAGGAAGGATCTCAGGTTTGGTATTAGAAACATTGAGATATCACATCTCATGCTATCAGAAGGGTCTCAGGATTGGAATGGGAAGGAGTTGGATATCACATCTCATGCTAAAGGGAGAGTCTCAGGTTTGGAAGGGGAAGCATTTGGATATCACATCTCATGTTATCGGAAGGATCTCAGGTTTGGTATTAGCTGTATTGAGATATCATATCTCATGCTATAGGAAGGGTCTCAGGACTGGAATGGGAAGGAGTTGGATATCACATCTCATGCTAAAGGAAGGGTCTCAGGTTTGGTAGAAGCATTGAGATATCACATCTCATGCTATAGGAAGGGTCTCAGGATTGGAATGGGAAGGACTTAGATATCACATATCATGCTATAGGGAGGGTCTCCGTTTTGATATTAGAAGCATTGAGATATCACATCTCATGCTATCGGAAGTGTCTCAGGATTGGAATGGGAAGGAGCTGGATATCACATCTCATGCTAAAGGAAGGGTCTCAGGTTTGGAACGGGAAGGAGTTGGATATCACATCTCATGTTATAGGAACGGTCTCAGGTTTGGTATAAGCATTGAGATATGACATCTCTGCTATCGGAAGTGTCTCAGGAGTGGAATGGGAAGGAGTTGGATATCCCATCTCATGTTATAGGACACGTCTCAGGTTTGTTTTTAGAATCATTGAGATATCATATTGCATGCTGTAGGAAGGGTGTAAGGATTGGAATGGGAAGGACTTGGATATCACATCTCATGCTATAGATAGGCTCTCAGGTTTGGAACGGGAAGGAGTTGGATATCACATTTCATGTTAGAGGAAGGATCTCAGGTTTGGTATTAGAAGCATTGAGATATCACATCTCATGCTATAGGAAGGGTCTCAGGATTGGAATGGGAAGGACTTGGATATCACATCTCATGCTATAGATAGGCTCTCAGGTTTGGAAAGGGAAGGAGTTGGATATCACATCTCATGCTATAGGAAGGGTCTCAGGATTGGAATGGGAAGTAGTTGGATATCACATCTCATGCTATAGGAAGGGTCTCAGGTTTGGTATAAGCATTGAGATATCACATCTCATGCTATAGGACGTTTCTCAGGATTGGAATGGAAGGAGTTGGATATCACATCTCATGTTATAGGAAGGATCTCAGGTTTGGTATTAGAAGCATTGAGACATCACATCTCATGCTATAGGAAGGGTCTCAGGATTGGAATGGGAAGGAGTTGGATATCACATCTCATGCTATAGGAAGGGTCTCAGGTTTGGTATAAGCATTGAGATATCACATCTCATGCTATAGGAAGGGTCTCAGGATTGGAATGGGAAGGAGTTGGATATCACATCTCATGCTAAAGGGAGGGTCTCAGGTTTGGAAGGGGTAGGATTTGGATATCACATCTCATGTTATAGGAAGGATCACTGGTTTGGTATTAGAAGCATTGAGATATCACTTCTCATGCTATCGGAAGGGTCTCAGGATTGGAATGGGAAGGAGTTGGATATCACATCTCATGCTATAGGAAGGGTCTCAGGTTTGGAACGGGAAGGAGTTGGATATCCCATCTCATGTTATAGGACGGGTCTCAGGTTTGGTATTAGAAGCATTGAGATATCACATCGCATGCTGTAGGAAGGATCTCAGGTTTGGAATGGGAAGGAATTGGATATCACATCTCATGTCATAGGAAGTATCTCAGGTTTGGTATTAGAAGCATTGAGATATCACATCTCATGCTATAGGAATGGTCTCAGGATTGGAATGGGTAGGAGTTGGATATTACATTCTTGCTATAGGAAGGGTCTCATGTTTGGAATGGGAAGGAGTTGGATATCACATATGCTATAGGAAGGGTCTCAGGTTTGGAACGGGAAGGTGTTGGATATCCCATCTCATGTTATAGGACGGGTCTCTGGTTTGGTATTAGAATCATTGAGATATCACATCGCATGCTGTAGGAAGCGTCTAAGGATTGGAATGGGATGGACTTGGATATCACATCTCATGCTATAGGTAGGCTCTCAGGTTTGGTATAAGCATTGAGATATCACATCTCATGCTATAGGAAGGGTCTCAGGATTGGAATGGGAAGGATTTGGATATCACATCTCATGCTATAGGAAGGGTCTCAGGTTTGGTATAAGCATGGAGATATCACTTCTCATGCTATAGGAAGTGTCTCAGGATTGGAATGGGAAGGAGTTGGATATCACATCTCATGTTATAGGAAGGATCTCAGGTTTGGTATTAGAAGCATTGAGACATCACATCTCATGCTATAGGAAGGGTCTCAGGATTGGTATAAGCATTGAGATATCACATCTCTGCTATCGGAAGAGTCTCAGGATTGGAATGGGAAGGAGTTGGATATCCCATCTCGTTATAGGAGGGGTCTCAGGTTTGGCATTAGAAGCATTGAGATATCACATCTCATGGTATAGGACGGGTCTCAGAATTGGAATGGGAAGGAGTTGGATATCACATCTCAAGCTATAGGAAGGGTCTCAGGATTGAAATGGGAAGGACTTGGATATCACATCTCATGTTATAGGAAGGGTCTCAGGTTTGGTATTAGAAGCATTGAGATATCACATCTCATGCTATAGGAAGGGTCTCAGGATTGGAATGGGAAGGACTTGGATATCACATCTCATGTTATAGGAAGGGTCTCAGGTTTGGTATTAGAAGCATTGAGATATCACATCTCATGCTATAGGAAGGGTCTCAGAATTGGAATGGGAAGGAGTTGGATATCACATCTCAAGCTATAGGAAGGGTCTCAGGATTGGAATGGGAAGGAGTTTGATATCACATCTCATGCCATGTATGGGTCTCAGGTTTTGTAGAAGCATTGGGATATCACATCTCATGCTATCGGAAGGGTATCAGGATTGGATTTGGAAGGAGTTGGATATCCCATCTCATGCTATAGGAAGGGTCTCAGGTTGGAATGGGAAGGAGTTGGATATCACTTCTCATGTTTTAGGAAGGGTCTCAGGATTGGAATGGGAAGGACTTGGATATCACATCTCATGCTATAGGAAGGCTCTCAGGTTTGGAAGGGGAAGGAGTTGGATATCACATTTCATGTTAGAGGTAGGATCTCAGGTTTGGTATTAGAGGCATTGAGATATCACATCTCATGCTATCAGAAGGATCTCAGGATTGGAATGGGAAGGAGTTGGATATCACATCTCATACTAAAGGGAGGGTCTCAGGTTTGGAAGGGGAAGGATTTGGATATTACATCTCATGTTATGGGAAGGATCTCAGGTTTGGTATTAGAAGCTTTGAGATATCACATCTCATGCTATTGGGAGGATCTCAGGTTTGGTATTAGAGGCATTGAGATATCACATCTCATGCTATCAGAAGGGTCTCAGGATTGGAATGGGAAGGAGTCGGATATCACATCTCATGCTAAAGGGAGGGTCTCAGGTTTGGTATTAGAAGCATTGAGATATCACATCTCATGTTATAGGAAGGATCTCAGGTTTGGTATTCGAAACATTGAGATATCACATCTCATGCTATCAGAAGGGTCTCAGGATTGGAATGGGAAGGAGTTGGATATCACATCTCATGCTAAAGGGAGAGTCTCAGGTTTGGAAGGGGAAGGATTTGGATATCACATCTCATGTTATCGGAAGGATCTCAGGTTTGGTATTAGAAGTATTGAGATATCATATCTCATGCTATAGGAAGGGTCTCAGGACTGGAATGGGAAGGAGTTGGATATCACATCTCATGCTAAAGGAAGGGTCTCAGGTTTGGTAGAAGCATTGAGATATCACATCTCATGCTATAGGAAGGGTCTCAGGATTGGAATGGGAAGGACTTAGATATCACATATCATGCTATAGAGAGGGTCTCAGTTTTGATATTAGAAGCATTGAGATATCACATCTCATGCTATCGGAAGTGTCTCAGGATTGGAATGGGAAGGAGCTGGATATCACATCTCATGCTAAAGGAAGGGTCTCAGGTTTGAAACGGGAAGGAGTTGGATATCACATCTCATGTTATAGGAAGGGTCTCAGGTTTGGTATAAGCATTGAGATATCACATCTCATGCTATAGGAAGGGTCTCAGGATTGGAATGGGAAGGAGTTGGATATCACATCTCATGCTATAGGAAGGGTATCAGGTTTGGTATAAGCATTGAGATATCACATCTCATGCTATAGGAAGGGTCTCAGGATTGGAATGGGAAGGAGTTGGATATCACATCTCATGCTATAGGAAGGGTCTCAGGTTTGGAACGGGAAGGAGTTGGATATCCCATCTCATTTTATAGGAAGAGTCTCAGGTTTGGTATAAGCATTGAGATATCACATTGTATGCTGTAGGAAGGGTCTCAGGATTGGGATGGGAAGGAGTTGGATATCACATCTCATGCTATAGGAAGGGTCTCAGATTTGGAACGGGAAGGAGTTGGATATCCCATCTCATGTTATAGGACGGGTCTCAGGTTTGGTATTAGAAGCATTGAGATATCACATTGCATGCTGTAGGAAGGGTCTCAGGATTGGAATGGGAAGGAATTGGATATTACATTCTTGCTATAGGAAAGGTCTCATGTTTGGAATGGGAAGGAGTTGGATATCACATATGCTATAGGAAGGGTCTCAGGTTTGGAACGGGAAGGAGTTGGATATCACATCTCATGCTATAGGAAGGGTCTCAGGTTTGGTATAAGCATTGAGATATCACATCTCTGCTATCGGAAGTGTCTCAGGATTGGAATGGGAAGGAGTTGGATATCCCATCTCATGTTATAGGATGGGTCTCAGGTTTGTTATTAGAATCATTGAGATATCATATTGCATGCTGTAGGAAGGGTCTAAGGATTGGAATGGGAAGGACTTGGATATCACATCTCATGCTATAGGTAGGCTCTCAGGTTTGGAAAGGGAAGGAGTTGGATATCACATTTCATGTTAGAGGAAGGATCTCAGGTTTGGTATTAGAGGCATTGAGATATCACATCTCATGCTATAGGAAGGCTCTCAGGTTTGGAACGGGAAGGAGTTGGATATCACATCTCATGTTATAGGAAGGGTCTCAGGTGTGGTATAAGCATTCAGATATCACATCTCTGCTATCGGAAGTGTCTCAGGATTGGAATGGGAAGGAGTTGGATATCCCATCTCATGCTATAGATAGGCTCTCAGGTTTGGAAAGGGAAGGAGTTGGATATCACATCTCATGCTATAGGAAGGGTCTCAGGATTGGAATGGGAAGTAGTTGGATATCACATCTCATGCTATAGGAAGGGTCTCAGGTTTGGTATAAGCATTGAGATATCACATCTCATGCTATAGGACAGGTCTCAGGATTGGAATGGAAGGAGTTGGATATCACATATCATGCTATAGGAAGGGTCTCAGGATTGGAATTAGAAGCATTGAGATATCACATCTCATGCTATAGGAAGGGTCTCAGGATTGGAATGGGAAGGACTTGGATATCACATCTCATGCTATAGATAGGCTCTCAGGTTTGGAAAGGGAAGGAGTTGGATATCACATCTCATACTATAGGAAGGGTCTCAGGATTGGAATGGGAAGTAGTTGGATATCACATCTCATGCTATAGGAAGGGTGTCATGTTTGGTATAAGCATTGAGATATCACATCTCATGCTATAGGACGGGTCTCAGGATTGGAATGGGAAGGAGTTGTATATGACATCTCATGCCGTAGGAAGGGTCTCAGGTTTGGTATAAGCATTGAGATATCACTTCTCATGCTATAGGAAGTGTCTCAGGATTGGAATGGGAAGGAGTTGGATATCACATCTCATGTTATAGGAAGGATCTCAGGTTTGGTATTAGAAGCATTGAGACATCACATCTCATGCAATAGGAAGGGTCTCAGGATTGGAATGGGAAGGAGTTGGATATCACATCTCATGCTAAAGGGAGGGTCTCAGGTTTGGAAGGGGAAGGATTTGGATATTACATCTCGTGTTATAGGAATGATCTCAGGTTTGGTATTAGAAGCATTGAGATATCACATCTCATGCTATCGGAAGGATCTCAGGTTTGGTGTTAGAAGCATTGAGATATCATATCTCATGCTATAGGAAGGGTCTCAGGATTGGAATGGGAAGGAGTTGGATATCACATCTCATGCTATAGGAAGGGTCTCAGGATTGGAATGGGAAGGAGTTGTATATGACATCTCATGCCACAGGAAGGGTCTCAGGTTTGGTATAAGCATTGAGATATCACATCTCATGCTATAGGAAGGGTCTCAGGATTGGAATGGGAAGGAGTTGGATATCACATCTCATGCTATAGGAAGGGTATCAGGTTTGGTATAAGCATTGAGATATCACATCTCATGCTATAGGAAGGGTCTCAGGATTGGAATGGGAAGGAGTTGGATATCACATCTCATGCTATAGGAAGGGTCTCAGGTTTGGAACGGGAAGGAGTTGGATATCCCATCTCATTTTATAGGAAGAGTCTCAGGTTTGGTATAAGCATTGAGATATCACATTGCATGCTGTAGGAAGGGTCTCAGGATTGGGATGGGAAGGAGTTGGATATCACATCTCATGCTATAGGAAGGGTCTCAGGTTTGGAACGGGAAGGAGTTGGATATCCCATCTCATGTTATAGGACGGGTCTCAGGTTTGGTATTAGAAGCATTGAGATATCACATTGCATGCTGTAGGAAGAGTCTCAGGATTGGAATGGGAAGGAGTTGGATATTACATTCTTGCTATAGGAAAGGTCTCATGTTTGGAATGGGAAGGAGTTGGATATCACATATGCTATAGGAAGGGTCTCAGGTTTGGAACGGGAAGGAGTTGGATATCACATCTCATGCTATAGGAAGGGTCTCAGGTTTGGTATAAGCATTGAGATATCACATCTCTGCTATCGGAAGTGTCTCAGGATTGGAATGGGAAGGAGTTGGATATCCCATCTCATGTTATAGGACGGGTCTCAGGTTTGTTATTAGAATCATTGAGATATCATATTGCATGCTGTAGGAAGGGTCTAAGGATTGGAATGGGAAGGACTTGGAAATCACATCTCATGCTATAGGTAGGCTCTCAGGTTTGGAAAGGGAAGGAGTTGGATATCACATTTCATGTTAGAGGAAGGATCTCAGGTTTGGTATTAGAGGCATTGAGATATCACATCTCATGCTATAGGAAGGCTCTCAGGTTTGGAACGGGAAGGAGTTGGATATCACATCTCATGTTATAGGAAGGGTCTCAGGTGTGGTATAAGCATTCAGATATCACATCTCTGCTATCGGAAGTGTCTCAGGATTGGAATGGGAAGGAGTTGGATATCCCATCTCATGCTATAGATAGGCTCTCAGGTTTGGAAAGGGAAGGAGTTGGATATCACATCTCATGCTATAGGAAGGGTCTCAGGATTGGAATGGGAAGTAGTTGGATATCACATCTCATGCTATAGGAAGGGTCTCAGGTTTGGTATAAGCATTGAGATATCACATCTCATGCTATAGGACAGGTCTCAGGATTGGAATGGAAGGAGTTGGATATCACATCTCATGCTATAGGAAGGGTCTCAGGATTGGAATTAGAAGCATTGAGATATCACATCTCATGCTATAGGAAGGGTCTCAGGATTGGAATGGGAAGGACTTGGATATCACATCTCATGCTATAGATAGGCTCTCAGGTTTGGAAAGGGAAGGAGTTGGATATCACATCTCATACTATAGGAAGGGTCTCAGGATTGGAATGGGAAGTAGTTGGATATCACATCTCATGCTATAGGAAGGGTGTCAGGTTTGGTATAAGCATTGAGATATCACATCTCATGCTATAGGACGGGTCTCAGGATTGGAATGGGAAGGAGTTGTATATGACATCTCATGCCGTAGGAAGGGTCTCAGGTTTGGTATAAGCATTGAGATATCACTTCTCATGCTATAGGAAGTGTCTCAGGATTGGAATGGGAAGGAGTTGGATATCACATCTCATGTTATAGGAAGGATCTCAGGTTTGGTATTAGAAGCATTGAGACATCACATCTCATGCTATAGGAAGGGTCTCAGGATTGGAATGGGAAGGAGTTGGATATCACATCTCATGCTAAAGGGAGGGTCTCAGGTTTGGAAGGGGAAGGATTTGGATATTACATCTCGTGTTATAGGAATGATCTCAGGTTTGGTATTAGAAGCATTGAGATATCACATCTCATGCTATCGGAAGGATCTCAGGTTTGGTGTTAGAAGCATTGAGATATCATATCTCATGCTATAGGAAGGGTCTCAGGATTGGAATGGGAAGGAGTTGGATATCACATCTCATGCTATAGGAAGGGTCTCAGGATTGGAATGGGAAGGAGTTGTATATGACATCTCATGCCACAGGAAGGGTCTCAGGTTTGGTATAAGCATTGAGATATCACATCTCATGCTATAGGAATGGTCTCAGGATTGGAATGGGTAGGAGTTGGATATTACATTCTTGCTATAGGAAGGGTCTCATGTTTGGAATGGGAAGGAGTTGGATATCACATATGCTATAGGAAGTGTCTCAGGTTTGGAACGGGAATGAGTTGGATATCACATCTCATGTTATAGGAAGGGTCTCAGGTTTGGTATAAGCATTGAGATAGCACATCTCTGCTATCGGAAGTGGCTCAGGATTGGAATGGGAAGGATTTGGATATCACATCTCATGCTATAGGAAGGGTCTCAGGTTTGGTATACGCATGGAGTTATCACTTCTCATGCTATAGGAAGGGTCTCAGGATTGGAATGGGAAGGAGTTGAATATCACATCTCATGCTATAGGAAGGGTCTCAGGTTTGGTATAAGCATGGAGATATCACTTCTCATGCTATAGGAAGGGTCTCAGGATTGGAATGGGAAGGAGTTGGATATCACATCTCATGTTATAGGAAGGATCTCAGGTTTGGTATTAGAAACATTGAGATATCACATCTCATGCTATCAGAAGGGTCTCAGGATTGGAATGGGAAGGAGTTGGATATCACATCTCATGCTAAACGGAGAGTCTCAGGTTTGGAAGGGGAAGCATTTGGATATCACATCTCATGTTATCGGAAGGATCTCAGGTTTGGTATTAGATGTATTGAGATATCATATCTCATGCTATAGGAAGGGTCTCAGGACTGGAATGGGAAGGAGTTGGAAATCACATCTCATGCTAAAGGAAGGGTCTCAGGTTTGGTAGAAGCATTGAGATATCACATCTCATGCTATAGGAAGGGTCTCAGGATTGGAATGGGAAGGACTTAGATATCACATATCATGCTATAGGGAGGGTCTCAGTTTTGATATTAGAAGCATTGAGATATCACATCTCATGCTATCGGAAGTGTCTCAGGATTGGAATGGGAAGGAGCTGGATATCACATCTCATGCTAAAGGAAGGGTCTCAGGTTTGGAACGAGAAGGAGTTGGATATCACATCTCATGTTATAGGAAGGGTCTCAGGTTTGGTATAAGCATTGAGATATGACATCTCTGCTATCGGAAATGTCTCAGGAGTGGAATGGGAAGGAGTTGGATATCCCATCTCATGTTATAGGACGGGTCTCAGGTTTGTTATTAGAATCATTGAGATATCATATTGCATGCTGTAGGAAGGGTCTAAGGATTGGAATGGGAAGGACTTGGATATCACATCTCATGCTATAGATAGGCTCTCAGGTTTGGAACGGGAAGGAGTTGGATATCACATTTCATGTTAGAGGAAGGATCTCAGGTTTGGTATTAGAAGCATTGAGATATCACATCTCATGCTATAGGAAGGGTCTCAGTATTGGAATGGGAAGGACTTGGATATCACATCTCATGCTATAGATAGGCTCTCAGGTTTGGAAAGGGAAGGAGTTGGATATCACATCTCATGGTATAGGAAGGGTCTCAGGATTGGAATGGGAAGTAGTTGGATATCACATCTCATGCTATAGGAAGGGTCTCAGGTTTGGTATAAGCATTGAGATATCACATCTCATGCTATAGGACGTTTCTCAGGATTAGAATGGAAGGAGTTGGATATCACATCTCATGTTATAGGAAGGATCTCAGGTTTGGTATTAGAAGCATTGAGACATCACATCTCATGCTATAGGAAGGGTCTCAGGATTGGAATGGGAAGGAGTTGGATATCACATCTCATGCTATAGGAAGGGTCTCAGGTTTGGTATAAGCATTGAGATATCACATCTCATGCTATAGGAAGGGTCTCAGGATTGGAATGGGAAGGAGTTGGATATCACATCTCATGCTAAAGGGAGGGTCTCAGGTTTGGAAGGGGTAGGATTTGGATATCACATCTCATGTTATAGGAAGGATCACAGGTTTGGTATTAGAAGCATTGAGATATCACATCTCATGCTATCGGAAGGGTCTCATGATTGGAATGGGAAGGAGTTGGATATCACATCTCATGCTATAGGAAGGGTCTCAGGTTTGGAACGGGAAGGAGTTGGATATCCCATCTCATGTTATAGGACGGGTCTCAGGTTTGGTATTAGAAGCATTGAGATATCACATCGCATGCTGTAGGAAGGATCTCAGGTTTGGAATGGGAAGGAATTGGATATCACATCTCATGTCATAGGAAGTATCTCAGGTTTGGTATTAGAAGCATTGAGATATCACATCTCATGCTATAGGAATGGTCTCAGGATTGGAATGGGTAGGAGTTGGATATTACATTCCTGCTATAGGAAGGGTCTCATGTTTGGAATGGGAAGGAGTTGGATATCACATATGCTATAGGAAGGGTCTCAGGTTTGGAACGGGAAGGAGTTGGATATCCCATCTCATGTTATAGGACGGGTCTCTGGTTTGGTATTAGAATCATTGAGATATCACATCGCATGCTGTAGGAAGCGTCTAAGGATTGGAATGGGATGGACTTGGATATCACATCTCATGCTATAGGTAGGCTCTCAGGTTTGGTATAAGCATTGAGATATCACATCTCATGCTATAGGAAGGGTCTCAGGATTGGAATGGGAAGGATTTGGATATCACATCTCATGCTATAGGAAGGGTCTCAGGTTTGGTATAAGCATGGAGATATCACTTCTCATGCTATAGGAAGTGTCTCAGGATTGGAATGGGAAGGAGTTGGATATCACATCTCATGTTATAGGAAGGATCTCAGGTTTGGTATTAGAAGCATTGAGACATCACATCTCATGCTATAGGAAGGGTCTCAGGATTGGTATAAGCATTGAGATATCACATCTCTGCTATCGGAAGGGTCTCAGGATTGAAATGGGAAGGACTTAGATATCACATATCATGCTATAGGGAGGGTCTCAGTTTTGATATTAGAAGCATTGAGATATCACATCTCATGCTATCGGAAGTGTCTCAGGATTGGAATGGGAAGGAGCTGGATATCACATCTCATGCTAAAGGAAGGGTCTCAGGTTTGGAACGGGAAGGAGTTGGATATCACATCTCATGTTATAGGAAGGGTCTCAGGTTTGGTATAAGCATTGAGATATGACATCTCTGCTATCGGAAATGTCTCAGGAGTGGAATGGGAAGGAGTTGGATATCCCATCTCATGTTATAGGACGGGTCTCAGGTTTGTTATTAGAATCATTGAGATATCATATTGCATGCTGTAGGAAGGGTCTAAGGATTGGAATGGGAAGGACTTGGATATCACATCTCATGCTATAGATAGGCTCTCAGGTTTGGAACGGGAAGGAGTTGGATATCACATTTCATGTTAGAGGAAGGATCTCAGGTTTGGTATTAGAAGCATTGAGATATCACATCTCATGCTATAGGAAGGGTCTCAGTATTGGAATGGGAAGGACTTGGATATCACATCTCATGCTATAGATAGGCTCTCAGGTTTGGAAAGGGAAGGAGTTGGATATCACATCTCATGGTATAGGAAGGGTCTCAGGATTGGAATGGGAAGTAGTTGGATATCACATCTCATGCTATAGGAAGGGTCTCAGGTTTGGTATAAGCATTGAGATATCACATCTCATGCTATAGGACGTTTCTCAGGATTAGAATGGAAGGAGTTGGATATCACATCTCATGTTATAGGAAGGATCTCAGGTCTGGTATTAGAAGCATTGAGACATCACATCTCATGCTATAGGAAGGGTCTCAGGATTGGAATGGGAAGGAGTTGGATATCACATCTCATGCTATAGGAAGGGTCTAAGGTTTGGTATAAGCATTGAGATATCACATCTCATGCTATAGGAAGGGTCTCAGGATTGGAATGGGAAGGAGTTGGATATCACATCTCATGCTAAAGGGAGGGTCTCAGGTTTGGAAGGGGTAGGATTTGGATATCACATCTCATGTTATAGGAAGGATCACAGGTTTGGTATTAGAAGCATTGAGATATCACATCTCATGCTATCGGAAGGGTCTCATGATTGGAATGGGAAGGAGTTGGATATCACATCTCATGCTATAGGAAGGGTCTCAGGTTTGGAACGGGAAGGAGTTGGATATCCCATCTCATGTTATAGGACGGGTCTCAGGTTTGGTATTAGAAGCATTGAGATATCACATCGCATGCTGTAGGAAGGATCTCAGGTTTGGAATGGGAAGGAATTGGATATCACATCTCATGTCATAGGAAGTATCTCAGGTTTGGTATTAGAAGCATTGAGATATCACATCTCATGCTATAGGAATGGTCTCAGGATTGGAATGGGTAGGAGTTGGATATTACATTCCTGCTATAGGAAGGGTCTCATGTTTGGAATGGGAAGGAGTTGGATATCACATATGCTATAGGAAGGGTCTCAGGTTTGGAACCTGAAGGAGTTGGATATCCCATCTCATGTTATAGGACGGGTCTCTGGTTTGGTATTAGAATCATTGAGATATCACATCGCATGCTGTAGGAAGCGTCTAAGGATTGGAATGGGATGGACTTGGATATCACATCTCATGCTATAGGTAGGCTCTCAGGTTTGGTATAAGCATTGAGATATCACATCTCATGCTATAGGAAGGGTCTCAGGATTGGAATGGGAAGGATTTGGATATCACATCTCATGCTATAGGAAGGGTCTCAGGTTTGGTAGAAGCATGGAGATATCACTTCTCATGCTATAGGAAGTGTCTCAGGATTGGAATGGGAAGGAGTTGGATATCACATCTCATGTTATAGGAAGGATCTCAGGTTTGGTATTAGAAGCATTGAGACATCACATCTCATGCTATAGGAAGGGTCTCAGGATTGGTATAAGCATTGAGATATCACATCTCTGCTATCGGAAGGGTCTCAGGATTGAAATGGGAAGGAGTTGGATATCCCATCTCGTTATAGGAGGGGTCTCAGGTTTGGCATTAGAAGCATTGAGATATCACATCTCATGGTATAGGACGGGTCTCAGAATTGGAATGGGAAGGAGTTGGATAATACATCTCAAGCTATAGGAAGGGTCTCAGGATTGAAATGGGAAGGACTTGGATATCACATCTCATGTTATAGGAAGGGTCTCAGGTTTGGTATTAGAAGCATTGAGATATCACATCTCATGCTATAGGAAGGGTCTCAGGATTGGAATGGGAAGGACTTGGATATCACATCTCATGTTATAGGAAGGGTCTCAGGTTTGGTATTAGAAGCATTGAGATATCACATCTCATGCTATAGGAAGGGTCTCAGAATTGGAATGGGAAGGAGTTGGATATCACATCTCAAGCTATAGGAAGGGTCTCAGGATTGGAATGGGAAGGAGTTTGATATCACATCTCATGCCATGTATGGGTCTCAGGTTTTGTAGAAGCATTGGGATATCACATCTCATGCTATCGGAAGGGTATCAGGATTGGATTTGGAAGGAGTTGGATATCCCATCTCATGCTATAGGAAGGGTCTCAGGTTGGAATGGGAAGGAGTTGGATATCACTTCTCATGTTTTAGGAAGGGTCTCAGGATTGGAATGGGAAGGACTTGGATATCACATCTCATGCTATAGGAAGGCTCTCAGGTTTGGAAGGGGAAGGAGTTGGATATCACATTTCATGTTAGAGGTAGGATCTCAGGTTTGGTATTAGAGGCATTGAGATATCACATCTCATGCTATCAGAAGGATCTCAGGATTGGAATGGGAAGGAGTTGGATATCACATCTCATACTAAAGGGAGGGTCTCAGGTTTGGAAGGGGAAGGATTTGGGTATTACATCTCATGTTATGGGAAGGATCTCAGGTTTGGTATTAGAAGCATTGAGATATCACATCTCATGCTATTGGGAGGATCTCAGGTTTGGTATTAGAGGCATTGAGATATCACATCTCATGCTATCAGAAGGGTCTCAGGATTGGAATGGGAAGGAGTTGGATATCACATCTCATGCTAAAGGGAGAGTCTCAGGTTTGGAAGGGGAAGGATTTGGATATCACATCTCATGTTATCGGAAGGATCTCAGGTTTGGTATTAGAAGTATTGAGATATCATATCTCATGCTATAGGAAGGGTCTCAGGACTGGAATGGGAAGGAGTTGGATATCACATATCATGCTATAGAGAGGGTCTCAGTTTTGATATTAGAAGCATTGAGATATCACATCTCATGCTATCGGAAGTGTCTCAGGATTGGAATGGGAAGGAGCTGGATATCACATCTCATGCTAAAGGAAGGGTCTCAGGTTTGAAACGGGAAGGAGTTGGATATCACATCTCATGTTATAGGAAGGGTCTCAGGTTTGGTATAAGCATTGAGATATCACATCTCATGCTATAGGAAGGGTCTCAGGATTGGAATGGGAAGGAGTTGGATATCACATCTCATGCTATAGGAAGGGTATCAGGTTTGGTATAAGCATTGAGATATCACATCTCATGATATAGGAAGGGTCTCAGGATTGGAATGGGAAGGAGTTGGATATCACATCTCATGCTATAGGAAGGGTCTCAGGTTTGGAACGGGAAGGAGTTGGATATCCCATCTCATTTTATAGGAAGAGTCTCAGGTTTGGCATAAGCATTGAGATATCACATTGCATGCTGTAGGAAGGGTCTCAGGATTGGGATGGGAAGGAGTTGGATACTACATCTCATGCTATAGGAAGGGTCTCAGGTTTGGAACGGGAAGGAGTTGGATATCCCATCTCATGTTATAGGACGGGTCTCAGGTTTGGTATTAGAAGCATTGAGATATCACATTGCATGCTGTAGGAAGGGTCTCAGGATTGGAATGGGAAGGAGTTGGATATTACATTCTTGCTATAGGAAGGGTCTCATGTTTGGAATGGGAAGGAGTTGGATATCACATATGCTATAGGAAGGGTCTCAGGTTTGGAACGGGAAGGAGTTGGATATCACATCTCATGCTATAGGAAGGGTCTCAGGTTTGGTATAAGCATTGAGATATCACATCTCTGCTATCGGAAGTGTCTCAGGATTGGAATGGGAAGGAGTTGGATATCCCATCTCATGTTATAGGACGGGTCTCAGGTTTTTTATTAGAATCATTGAGATATCATATTGCATGCTGTAGGAAGGGTCTAAGGATTGGAATGGGAAGGACTTGGATATCACATCTCATGCTATAGGTAGGCTCTCAGGTTTGGAAAGGGAAGGAGTTGGATATCACATTTCATGTTAGAGGAAGGATCTCAGGTTTGGTATTAGAAGCATTGAGATATCACATCCCTGCCATCGGAAGGGTCTCAGGATTGGAATGGGAAGGAGTTGGATATCCCATCTCATGTTATAGGACGGGTCTCAGGTTTTTTATTAGAATCATTGAGATATCATATTGCATGCTGTAGGAAGGGTCTAAGGATTGGAATGGGAAGGACTTGGATATCACATCTCATGCTATAGGTAGGCTCTCAGGTTTGGAAGGGGAAGGATTTGGATATCACATCTGATGTTATAGGAAGGATCTCGGGTTTGGTATTAGAAGCATTGAGATATCACATCCCTGCTATCGGAAGGGTCTCAGGATTGGAATGGGAAGGAGTTGGATATCCCATCTCATGTTATAGGAAGAGTGTCAGGTTTGGTATTAGAAGCATTGAGATATCACATCTCATGCTATAGGAAGTGTCTCAGGATTGGAATGGGAAGGAGTTTGATATCACATCTCATGCCATGTATGGGTCTCAGGTTTTGTAGAAGCATTGGGATATCACATCTCATGCTATCGGAAGGGTATCAGGATTGGATTTGGAAGGAGTTGGATATCCCATCTCATGCTATAGGAAGGGTCTCAGGTTGGAATGGGAAGGAGTTGGATATCACATCTGATGTTATAGGAAGGGTCTCAGGATTGGAATGGGAAGGACTTAGATATCACATATCATGCTATAGGGAGGGTCTCAGTTTTGATATTAGAAGCATTGAGATATCACATCTCATGCTATCGGAAGTGTCTCAGGATTGGAATGGGAAGGAGCTGGATATCACATCTCATGCTAAAGGAAGGGTCTTCGGTTTGGAACGGGAAGGAGTTGGATATCACATCTCATGTTATAGGAAGGGTCTCAGGTTTGGTATAAGCATTGAGATATGACATCTCTGCTATCGGAAGTGTCTCAGGAGTGGAATGGGAAGGAGTTGGATATCCCATCTCATGTTATAGGACGGGTCTCAGGTTTGTTATTAGAATCATTGAGATATCATATTGCATGCTGTAGGAAGGGTCTAAGGTTTGGAAGGGGAAGCATTTGGATATCACATCTCATGTTATCGGAAGGATCTCAGGTTTGGTATTAGATGTATTGAGATATCATATCTCATGCTATAGGAAGGGTCTCAGGACTGGAATGGGAAGGAGTTGGATATCACATCTCATGCTAAAGGAAGGGTCTCAGGTTTGGTAGAAGCATTGAGATATCACATCTCATGCTATAGGAAGGGTCTCAGGATTGGAATGGGAAGGACTTAGATATCACATATCATGCTATAGGGAGGGTCTCAGTTTTGATATTAGAAGCATTCAGATATCACATCTCATGCTATCGGAAGTGTCTCAGGATTGGAATGGGAAGGAGCTGGATATCACATCTCATGCTAAAGGAAGGGTCTCAGGTTTGGAACGGGAAGGAGTTGGATATCACATCTCATGTTATAGGAAGGGTCTCAGGTTTGGTATAAGCATTGAGATATGACATCTCTGCTATCGGAAGTGTCTCAGGAGTGGAATGGGAAGGAGTTGGATATCCCATCTCATGTTATAGGACGGGTCTCAGGTTTGTTATTAGAATCATTGAGATATCATATTGCATGCTGTAGGAAGGGTCTAAGGATTGGAATGGGAAGGACTTGGATATCACATCTCATGCTATAGATAGGCTCTCAGGTTTGGAACGGGAAGGAGTTGGATATCACATTTCATGTTAGAGGAAGGATCTCAGGTTTGGTATTAGAAGCATTGAGATATCACATCTCATGCTATAGGAAGGGTCTCAGGATTGGAATGGGAAGGACTTGGATATCACATCTCATGCTATAGATAGGCTCTCAGGTTTGGAAAGGGAAGGAGTTGGATATCACATCTCATGGTATAGGAAGGGTCTCAGGATTGGAATGGGAAGTAGTTGGATATCACATCTCATGCTATAGGAAGGGTCTCAGGTTTGGTATAAGCATTGAGATATCACATCTCATGCTATAGGACGTTTCTCAGGATTGGAATGGAAGGAGTTGGATATCACATCTCATGTTATAGGAAGGATCTCAGGTTTGGTATTAGAAACATTGAGACATCACATCTCATGCTATAGGAAGGGTCTCAGGATTGGAATGCGAAGGAGTTGGATATCACAACTCATGCTATAGGAAGGGTCTCAGGTTTGGTATAAGCATTGAAATATCACATCTCATGCTATAGGAAGGGTCTCAGGATTGGAATGGGAAGGAGTTGGATATCACATCTCATGCTAAAGGGAGGGTCTCAGGTTTGGAAGGGGTAGGATTTGGATATCACATCTCATGTTATAGGAAGGATCACAGGTTTGGTATTAGAAGCATTGAGATATCACATCTCATGCTATCGGAAGGGTCTCAGGATTGGAATGGGAAGGAGTTGGATATCACATCTCATGCTATAGGAAGGGTCTCAGGTTTGGAACGGGAAGGAGTTGGATATCCCATCTCATGTTATAGGACGGGTCTCAGGTTTGGTATTAGAAGCATTGAGATATCACATCACATGCTGTAGGAAGCGTCTAAGGATTGGAATGGGATGGACTTGGATATCACATCCCATGCTATAGGTAGGCTCTCAGGTTTGGTATAAGCATTGAGATATGACATCTCATGCTATAGCAAGGGTCTCAGGATTGGAATGGGAAGGATTTGGATATCACATCTCATGCTATAGGAAGGGTCTCAGGTTTGGTATAAGCATGGAGATATCACTTCTCATGCTATAGGAAGTGTCTCAGGATTGGAATGGGAAGGAGTTGGATATCACATCTCATGTTATAGGAAGGATCTCAGGTTTGGTATTAGAAGCATTGAGACATCACATCTCATGCTATAGGAAGGGTCTCAGGATTGGTATAAGCATTGAGATATCACATCTCTGCTATCGGAAGGGTCTCAGGATTGGAATGGGAAGGAGTTGGATATCCCATCTCGTTATAGGAGGGGTCTCAGGTTTGGCATTAGAAGCATTGAGATATCACATCTCATGGTATAGGACGGGTCTCAGAATTGGAATGGGAAGGAGTTGGATATCACATCTCAAGCTATAGGAAGGGTCTCAGGATTGAAATGGGAAGGACTTGGATATCACATCTCATGTTATAGGAAGGGTCTCAGGTTTGGTATTAGAAGCATTGAGATATCACATCTCATTCTATAGGAAGGGTCTCAGGATTGGAATGGGAAGGACTTGGATATCACATCTCATGTTATAGGAAGGGTCTCAGGTTTGGTATTAGAAGCATTGAGATATCACATCTCATGCTATAGGAAGGGTCTCAGAATTGGAATGGGAAGGAGTTGGATATCACATCTCAAGCTATAGGAAGGGTCTCAGGATTGGAATGGGAAGGAGTTTGATATCACATCTCATGCCATGTATGGGTCTCAGGTTTTGTAGAAGCATTGGGATATCACATCTCATGCTATCGGAAGGGTATCAGGATTGGATTTGGAAGGAGTTGGATATCCCATCTCATGCTATAGGAAGGGTCTCAGGTTGGAATGGGAAGGAGTTGGATATCACTTCTCATGTTTTAGGAAGGGTCTCAGGATTGGAATGGGAAGGACTTGGATATCACATCTCATGCTATAGGAAGGCTCTCAGGTTTGGAAGGGGAAGGAGTTGGATATCACATTTCATGTTAGAGGTAGGATCTCAGGTTTGGTATTAGAGGCATTGAGATATCACATCTCATGCTATCAGAAGGATCTCAGGATTGGAATGGGAAGGAGTTGGATATCACATCTCATACTAAAGGGAGGGTCTCAGGTTTGGAAGGGGAAGGATTTGGATATTACATCTCATGTTATGGGAAGGATCTCAGGTTTGGTATTAGAAGCATTGAGATATCACATCTCATGCTATTGGGAGGATCTCAGGTTTGGTATTAGAGGCATTGAGATATCACATCTCATGCTATCAGAAGGGTCTCAGGATTGGAATGGGAAGGAGTCGGATATCACATCTCATGCTAAAGGGAGGGTCTCAGGTTTGGTATTAGAAGCATTGAGATATCACATCTCATGTTATAGGAAGGATCTCAGGTTTGGTATTCGAAACATTGAGATATCACATCTCATGCTATCAGAAGGGTCTCAGGATTGGAATGGGAAGGAGTTGGATATCACATCTCATGCTAAAGGGAGAGTCTCAGGTTTGGAAGGGGATGGATTTGGATATCACATCTCATGTTATCGGAAGGATCTCAGGTTTGGTATTAGAAGTATTGAGATATCATATCTCATGCTATAGGAAGGGTCTCAGGACTGGAATGGGAAGGAGTTGGATATCACATCTCATGCTAAAGGAAGGGTCTCAGGTTTGGTAGAAGCATTGAGATATCACATCTCATGCTATCGGAAGTGTCTCAGGATTGGAATGGGAAGGAGCTGGATATCACATCTCATGCTAAAGGAAGGGTCTCAGGTTTGAAACGGGAAGGAGTTGGATATCACATCTCATGTTATAGGAAGGGTCTCAGGTTTGGTATAAGCATTGAGATATCACATCTCATGCTATAGGAAGGGTCTCAGGATTGGAATGGGAAGGAGTTGGATATCACATCTCATGCTATAGGAAGGGTATCAGGTTTGGTATAAGCATTGAGATATCACATCTCATGCTATAGGAAGGGTCTCAGGATTGGAATGGGAAGCAGTTGGATATCACATCTCATGCTATAGGAAGGGTCTCAGGTCTGGAACGGGAAGGAGTTGGATATCCCATCTCATTTTATAGGAAGAGTCTCAGGTTTGGTATAAGCATTGAGATATCACATTGCATGCTGTAGGAAGGGTCTCAGGATTGGGATGGGAAGGAGTTGGATATCACATCTCATGCTATAGGAAGGGTCTCAGGTTTGGAACGGGAAGGAGTTGGATATCCCATCTCATGTTATAGGACGGGTCTCAGGTTTGGTATTAGAAGCATTGAGATATCACATTGCATGCTGTAGGAAGGGTCTCAGGATTGGAATGGGAAGGAGTTGGATATCACATCTCATGCTATAGGAAGGGTCTCAGGTTTGGTATAAGCATTGAGATATCACATCTCTGCTATCGGAAGTGTCTCAGGATTGGAATGGGAAGGAGTTGGATATCCCATCTCATGTTATAGGACGGGTCTCAGGTTTTTTATTAGAATCATTGAGATATCATATTGCATGCTGTAGGAAGGGTCTAAGGATTGGAATGGGAAGGACTTGGATATCACATCTCATGCTATAGGTAGGCTCTCAGGTTTGGAAAGGGAAGGAGTTGGATATCACATTTCATGTTAGAGGAAGGATCTCAGGTTTGGTATTAGAAGCATTGAGATATCACATCCCTGCTATCGGAAGGGTCTCAGGATTGGAATGGGAAGGAGTTGGATATCCCATCTCATGTTATAGGACGGGTCTCAGGTTTTTTATTAGAATCATTGAGATATCATATTGCATGCTGTAGGAAGGGTCTAAGGATTGGAATGGGAAGGACTTGGATATCACATCTCATGCTATAGGTAGGCTCTCAGGTTTGGAAGGGGAAGGATTTGGATATCACATCTGATGTTATAGGAAGGATCTCGGGTTTGGTATTAGAAGCATTGAGATATCACATCCCTGCTATCGGAAGGGTCTCAGGATTGGAATGGGAAGGAGTTGGATATCCCATCTCATGTTATAGGAAGAGTGTCAGGTTTGGTATTAGAAGCATTGAGATATCACATCTCATGCTATAGGAAGTGTCTCAGGATTGGAATGGGAAGGAGTTTGATATCACATCTCATGCCATGTATGGGTCTCAGGTTTTGTAGAAGCATTGGGATATCACATCTCATGCTATCGGAAGGGTATCAGGATTGGATTTGGAAGGAGTTGGATATCCCATCTCATGCTATAGGAAGGGTCTCAGGTTGGAATGGGAAGGAGTTGGATATCACATCTGATGTTATAGGAAGGGTCTCAGGATTGGAATGGGAAGGACTTAGATATCACATATCATGCTATAGGGAGGGTCTCAGTTTTGATATTAGAAGCATTGAGATATCACATCTCATGCTATCGGAAGTGTCTCAGGATTGGAATGGGAAGGAGCTGGATATCACATCTCATGCTAAAGGAAGGGTCTTCGGTTTGGAACGGGAAGGAGTTGGATATCACATCTCATGTTATAGGAAGGGTCTCAGGTTTGGTATAAGCATTGAGATATGACATCTCTGCTATCGGAAGTGTCTCAGGAGTGGAATGGGAAGGAGTTGGATATCCCATCTCATGTTATAGGACGGGTCTCAGGTTTGTTATTAGAATCATTGAGATATCATATTGCATGCTGTAGGAAGGGTCTAAGGTTTGGAAGGGGAAGCATTTGGATATCACATCTCATGTTATCGGAAGGATCTCAGGTTTGGTATTAGATGTATTGAGATATCATATCTCATGCTATAGGAAGGGTCTCAGGACTGGAATGGGAAGGAGTTGGATATCACATCTCATGCTAAAGGAAGGGTCTCAGGTTTGGTAGAAGCATTGAGATATCACATCTCATGCTATAGGAAGGGTCTCAGGATTGGAATGGGAAGGACTTAGATATCACATATCATGCTATAGGGAGGGTCTCAGTTTTGATATTAGAAGCATTGAGATATCACATCTCATGCTATCGGAAGTGTCTCAGGATTGGAATGGGAAGGAGCTGGATATCACATCTCATGCTAAAGGAAGGGTCTCAGGTTTGGAACGGGAAGGAGTTGGATATCACATCTCATGTTATAGGAAGGGTCTCAGGTTTGGTATAAGCATTGAGATATGACATCTCTGCTATCGGAAGTGTCTCAGGAGTGGAATGGGAAGGAGTTGGATATCCCATCTCATGTTATAGGACGGGTCTCAGGTTTGTTATTAGAATCATTGAGATATCATATTGCATGCTGTAGGAAGGGTCTAAGGATTGGAATGGGAAGGACTTGGATATCACATCTCATGCTATAGATAGGCTCTCAGGTTTGGAACGGGAAGGAGTTGGATATCACATTTCATGTTAGAGGAAGGATCTCAGGTTTGGTATTAGAAGCATTGAGATATCACATCTCATGCTATAGGAAGGGTCTCAGGATTGGAATGGGAAGGACTTGGATATCACATCTCATGCTATAGATAGGCTCTCAGGTTTGGAAAGGGAAGGAGTTGGATATCACATCTCATGGTATAGGAAGGGTCTCAGGATTGGAATGGGAAGTAGTTGGATATCACATCTCATGCTATAGGAAGGGTCTCAGGTTTGGTATAAGCATTGAGATATCACATCTCATGCTATAGGACGTTTCTCAGGATTGGAATGGAAGGAGTTGGATATCACATCTCATGTTATAGGAAGGATCTCAGGTTTGGTATTAGAAGCATTGAGACATCACATCTCATGCTATAGGAAGGGTCTCAGGTTTGGAACGGGAAGGAGTTGGATATCACATTTCATGTTAGAGGAAGGATCTCAGGTTTGGTATTAGAAGCATTGAGATATCACATCTCATGCTATAGGAAGGGTCTCAGGATTGGAATGGGAAGGACTTGGATATCACATCTCATGCTATAGATAGGCTCTCAGGTTTGGAAAGGGAAGGAGTTGGATATCACATCTCATGGTATAGGAAGGGTCTCAGGATTGGAATGGGAAGTAGTTGGATATCACATCTCATGCTATAGGAAGGGTCTCAGGTTTGGTATAAGCATTGAGATATCACATCTCATGCTATAGGACGTTTCTCAGGATTGGAATGGAAGGAGTTGGATATCACATCTCATGTTATAGGAAGGATCTCAGGTTTGGTATTAGAAGCATTGAGACATCACATCTCATGCTATAGGAAGGGTCTCAGGATTGGAATGGGAAGTAGTTGGATATCACATCTCATGCTATAGGAAGGGTCTCAGGTTTGGTATAAGCATTGAGATATCACATCTCATGCTATAGGACGTTTCTCAGGATTGGAATGGAAGGAGTTGGATATCACATCTCATGTTATAGGAAGGATCTCAGGTTTGGTATTAGAAGCATTGAGACATCACATCTCATGCTATAGGAAGGGTCTCAGGATTGGAATGGGAAGGAGTTGGATATCACATCTCATGCTAAAGGGAGGGTCTCAGGTTTGGAAGGGGTAGGATTTGGATATCACATCTCATGTTATAGGAAGGATCACAGGTTTGGTATTAGAAGCATTGAGATATCACATCTCATGCTATCGGAAGGGTCTCAGGATTGGAATGGGAAGGAGTTGGATATCACATCTCATGCTATAGGAAGGGTCTCAGGTTTGGAACGGGAAGGAGTTGGATATCCCATCTCATGTTATAGGACGGGTCTCAGGTTTGGTATTAGAAGCATTGAGATATCACATCACATGCTGTAGGAAGCGTCTAAGGATTGGAATGGGATGGACTTGGATATCACATCCCATGCTATAGGTAGGCTCTCAGGTTTGGTATAAGCATTGAGATATGACATCTCATGCTATAGCAAGGGTCTCAGGATTGGAATGGGAAGGATTTGGATATCACATCTCATGCTATAGGAAGGGTCTCAGGTTTGGTATAAGCATGGAGATATCACTTCTCATGCTATAGGAAGTGTCTCAGGATTGGAATGGGAAGGAGTTGGATATCACATCTCATGTTATAGGAAGGATCTCAGGTTTGGTATTAGAAGCATTGAGACATCACATCTCATGCTATAGGAAGGGTCTCAGGATTGGTATAAGCATTGAGATATCACATCTCTGCTATCGGAAGGGTCTCAGGATTGGAATGGGAAGGAGTTGGATATCCCATCTCGTTAGAGGAGGGGTCTCAGGTTTGGCATTAGAAGCATTGAGATATCACATCTCATGGTATAGGACGGGTCTCAGAATTGGAATGGGAAGGAGTTGGATATCACATCTCAAGCTATAGGAAGGGTCTCAGGATTGAAATGGGAAGGACTTGGATATCACATCTCATGTTATAGGAAGGGTCTCAGGTTTGGTATTAGAAGCATTGAGATATCACATCTCATTCTATAGGAAGGGTCTCAGGATTGGAATGGGAAGGACTTGGATATCACATCTCATGTTATAGGAAGGGTCTCAGGTTTGGTATTAGAAGCATTGAGATATCACATCTCATGCTATAGGAAGGGTCTCAGAATTGGAATGGGAAGGAGTTGGATATCACATCTCAAGCTATAGGAAGGGTCTCAGGATTGGAATGGGAAGGAGTTTGATATCACATCTCATGCCATGTATGGGTCTCAGGTTTTGTAGAAGCATTGGGATATCACATCTCATGCTATCGGAAGGGTATCAGGATTGGATTTGGAAGGAGTTGGATATCCCATCTCATGCTATAGGAAGGGTCTCAGGTTGGAATGGGAAGGAGTTGGATATCACTTCTCATATTTTAGGAAGGGTCTCAGGATTGGAATGGGAAGGACTTGGATATCACATCTCATGCTATAGGAAGGCTCTCAGGTTTGGAAGGGGAAGGAGTTGGATATCACATTTCATGTTAGAGGTAGGATCTCAGGTTTGGTATTAGAGGCATTGAGATATCACATCTCATGCTATCAGAAGGATCTCAGGATTGGTATTAGAAGTATTGAGATATCATATCTCATGCTATAGGAAGGGTCTCAGGACTGGAATGGGAAGGAGTTGGATATCACATCTCATGCTTAAGGAAGGGTCTCAGGTTTGGTAGAAGCATTGAGATATCACATCTCCTGCTATAGGAAGGGTCTTAGGATTGGAATGGGAAGGACTTAGATATCACATATCATGCTATTGGGAGGGTCTCAGTTTTGATATTAGAAGCATTGAGATATCACATCTTATGCTATCGGAAGTGTCTCAGGATTGGAATGGGAAGGAGTTGGATATCACATCTCATACTAAAGGGAGGGTCTCAGGTTTGGAAGGGGAAGGATTTGGATATTACATCTCATGTTATGGGAAGGATCTCAGGTTTGGTATTAGAATCATTGAGATATCACATCTCATGCTATTGGGAGGATCTCAGGTTTGGTATTAGAGGCATTGAGATATCACATCTCATGCTATCAGAAGGGTCTCAGGATTGGAATGGGAAGGAGTCGGATATCACATCTCATGCTAAAGGGAGGGTCTCAGGTTTGGTATTAGAAGCATTGAGATATCACATCTCATGTTATAGGAAGGATCTCAGGTTTGGTATTCGAAACATTGAGATATCACATCTCATGCTATCAGAAGGGTCTCAGGATTGGAATGGGAAGGAGTTGGATATCACATCTCATGCTAAAGGGAGAGTCTCAGGTTTGGAAGGGGAAGGATTTGGATATCACATCTCATGTTATCGGAAGGATCTCAGGTTTGGTATTAGAAGTATTGAGATATCATATCTCATGCTATAGGAAGGGTCTCAGGACTGGAATGGGAAGGAGTTGGATATCACATCTCATGCTAAAGGAAGGGTCTCAGGTTTGGTAGAAGCATTGAGATATCACATCTCATGCTATCGGAAGTGTCTCAGGATTGGAATGGGAAGGAGCTGGATATCACATCTCATGCTAAAGGAAGGGTCTCAGGTTTGAAACGGGAAGGAGTTGGATATCACATCTCATGTTATAGGAAGGGTCTCAGGTTTGGTATAAGCATTGAGATATCACATCTCATGCTATAGGAATGGTCTCAGGATTGGAATGGGAAGGAGTTGGATATCACATCTCATGCTATAGGAAGGGTATCAGGTTTGGTATAAGCATTGAGATATCACATCTCATGCTATAGGAAGGGTCTCAGGATTGGAATGGGAAGGAGTTGGATATCACATCTCATGCTATAGGAAGGGTCTCAGGTCTGGAACGGGAAGGAGTTGGATATCCCATCTCATTTTATAGGAAGAGTCTCAGGTTTGGTATAAGCATTGAGATATCACATTGCATGCTGTAGGAAGGGTCTCAGGATTGGGATGGGAAGGAGTTGGATATCACATCTCATGCTATAGGAAGGGTCTCAGGTTTGGAACGGGAAGGAGTTGGATATCCCATCTCATGTTATAGGACGGGTCTCAGGTTTGGTATTAGAAGCATTGAGATATCACATTGCATGCTGTAGGAAGGGTCTCAGGATTGGAATGGGAAGGAGTTGGATATTACATTCTTGCTATAGGAAGGGTCTCATGTTTGGAATGGGAAGGAGTTGGATATCACATATGCTATAGGAAGGGTCTCAGGTTTGGAACGGGAAGGAGTTGGATATCACATCTCATGCTATAGGAAGGGTCTCAGGTTTGGTATAAGCATTGAGATATCACATCTCTGCTATCGGAAGTGTCTCAGGATTGGAATGGGAAGGAGTTGGATATCCCATCTCATGTTATAGGACGGGTCTCAGGTTTGTTATTAGAATCATTGAGATATCACATCTCATGCTATAGGAAGGGTCTCAGGTTTGGTATAAGCATTGAGATATCACATCTCATGCTATAGGACGTTTCTCAGGATTGGAATGGAAGGAGTTGGATATCACATCTCATGTTATAGGAAGGATCTCAGGTTTGGTATTAGAAGCATTGAGACATCACATCTCATGCTATAGGAAGGGTCTCAGGATTGGAATGGGAAGGAGTTGGATATCACATCTCATGCTAAAGGGAGGGTCTCAGGTTTGGAAGGGGTAGGATTTGGATATCACATCTCATGTTATAGGAAGGATCACAGGTTTGGTATTAGAAGCATTGAGATATCACATCTCATTCTATCGGAAGGGTCTCAGGATTGGAATGGGAAGGAGTTGGATATCAGATCTCATGCTATAGGAAGGGTCTCAGGTTTGGAACGGGAAGGAGTTGGATATCCCATCTCATGTTATAGGACGGGTCTCAGGTTTGGTATTAGAAGCATTGAGATATCACATCACATGCTGTAGGAAGCGTCTAAGGATTGGAATGGGATGGACTTGGATATCACATCCCATGCTATAGGTAGGCTCTCAGGTTTGGTATAAGCATTGAGATATGACATCTCATGCTATAGCAAGGGTCTCAGGATTGGAATGGGAAGGATTTGGATATCACATCTCATGCTATAGGAAGGGTCTCAGGTTTGGTATAAGCATGGAGATATCACTTCTCATGCTATAGGAAGTGTCTCAGGATTGGAATGGGAAGGAGTTGGATATCACATCTCATGTTATAGGAAGGATCTCAGGTTTGGTATTAGAAGCATTGAGACATCACATCTCATGCTATAGGAAGGGTCTCAGGATTGGTATAAGCATTGAGATATCACATCTCTGCTATCGGAAGGGTCTCAGGATTGGAATGGGAAGGAGTTGGATATCCCATCTCGTTAGAGGAGGGGTCTCAGGTTTGGCATTAGAAGCATTGAGATATCACATCTCATGGTATAGGACGGGTCTCAGAATTGGAATGGGAAGGAGTTGGATATCACATCTCAAGCTATAGGAAGGGTCTCAGGATTGAAATGGGAAGGACTTGGATATCACATCTCATGTTATAGGAAGGGTCTCAGGTTTGGTATTAGAAGCATTGAGATATCACATCTCATTCTATAGGAAGGGTCTCAGGATTGGAATGGGAAGGACTTGGATATCACATCTCATGTTATAGGAAGGGTCTCAGGTTTGGTATTAGAAGCATTGAGATATCACATCTCATGCTATAGGAAGGGTCTCAGAATTGGAATGGGAAGGAGTTGGATATCACATCTCAAGCTATAGGAAGGGTCTCAGGATTGGAATGGGAAGGAGTTTGATATCACATCTCATGCCATGTATGGGTCTCAGGTTTTGTAGAAGCATTGGGATATCACATCTCATGCTATCGGAAGGGTATCAGGATTGGATTTGGAAGGAGTTGGATATCCCATCTCATGCTATAGGAAGGGTCTCAGGTTGGAATGGGAAGGAGTTGGATATCACTTCTCATGTTTTAGGAAGGGTCTCAGGATTGGAATGGGAAGGACTTGGATATCACATCTCATGCTATAGGAAGGCTCTCAGGTTTGGAAGGGGAAGGAGTTGGATATCACATTTCATGTTAGAGGTAGGATCTCAGGTTTGGTATTAGAGGCATTGAGATATCACATCTCATGCTATCAGAAGGATCTCAGGATTGGTATTAGAAGTATTGAGATATCATATCTCATGCTATAGGAAGGGTCTCAGGACTGGAATGGGAAGGAGTTGGATATCACATCTCATGCTAAAGGAAGGGTCTCAGGTTTGGTAGAAGCATTGAGATATCACATCTCCTGCTATAGGAAGGGTCTTAGGATTGGAATGGGAAGGACTTAGATATCACATATCATGCTATTGGGAGGGTCTCAGTTTTGATATTAGAAGCATTGAGATATCACATCTTATGCTATCGGAAGTGTCTCAGGATTGGAATGGGAAGGAGTTGGATATCACATCTCATACTAAAGGGAGGGTCTCAGGTTTGGAAGGGGAAGGATTTGGATATTACATCTCATGTTATGGGAAGGATCTCAGGTTTGGTATTAGAATCATTGAGATATCACATCTCATGCTATTGGGAGGATCTCAGGTTTGGTATTAGAGGCATTGAGATATCACATCTCATGCTATCAGAAGGGTCTCAGGATTGGAATGGGAAGGAGTCGGATATCACATCTCATGCTAAAGGGAGGGTCTCAGGTTTGGTATTAGAAGCATTGAGATATCACATCTCATGTTATAGGAAGGATCTCAGGATTGGTATTCGAAACATTGAGATATCACATCTCATGCTATCAGAAGGGTCTCAGGATTGGAATGGGAAGGAGTTGGATATCACATCTCATGCTAAAGGGAGAGTCTCAGGTTTGGAAGGGGAAGGATTTGGATATCACATCTCATGTTATCGGAAGGATCTCAGGTTTGGTATTAGAAGTATTGAGATATCATATCTCATGCTATAGGAAGGGTCTCAGGACTGGAATGGGAAGGAGTTGGATATCACATCTCATGCTAAAGGAAGGGTCTCAGGTTTGGTAGAAGCATTGAGATATCACATCTCATGCTATCGGAAGTGTCTCAGGATTGGAATGGGAAGGAGCTGGATATCACATCTCATGCTAAAGGAAGGGTCTCAGGTTTGAAACGGGAAGGAGTTGGATATCACATCTCATGTTATAGGAAGGGTCTCAGGTTTGGTATAAGCATTGAGATATCACATCTCATGCTATAGGAAGGGTCTCAGGATTGGAATGGGAAGGAGTTGGATATCACATCTCATGCTATAGGAAGGGTATCAGGTTTGGTATAAGCATTGAGATATCACATCTCATGCTATAGGAAGGGTCTCAGGATTGGAATGGGAAGGAGTTGGATATCACATCTCATGCTATAGGAAGGGTCTCAGGTCTGGAACGGGAAGGAGTTGGATATCCCATCTCATTTTATAGGAAGAGTCTCAGGTTTGGTATAAGCATTGAGATATCACATTGCATGCTGTAGGAAGGGTCTCAGGATTGGGATGGGAAGGAGTTGGATATCACATCTCATGCTATAGGAAGGGTCTCAGGTTTGGAACGGGAAGGAGTTGGATATCCCATCTCATGTTATAGGACGGGTCTCAGGTTTGGTATTAGAAGCATTGAGATATCACATTGCATGCTGTAGGAAGGGTCTCAGGATTGGAATGGGAAGGAGTTGGATATTACATTCTTGCTATAGGAAGGGTCTCATGTTTGGAATGGGAAGGAGTTGGATATCACATATGCTATAGGAAGGGTCTCAGGTTTGGAACGGGAAGGAGTTGGATATCACATCTCATGCTATAGGAAGGGTCTCAGGTTTGGTATAAGCATTGAGATATCACATCTCTGCTATCGGAAGTGTCTCAGGATTGGAATGGGAAGGAGTTGGATATCCCATCTCATGTTATAGGACGGGTCTCAGGTTTGTTATTAGAATCATTGAGATATCATATTGCATGCTGTAGGAAGGGTCTAAGGATTGGAATGGGAAGGACTTGGATATCACATCTCATGCTATAAGTAGGCTCTCAGGTTTGGAAAGGGAAGGAGTTGGATATCACATTTCATGTTAGAGGAAGGATCTCAGGTTTGGTATTAGAGGCATTGAGATATCACATCTCATGCTATAGGAAGGCTCTCAGGTTTGGAATGGGAAGGAGTTGGATATCACATCTCATGTTATAGGAAGGGTCTCAGGTGTGGTATAAGCATTCAGATATCACATCTCTGCTATCGGAAGTGTCTCAGGATTGGAATGGGAAGGAGTTGTATATCCAATCTCATGCTATAGATAGGCTCTCAGGTTTGGAAAGGGAAGGAGTTGGATATCACATCTCATGCTATAGGAAGGGTCTCAGGATTGGAATGGGAAGTAGTTGGATATCACATCTCATGCTATAGGAAGGGTCTCAGGTTTGGTATAAGCATTGAGATATCACATCTCATGCTATAGGACAGGTCTCAGGATTGGAATGGAAGGAGTTGGATATCACATCTCATGCTATAGGAAGGGTCTCAGGATTGGAATTAGAAGCATTGAGATATCACATCTCATGCTATAGGAAGGGTCTCAGGATTGGAATGGGAAGGACTTGGATATCACATCTCATGCTATAGATAGGCTCTCAGGTTTGGAAAGGGAAGGAGTTGGATATCACATCTCATACTATAGGAAGGGTCTCAGGATTGGAATGGGAAGTAGTTGGATATCACATCTCATGCTATAGGAAGGGTGTCAGGATTGGTATAACATTGAGATATCACATCTCATGCTATAGGACGGGTCTCTGGATTGGAATGGGAAGGAGTTGTATATGACATCTCATGCCGTAGGAAGGGTCTCAGGTTTGGTATAAGCATTGAGATATCACTCCTCATGCTATAGGAAGTGTCTCAGGATTGGAATGGGAAGGAGTTGGATATCACATCTCATGTTATAGGAAGGATCTCAGGTTTGGTATTAGAAGCATTGAGACATCACATCTCATGCTATAGGAAGGGTCTCAGGATTGGAATGGGAAGGAGTTGGATATCACATCTCATGCTAAAGGGAGGGTCTCAGGTTTGGAAGGGGAAGGATTTGGATATTACATCTCGTGTTATAGAAATGATCTCAGGTTTGGTATTAGAAGCATTGAGATATCACATCTCATGCTGTCGGAAGGATCTCAGGTTTGGTGTTAGAAGCATTGAGATATCATATCTCATGCTATAGGAAGGGTCTCAGGATTGGAATGGGAAGGAGTTGGATATCACATCTCATGCTATAGGAAGGGTCTCAGGATTGGAATGGGAAGGAGTTGTATATGACATCTCATGCCACAGGAAGGGTCTCAGGTTTGGTATAAGCATTGAGATATCACATCTCATGCTATAGGAATGGTCTCAGGATTGGAATGGGTAGGAGTTGGATATTACATTCTTGCTATAGGAAGGGTCTCATGTTTGGAATGGGAAGGAGTTGGATATCACATATGCTATAGGAAGTGTCTCAGGTTTGGAACGGGAATGAGTTGGATATCACATCTCATGTTATAGGAAGGGTCTCAGGTTTGGTATAAGCATTGAGATAGCACATCTCTGCTATCGGAAGTGGCTCAGGATTGGAATGGGAAGGATTTGGATATCACATCTCATGCTATAGGAAGGGTCTCAGGTTTGGTATACGCATGGAGTTATCACTTCTCATACTATAGGAAGCGTCTCAGGATTGGAATGGGAAGGAGTTGAATATCACATCTCATGTTATAGGAAGGATCTCAGGTTTGGTATTAGAAACATTGAGATATCACATCTCATGCTATCAGAAGGGTCTCAGGATTGGAATGGGAAGGAGTTGGATATCACATCTCATGTTATCGGAAGGATCTCAGGTTTGGTATTAGATGTATTGAGATATCATATCTCATGCTATAGGAAGGGTCTCAGGACTGGAATGGGAAGGAGTTGGATATCACATCTCATCCTAAAGGAAGGGTCTCAGGTTTGGTAGAAGCATTGAGATATCACATCTCATGCTATAGGAAGGGTCTCAGGATTGGAATGGGAAGGACTTAGATATCACATATCATGCTATAGGGAGGGTCTCAGTTTTTATATTAGAAGCATTGAGATATCACATCTCATGCTATCGGAAGTGTCTCAGGATTGGAATGGGAAGGAGCTGGATATCCCATCTCATGCTAAAGGAAGGGTCTCAGGTTTGGAACGGGAAGGAGTTGGATATCACATCTCATGTTATAGGAAGGGTCTCAGGTTTGGTATAAGCATTGAGATATGACATCTCTGCTATCGGAAGTGTCTCAGGAGTGGAATGGGAAGGAGTTGGATATCCCATCTCATGTTATAGGACGGGTCTCAGGTTTGTTATTAGAATCATTGAGATATCATATTGCATGCTGTAGGAAGGGTCTAAGGATTGGAATGGGAAGGACTTGGATATCACATCTCATGCTATAGATAGGCTCTCAGGTTTGGAACGGGAAGGAGTTGGATATCACATTTCATGTTAGAGGAAGGATCTCAGGTTTGGTATTAGAAGCATTGAGATATCACATCTCATGCTATAGGAAGGGTCTCAGGATTGGAATGGGAAGGACTTGGATATCACATCTCATGCTATAGATAGGCTCTCAGGTTTGGAAAGGGAAGGAGTTGGATATCACATCTCATGGTATAGGAAGGGTCTCAGGATTGGAATGGGAAGTAGTTGGATATCACATCTCATGCTATAGGAAGGGTCTCAGGTTTGGTATAAGCATTGAGATATCACATCTCATGCTATAGGACGTTTCTCAGGATTAGAATGGAAGGAGTTGGATATCACATCTCATGTTATAGGAAGGATCTCAGGTTTGGTATTAGAAGCATTGAGACATCACATCTCATGCTATAGGAAGGGTCTCAGGATTGGAATGGGAAGGAGTTGGATATCACATCTCATGCTATAGGAAGGGTCTCAGGTTTGGTATAAGCATTGAGATATCACATCTCATGCTATAGGAAGGGTCTCAGGATTGGAATGGGAAGGAGTTGGATATCACATCTCATGCTAAAGGGAGGGTCTCAGGTTTGGAAGGGGTAGGATTTGGATATCACATCTCATGTTATAGGAAGGATCACAGGTTTGGTATTAGAAGCATTGAGATATCACATCTCATGCTATCGGAAGGGTCTCAGGATTGGAATGGGAAGGAGTTGGATATCACATCTCATGCTATAGGAAGGGTCTCAGGTTTGGAACGGGAAGGAGTTGGATATCCCATCTCATGTTATAGGACGGGTCTCAGGTTTGGTATTAGAAGCATTGAGATATCACATCGCATGCTGTAGGAAGGATCTCAGGTTTGGAATGGGAAGGAATTGGATATCACATCTCATGTCATAGGAAGTATCTCAGGTTTGGTATTAGAAGCATTGAGATATCACATCTCATGCTATAGGAATGGTCTCAGGATTGGAATGGGTAGGAGTTGGATATTACATTCTTGCTATAGGAAGGGTCTCATGTTTGGAATGGGAAGGAGTTGGATATCACATATGCTATAGGAAGGGTCTCAGGTTTGGAACGGGAAGGAGTTGGATATCCCATCTCATGTTATAGGACGGGTCTCTGGTTTGGTATTAGAATCATTGAGATATCACATCGCATGCTGTAGGAAGCGTCTAAGGATTGGAATGGGATGGACTTGGATATCACATCTCATGCTATATGTAGGCTCTCAGGTTTGGTATAAGCATTGAGATATCACATCTCATGCTATAGGAAGGGTCTCAGGATTGGAATGGGAAGGATTTGGATATCACATCTCATGCTATAGGAAGGGTCTCAGGTTTGGTATAAGCATGGAGATATCACTTCTCATGCTATAGGAAGTGTCTCAGGATTGGAATGGGAAGGAGTTGGATATCACATCTCATGTTATAGGAAGGATCTCAGGTTTGGTATTAGAAGCATTGAGACATCACATCTCATGCTATAGGAAGGGTCTCAGGATTGGTATAAGCATTGAGATATCACATCTCTGCTATCGGAAGGGTCTCAGGATTGGAATGGGAAGGAGTTGGATATCCCATCTCGTTATAGGAGGGGTCTCAGGTTTGGGATTAGAAGCATTGAGATATCACATCTCATGGTATAGGACGGGTCTCAGAATTGGAATGGGAAGGAGTTGGATATCACATCTCAAGCTATAGGAAGGGTCTCAGGATTGAAATGGGAAGGACTTGGATATCACATCTCATGTTATAGGAAGGGTCTCAGGTTTGGTATTAGAAGCATTGAGATATCACATCTCATGCTATAGGAAGGGTCTCAGGATTGAAATGGGAAGGACTTGGATATCACATCTCATGTTATAGGAAGGGTCTCAGGTTTGGTATTAGAAGCATTGAGATATCACATCTCATGCTATAGGAAGGGTCTCAGAATTGGAATGGGAAGGAGTTGGATATCACATCTCAAGCTATAGGAAGGGTCTCAGGATTGGAATGGGAAGGAGTTTGATATCACATCTCATGCCATGTATGGGTCTCAGGTTTTGTAGAAGCATTGGGATATCACATCTCATGCTATCGGAAGGGTATCAGGATTGGATTTGGAAGGAGTTGGATATCCCATCTCATGCTATAGGAAGGGTCTCAGGTTGGAATGGGAAGGAGTTGGATATCACTTCTCATGTTTTAGGAAGGGTCTCAGGTTTGGAATGGGAAGGACTTGGATATCACATCTCATGCTATAGGAAGGCTCTCAGGTTTGGAAGGGGAAGGAGTTGGATATCACATTTCATGTTAGAGGTAGGATCTCAGGTTTGGTATTAGAGGCATTGAGATATCACATCTCATGCTATCAGAAGGATCTCAGGATTGGAATGGGAAGGAGTTGGATATCACATCTCATACTAAAGGGAGGGTCTCAGGTTTGGAAGGGGAAGGATTTGGGTATTACATCTCATGTTATGGGAAGGATCTCAGGTTTGGTATTAGAAGCATTGAGATATCACATCTCATGCTATTGGGAGGATCTCAGGTTTGGTATTAGAGGCATTGAGATATCACATCTCATGCTATCAGAAGGGTCTCAGGACTGGAATGGGAAGGAGTCGGATATCACATCTCATGCTAAAGGGAGGGTCTCAGGTTTGGTATTAGAAGCATTGAGATATCACATCTCATGTTATAGGAAGGATCTCAGGTTTGGTATTAGAAACATTGAGATATCACATCTCATGCTATCAGAAGGGTCTCAGGATTGGAATGGGAAGGAGTTGGATATCACATCTCATGCTAAAGGGAGAGTCTCAGGTTTGGAAGGGGAAGGATTTGGATATCACATCTCATGTTATCGGAAGGATCTCAGGTTTGGTATTAGAAGTATTGAGATATCATATCTCATGCTATAGGAAGGGTCTCAGGACTGGAATGGGAAGGAGTTGGATATCACATCTCATGCTAAAGGAAGGGTCTCAGGTTTGGTAGAAGCATTGAGATATAACATCTCATGCTATAGGAAGGGTCTCAGGATTGGAATGGGAAGGACTTAGATATCACATATCATGCTATAGAGAGGGTCTCAGTTTTGATATTAGAAGCATTGAGATATCACATCTCATGCTATCGGAAGTGTCTCAGGATTGGAATGGGAAGGAGCTGGATATCACATCTCATGCTAAAGGAAGGGTCTCAGGTTTGAAACGGGAAGGAGTTGGATATCACATCTCATGTTATAGGAAGGGTCTCAGGTTTGGTATAAGCATTGAGATATCACATCTCATGCTATAGGAAGGGTCTCAGGATTGGAATGGGAAGGAGTTGGATATCACATCTCATGCTATAGGAAGGGTATCAGGTTTGGTATAAGCATTGAGATATCACATCTCATGCTATAGGAAGGGTCTCAGGATTGGAATGGGAAGGATTTGGATATCACATCTCATGCTACAGGAAGGGTCTCAGGTTTGGAACGGGAAGGAGTTGGATATCCCATCTCATTTTATAGGAAGAGTCTCAGGTTTGGTATAAGCATTGAGATATCACATTGCATGCTGTAGGAAGGGTCTCAGGATTGGGATGGGAAGGAGTTGGATATCACATCTCATGCTATAGGAAGGGTCTCAGGTTTGGAACGGGAAGGAGTTGGATATCCCATCTCATGTTATAGGATGGGTCTCAGGTTTGGTATTAGAAGCATTGAGATATCACATTGCATGCTGTAGGAAGGGTCTCAGGATTGGAATGGGAAGGAGTTGGATATTACATTCTTGCTATAGGAAGGGTCTCATGTTTGGAATGGGAAGGAGTTGGATATCACATATGCTATAGGAAGGGTCTCAGGTTTGGAACGGGAAGGAGTTGGATATCACATCTCATGCTATAGGAAGGGTCTCAGGTTTGGTATAAGCATTGAGATATCACATCTCTGCTATCGGAAGTGTCTCAGGATTGGAATGGGAAGGAGTTGGATATCCCATCTCATGTTATAGGACGGGTCTCAGGTTTGTTATTAGAATCATTGAGATATCATATTGCATGCTGTAGGAAGGGTCTAAGGATTGGAATGGGAAGGACTTGGATATCACATCTCATGCTATAGGTAGGCTCTCAGGTTTGGAAAGGGAAGGAATTGGATATCACATTTCATGTTAGAGGAAGGATCTGAGGTTTGGTATTAGAGGCATTGAGATATCACATCTCATGCTATAGGAAGGGTCTCAGGATTGGAATGGGAAGGAGTTGGATATCACATCTCATGCTATAGGAAGGGTCTCAGGTTTGGTATAAGCATTGAGATATCACATCTCATGCTATAGGAAGAGTCTCAGGATTGGAATGGGAAGGAGTTGGAGATCACATCTGATGTTATAGGAAGGATCTCAGGTTTGGTATTAGAAGCATTGAGATATCACATCCCTGCTATCGGAAGGGTCTCAGGATTGGAATGGGAAGGAGTTGGATATCCCATCTCATGTTATAGGAAGAGTCTCAGGTTTGGTATTAGAAGCATTGAGATATCACATCTCATGCTATAGGAAGTGTCTCAGGATTGGAATGGGAAGGAGTTTGATATCACATCTCATGCCATGTATGGGTCTCAGGTTTTCTAGAAGCATTGGGATATCACATCTCATGCTATCGGAAGGGTATCAGGATTGGATTTGGAAGGAGTTGGATATCCCATCTCATGCTATAGGAAGGGTCTCAGGTTGGAATGGGAAGGAGTTGGATATCACATCTGATGTTATAGGAAGGGTCTCAGGATTGGAATGGGAAGGACTTAGATATCACATATCATGCTATAGGGAGGGTCTCAGTTTTGATATTAGAAGCATTGAGATATCACATCTCATGCTATCGGAAGTGTCTCAGGATTGGAATGGGAAGGAGCTGGATATCACATCTCATGCTAAAGGAAGGGTCTCAGGTTTGGAACGGGAAGGAGTTGGATATCACATCTCATGTTATAGGAAGGGTCTCAGGTTTGGTATAAGCATTGAAATATGACATCTCTGCTATCGGAAGTGTCTCAGGAGTGGAATGGGAAGGAGTTGGATATCCCATCTCATGTTATAGGACGGGTCTCAGGTTTGTTATTAGAATCATTGAGATATCATATTGCATGCTGTAGGAAGGGTCTAAGGTTTGGAAGGGGAAGCGTTTGGATATCACATCTCATGTTATCGGAAGGATCTCAGGTTTGGTATTAGATGTATTGAGATATCATATCTCATGCTATAGGAAGGGTCTCAGGACTGGAATGGGAAGGAGTTGGATATCACATCTCATGCTAAAGGAAGGGTCTCAGGTCTGGTAGAAGCATTGAGATATCACATCTCATGCTATAGGAAGGGTCTCAGGATTGGAATGGGAAGGACTTAGATATCACATATCATGCTATAGGGAGGGTCTCAGTTTTGATATTAGAAGCATTGAGATATCACATCTCATGCTATCGGAAGTGTCTCAGAATTGGAATGGGAAGGAGCTGGATATCACATCTCATGCTAAAGGAAGGGTCTCAGGTTTGGAACGGGAAGGATTTGGATATCACATCTCATGTTATAGGAAGGGTCTCAGGTTTGGTATAAGCATTGAGATATGACATCTCTGCTATCGGAAGTGTCTCAGGAGTGGAATGGGAAGGAGTTGGATATCCCATCTCATGTTATAGGACGGGTCTCAGGTTTGTTATTAGAATCATTGAGATATCATATTGCATGCTGTAGGAAGGGTCTAAGGATTGGAATGGGAAGGACTTGGATATCACATCTCATGCTATAGATAGGCTCTCAGGTTTGGAACGGGAAGGAGTTGGATATCACATTTCATGTTAGAGGAAGGATCTCAGGTTTGGTATTAGAAGCATTGAGATATCACATCTCATGCTATAGGAAGGGTCTCAGGATTGGAATGGGAAGGACTTGGATATCACATCTCATGCTATAGATAGGCTCTCAGATTTGGAAAGGGAAGGAGTTGGATATCACATCTCATGGTATAGGAAGGGTCTCAGGATTGGAATGGGAAGTAGTTGGATATCACATCTCATGCTATAGGAAGGGTCTCAGGTTTGGTATAAGCATTGAGATTTCACATCTCATGCTATAGGACGTTTCTCAGGATTGGAATGGAAGGAGTTGGATATCACATCTCATGTTATAGGAAGGATCTCAGGTTTGGTATTAGAAGCATTGAGACATCACATCTCATGCTATAGGAAGGGTCTCAGGATTGGAATGGGAAGGAGTTGGATATCACATATCATGCTATAGGAAGGGTCTCAGGTTTGGTATAAGCATTGAGATATCACATCTCATGCTATAGGAAGGGTCTCAGGATTGGAATGGGAAGGAGTTGGATATCACATCTCATGCTAAAGGGAGGGTCTCAGGTTTGGAAGGGGTAGGATTTGGATATCACATCTCATGTTATAGGAAGGATCACAGGTTTGGTATTAGAAGCATTGAGATATCACATCTCATGCTATCGGAAGGGTCTCAGGATTGGAATGGGAAGGAGTTGAATATCACATCTCATGCTATAGGAAGGTTCTCAGGTTTGGAACGGGAAGGAGTTGGATATCCCATCTCATGTTATAGGACGGGTCTCAGGTTTGGTATTAGAAGCATTGAGATATCACATCGCATGCTGTAGGAAGGATCTCAGGTTTGCAATGGGTAGGAGTTGGATATTACATTCTTGCTATAGGAAGGGTCTCATGTTTGGAATGGGAAGAAGTTGGATATCACATATGCTATAGGAAGGGTCTCAGGTTTGGAACGGGAAGGAGTTGGATATCCCATCTCATGTTATAGGACGGGTCTCTGGTTTGGTATTAGAATCATTGAGATATCACATCGCATGCTGTAGGAAGCGTCTAAGGATTGGAATGGGATGGACTTGGATATCACATCTCATGCTATAGGTAGGCTCTCAGGTTTGGTATAAGCATTGAGATATCACATCTCATGCTATAGGAAGGGTCTCAGGATTGGAATGGGAAGGATTTGAATATCACATCTCATGCTATAGGAAGGGTCTCAGGTTTGGTATAAGCATGGAGATATCACTTCTCATGCTATAGGAAGTGTCTCAGGATTGGAATGGGAAGGAGTTGGATATCACATCTCATGTTATAGGAAGGATCTCAGGTTTGGTATTAGAAGCATTGAGACATCACATCTCATGCTATAGGAAGGGTCTCAGGATTGGTATAAGCATTGAGATATCACATCTCTGCTATCGGAAGGGTCTCAGGATTGGAATGGGAAGGAGTTGGATATCCCAGCTCGTTATAGGAGGGGTCTCAGGTTTGGCATTAGAAGCATTGAGATATCACATCTCATGGTATAGGACGGGTCTCAGAATTGGAATGGGAAGGAGTTGGATATCACATCTCAAGCTATAGGAAGGGTCTCAGGATTGAAATGGGAAGGACTTGGATATCACATCTCATGTTATAGGAAGGGTCTCAGGTTTGGTATTAGAAGCATTGAGATATCACATCTCATGCTATAGGAAGGGTCTCAGGATTGGAATGGAAAGGACTTGGATATCACATCTCATGTTATAGGAAGGGTCTCAGGTTTGGTATTAGAAGCATTGAGATATCACATCTCATGCTATAGGAAGGGTCTCAGAATTGGAATGGGAAGGAGTTGGATATCACATCTCAAGCTATAGGAAGGGTCTCAGGATTGGAATGGGAAGGAGTTTGATATCACATCTCATGCCATGTATGGGTCTCAGGTTTTGTAGAAGCATTGGGATATCACATCTCATGCTATCGGAAGGGTATCAGGATTGGATTTGGAAGGAGTTGGATATCCCATCTCATGCTATAGGAAGGGTCTCAGGTTGGAATGGGAAGGAGTTGGATATCACTTCTCATGTTTTAGGAAGGGTCTCAGGATTGGAATGGGAAGGACTTGGATATCACATCTCATGCTATAGGAAGGCTCTCAGGTTTGGAAGGGGAAGGAGTTGGATATCACATTTCATGTTAGAGGTAGGATCTCAGGTTTGGTATTAGAGGCATTGAGATATCACATCTCATGCTATCAGAAGGATCTCAGGATTGGAATGGCAAGGAGTTGGATATCACATCTCATACTAAAGGGAGGGTCTCAGGTTTGGAAGGGGAAGGATTTGGATATTACATCTCATGTTATGGGAAGGATCTCAGGTTTGGTATTAGAAGCATTGAGATATCACATCTCATGCTATTGGGAGGATCTCAGGTTTGGTATTAGAGGCATTGAGATATCACATCTCATGCTATCAGAAGGGTCTCAGGATTGGAATGGGAAGGAGTCGGATATCACATCTCATGCTAAAGGGAGGGTCTCAGGTTTGGTATTAGAAGCATTGAGATATCACATCTCATGTTATAGGAAGGATCTCAGGTTTGGTATTAGAAACATTGAGATATCACATCTCATGCTATCAGAAGTGTCTCAGGATTGGAATGGGAAGGAGCTGGATATCACATCTCATGCTAAAGGAAGGGTCTCAGGTTTGGAACGGGAAGGAGTTGGATATCACATCTCATGTTATAGGAAGGGTCTCAGGTTTGGTATAAGCATTGAGATATGACATCTCTGCTATCGGAAGTGTCTCAGGAGTGGAATGGGAAGGAGTTGGATATCCCATCTCATGTTATAGGACGGGTCTCAGGTTTGTTATTAGAATCATTGAGATATCATATTGCATGCTGTAGGAAGGGTCTAAGGTTTGGAAGGGGAAGCATTTGGATATCACATCTCATGTTATCGGAAGGATCTCAGGTTTGGTATTAGATGTATTGAGATATCATATCTCATGCTATAGGAAGGGTCTCAGGACTGGAATGGGAAGGAGTTGGATATCACATCTCATGCTAAAGGAAGGGTCTCAGGTTTGGTAGAAGCATTGAGATATCACATCTCATGCTATAGGAAGGGTCTCAGGATTGGAATGGGAAGGACTTAGATATCACATATCATGCTATAGGGAGGGTCTCAGTTTTGATATTAGAAGCATTGAGATATCACATCTCATGCTATCGGAAGTGTCTCAGGATTGGAATGGGAAGGAGCTGGATATCACATCTCATGCTAAAGGAAGGGTCTCAGGTTTGGAACGGGAAGGAGTTGGATATCACATCTCATGTTATAGGAAGGGTCTCAGGTTTGGTATAAGCATTGAGATATGACATCTCTGCTATCGGAAGTGTCTGAGGAGTGGAATGGGAAGGAGTTGGATATCCCATCTCATGTTATAGGACGGGTCTCAGGTTTGTTATTAGAATCATTGAGATATCATATTGCATGCTGTAGGAAGGGTCTAAGGATTGGAATGGGAAGGACTTGGATATCACATCTCATGCTAGAGATAGGCTCTCAGGTTTGGAACGGGAAGGAGTTGGATATCACATTTCATGTTAGAGGAAGGATCTCAGGTTTGGTATTAGAAGCATTGAGATATCACATCTCATGCTATAGGAAGGGTCTCAGGATTGGAATGGGAAGGACTTGGATATCACATCTCATGCCATAGATAGGCTCTCAGGTTTGGAAAGGGAAGGAGTTGGATATCACATCTCATGGTATAGGAAGGGTCTCAGGATTGGAATGGGAAGTAGTTGGATATCACATCTCATGCTATAGGAAGGGTCTCAGGTTTGGTATAAGCATTGAGATATCACATCTCATGCTATAGGACGTTTCTCAGGATTGGAATGGAAGGAGTTGGATATCACATCTCATGTTATAGGAAGAATCTCAGGTTTGATATCTCCATGCTTATACCAAACCCGAGACCCTTCCTATAGCATGAGATGTGATATCCAACTCCTTCCCATTCCAATCCTGAGACCCTTCCTATAGCATGAGAAGTGATATCTCCATGCGTATACCAAACCTGAGACCCTTCCTATAGCATGAGATGTGATATCCAAATCCTTCCCATTCCAATCCTGAGACCCTTCCTATAGCATGAGATGTGATATCTCAATGCTTATACCAAACCAGAGACCCGTACTATAACATGAGATGGGATATCCAACTCCTTCCCATTCCAATCCTGAGACCCTTCCTATAACATGAGATGTGATATCCAACTCCTTCCCATTCCAACCTGAGACCCTTCCTATAGCATGAGATGGGATATCCAACTCCTTCCAAATCCAATCCTGATACCCTTCCGATAGCATGAGATGTGATATCCCAATGCTTCTACCAAACCTGAGACCCATACTATGGCATGAGATGTGATATCAAACTCCTTCCCATTCCAATCCTGAGACCCTTCCTATAGCTTGAGATGTGATATCCAACTCCTTCCCATTCCAATTCTGAGACCCTTCCTATACCATGAGACTTGATATCTCAATGCTTCTTTTACCAAACCTGAGACCCGTCCTATAACATGAGATGTGATATCCAAATCCTTCCCCTTCCAAACCTTAGACCCTTCCTTTATCATGAGATGTGATTTCCAATTCCTTCCCATTCCAATCCTGACACCCTTCCGATATCATGAGATTTGTTATCTCAATGCTTCTAATATCAAACTTGAGACCCTCCCTATAGCATGAGATCTGACATCCAAGTCCTTCCCATTCCAATCCTGAGACCCTTCCTATAGCATGAGATGTGATATCTCAATGCTTCTAATACCAAACCTGAGAACCTTCCTATAACATGAGATGGGATATCCAACTCCTTCCCATTCCAATCCTGAGACCCTTCCGATAGCAGAGATGTGATATCTCAATGCTTATACCAAACCTGAGACCCTTGCTATGGCCTGAGATGTCATATACAACTCCTTCCCATTCCAATCCTGAGACCCTTCCTATAGCATGAGATGTGATATCTCAATGCTTATACCAAACCTGAGACCCTTCCTATAGCATGAGATGTGATATCCAACTCCTTCCCATTCCAATCCTGAGACCCTTCCCATAGCATGAGATGTGATGTCTCAATGCTTCTAATACCAAACCTGAGACCCTTCCTATAACATGAGATGTGATATCCAACTCCTTCCCATTCCAATCCTGAGACCCTTCCTATAGCATGAGAAGTGATATCTCCATGCTTATACCAAACCTGAGACCCTTCCTATAGCATGAGATGTAATATCCAACTCCTTCCCATTCCAATCCTGAGACCCTTCCTATAGCATGAGAAGTATCTCCATGCGTATACCATGCGTGTATCTCCATTCCTATAGCATGAGATGTGATATCCAAATCCTTCCCATTCCAATCCTGAGCCACTTCCGATAGCAGAGATGTGATATCTCAATGCTTATACCAAACCTGAGACCCTTCCTATAACATGAGATGTGATATCCAACTCATTCCCGTTCCAAACCTGAGACACTTCCTATAGCATATGTGATATCCAAGTCCTTCCCATTTCAAACATGAGACCCTTCCTATAGCAAGAATGTAATATCCAACTCCTACCCATTCCAATCCTGAGACCATTCCTATAGCATGAGATGTGATATTTCAATGCTTCTAATACCAAACCTGAGATCCTTCCTATGACATGAAATGTGATATCCAAATCCTTCAAATTCCAAACCTGAGACCCTTCCTACAGCATGCGATGTGATATCTCAATGCTTCTAATATCAAACCTGAGACCCGTCCTATAACATGAGATGGGATATCCAACTCCTTCCCGTTCCAAACCTGAGACCCTTCCTATAGCATGAGATGTGATATCCAATTCCTTCCCATCCCAATCCTGAGACACCTCCGATAGCAGAGATGTGATATCTCAATGCTTATACCAAACCTGAGACTCTTCCTATAACATGAGATGTGATATCCAACTCCTTCCCGTTCCAAACCTGAGACCCTTCCTATAGCATGAGATGTGATATCCAACTCCTTCCCATTCCAATCCTGAGACCCTTCCGATAGCAGAGATGTGATATCTCAATGCTTATACCAAACCTGAGACTCTTCCTATAACATGAGATGTGATATCCAACTCCTTCCCTTTCCAAACCTGAGACCCTGCCTATAGCATGAGATGTGATATCCAAGTCCTTCCCATTCCAATCCTGAGACCCTTCCTATAGCATGAGATGTGATATCTCAATGCTTATACCAAACCTGAGACCCTTCCTATGGCATGAGATGTCATATACAACTCCTTCCCATTCCAATCCCGAGACCCTTCCTATAGCATGAGATGTGATATCTCAAAGCTTATACCAAACCTGAAACCCTTCCTATAGCATGAGATGTGATATCCAACTTCTTCCCATTCCAATCCTGAGACCCTTCCTATAACATGAGATGTGATGTCTCAATGCTTCTAATACCAAACCTGAGATCTTTCCTATAACATGAGATGTGGTATCCAACTCCTTCCCATTCCAATTCTGAGACCCTTCCTATAGCAAGAGATGTGATATCTCAATGCCTCTTTACCAAACCTGATATCCTACCTCTAACATGAAATGTGATATCCAACTCCTTCCCCTTCCAAACCTGAGAGCCTTCCTATAGCATGAGATGTGATATCCAAGTCCTTCCCATTCCAATCCTGAGACCCTTCCTATAACATCAGATGTGATATCCAACTCCTTCCCATTCCAACCTGAGACCCTTCCTATAGCATGAGATGGGATATCCAACTCCTTCCAAATCCAATCCTGATACCCTTCCGATAGCATGAGATGTGATATCCCAATGCTTCTACAAAACCTGAGACCCATACATGGCATGAGATGTGATATCAAACTCCTTCCCATTCCAATCCTGAGACCCTTCCGATAGCAGAGATGTGATATCTCAATGCTTATACCAAACCTGAGACCCTTCCTATGGCATGAGATGTCATATACAACTCCTTCCCATTCCAAGCCTGAGACCCTTCCTATAGCATGAGATGTGATATCTCAATGTTTATACCAAACCTGAGACCCTTCCTATAGCATGAGATGTGATATCCAACTCCTTCCCATTCCAATCCTGAGACCCTTCCTATAGCATGAGATGTGATATCTCAATGCTTATACAAAACCTGAATCCCTTCCTATAGCATGAAATGTGATATCCAACTCCTTCCCTTTCCAAACCTGAGAGCCTACCTATAGCATGAGATGTGATATCCAAGTCCTTCCCATTCCAATCCTTAGACCCTTCCTACAGCATGCAATATGATATCTCAATGATTCTAATAACAAACCTGAGACCCGTCCTATAACATGAGATGGGATATCCAACTCCTTCCCATTCCAATCCTGAGACACTTCCGATAGCAGAGATGTGATATCTCAATGCTTATACCAAACCTGAGACCCTTCCTATAGCATGAGATGTGATATCCAATTCTTTCCCGTTCCAAACCTGAGACCCTTCCTATAGCATATGTGATATCCAACTCCTTCCCATTCCAAACATGAGACCCTTCCTATAGCAAGAATGTAATATCCAACTCCTTCCCATTCCAATCCTGAGACCCTTCCTTCAGCATGCGATGTGATATCTCAATGCTTCTAATACCAAACCTGAGACCCGTCCTATAACATGAGATGGGATATCCAACTCCTTCCAGTTCCAAACCTGAGAGCCTTCCTATAGCATGAGATGTGATATCCAAGTCCTTCCCATTCCAATCCTGAGACCCTTCCTATAACATGAGATGTGATATCTCAATGCTTATACCAAACCTGAATCCCTTCCTATAGCATGAGATGTGATATCCAACTCCTTCCCATTCCAATCCTGAGACCCTTCCTATAGCATTAGATGTGATATCTCAATGCCTCTAATACCAAACCTGAGATCCTTCCTCTAACATGAAATGTGATATCCAACTCCTTCCCTTTCCAAACCTGAGAGCCTACCTATAGCATGAGATGTGATATCCAAGTCCTTCCCATTCCAATCCTTAGACCCTTCCTACAGCATGCAATATGATATCTCAATGATTCTAATACCAAACCTGAGATCTTTCCTATAACATGAGATGTGATATCCAACTCCTTCCCATTCCAATCCTGAGACCCTTCCTATAGCATGAGATGTGATATCTCAATGCCTCTTTACCAAACCTGAGATCCTACCTCTAACATGAAATGTGATATCCAACTCCTTCCCCTTCCAAACCTGAGAGCCTTCCTATAGTATGAGATGTGATATCCAAGTCCTTCCCATTCCAATCCTGAGACCCTTCCTATAACATCAGATGTGATATCCAACTCCTTCCCATTCCAACCTGAGACCCTTCCTATAGCATGAGATGGGATATTCAACTCCTTCCAAATCCAATCCTGATACCCTTCCGATAGCATGATATGTGATATCTCAATGCTTCTAATACCAAACCTGTGACTCTTCCTATAACATGAGATGGGATATCCAACTCCTTCCCATTCCAATCCTGAGACTCTTCCGATAGCAGAGATGTGATATCTCAATGCTTATACCAAACCTGAGACCCTTCCTTTGGCATGAGATGTCACATACAACTCCTTCCCATTCCAATCCTGAGACCCTTCCTATAGTATGAGATGTGATATCTCAATGCTTATACCAAACCTGAGACCCTTCCTATAGCATGAGATGTGATATCCAACTCCTTCCCATTCCAATCCTGAGACCCTTCCCATAGCATGAGATGTGATGTCTCAATGCTTCTAATACCAAACCTGAGATCCTTCCTATAACATCAAATGTGATATCCAACTCCTTCCCATTCCAATCCTTAGACCCTTCCTATAGCATGAGATGTGATATCTCAATGCTTATACCAAAACTGAGACCCTTCCTATAGCATGAGATGTGATATCCAACTCCTTCCCATTCCAATCCTGAGACCCTTCCTATAGCATGAGATGTGATATCTCAATGCCTCTAATACCAAACCTGAGATCCTTCCTCTAACATGAAATGCGATATCCAACTCCGTCCCTTTCCAAACCTGAGAGCCTACCTATAGCATGAGATGTGATATCCAACTCCTTCCCATTCCAAACATGAGACCCTTCCTATAGCAAGAATGTAATATCCAACTCCTTCCCATTCCAATCCTGAGACCCTTCCTACAGCATGCGATGTGATATCTCAATGCTTCTAATACCAAACCTGAGATCTTTCCTATAACATGAGATGTGATATCCAACTCCTTCCCATTCAAATCCTGAGACCCTTCCTATAGCATGAGATGTGATATCTCAATGCCTCTTTACCAAACCTGAGATCCTACCTCTAACATGAAATGTGATATCCAACTCCGTCCCTTTCCAAACCTGAGAGCCTACCTATAGCATGAGATGTGATATCCAAGTCCTTCCCATTCCAATCCTTAGACCCTTCCTACAGCATGCAATATGATATCTCAATGATTCTAATAACAAACCTGAGACCCGTCCTATAACATGAGATTGGATATCCAACTCCTTTCAATTCCAATCCTGGTACACTTCCTATAGCATGAGATGTGATATCTCAATGCTTATACCAAACCTGAGACCCTTCCTATGGCATGAGATGTCATATACAAGTCCTTCCCATTCCAATCCTGAGACCCTTCCTATAGCATGAGATGTGATATCTCAATGCTTCTAATACCAAACCTGAGACCCTTCCTATAACATGAGATGGGATATCCAACTCCTTCCCATTCCAATCCTGAGACCCTTCCGATAGCAGAGATGTGATATCTCAATGCTTATACCAAACCTGAGACCCTTGCTATGGCCTGAGGTGTCATATACAACTCCTTCCCATTCCAATCCTGAGACCCTTCCTATAGCATGGGATGTGATATCTCAATGCTTATACCAAACCTGAGACCCTTCCAATAGCATGAGATGTGATATCCAACTCCTTCCCATTCCAATCCTGAGACCCTTCCCATAGCATGAGATGTGATGTCTCAATGCTTCTAATACCAAACCTGAGATCCTTCCTATAACATGAGATGTGATATCCAACTCCTTCCCATTCCAATCCTGAGACCCTTCCTATAGCATGAGAAGTGATATCTCCATGCTTATACCAAACCTGAGACCCTTCCTATAGCATGAGATGTAATATCCAACTCCTTCCCATTCCAATCCTGAGACCCTTCCTATAGCATGAGAAGTATCTCCATGCGTATACCATGCGTGTATCTCCATTCCTATAGCATGAGATGTGATATCCAAATCCTTCCCATTCCAATCCTGAGCCACTTCCGATAGCAGAGATGTGATATCTCAATGCTTATACCAAACCTGAGACCCTTCCTATAACATGAGATGTGATATCCAACTCATTCCCGTTCCAAACCTGAGACACTTCCTATAGCATATGTGATATCCAAGTCCTTCCCATTTCAAACATGAGACCCTTCCTATAGCAAGAATGTAATATCCAACTCCTACCCATTCCAATCCTGAGACCATTCCTATAGCATGAGATCTGATATTTCAATGCTTCTAATACCAAACCTGAGATCCTTCCTATGACATGAAATGTGATATCCAAATCCTTCCCATTCCAAACCTGAGACCCTTCCTACAGCATGCGATGTGATATCTCAATGCTTCTAATATCAAACCTGAGACCCGTCCTATAACATGAGATGCGATATCCAACTCCTTCCCGTTCCAAACCTGAGACCCTTCCTATAGCATGAGATGTGATATCCAATTCCTTCCCATCCCAATCCTGAGACACCTCCGATAGCAGAGATGTGATATCTCAATGCTTATACCAAACCTGAGACTCTTCCTATAACATGAGATGTGATATCCAACTCCTTCCCGTTCCAAACCTGAGACCCTTCCTATAGCATGAGATGTGATATCCAACTCCTTCCCATTCCAATCCTGAGACCCTTCCGATAGCAGAGATGTGATATCTCAATGCTTATACCAAACCTGAGACTCTTCCTATAACATGAGATGTGATATCCAACTCCTTCCCTTTCCAAACCTGAGACTCTGCCTATAGCATGAGATGTGATATCCAAGTCCTTCCCATTCCAATCCTGAGACCCTTCCTATAGCATGAGATGTGATATCTCAATGCTTATACCAAACCTGAGACCCTTCCTATGGCATGAGATGTCATATACAACTCCTTCCCATTCAAAACCGAGACCCTTCCTATAGCATGAGATGTGATATCTCAAAGCTTATACCAAACCTGAAACCCTTCCTATAGCATGAGATGTGATATCCAACTTCTTCCCATTCCAATCCTGAGACCCTTCCTATAACATGAGATGTGATGTCTCAATGCTTCTAATACCAAACCTGAGATCTTTCCTATAACATGAGATGTGGTATCCAACTCCTTCCCATTCCAATTCTGAGACCCTTCCTATAGCAAGAGATGTGATATCTCAATGCCTCTTTACCAAACCTGATATCCTACCTCTAACATGAAATGTGATATCCAACTCCTTCCCCTTCCAAACCTGAGAGCCTTCCTATAGCATGAGATGTGATATCCAAGTCCTTCCCATTCCAATCCTGAGACCCTTCCTATAACATCAGATGTGATATCCAACTCCTTCCCATTCCAACCTGAGACCCTTCCTATAGCATGAGATGGGATATCCAACTCCTTCCAAATCCAATCCTGATACCCTTCCGATAGCATGAGATGTGATATCCCAATGCTTCTACAAAACCTGAGACCCATACATGGCATGAGATGTGATATCAAACTCCTTCCCATTCCAATCCTGAGACCCTTCCGATAGCAGAGATGTGATATCTCAATGCTTATACCAAACCTGAGACCCTTCCTATGGCATGAGATGTCATATACAACTCCTTCCCATTCCAAGCCTGAGACCCTTCCTATAGCATGAGATGTGATATCTCAATGTTTATACCAAACCTGAGACCCTTCCTATAGCATGAGATGTGATATCCAACTCCTTCCCATTCCAATCCTGAGACCCTTCCTATAGCATGAGATGTGATATCTCAATGCTTATACAAAACCTGAATCCCTTCCTATAGCATGAAATGTGATATCCAACTCCTTCCCTTTCCAAACCTGAGAGCCTACCTATAGCATGAGATGTGATATCCAAGTCCTTCCCATTCCAATCCTTAGACCCTTCCTACAGCATGCAATATGATATCTCAATGATTCTAATAACAAACCTGAGACCCGTCCTATAACATGAGATGGGATATCCAACTCCTTCCCATTCCAATCCTGAGACACTTCCGATAGCAGAGATGTGATATCTCAATGCTTATACCAAACCTGAGACCCTTCCTATAGCATGAGATGTGATATCCAATTCTTTCCCGTTCCAAACCTGAGACCCTTCCTATAGCATATGTGATATCCAACTCCTTCCCATTCCAAACATGAGACCCTTCCTATAGCAAGAATGTAATATCCAACTCCTTCCCATTCCAATCCTGAGACCCTTCCTTCAGCATGCGATGTGATATCTCAATGCTTCTAATACCAAACCTGAGACCCGTCCTATAACATGAGATGGGATATCCAACTCCTTCCAGTTCCAAACCTGAGAGCCTTCCTATAGCATGAGATGTGATATCCAAGTCCTTCCCATTCCAATCCTGAGACCCTTCCTATAACATGAGATGTGAGATCTCAATACTTATACCAAACCTGAATCCCTTCCTATAGCATGAGATGTGATATCCAACTCCTTCCCATTCCAATCCTGAGACCCTTCCTATAGCATTAGATGTGATATCTCAATGCCTCTAATACCAAACCTGAGATCCTTCCTCTAACATGAAATGTGATATCCAACTCCTTCCCTTTCCAAACCTGAGAGCCTACCTATAGCATGAGATGTGATATCCAAGTCCTTCCCATTCCAATCCTTAGACCCTTCCTACAGCATGCAATATGATATCTCAATGATTCTAATACCAAACCTGAGATCTTTCCTATAACATGAGATGTGATATCCCACTCCTTCCCATTCCAATCCTGAGACCCTTCCTATAGCATGAGATGTGATATCTCAATGTTTATACCAAACCTGAGACCCTTCCTATAGCATGAGATGTGATATCCAACTCCTTCCCATTCCAATCCTGAGACCCTTCCTATAGCATGAGATGTGATATCTCAATGCTTATACAAAACCTGAATCCCTTCCTATAGCATGAAATGTGATATCCAACTCCTTCCCTTTCCAAACCTGAGAGCCTACCTATAGCATGAGATGTGATATCCAAGTCCTTCCCATTCCAATCCTTAGACCCTTCCTACAGCATGCAATATGATATCTCAATGATTCTAATAACAAACCTGAGACCCGTCCTATAACATGAGATGGGATATCCAACTCCTTCCCATTCCAATCCTGAGACACTTCCGATAGCAGAGATGTGATATCTCAATGCTTATACCAAACCTGAGACCCTTCCTATAGCATGAGATGTGATATCCAATTCTTTCCCGTTCCAAACCTGAGACCCTTCCTATAGCATATGTGATATCCAACTCCTTCCCATTCCAAACATGAGACCCTTCCTATAGCAAGAATGTAATATCCAACTCCTTCCCATTCCAATCCTGAGACCCTTCCCTCAGCATGCGATGTGATATCTCAATGCTTCTAATACCAAACCTGAGACCCGTCCTATAACATGAGATGGGATATCCAACTCCTTCCAGTTCCAAACCTGAGAGCCTTCCTATAGCATGAGATGTGATATCCAAGTCCTTCCCATTCCAATCCTGAGACCCTTCCTATAACATGAGATGTGAGATCTCAATACTTATACCAAACCTGAATCCCTTCCTATAGCATGAGATGTGATATCCAACTCCTTCCCATTCCAATCCTGAGACCCTTCCTATAGCATTAGATGTGATATCTCAATGCCTCTAATACCAAACCTGAGATCCTTCCTCTAACATGAAATGTGATATCCAACTCCTTCCCTTTCCAAACCTGAGAGCCTACCTATAGCATGAGATGTGATATCCAAGTCCTTCCCATTCCAATCCTTAGACCCTTCCTACAGCATGCAATATGATATCTCAATGATTCTAATACCAAACCTGAGATCTTTCCTATAACATGAGATGTGATATCCCACTCCTTCCCATTCCAATCCTGAGACCCTTCCTATAGCATGAGATGTGATATCTCAATGCCTCTTTACCAAACCTGAGATCCTACCTCTAACATGAAATGTGATATCCAACTCCTTCCCCTTCCAAACCTGAGAGCCTTCCTATAGTATGAGATGTGATATCCAAGTCCTTCCCATTCCAATCCTGAGACCCTTCCTATAACATCAGATGTGATATCCAACTCCTTCCCATTCCAACCTGAGACCCTTCCTATAGCATGAGATGGGATATTCAACTCCTTCCAAATCCAATCCTGATACCCTTCCGATAGCATGATATTTGATATCTCAATGCTTCTAATACCAAACCTGTGACTCTTCCTATAACATGAGATGGGATATCCAACTCCTTCCCATTCCAATCCTGAGACCCTTCCGATAGCAGAGATGTGATATCTCAATGCTTATACCAAACCTGAGACCCTTCCTATGGCATGAGATGTCACATACAACTCCTTCCCATTCCAATCCTGAGACCCTTCCCATAGCATGAGATGTGATGTCTCAATGCTTCTAATACCAAACCTGAGATCCTTCCTATAACATCAAATGTGATATCCAACTCCTTCCCATTCCAATCCTTAGACCCTTCCTATAGCATGAGATGTGATATCTCAATGCCTATACCAAAACTGAGACCCTTCCTATAGCATGAGATGTGATATCCAACTCCTTCCCATTCCAATCCTGAGACCCTTCCTATAGCATGAGATGTGATATCTCAATGCCTCTAATACCAAACCTGAGATCCTTCCTCTAACATGAAATGTGATATCCAACTCCGTCCCTTTCCAAACCTGAGAGCCTACCTATAGCATGAGATGTGATATCCAACTCCTTCCCATTCCAAACATGAGACCCTTCCTATAGCAAGAATGTAATATCGAACTCCTTCCCATTCCAATCCTGAGACCCTTCCTACAGCATGCGATGTGATATCTCAATGCTTCTAATACCAAACCTGAGATCTTTCCTATAACATGAGATGTGATATCCAACTCCTTCCCATTCAAATCCTGAGACCCTTCCTATAGCATGAGATGTGATATCTCAATGCCTCTTTACCAAACCTGAGATCCTACCTCTAACATGAAATGTGATATCCAACTCCTTCCCCTTCCAAACCTGAGAGCCTTCCTATAGTATGAGATGTGATATCCAAGTCCTTCCCATTCCAATCCTGAGACCCTTCCTATAACATCAGATGTGATATCCAACTCCTTCCCATTCCAACCTGAGACCTTTCCTATAGCATGAGATGGGATATTCAACTCCTTCCAAATCCAATCCTGATACCCTTCCGATAGCTTGAGATGTGATATCTCAATGCTTCTAATACCAAACCTGTGACTCTTCCTATAACATGAGATGGGATATCCAACTCCTTCCCATTCCAATCCTGAGACCTTTCCGATAGCAGAGATGTGATATCTCAATGCTTATACCAAACCTGAGACCCTTCCTATGGCAAGAGATGTCACATACAACTCCTTCCCATTCCAATCCTGAGACCCTTCCTATAGTATGAGATGTGATATCTCAATGCTTATACCAAACCTGAGACCCTTCCTATAGCATGAGATGTGATATCCAACTCCTTCCCATTCCAATCCTGAGACCCTTCCCATAGCATGAGATGTGATGTCTCAATGCTTCTAATACCAAACCTGAGATCCTTCCTATAACATCAAATGTGATATCCAACTCCTTCCCATTCCAATCCTGAGACCCTTCCTATAGCATGAGATGTGATATCTCAATGCTTATACCAAACCTGAGACCCTTCCTATAGCATGAGATGTGATATCCAACTCCTTCCCATTCCAATCCTGAGACCCTTCCTATAGCATGAGATGTGATATCTCAATGCCTCTAATACCAAACCTGAGATCCTTCCTCTAACATGAAATGTGATATCCAACTCCGTCCCTTTCCAAACCTGAGAGCCTACCTATAGCATGAGATGTGATATCCAAGTCCTTCCCATTCCAATCCTTAGACCCTTCCTACAGCATGCAATATGATATCTCAATGATTCTAATAACAAACCTGAGACCCGTCCTATAACATGAGATTGGATATCCAACTCCTTTCAATTCCAATCCTGGTACACTTCCTATAGCATGAGATGTGATATCTCAATGCTTATACCAAACCTGAGACCCTTCCTATGGCATGAGATGTCATATACAAGTCCTTCCCATTCCAATCCTGAGACCCTTCCTATAGCATGAGATGTGATATCTCAATGCTTCTAATACCAAACCCGAGACCCTTCCTATAACATGAGATGGGATATCCAACTCCTTCCCATTCCAATCCTGAGACCCTTCCGATAGCAGAGATGTGATATCTCAATGCTTATACCAAACCTGAGACCCTTGCTATGGCCTGAGATGTCATATACAACTCCTTCCCATTCCAATCCTGAGACCCTTCCTATAGCATGAGATGTGATATCTCAATGCTTATACCAAACCTGAGACCCTTCCTATAGCATGAGATGTGATATCCAACTCCTTCCCATTCCAATCCTGAGACCCTTCCCATAGCATGAGATGTGATGTCTCAATGCTTCTAATACCAAACCTGAGACCCTTCCTATAACATGAGATGTGATATCCAACTCCTTCCCATTCCAATCCTGAGACCCTTCCTATAGCATGAGAAGTGATATCTCCATGCTTATACCAAACCTGAGACCCTTCCTATAGCATGAGATGTAATATCCAACTCCTTCCCATTCCAATCCTGAGACCCTTCCTATAGCATGAGAAATATCTCCATGCGTATACCATGCGTGTATCTCCATTCCTATAGCATGAGATGTGATATCCAAATCCTTCCCATTCCAATCCTGAGCCACTTCCGATAGCAGAGATGTGATATCTCAATGCTTATACCAAACCTGAGACCCTTCCTATAACATGAGATGTGATATCCAACTCATTCCCGTTCCAAACCTGAGACACTTCCTATAGCATATGTGATATCCAAGTCCTTCCCATTTCAAACATGAGACCCTTCCTATAGCAAGAATGTAATATCCAACTCCTACCCATTCCAATCCTGAGACCATTCCTATAGCATGAGATGTGATATTTCAATGCTTCTAATACCAAACCTGAGATCCTTCCTATGACATGAAATGTGATATCCAAATCCTTCCCATTCCAAACCTGAGACCCTTCCTACAGCATGCGATGTGATATCTCAATGCTTCTAATATCAAACCTGAGACCCGTCCTATAACATGAGATGGGATATCCAACTCCTTCCCGTTCCAAACCTGAGACCCTTCCTATAGCATGAGATGTGATATCCAATTCCTTCCCATCCCAATCCTGAGACACCTCCGATAGCAGTGATGTGATATCTCAATGCTTATACCAAACCTGAGACTCTTCCTATAACATGAGATGTGATATCCAACTCCTTCCCGTTCCAAACCTGAGACCCTTCCTATAGCATGAGATGTGATATCCAACTCCTTCCCATTCCAATCCTGAGACCCTTCCTATAGCATGAGATGTGATATCTCAATGCTTATACCAAACCTGAGACCCTTCCTATGGCATGAGATGTCATATACAACTCCTTCCCATTCCAATCCCGAGACCCTTCCTATAGCATGAGATGTGATATCTCAAAGCTTATACCAAACCTGAAACCCTTCCTATAGCATGAGATGTGATATCCAACTTCTTCCCATTCCAATCCTGAGACCCTTCCTATAACATGAGATGTGATGTCTCAATGCTTCTAATACCAAACCTGAGATCTTTCCTATAACATGAGATGTGGTATCCAACTCCTTCCCATTCCAATTCTGAGACCCTTCCTATAGCAAGAGATGTGATATCTCAATGCCTCTTTACCAAACCTGATATCCTACCTCTAACATGAAATGTGATATCCAACTCCTTCCCCTTCCAAACCTGAGAGCCTTCCTATAGCATGAGATGTGATATCCAAGTCCTTCCCATTCCAATCCTGAGACCCTTCCTATAACATCAGATGTGATATCCAACTCCTTCCCATTCCAACCTGAGACCCTTCCTATAGCATGAGATGGGATATCCAACTCCTTCCAAATCCAATCCTGATACCCTTCCGATAGCATGAGATGTGATATCCCAATGCTTCTACAAGACCTGAGACCCATACATGGCATGAGATGTGATATCAAACTCCTTCCCATTCCAATCCTGAGACCCTTCCGATAGCAGAGATGTGATATCTCAATGCTTATACCAAACCTGAGACCCTTCCTATGGCATGAGATGTCATATACAACTCCTTTCCATTCCAAGCCTGAGACCCTTCCTATAGCATGAGATGTGATATCTCAATGTTTATACCAAACCTGAGACCCTTCCTATAGCATGAGATGTGATATCCAACTCCTTCCCATTCCAATCCTGAGACCCTTCCTATAGCATGAGATGTGATATCTCAATGCTTATACAAAACCTGAATCCCTTCCTATAGCATGAAATGTGATATCCAACTCCTTCCCTTTCCAAACCTGAGAGCCTACCTATAGCATGAGATGTGATATCCAAGTCCTTCCCATTCCAATCCTTAGACCCTTCCTACAGCATGCAATATGATATCTCAATGATTCTAATAACAAACCTGAGACCCGTCCTATAACATGAGATGGGATATCCAACTCCTTCCCATTCCAATCCTGAGACACTTCCGATAGCAGAGATGTGATATCTCAATGCTTATACCAAACCTGAGACCCTTCCTATAGCATGAGATGTGATATCCAATTCTTTCCCGTTCCAAACCTGAGACCCTTCCTATAGCATATGTGATATCCAACTCCTTCCCATTCCAAACATGAGACCCTTCCTATAGCAAGAATGTAATATCCAACTCCTTCCCATTCCAATCCTGAGACCCTTCCTTCAGCATGCGATGTGATATCTCAATGCTTCTAATACCAAACCTGAGACCCGTCCTATAACATGAGATGGGATATCCAACTCCTTCCAGTTCCAAACCTGAGAGCCTTCCTATAGCATGAGATGTGATATCCAAGTCCTTCCCATTCCAATCCTGAGACCCTTCCTATAACATGAGATGTGATATCTCAATGCTTATACCAAACCTGAATCCCTTCCTATAGCATGAGATGTGATATCCAACTCCTTCCCATTCCAATCCTGAGACCCTTCCTATAGCATTAGATGTGATATCTCAATGCCTCTAATACCAAACCTGAGATCCTTCCTCTAACATGAAATGTGATATCCAACTCCTTCCCTTTCCAAACCTGAGAGCCTACCTATAGCATGAGATGTGATATCCAAGTCCTTCCCATTCCAATCCTTAGACCCTTCCTACAGCATGCAATATGATATCTCAATGATTCTAATACCAAACCTGAGATCTTTCCTATAACATGAGATGTGATATCCAACTCCTTCCCATTCCAATCCTGAGACCCTTCCTATAGCATGAGATGTGATATCTCAATGCCTCTTTACCAAACCTGAGATCCTACCTCTAACATGAAATGTGATATCCAACTCCTTCCCCTTCCAAACCTGAGAGCCTTCCTATAGTATGAGATGTGATATCCAAGTCCTTCCCATTCCAATCCTGAGACCCTTCCTATAACATCAGATGTGATATCCAACTCCTTCCCATTCCAACCTGAGACCCTTCCTATAGCATGAGTTGGGATATTCAACTCCTTCCAAATCCAATCCTGATACCCTTCCGATAGCATGATATGTGATATCTCAATGCTTCTAATACCAAACCTGTGACTCTTCCTATAACATGAGATGGGATATCCAACTCCTTCCCATTCCAATCCTGAGACCCTTCCGATAGCAGAGATGTGATATCTCAATGCTTATACCAAACCTGAGACCCTTCCTATGGCATGAGATGTCACATACAACTCCTTCCCATTCCAATCCTGAGACCCTTCCTATAGTATGAGATGTGATATCTCAATGCTTATACCAAACCTGAGACCCTTCCTATAGCATGAGATGTGATATCCAACTCCTTCCCATTCCAATCCTGAGACCCTTCCCATAGCATGAGATGTGATGTCTCAATGCTTATAATACCAAACCTGAGATCCTTCCTATAACATCAAATGTGATATCCAACTCCTTCCCATTCCAATCCTTAGACCCTTCCTATAGCATGAGATGTGATATCTCAATGCTTATACCAAAACTGAGACCCTTCCTATAGCATGAGATGTGATATCCAACTCCTTCCCATTCCAATCCTGAGACCCTTCCTATAGCATGAGATGTGATATCTCAATGCCTCTAATACCAAACCTGAGATCCTTCCTCTAACATGAAATGTGATATCCAACTCCGTCCCTTTCCAAACCTGAGAGCCTACCTATAGCATGAGATGTGATATCCAACTCCTTCCCATTCCAAACATGAGACCCTTCCTATAGCAAGAATGTAATATCCAACTCCTTCCCATTCCAATCCTGAGACCCTTCCTACAGCATGCGATGTGATATCTCAATGCTTCTAATACCAAACCTGAGATCTTTCCTATAACATGAGATGTGATATCCAACTCCTTCCCATTCAAATCCTGAGACCCTTCCTATAGCATGAGATTTGATATCTCAATGCCTCTTTACCAAACCTGAGATCCTACCTCTAACATGAAATGTGATATCCAACTCCTTCCCCTTCCAAACCTGAGAGCCTTCCTATAGTATGAGATGTGATATCCAAGTCCTTCCCATTCCAATCCTGAGACCCTTCCTATAACATCAGATGTGATATCCAACTCCTTCCCATTCCAACCTGAGACCTTTCCTATAGCATGAGATGGGATATTCAACTCCTTCCAAATCCAATCCTGATACCCTTCCGATAGCTTGAGATGTGATATCTCAATGCTTCTAATACCAAACCTGTGACTCTTCCTATAACATGAGATGGGATATCCAACTCCTTCCCATTCCAATCCTGAGACCCTTCCGATAGCAGAGATGTGATATCTCAATGCTTATACCAAACCTGAGACCCTTCCTATGGCATGAGATGTCACATACAACTCCTTCCCATTCCAATCCTGAGACCCTTCCTATAGTATGAGATGTGATATCTCAATGCTTATACCAAACCTGAGAGCCTTCCTATAGCATGAGATGTGATATCCAAGTCCTTCCCATTCCAATCCTGAGACCCTTCCTATAACATCAGATGTGATATCCAACTCCTTCCCATTCCAACCTGAGACCCTTCCTTTAGCATGAGATGGGATATCCAACTCCTTCCAAATCCAATCCTGATACCCTTCCGATAGCATGAGATGTGATATCCCAATGCTTCTACAAGACCTGAGACCCATACATGGCATGAGATGTGATATCAAACTCCTTCCCATTCCAATCCTGAGACCCTTCCGATAGCAGAGATGTGATATCTCAATGCTTATACCAAACCTGAGACCCTTCCTATGGCATGAGATGTCATATACAACTCCTTTCCATTCCAAGCCTGAGACCCTTCCTATAGCATGAGATGTGATATCTCAATGTTTATACCAAACCTGAGACCCTTCCTATAGCATGAGATGTGATATCCAACTCCTTCCCATTCCAATCCTGAGACCCTTCCTATAGCATGAGATGTGATATCTCAATGCTTATACAAAACCTGAATCCCTTCCTATAGCATGAAATGTGATATCCAACTCCTTCCCTTTCCAAACCTGAGAGCCTACCTATAGCATGAGATGTGATATCCAAGTCCTTCCCATTCCAATCCTTAGACCCTTCCTACAGCATGCAATATGATATCTCAATGATTCTAATAACAAACCTGAGACCCGTCCTATAACATGAGATGGGATATCCAACTCCTTCCCATTCCAATCCTGAGACACTTCCGATAGCAGAGATGTGATATCTCAATGCTTATACCAAACCTGAGACCCTTCCTATAGCATGAGATGTGATATCCAATTCTTTCCCGTTCCAAACCTGAGACCCTTCCTATAGCATATGTGATATCCAACTCCTTCCCATTCCAAACATGAGACCCTTCCTATAGCAAGAATGTAATATCCAACTCCTTCCCATTCCAATCCTGAGACCCTTCCTTCAGCATGCGATGTGATATCTCAATGCTTCTAATACCAAACCTGAGACCCGTCCTATAACATGAGATGGGATATCCAACTCCTTCCAGTTCCAAACCTGAGAGCCTTCCTATAGCATGAGATGTGATATCCAAGTCCTTCCCATTCCAATCCTGAGACCCTTCCTATAACATGAGATGTGATATCTCAATGCTTATACCAAACCTGAATCCCTTCCTATAGCATGAGATGTGATATCCCACTCCTTCCCATTCCAATCCTGAGACCCTTCCTATAGCATTAGATGTGATATCTCAATGCCTCTAATACCAAACCTGAGATCCTTCCTCTAACATGAAATGTGATATCCAACTCCTTCCCTTTCCAAACCTGAGAGCCTACCTATAGCATGAGATGTGATATCCAAGTCCTTCCCATTCCAATCCTTAGACCCTTCCTACAGCATGCAATATGATATCTCAATGATTCTAATACCAAACCTGAGATCTTTCCTATAACATGAGATGTGATATCCAACTCCTTCCCATTCCAATCCTGAGACCCTTCCTATAGCATGAGATGTGATATCTCAATGCCTCTTTACCAAACCTGAGATCCTACCTCTAACATGAAATGTGATATCCAACTCCTTCCCCTTCCAAACCTGAGAGCCTTCCTATAGTATGAGATGTGATATCCAAGTCCTTCCCATTCCAATCCTGAGACCCTTCCTATAACATCAGATGTGATATCCAACTCCTTCCCATTCCAACCTGAGACCCTTCCTATAGCATGAGATGGGATATTCAACTCATTCCAAATCCAATCCTGATACCCTTCCGATAGCATGATATGTGATATCTCAATGCTTCTAATACCAAACCTGTGACTCTTCCTATAACATGAGATGGGATATCCAACTCCTTCCCATTCCAATCCTGAGACCCTTCCGATAGCAGAGATGTGATATCTCAATGCTTATACCAAACCTGAGACCCTTCCTATGGCATGAGATGTCACATACAACTCCTTCCCATTCCAATCCTGAGACCCTTCCTATAGTATGAGATGTGATATCTCAATGCTTATACCAAACCTGAGACCCTTCCTATAGCATGAGATGTGATATCCAACTCCTTCCCATTCCAATCCTGAGACCCTTCCCATAGCATGAGATGTGATGTCTCAATGCTTATAATACCAAACCTGAGATCCTTCCTATAACATCAAATGTGATATCCAACTCCTTCCCATTCCAATCCTTAGACCCTTCCTATAGCATGAGATGTGATATCTCAATGCTTATACCAAAACTGAGACCCTTCCTATAGCATGAGATGTGATATCCAACTCCTTCCCATTCCAATCCTGAGACCCTTCCTATAGCATGAGATGTGATATCTCAATGCCTCTAATACCAAACCTGAGATCCTTCCTCTAACATGAAATGTGATATCCAACTCCGTCCCTTTCCAAACCTGAGAGCCTACCTATAGCATGAGATGTGATATCCAACTCCTTCCCATTCCAAACATGAGACCCTTCCTATAGCAAGAATGTAATATCCAACTCCTTCCCATTCCAATCCTGAGACCCTTCCTACAGCATGCGATGTGATATCTCAATGCTTCTAATACCAAACCTGAGATCTTTCCTATAACATGAGATGTGATATCCAACTCCTTCCCATTCAAATCCTGAGACCCTTCCTATAGCATGAGATTTGATATCTCAATGCCTCTTTACCAAACCTGAGATCCTACCTCTAACATGAAATGTGATATCCAACTCCTTCCCCTTCCAAACCTGAGAGCCTTCCTATAGTATGAGATGTGATATCCAAGTCCTTCCCATTCCAATCCTGAGACCCTTCCTATAACATCAGATGTGATATCCAACTCCTTCCCATTCCAACCTGAGACCTTTCCTATAGCATGAGATGGGATATTCAACTCCTTCCAAATCCAATCCTGATACCCTTCCGATAGCTTGAGATGTGATATATCAATGCTTCTAATACCAAACCTGTGACTCTTCCTATAACATGAGATGGGATATCCAACTCCTTCCCATTCCAATCCTGAGACCCTTCCGATAGCAGAGATGTGATATCTCAATGCTTATACCAAACCTGAGACCCTTCCTATGGCATGAGATGTCACATACAACTCCTTCCCATTCCAATCCTGAGACCCTTCCTATAGTATGAGATGTGATATCTCAATGCTTATACCAAACCTGAGACCCTTCCTATAGCATGAGATGTGATATCCAACTCCTTCCCATTCCAATCCTGAGACCCTTCCCATAGCATGAGATGTGATGTCTCAATGCTTCTAATACCAAACCTGAGATCCTTCCTATAACATCAAATGTGATATCCAACTCCTTCCCATTCCAATCCTGAGACCCTTCCCATAGCATGAGATGTGATATCTCAATGCTTATACCAAACCTGAGACCCTTCCTATAGCATGAGATGGGATATCCAACTCCTTCCCATTCCAATCCTGAGACCCTTCCTATAGCATGAGATGTGATATCTCAATGCCTCTAATACCAAACCTGAGATCCTTCCTCTAACATGAAATGTGATATCCAACTCCGTCCCTTTCCAAACCTGAGAGCCTACCTATAGCATGAGATGTGATATCCAAGTCCTTCCCATTCCAATCCTTAGACCCTTCCTACAGCATGCAATATGATATCTCAATGATTCTAATAACAAACCTGAGACCCGTCCTATAACATGAGATTGGATATCCAACTCCTTTCAATTCCAATCCTGGTACACTTCCTATAGCATGAGATGTGATATCTCAATGCTTATACCAAACCTGAGACCCTTCCTATGGCATGAGATGTCATATACAAGTCCTTCCCATTCCAATCCTGAGACCCTTCCTATAGCATGAGATGTGATATCTCAATGCTTCTAATACCAAACCTGTGACTCTTCCTATAACATGAGATGGGATATCCAACTCCTTCCCATTCCAATCCTGAGACCCTTCCGATAGCAGAGATGTGATATCTCAATGCTTATACCAAACCTGAGACCCTTCCTATGGCATGAGATGTCACATACAACTCCTTCCCATTCCAATCCTGAGACCCTTCCTATAGTATGAGATGTGATATCTCAATGCTTATACCAAACCTGAGACCCTTCCTATAGCATGAGATGTGATATCCAACTCCTTCCCATTCCAATCCTGAGACCCTTCCCATAGCATGAGATGTGATGTCTCAATGCTTCTAATACCAAACCTGAGATCCTTCCTATAACATCAAATGTGATATCCAACTCCTTCCCATTCCAATCCTTAGACCCTTCCTATAGCATGAGATGTGATATCTCAATGCTTATACCAAAACTGAGACCCTTCCTATAGCATGAGATGTGATATCCAACTCCTTCCCATTCCAATCCTGAGACCCTTCCTATAGCATGAGATGTGATATCTCAATGCCTCTAATACCAAACCTGAGATCCTTCCTCTAACATGAAATGTGATATCCAACTCCGTCCCTTTCCAAACCTGAGAGCCTACCTATAGCATGAGATGTGATATCCAACTCCTTCCCATTCCAAACATGAGACCCTTCCTATAGCAAGAATGTAATATCCAACTCCTTCCCATTCCAATCCTGAGACCCTTCCTACAGCATGCGATGTGATATCTCAATGCTTCTAATACCAAACCTGAGATCTTTCCTATAACATGAGATGTGATATCCAACTCCTTCCCATTCAAATCCTGAGACCCTTCCTATAGCATGAGATGTGATATCTCAATGCCTCTTTACCAAACCTGAGATCCTACCTCTAACATGAAATGTGATATCCAACTCCTTCCCCTTCCAAACCTGAGAGCCTTCCTATAGTATGAGATGTGATATCCAAGTCCTTCCCATTCCAATCCTGAGACCCTTCCTATAACATCAGATGTGATATCCAACTCCTTCCCATTCCAACCTGAGACCTTTCCTATAGCATGAGATGGGATATTCAACTCCTTCCAAATCCAATCCTGATACCCTTCCGATAGCTTGAGATGTGATATCTCAATGCTTCTAATACCAAACCTGTGACTCTTCCTATAACATGAGATGGGATATCCAACTCCTTCCCATTCCAATCCTGAGACCCTTCCGATAGCAGAGATGTGATATCTCAATGCTTATACCAAACCTGAGACCCTTCCTATGGCATGAGATGTCACATACAACTCCTTCCCATTCCAATCCTGAGACCCTTCCTATAGTATGAGATGTGATATCTCAATGCTTATACCAAACCTGAGACCCTTCCTATAGCATGAGATGTGATATCCAACTCCTTCCCATTCCAATCCTGAGACCCTTCCCATAGCATGAGATGTGATGTCTCAATGCTTCTAATACCAAACCTGAGATCCTTCCTATAACATCAAATGTGATATCCAACTCCTTCCCATTCCAATCCTGAGACCCTTCCTATAGCATGAGATGTGATATCTCAATGCTTATACCAAACCTGAGACCCTTCCTATAGCATGAGATGTGATATCCAACTCCTTCCCATTCCAATCCTGAGACCCTTCCTATAGCATGAGATGTGATATCTCAATGCCTCTAATACCAAACCTGAGATCCTTCCTCTAACATGAAATGTGATATCCAACTCCGTCCCTTTCCAAACCTGAGAGCCTACCTATAGCATGAGATGTGATATCCAAGTCCTTCCCATTCCAATCCTTAGACCCTTCCTACAGCATGCAATATGATATCTCAATGATTCTAATAACAAACCTGAGACCCGTCCTATAACATGAGATTGGATATCCAACTCCTTTCAATTCCAATCCTGGTACACTTCCTATAGCATGAGATGTGATATCTCAATGCTTATACCAAACCTGAGACCCTTCCTATGGCATGAGATGTCATATACAAGTCCTTCCCATTCCAATCCTGAGACCCTTCCTATAGCATGAGATGTGATATCTCAATGCTTATACCAAACCTGAGACCCTTCCTATAGCATGAGATGTGATATCCAACTTCTTCCCATTCCAATCCTGAGACCCTTCCTATAACATGAGATGTGATGTCTCAATGCTTCTAATACCAAACCTGATATCTTTCCTATAACACGAGATGTGATATCCAACTCCTTCCCATTCCAATCCTGAGAACCTTCCTATAGCATGAGATGTGATATCTCAATGCCTCTAATACCAAACCTGAGATCCTTCCTCTAACATGAAATGTGATATCCAACTCCTTCCCCTTCCAAACCTGAGAGCCTTCCTATAGCATGAGATATGATATCCAAGTCCTTCCCATTCCAATCCTGAGACCCTTCCTATAACATGAGATGTGATATTCAACTCCTTCCCATTCCAACCTGAGACCCTTCCTATAGCATGAGATGTGATATCCAACTCCTTCCAAATCCAATCCTGATACCCTTCCGATAGCATGAGATGTGATATCCCAATGCTTCTACCAAACCTGAGACCCATACTATGGCATGAGATGTGATATCAAACTCCTTCCCATTCCAATCCTGAGACCCTTCCTATAGCTTGAGATGTGATATCCAACTCCTTCCCATTCCAATTCTGAGACCCTTCCTATACCATGAGACTTGATATCTCAATGCTTCTAATACCAAACCTGAGACCCGTCCTATAACATGAGATGTGATATCCAACTCCTTCCCATTCAAATCCTGAGACCCTTCCTATAGCATGAGATTTGATATCTCAATGCCTCTTTACCAAACCTGAGATCCTACCTCTAACATGAAATGTGATATCCAACTCCTTCCCCTTCCAAACCTGAGAGCCTTCCTATAGTATGAGATGTGATATCCAAGTCCTTCCCATTCCAATCCTGAGACCCTTCCTATAACATCAGATGTGATATCCAACTCCTTCCCATTCCAACCTGAGACCTTTCCTATAGCATGAGATGGGATATTCAACTCCTTCCAAATCCAATCCTGATACCCTTCCGATAGCTTGAGATGTGATATCTCAATGCTTCTAATACCAAACCTGTGACTCTTCCTATAACATGAGATGGGATATCCAACTCCTTCCCATTCCAATCCTGAGACCCTTCCGATAGCAGAGATGTGATATCTCAATGCTTATACCAAACCTGAGACCCTTCCTATGGCATGAGATGTCACATACAACTCCTTCCCATTCCAATCCTGAGACCCTTCCTATAGTATGAGATGTGATATCTCAATGCTTATACCAAACCTGAGACCCTTCCTATAGCATGAGATGTGATATCCAACTCCTTCCCATTCCAATCCTGAGACCCTTCCCATAGCATGAGATGTGATGTCTCAATGCTTCTAATACCAAACCTGAGATCCTTCCTATAACATCAAATGTGATATCCAACTCCTTCCCATTCCAATCCTGAGACCCTTCCCATAGCATGAGATGTGATATCTCAATGCTTATACCAAACCTGAGACCCTTCCTATAGCATGAGATGGGATATCCAACTCCTTCCCATTCCAATCCTGAGACCCTTCCTATAGCATGAGATGTGATATCTCAATGCCTCTACTACCAAACCTGAGATCCTTCCTCTAACATGAAATGTGATATCCAACTCCGTCCCTTTCCAAACCTGAGAGCCTACCTATAGCATGAGATGTGATATCCAAGTCCTTCCCATTCCAATCCTTAGACCCTTCCTACAGCATGCAATATGATATCTCAATGATTCTAATAACAAACCTGAGACCCGTCCTATAACATGAGATTGGATATCCAACTCCTTTCAATTCCAATCCTGGTACACTTCCTATAGCATGAGATGTGATATCTCAATGCTTATACCAAACCTGAGACCCTTCCTATGGCATGAGATGTCATATACAAGTCCTTCCCATTCCAATCCTGAGACCCTTCCTATAGCATGAGATGTGATATCTCAATGCTTCTAATACCAAACCTGTGACTCTTCCTATAACATGAGATGGGATATCCAACTCCTTCCCATTCCAATCCTGAGACCCTTCCGATAGCAGAGATGTGATATCTCAATGCTTATACCAAACCTGAGACCCTTCCTATGGCATGAGATGTCACATACAACTCCTTCCCATTCCAATCCTGAGACCCTTCCTATAGTATGAGATGTGATATCTCAATGCTTATACCAAACCTGAGACCCTTCCTATAGCATGAGATGTGATATCCAACTCCTTCCCATTCCAATCCTGAGACCCTTCCCATAGCATGAGATGTGATGTCTCAATGCTTCTAATACCAAACCTGAGATCCTTCCTATAACATCAAATGTGATATCCAACTCCTTCCCATTCCAATCCTTAGACCCTTCCTATAGCATGAGATGTGATATCTCAATGCTTATACCAAAACTGAGACCCTTCCTATAGCATGAGATGTGATATCCAACTCCTTCCCATTCCAATCCTGAGACCCTTCCTATAGCATGAGATGTGATATCTCAATGCCTCTAATACCAAACCTGAGATCCTTCCTCTAACATGAAATGTGATATCCAACTCCGTCCCTTTCCAAACCTGAGAGCCTACCTATAGCATGAGATGTGATATCCAACTCCTTCCCATTCCAAACATGAGACCCTTCCTATAGCAAGAATGTAATATCCAACTCCTTCCCATTCCAATCCTGAGACCCTTCCTACAGCATGCGATGTGATATCTCAATGCTTCTAATACCAAACCTGAGATCTTTCCTATAACATGAAATGTGATATCCAACTCCTTCCCATTCAAATCCTGAGACCCTTCCTATAGCATGAGATGTGATATCTCAATGCCTCTTTACCAAACCTGAGATCCTACCTCTAACATGAAATGTGATATCCAACTCCTTCCCCTTCCAAACCTGAGAGCCTTCCGATAGTATGAGATGTGATATCCAAGTCCTTCCCATTCCAATCCTGAGACCCTTCCTATAACATCAGATGTGATATCCAACTCCTTCCCATTCCAACCTGAGACCTTTCCTATAGCATGAGATGGGATATTCAACTCCTTCCAAATCCAATCCTGATACCCTTCCGATAGCTTGAGATGTGATATCTCAATGCTTCTAATACCAAACCTGTGACTCTTCCTATAACATGAGATGGGATATCCAACTCCTTCCCATTCCAATCCTGAGACCCTTCCGATAGCAGAGATGTGATATCTCAATGCTTATACCAAACCTGAGACCCTTCCTATGGCATGAGATGTCACATACAACTCCTTCCCATTCCAATCCTGAGACCCTTCCTATAGTATGAGATGTGATATCTCAATGCTTATACCAAACCTGAGACCCTTCCTATAGCATGAGATGTGATATCCAACTCCTTCCCATTCCAATCCTGAGACCCTTCCCATAGCATGAGATGTGATGTCTCAATGCTTCTAATACCAAACCTGAGATCCTTCCTATAACATCAAATGTGATATCCAACTCCTTCCCATTCCAATCCTGAGACCCTTCCTATAGCATGAGATGTGATATCTCAATGCTTATACCAAACCTGAGACCCTTCCTATAGCATGAGATGTGATATCCAACTCCTTCCCATTCCAATCCTGAGACCCTTCCTATAGCATGAGATGTGATATCTCAATGCCTCTAATACCAAACCTGAGATCCTTCCTCTAACATGAAATGTGATATCCAACTCCGTCCCTTTCCAAACCTGAGAGCCTACCTATAGCATGAGATGTGATATCCAAGTCCTTCCCATTCCAATCCTTAGACCCTTCCTACAGCATGCAATATGATATCTCAATGATTCTAATAACAAACCTGAGACCCGTCCTATAACATGAGATTGGATATCCAACTCCTTTCAATTCCAATCCTGGTACACTTCCTATAGCATGAGATGTGATATCTCAATGCTTATACCAAACCTGAGACCCTTCCTATGGCATGAGATGTCATATACAAGTCCTTCCCATTCCAATCCTGAGACCCTTCCTATAGCATGAGATGTGATATCTCAATGCTTATACCAAACCTGAGACCCTTCCTATAGCATGAGATGTGATATCCAACTTCTTCCCATTCCAATCCTGAGACCCTTCCTATAACATGAGATGTGATGTCTCAATGCTTCTAATACCAAACCTGATATCTTTCCTATAACATGAGATGTGATATCCAACTCCTTCCCATTCCAATCCTGAGAACCTTCCTATAGCATGAGATGTGATATCTCAATGCCTCTAATACCAAACCTGAGATCCTTCCTCTAACATGAAATGTGATATCCAACTCCTTCCCCTTCCAAACCTGAGAGCCTTCCTATAGCATGAGATATGATATCCAAGTCCTTCCCATTCCAATCCTGAGACCCTTCCTATAACATGAGATGTGATATTCAACTCCTTCCCATTCCAACCTGAGACCCTTCCTATAGCATGAGATGTGATATCCAACTCCTTCCAAATCCAATCCTGATACCCTTCCGATAGCATGAGATGTGATATCCCAATGCTTCTACCAAACCTGAGACCCATACTATGGCATGAGATGTGACATCAAACTCCTTCCCATTCCAATCCTGAGACCCTTCCTATAGCTTGAGATGTGATATCCAACTCCTTCCCATTCCAATTCTGAGACCCTTCCTATACCATGAGACTTGATATCTCAATGCTTCTAATACCAAACCTGAGACCCGTCCTATAACATGAGATGTGATATCCAAATCCTTCCCCTTCCAAACCTTAGACCCTTCCTTTATCATGAGATGTGATATCCAACTCCTTCCCATTCCAATCCTGACACTCTTCCGATATCATGAGATTTGTTATCTCAATGCTTCTAATATCAAACTTGAGACCCTCCCTATAGCATGAGATCTGACATCCAAGTCATTCCCATTCCAATCCTGAGACCCTTCCTATAGCATGAGATGTGATATCTCAATGCTTCTAATACCAAACTGAGACCCTTCCTATAACATGAGATGGGATATCCAAGTCCTTCCCATTCTAATCCTGAGACCCTTCCCATAGCATGAGATGTGATGTCTCAATGCTTCTAATACCAAACCTGAGATCCTTCCTATAACATCAAATGTGATATCCAACTCCTTCCCATTCCAATCCTGAGACCCTTCCTATAGCATGAGATGTGATATCTCAATGCTTCTAATATCAAACTTGAGACCCTCCCTATAGCATGAGATCTGACATCCAAGTCATTCCCATTCCAATCCTGAGACCCTTCCTATAGCATGAGATGTGATATCTCAATGCTTCTAATACCAAACTGAGACCCTTCCTATAACATGAGATGGGATATCCAAGTCCTTCCCATTCTAATCCTGAGACCCTTCCCATAGCATGAGATGTGATGTCTCAATGCTTCTATTACCAAACCTGAGATCCTTCCTATAACATCAAATGTGATATCCAACTCCTTCCCATTCCAATCCTGAGACCCTTCCTATAGCATGAGATGTGATATCTCAATGCTTATACCAAACCTGAGACCCTTCCTATAGCATGAGATGTGATATCCAACTCCTTCCCATTCCAATCCTGAGACCCTTCCCATAGCATGAGATGTGATGTCTCAATGCTTCTAATACCAAACCTGAGATCCTTCCTATAACATCAAATGTGATATCCAACTCCTTCCCATTCCAATCCTGAGACCCTTCCTATAGCATGAGATGTGATATCTCAATGCTTATACCAAACCTGAGACCCTTCCTATAGCATGAGATGTGATATCCAACTCCTTCCCATTCCAATCCTGAGACCCTTCCTATAGCATGAGATGTGATATCTCAATGCCTCTAATACCAAACCTGAGATCCTTCCTCTAACATGAAATGTGATATCCAACTCCGTCCCTTTCCAAACCTGAGAGCCTACCTATAGCATGAGATGTGATATCCAAGTCCTTCCCATTCCAATCCTTAGACCCTTCCTACAGCATGCAATATGATATCTCAATGATTCTAATAACAAACCTGAGACCCGTCCTATAACATGAGATGGGATATCCAACTCCTTTCAATTCCAATCCTGAGACACATCCTATAGCATGTGATGTGATATCTCAATGCTTATACCAAACCTGAGACCCTTCCTATGGCATGAGATGTCATATACAACTCCTTCCCATTCCAATCCTGAGACCCTTCCTATAGCATGAGATGTGATATCTCAATGCTTATACCAAACCTGAGACCCTTCCTATAGCATGAGATGTGATATCCAACTTCTTCCCATTCCAATCCTGAGACCCTTCCTATAACATGAGATGTGATGTCTCAATGCTTCTAATACCAAACCTGATATCTTTCCTATAACATGAGATGTGATATCCAACTCCTTCCCATTCCAATCCTGAGACCCTTCCTATAGCATGAGATGTGATATCTCAATGCTTATACCAAACCTGAGACCCTTCCTATAGCTTGAGATGTGATATCCAACTCCTTCCCATTCCAATCCTGAGAACCTTCCTATAGCATGAGATGTGATATCTCAATGCCTCTAATACCAAACCTGAGATCCTTCCTCTAACATGAAATGTGATATCCAACTCCTTCCCCTTCCAAACCTGAGAGCCTTCCTATAGCATGAGATATGATATCCAAATCCTTCCCATTCCAATCCTGAGACCCTTCCTATAACATGAGATGTGATATTCAACTCCTTCCCATTCCAACCTGAGACCCTTCCTATAGCATGAGATGGGATATCCAACTCCTTCCAAATCCAATCCTGATACCCTTCCGATAGCATGAGATGTGATATCCCAATGCTTCTACCAAACCTGAGACCCATACTATGGCATGAGATGTGATATCAAACTCCTTCCCATTCCAATCCTGAGACCCTTCCTATAGCTTGAGATGTGATATCCAACTCCTTCCCATTCCAATTCTGAGACCCTTCCTATACCATGAGACTTGATATCTCAATGCTTCTAATACCAAACCTGAGACCCGTCCTATAACATGAGATGTGATATCCAAATCCTTCCCCTTCCAAACCTTAGACCCTTCCTTTATCATGAGATGTGATATCCAACTCCTTCCCATTCCAATCCTGACACCCTTCCGATATCATGAGATTTGTTATCTCAATGCTTCTAATATCAAACTTGAGACCCTCCCTATAGCATGAGATCTGACATCCAAGTCCTTCCCATTCCAATCCTGAGACCCTTCCTATAGCATGAGATGTGATATCTCAATGCTTCTAATACCAAACCTGAGACCCTTCCTATAACATGAGATGGGATATCCAAGTCCTTCCCATTCTAATCCTGAGACCCTTCCCATAGCATGAGATGTGATGTCTCAATGCTTCTAATACCAAACCTGAGATCCTTCCTATAACATGAGATGTGATATCCAACTCCTTCCCATTCCAATCCTGAGACCCTTCCTATAGCATGAGAAGTGATATCTCCATGCTTATACCAAACCCGAGACCCTTCCTATAGCATGAGATGTGATATCCAACTCCTTCCCATTCCAATCCTGAGACCCTTCCTATAGCATGAGAAGTGATATCTCCATGCGTATACCAAACCTGAGACCCTTCCTATAGCATGAGATGTGATATCCAAATCCTTCCCATTCCAATCCTGAGACCCTTCCTATAGCATGAGATGTGATATCTCAATGCTTATACCAAACCAGAGACCCGTCCTATAACATGAGATGGGATATCCAACTCCTTCCCATTCCAATCCTGAGACCCTTCCTATAACATGAGATGTGATATCCAACTCCTTCCCATTCCAACCTGAGACCCTTCCTATAGCATGAGATGGGATATCCAACTCCTTCCAAATCCAATCCTGATACCCTTCCGATAGCATGAGATGTGATATCCCAATGCTTCTACCAAACCTGAGACCCATACTATGGCATGAGATGTTATATCAAACTCCTTCCCATTCCAATCCTGAGACCCTTCCTATCTTGAGATGTGATATCCAACTCCTTCCCATTCCAATTCTGAGACCCTTCCTATACCATGAGACTTGATATCTCAATGCTTCTAATACCAAACCTGAGACCCGTCCTATAACATGAGATGTGATATCCAAATCCTTCCCCTTCCAAACCTTAGACCCTTCCTTTATCATGAGATGTGATTTCCAACTCCTTCCCATTCCAATCCTGACACCCTTCCGATATCATGAGATTTGTTATCTCAATGCTTCTAATATCAAACTTGAGACCCTCCCTATAGCATGAGATCTGACATCCAAGTCCTTCCCATTCCAATCCTGAGACACTTCCTATAGCATGAGATGTGATATCTCAATGCTTATACCAAACCAGAGACCCTTCCTATGGCATGAGATGTCATATACAACTCCTTCCCATTCCAATCCTGAGACCCTTCCTATAGCATGAGATGTGATATCTCAATGCTTATACCAAACCTGAGACCCTTCCTATAGCATGAGATGTGATATCCAACTTCTTCCCATTCCAATCCTGAGACCCTTCCTATAACATGAGATGTGATGTCTCAATGCTTCTAATACCAAACCTGATATCTTTCCTATAACATGAGATGTGATATCCAACTCCTTCCCATTCCAATCCTGAGACCCTTCCTATAGCATGAGATGTGATATCTCAATGCTTATACCAAACCTGAGACCCTTCCTATAGCATGAGATGTGATATCCAACTCCTTCCCATTCCAATCCTGAGACCCTTCCCATAGCATGAGATGTGATGTCTCAATGCTTCTAATACCAAACCTGAGATCCTTCCTATAACATCAAATGTGATATCCAACTCCTTCCCATTCCAATCCTGAGACCCTTCCTATAGCATGAGATGTGATATCTCAATGCTTATACCAAACCTGAGACCCTTCCTATAGCATGAGATGTGATATCCAACTCCTTCCCATTCCAATCCTGAGACCCTTCCCATAGCATGAGATGTGATGTCTCATTGCTTCTAATACCAAACCTGAGATCCTTCCTATAACATCAAATGTGATATCCAACTCCTTCCCATTCCAATCCTGAGACCCTTCCTATAGCATGAGATGTGATATCTCAATGCTTATACCAAACCTGAGACCCTTCCTATAGCATGAGATGTGATATCCAACTCCTTCCCATTCCAATCCTGAGACCCTTCCTATAGCATGAGATGTGATATCTCAATGCCTCTAATACCAAACCTGAGATCCTTCCTCTAACATGAAATGTGATATCCAACTCCGTCCCTTTCCAAACCTGAGAGCCTACCTATAGCATGAGATGTGATATCCAAGTCCTTCCCATTCCAATCCTTAGACCCTTCCTACAGCATGCAATATGATATCTCAATGATTCTAATAACAAACCTGAGACCCGTCCTATAACATGAGATGGGATATCCAACTCCTTTCAATTCCAATCCTGAGACACATCCTATAGCATGTGATGTGATATCTCAATGCTTATACCAAACCTGAGACCCTTCCTATGGCATGAGATGTCATATACAACTCCTTCCCATTCCAATCCTGAGACCCTTCCTATAGCATGAGATGTGATATCTCAATGCTTATACCAAACCTGAGACCCTTCCTATAGCATGAGATGTGATATCCAACTTCTTCCCATTCCAATCCTGAGACCCTTCCTATAACATGAGATGTGATGTCTCAATGCTTCTAATACCAAACCTGATATCTTTCCTATAACATGAGATGTGATATCCAACTCCTTCCCATTCCAATCCTGAGACCCTTCCTATAGCATGAGATGTGATATCTCAATGCTTATACCAAACCTGAGACCCTTCCTATAGCTTGAGATGTGATATCCAACTCCTTCCCATTCCAATCCTGAGAACCTTCCTATAGCATGAGATGTGATATCTCAATGCCTCTAATACCAAACCTGAGATCCTTCCTCTAACATGAAATGTGATATCCAACTCCTTCCCCTTCCAAACCTGAGAGCCTTCCTATAGCATGAGATATGATATCCAAATCCTTCCCATTCCAATCCTGAGACCCTTCCTATAACATGAGATGTGATATTCAACTCCTTCCCATTCCAACCTGAGACCCTTCCTATAGCATGAGATGGGATATCCAACTCCTTCCAAATCCAATCCTGATACCCTTCCGATAGCATGAGATGTGATATCCCAATGCTTCTACCAAACCTGAGACCCATACTATGGCATGAGATGTGATATCAAACTCCTTCCCATTCCAATCCTGAGACCCTTCCTATAGCTTGAGATGTGATATCCAACTCCTTCCCATTCCAATTCTGAGACCCTTCCTATACCATGAGACTTGATATCTCAATGCTTCTAATACCAAACCTGAGACCCGTCCTATAACATGAGATGTGATATCCAAATCCTTCCCCTTCCAAACCTTAGACCCTTCCTTTATCATGAGATGTGATATCCAACTCCTTCCCATTCCAATCCTGACACCCTTCCGATATCATGAGATTTGTTATCTCAATGCTTCTAATATCAAACTTGAGACCCTCCCTATAGCATGAGATCTGACATCCAAGTCCTTCCCATTCCAATCCTGAGACCCTTCCTATAGCATGAGATGTGATATCTCAATGCTTCTAATACCAAACCTGAGACCCTTCCTATAACATGAGATGGGATATCCAAGTCCTTCCCATTCTAATCCTGAGACCCTTCCCATAGCATGAGATGTGATGTCTCAATGCTTCTAATACCAAACCTGAGATCCTTCCTATAACATGAGATGTGATATCCAACTCCTTCCCATTCCAATCCTGAGACCCTTCCTATAGCATGAGAAGTGATATCTCCATGCTTATACCAAACCCGAGACCCTTCCTATAGCATGAGATGTGATATCCAACTCCTTCCCATTCCAATCCTGAGACCCTTCCTATAGCATGAGAAGTGATATCTCCATGCGTATACCAAACCTGAGACCCTTCCTATAGCATGAGATGTGATATCCAAATCCTTCCCATTCCAATCCTGAGACCCTTCCTATAGCATGAGATGTGATATCTCAATGCTTATACCAAACCAGAGACCCGTCCTATAACATGAGATGGGATATCCAACTCCTTCCCATTCCAATCCTGAGACCCTTCCTATAACATGAGATGTGATATCCAACTCCTTCCCATTCCAACCTGAGACCCTTCCTATAGCATGAGATGGGATATCCAACTCCTTCCAAATCCAATCCTGATACCCTTCCGATAGCATGAGATGTGATATCCCAATGCTTCTACCAAACCTGAGACCCATACTATGGCATGAGATGTTATATCAAACTCCTTCCCATTCCAATCCTGAGACCCTTCCTATCTTGAGATGTGATATCCAACTCCTTCCCATTCCAATTCTGAGACCCTTCCTATACCATGAGACTTGATATCTCAATGCTTCTAATACCAAACCTGAGACCCGTCCTATAACATGAGATGTGATATCCAAATCCTTCCCCTTCCAAACCTTAGACCCTTCCTTTATCATGAGATGTGATTTCCAACCCCTTCCCATTCCAATCCTGACACCCTTCCGATATCATGAGATTTGTTATCTCAATGCTTCTAATATCAAACTTGAGACCCTCCCTATAGCATGAGATCTGACATCCAAGTCCTTCCCATTCCAATCCTGAGACCCTTCCTATAGCATGAGATGTGATATCTCAATGCTTCTAATACCAAACCTGAGACCCTTCCTATAACATGAGATGGGATATCCAACTCCTTCCCATTCCAATCCTGAGACCCTTCCGATAGCAGAGATGTGATATCTCAATGCTTATACCAAACCTGAGACCCTTGCTATGGCCTGAGATGTCATATACAACTCCTTCCCATTCCAATCCTGAGATCCTTCCTATAGCATGAGATGTGATATCTCAATGCTTATACCAAACCTGAGACCCTTCCTATAGCATGAGATGTGATATCCAACTCCTTCCCATTCCAATCCTGAGACCCTTCCCATAGCATGAGATGTGATGTCTCAATGCTTCTAATACCAAACCTGAGACCCTTCCTATAACATGAGATGTAATATCCAACTCCTTCCCATTCCAATCCTGAGACCCTTCCTATAGCATGAGAAGTATCTCCATGCGTATACCAAACCTGAGACCCTTCCTATAGCATGAGATGTGATATCCAAATCCTTCCCATTCCAATCCTGAGCCACTTCCGATAGCAGAGATGTGATATCTCCATGCTTATACCAAACCTGAGACCCTTCCTATAGCATGAGATGTAATATCCAACTCCTTCCCATTCCAATCCTGAGACCCTTCCTATAGCATGAGAAGTATCTCCATGCGTATACCAAACCTGAGACCCTTCCTATAGCATGAGATGTGATATCCAAATCCTTCCCATTCCAATCCTGAGCCACTTCCGATAGCAGAGATGTGATATCTCAATGCTTATACCAAACCCGAGACCCTTCCTATAACATGAGATGTGATATCCAACTCATTCCCGTTCCAAACCTGAGACACTTACTATAGCATATGTGATATCCAAGTCCTTCCCATTCCAAACATGAGACCCTTCCTATAGCAAGAATGTAATATCCAACTCCTACCCATTCCAATCCTGAGACCATTCCTATAGCATGAGATGTGATGTATCAATGCTTCTAATACCAAACCTGAGATCCTTCCTATGACATGAAATGTGATATCCAAATCCTTCCCATTCCAAACCTGAGACCCTTCCTACAGCATGCGATGTGATATCTCAATGCTTCTAATATCAAACCTGAGACCCGTCCTATAACATGAGATGGGATATCCAACTCCTTCCCGTTCCAAACCTGAGACCCTTCCTATAGCATGAGATGTGATATCCAATTCCTTCCCATCCCAATCCTGAGACACCTCCGATAGCAGAGATGTGATATCTCAATGCTTATACCAAACCTGAGACTCTTCCTATAACATGAGATGTGATATCCAACTCCTTCCCGTTCCAAACCTGAGACCCTTCCTATAGCATGAGATGTGATATCCAACTCCTTCCCATTCCAATCCTGAGACCCTTCCGATAGCAGAGATGTGATATCTCAATGCTTATACCAAACCTGAGACTCTTCCTATAACATGAGATGTGATATCCAACTCCTTCCCTTTCCAAACCTGAGACCCTGCCTATAGCATGAGATGTGATATCCAAGTCCTTCCCATTCCAATCCTGAGACACTTCCTATAGCATGGGATGTGATATCTCAATGCTTATACCAAACCTGAGACCCTTCCTATAGCATGAGATGTGATATCCAACTCCTTCCCATTCCAATCCTGAGACCCTTCCTATAGCATGAGATGTGATATCTCAATTCCTCTAATACCAAACCTGAGATCCTTCCTCTAACATGAAATGTGATATCCAACTCCGTCCCTTTCCAAACCTGAGAGCCTACCTATAGCATGAGATGTGATATCCAAGTCCTTCCCATTCCAATCCTTAGACCCTTCCTACAGCATGCAATATGATATCTCAATGATTCTAATAACAAACCTGAGACCCGTCCTATAACATGAGATGGGATATCCAACTCCTTTCAATTCCAATCCTGAGACACTTCCTATAGCATGAGATGTGATATCTCAATGCTTATACCAAACCTGAGACCCTTCCTATGGCATGAGATGTCATATACAACTCCTTCCCATTCCAATCCTGAGACCCTTCCTATAGCATGAGATGTGATATCTCAATGCTTATACCAAACCTGAGACCCTTCCTATAGCATGAGATGTGATATCCAACTTCTTCCCATTCCAATCCTGAGACCCTTCCTATAGCATGAGATGTGATATCTCAATGCTTATACCAAACCTGAGACCCTTCCTATAGCTTGAGATGTGATATCCAACTCCTTCCCATTCCAATCCTGAGAACCTTCCTATAGCATGAGATGTGATATCTCATTGCCTCTAATACCAAACCTGAGATCCTTCCTCTAACATGAGATGTGCTATCCAACTCCTTCCCATTCCAATCCTGAGACCCTTCCTATAGCATGAGATGTGATATCTCAATGCTTATACCAAACCTGAGACCCTTCCTATAGCTTGAGATGTCATATACAACTCCTTCCCATTCCAATCCTGAGACCCTTCCTATAGCATGAGATGTGATATCTCAATGCTTATACCAAACCTGAGACCCTTCCTATAGCATGAGATGTGATATCCAACTTCTTCCCATTCCAATCCTGAGACCCTTCCTATAACATGAGATGTGATGCCTCAATGCTTCTAATACCAAACCTGATATCTTTCCTATAACATGAGATGTGATATCCAACTCCTTCCCATTCCAATCCTGAGACCCTTCCTATAGCATGAGATGTGATATCTCAATGCTTATACCAAACCTGAGACCCTTCCTATAGCTTGAGATGTGATATCCAACTCCTTCCCCTTCCAAACCTGAGAGCCTTCCTATAGCATGAGATATGATATCCACGTCCTTCCCATTCCAATCCTGAGACCCTTCCTTAACATGAGATGTGATATTCAACTCCTTCCCATTCCAACCTGAGACCCTTCCTATAGCATGAGATGGGATATCCAACTCCTTCCAAATCCAATCCTAATACCCTTCCAATAGCATGAGATGTGATATCCCAATGCTTCTACCAAACCTGAGACCCATACTATGGCATGAGATGTGATATCAAACTCCTTCCCATTCCAATCCTGAGACCCTTCATATAGCTTGAGATGTGATATCCAACTCCTTCCCATTCCAATTCTGAGACCCTTCCTATACCATGAGACTTGATATCTCAATGCTTCTAATACCAAACCTGAGACCCGTCCTATAACATGAGATGTGATATCCAAATCCTTCCCCTTCCAAACCTTAGACCCTTCCTTTATCATGAGATGTGATATCCAACTCCTTCCCATTCCAATCCTGACACCCTTCCGATATCATGAGATTTGTTATCTCAATGCTTCTAATATCAAACTTGAGACCCTCCCTATAGCATGAGATCTGACATCCAAGTCCTTCCCATTCCAATCCTGAGACCCTTCCCATAGCATGAGATGTGATATCTCAATGCTTCTAATACCAAACCTGAGACCCTTCCTATAACATGAGATGGGATATCCAAGTCCTTCCCATTCTAATCCTGAGACCCTTCCCATAGCATGAGATGTGATGTCTCAATGCTTCTAATACCAAACCTGAGATCCTTCCTATAACATGAGATGTGATATCCAACTCCTTCCCATTCCAATCCTGAGACCCTTCCTATAGCATGAGAAGTGATATCTCCATGCTTATACCAAACCCGAGACCCTTCCTATAGCATGAGATGTGATATCCAACGCCTTCCCATTCCAATCCTAGACCCTTCCTATAGCATGAGAAGTGATATCTCCATGCGTATACCAAACCTGAGACCCTTCCTATAGCATGAGATGTGATATCCAAATCCTTCCCATTCCAATCCTGAGACCCTTCCTATAGCATGAGATGTGATATCTCAATGCTTATACCAAACCAGAGACCCGTCCTATAACATGAGATGGGATATCCAACTCCTTCCCATTCCAATCCAGAGACCCTTCCTATAACATGAGATGTGATATCCAACTCCTTCCCATTCCAACCTGAGACCCTTCCTATAGCATGAGATGGGATATCCAACTCCTTCCAAATCCAATCCTGATACCCTTCCGATAGCATGAGATGTGATATCCCAATGCTTCTACCAAACCTGAGACCCATACTATGGCATGAGATGTGATATCAAACTCCTTCCCATTCCAATCCTGAGACCCTTCCTATAGCTTGAGATGCGATATCCAACTCCTTCCCATTCCAATTCTGAGACCCTTCCTATACCATGAGACTTGATATCTCAATGCTTCTAATACCAAACCTGAGACCCGTCCTATAACATGAGATGTGATATCCAAATCCTTCCCCTTCCAAACCTTAGACCCTTCCTTTATCATGAGATGTAATTTCCAACTCCTTCCCATTCCAATCCTGACACCCTTCCGATATCATGAGATTTGTTATCTCAATGCTTCTAATATCAAACTTGAGACCCTCCCTATAGCATGAGATCTGACATCCAAGTCCTTCCCATTCCAATCCTGAGACCCTTCCTATAGCATGAGATGTGATATCTCAATGCTTCTAATACCAAACCTGAGACCCTTCCTATAACATGAGATGGGATATCCAACTCCTTCCCATTCCAATCCTGAGACCCTTCCGATAGCAGAGATGTGATATCTCAATGCTTATACCAAACCTGAGACCCATACTATGGCATGAGATGTGATATCAAACTCCTTCCCATTCCAATCCTGAGACCCTTCCTATAGCTTGAGATGCGATATCCAACTCCTTCCCATTCCAATTCTGAGACCCTTCCTATACCATGAGACTTGATATCTCAATGCTTCTAATACCAAACCTGAGACCCGTCCTATAACATGAGATGTGATATCCAAATCCTTCCCCTTCCAAACCTTAGACCCTTCCTTTATCATGAGATGTAATTTCCAACTCCTTCCCATTCCAATCCTGACACCCTTCCGATATCATGAGATTTGTTATCTCAATGCTTCTAATATCAAACTTGAGACCCTCCCTATAGCATGAGATCTGACATCCAAGTCCTTCCCATTCCAATCCTGAGACCCTTCCTATAGCATGAGATGTGATATCTCAATGCTTCTAATACCAAACCTGAGACCCTTCCTATAACATGAGATGGGATATCCAACTCCTTCCCATTCCAATCCTGAGACCCTTCCGATAGCAGAGATGTGATATCTCAATGCTTATACCAAACCTGAGACCCTTGCTATGGCCTGAGATGTCATATACAACTCCTTCCCATTCCAATCCTGAGACCCTTCCTATAGCATGAGATGTGATATCTCAATGCTTATACCAAACCTGAGACCCTTCCTATAGCATGAGATGTGATATCCAACTCCTTCCCATTCCAATCCTGAGACCCTTCCCATAGCATGAGATGTGATGTCTCAATGCTTCTAATACCAAACCTGAGACCCTTCCTATAACATGAGATGTGATATCCAACTCCTTCCCATTCCAATCCTGAGACCCTTCCTATAGCATGAGAAGTGATATCTCCATGCTTATACCAAACCTGAGACCCTCCCTATAGCATGAGATGTAATATCCAACTCCTTCCCATTCCAATCCTGAGACCCTTCCTATAGCATGAGAAGTATCTCCATGCGTATCCCAAACCTGAGACCCTTCCTATAGCATGAGATGTGATATCCAAATCCTTCCCATTCCAATCCTGAGCCACTTCCGATAGCAGAGATGTGATATCTCAATGCTTATACCAAACCTGAGACCCTTCCTATAACATGAGATGTGATATCCAACTCATTCCCGTTCCAAACCTGAGACACTTCCTATAGCATATGTGATATCCAAGTCCTTCCCATTTCAAACATGAGACCCTTCCTATAGCAAGAATGTAATATCCAACTCCTACCCATTCCAATCCTGAGACCATTCCTATAGCATGAGATGTGATATATCAATGCTTCTAATACCAAACCTGAGATCCTTCTTATGACATGAAATGTGATATCCAAATCCTTCCCATTCCAAACCTGAGACCCTTCCTACAGCATGCGATGTGATATCTCAATGCTTCTAATATCAAACCTGAGACCAGTCCTGTAACATGAGATGGGATATCCAACTCCTTCCCGTTCCAAACCTGAGACCCTTCCTATAGCATGAGATGTGATATCCAATTCCTTCCCATCCCAATCCTGAGACACCTCCGATAGCAGAGATGTGATATCTCAATGCTTATATCAAACCTGAGACTCTTTCTATAACATGAGATGCGATATCCAACTCCTTCCCGTTCCAAACCTGAGACCCTTCCTATATCATGAGATGTGATATCCAACTCCTTCCCATTCCAATCCTGAGACCCTTCCGATAGCATGAGATGTGATATCTCAAGGCTTCTAATACCAAACCTGTGATCCTTCCTATAATAAGAGATGTGATATCCAAATCCTTCCCCTTCAAACCTGAGACCCTCCCTTTAGCATGAGATGTGATATCCAACTCCTTCCCATTCCAATCTTGAAACCCTTCTGATAGCATGAGATGTGATATCTCAATGCCTCTAATACCAAACCTGATTCCTACCTCTAACATGAAATGTGATATCCAACCCCTTCCCTTTCCAAACGTGAGACCCTCCCTATAGATTCAGATGTGATATCCAAGTCCTTCCCATTCCAATCCTGAGACCCTTCCTTTAGCATGAGATGTGATATCTCAATGCTTCTAATACCAAACCTGAGACCCTTCCTATAACATAAGATGGGATATCCAACTCCTTCCCATTCCAATCCTGAGACCCTTCCGATAGCAGAGATGTGATATCTCAATTCTTATACCAAACCTGAGACCCTTCCTGTGGCATGAGATGTCATATACAACTCCTTCCCATTCCAATCCTGAGACCCTTCCTATAGCATGAGATGTGATATCCAACTCCTTCCCATTCCAATCCTGAGACCCTTCCTATAGCATGAGATTTGATATCTCAATGTTTCTAACACCAAACCTGAGATCCTTCCGATAGCATGAGATGTGATATCTCAATGCTTCTAATACCAAACCTGAGATCATTCCTATAACACGAGATGTTATATCCAAATCCTTCCCCTTCCAAACCTGAGACCCTCCCTTTAGCATATGTGATATCCAACTCCTTCCCATTCCAATCCTGAGACCCTTCCTATAGCATGAGATGTGATTTCTCAATGCTTCTAATACCAAACCTGAGATCCTTCCTATAGCATGAGATGTGATATCTCAATGCTTATACCAAACCTGAGACCCTTCCTATAGCATGAGATGTGATTTCCAACTACTTCCCATTCCAATCCTGAGACCCTTCCTATAGCATGAGATGTGATATCCAACTCCTTCCCTTTCCAAACCTGAGAGCCTATCTATAGCATGAGATGTGATATCCAATTCCTTCCCATTCCAATCCTGAGACCCTTCCTATAGCATGAGATGTGATATCTCAATGCTTATACCAAACCTGAGACCCTTCCTATAGCATGAGATGTGATATCCAACTACTTCCCATTCCAATCCTGAGACCCTTCCTATAGCATGAGATGTGATATCCAACTCCTTCCCTTTCCAAACCTGAGAGCCTATCTATAGCATGAGATGTGATATCCAATTCCTTCCCATTCCAATCCTGAGACCCTTCCTATCGCATGAGACGTGATATCTCAATGCTTCTAATACCAAACCTGAGACCCTTCCTATTGCATGAGATGTGATATCCAACTACTTCCCATTCCAATCCTGAGACCCTTCTTATAGCATGAGATGTGATATCCAACTCCTTCCATTCCAATCCTGAGACCCATCCTATAGCATGAGATGTGATATCTCAATGCTTATACCAAACCTGAGACCCTTCCTATAGCATGAGATGTGATATCCAACTACTTCCCATTCCAATCCTGAGAAATTTCCTATCGCATGAGATGTGATATCCAACTCCTTCCCTTTCCAAACCTGAGAGCATATCTATAGCATGAGATGGGATATCCAACTCCTTCCCATTCCAATCCTGAGACACTTCCGATAGCAGAGATGTGATATCTCAATGCTTATACCAAACCTGAGACCCTTCCTATAACATGAGATGTGATATCCAACTCCTTCCCGTTCCAAACCTGAGACCCTTCCTTTAGCATGAGATGTGATATCCAGCTCCTTCCCATTCCAATCCTGAGACACTTCCGATAGCATAAGATGTGATATCTCAATGCTTCTAATATCAAAACTGAGACCCTCCCAATAGCATGATATGTGATATCTAAGTCCTTCCCATTCCAATCCTAAGACCCTTCCTATAGCAGGAGATGTGATATCTCAATGCTTCTACCAAACCTGAGACCCTTCCTTTAGCATGAGATGTGATATCCAACTCCTTCCCATTCCAGTCCTGAGACCCTTCCTATAGCATGAGATATGATATCTCAATACTTCTAATACCAAACCTGAGATCCTTCTGATAACATGAGATGTGATATCCAAATCCTTCCCCTTCCAAACCTGAGACCCTCCCTTTAGCATGAGATGTGATATCCAACTCCTTCCCATTCCAATCCTGAGACCCTTCTGATAGCATGAGATGTGATATCTCAATGCTTCTAATACCAAACCTGAGATCCTTCCTATAACATGAGATGTGATATCCAACTCCTTCCCTTTCCAAACCTGAGAGCCTATCTATAGCATGAGATGTGATATCCAATTCCTTCCCATTCCAATCCTGAGACCCTTCCTATAGCATGAGATGTGATATCTCAATGCTTATACCAAACCTGAGACCCTTCCTATAGCATGAGATGTGATATCCAACTACTTCCCATTCCAATCCTGAGACCCTTCCTATAGCATGAGATGTGATATCCAACTCCTTCCCTTTCCAAACCTGAGAGCCTATCTATAGCATGAGATGTGATATCCAATTCCTTCCCATTCCAATCCTGAGACCCTTCCTATAGCATGAGATGTGATATCTCAATGCTTCTAATACCAAACCTGAGACCCTTCCTATAGCATGAGATGTGATATCCAACTACTTCCCATTCCAATCCTGAGACCCTTCCTATAGCTTGAGATGTGATATCCAACTCCTTCCCATTCCAATTCTGAGACCCTTCCTATACCATGAGACTTGATATCTCAATGCTTCTAATACCAAACCTGAGACCCGTCCTATAACATGAGATGTGATATCCAAATCCTTCCCCTTCCAAACCTTAGACCCTTCCTTTATCATGAGATGTGATATCCAACTCCTTCCCATTCCAATCCTGACACCCTTCCGATATCATGAGATTTGTTATCTCAATGCTTCTAATATCAAACTTGAGACCCTCCCTATAGCATGAGATCTGACATCCAAGTCCTTCCCATTCCAATCCTGAGACCCTTCCCATAGCATGAGATGTGATATCTCAATGCTTCTAATACCAAACCTGAGACCCTTCCTATAACATGAGATGGGATATCAAGTCCTTCCCATTCTAATCCTGAGACCCTTCCCATAGCATGAGATGTGATGTCTCAATGCTTCTAATACCAAACCTGAGATCCTTCCTATAACATGAGGTGATATCCAACTCCTTCCCATTCCAATCCTGAGACCCTTCCTATAGCATGAGAAGTGATATCTCCATGCTTATACCAAACCCGAGACCCTTCCTATAGCATGAGATGTGATATCCAACGCCTTCCCATTCCAATCCTAGACCCTTCCTATAGCATGAGAAGTGATATCTCCATGCGTATACCAAACCTGAGACCCTTCCTATAGCATGAGATGTGATATCCAAATCCTTCCCATTCCAATCCTGAGACCCTTCCTATAGCATGAGATGTGATATCTCAATGCTTATACCAAACCAGAGACCCGTCCTATAACATGAGATGGGATATCCAACTCCTTCCCATTCCAATCCAGAGACCCTTCCTATAACATGAGATGTGATATCCAACTCCTTCCCATTCCAACCTGAGACCCTTCCTATAGCATGAGATGGGATATCCAACTCCTTCCAAATCCAATCCTGATACCCTTCCGATAGCATGAGATGTGATATCCCAATGCTTCTACCAAACCTGAGACCCATACTATGGCATGAGATGTGATATCAAACTCCTTCCCATTCCAATCCTGAGACCCTTCCTATAGCTTGAGATGCGATATCCAACTCCTTCCCATTCCAATTCTGAGACCCTTCCTATACAATGAGACTTGATATCTCAATGCTTCTAATACCAAACCTGAGACCCGTCCTATAACATGAGATGTGATATCCAAATCCTTCCCCTTCCAAACCATAGACCCTTCCTTTATCATGAGATGTAATTTCCAACTCCTTCCCATTCCAATCCTGACACCCTTCCGATATCATGAGATTTGTTATCTCAATGCTTCTAATATCAAACTTGAGACCCTCCCTATAGCATGAGATCTGACATCCAAGTCCTTCCCATTCCAATCCTGAGACCCTTCCTATAGCATGAGATGTGATATCTCAATGCTTCTAATACCAAACCTGAGACCCTTCCTATAACATGAGATGGGATATCCAACTCCTTCCCATTCCAATCCTGAGACCCTTCCGATAGCAGAGATGTGATATCTCAATGCTTATACCAAACCTGAGACCCATACTATGGCATGAGATGTGATATCAAACTCCTTCCCATTCCAATCCTGAGACCCTTCCTATAGCTTGAGATGCGATATCCAACTCCTTCCCATTCCAATTCTGAGACCCTTCCTATACCATGAGACTTGATATCTCAATGCTTCTAATACCAAACCTGAGACCCGTCCTATAACATGAGATGTGATATCCAAATCCTTCCCCTTCCAAACCTTAGACCCTTCCTTTATCATGAGATGTAATTTCCAACTCCTTCCCATTCCAATCCTGACACCCTTCCGATAGCAGAGATGTGATATCTCAATGCTTATACCAAACCTGAGACCCTTGCTATGGCCTGAGATGTCATATACAACTCCTTCCCATTCCAATCCTGAGACCCTTCCTATAGCATGAGATGTGATATCTCAATGCTTATACCAAACCTGAGACCCTTCCTGTAGCATGAGATGTGATATCCAACTCCTTCCCATTCCAATCCTGAGACCCTTCCCATAGCATGAGATGTGATGTCTCAATGCTTCTAATACCAAACCTGAGACCCTTCCTATAACATGAGATGTGATATCCAACTCCTTCCCATTCCAATCCTGAGACCCTTCCTATAGCATGAGAAGTGATATCTCCATGCTTATACCAAACCTGAGACCCTCCCTATAGCATGAGATGTAATATCCAACTCCTTCCCATTCCAATCCTGAGACCCTTCCTATAGCATGAGAAGTATCTCCATGCGTATCCCAAACCTGAGACCCTTCCTATAGCATGAGATGTGATATCCAAATCCTTCCCATTCCAATCCTGAGCCACTTCCGATAGCAGAGATGTGATATCTCAATGCTTATACCAAACCTGAGACCCTTCCTATAACATGAGATGTGATATCCAACTCATTCCCGTTCCAAACCTGAGACACTTCCTATAGCATATGTGATATCCAAGTCCTTCCCATTTCAAACATGAGACCCTTCCTATAGCAAGAATGTAATATCCAACTCCTACCCATTCCAATCCTGAGACCATTCCTATAGCATGAGATGTGATATATCAATGCTTCTAATACCAAACCTGAGATCCTTCTTATGACATGAAATGTGATATCCAAATCCTTCCCATTCCAAACCTGAGACCCTTCCTACAGCATGCGATGTGATATCTCAATGCTTCTAATATCAAACCTGAGACCAGTCCTGTAACATGAGATGGGATATCCAACTCCTTCCCGTTCCAAACCTGAGACCCTTCCTATAGCATGAGATGTGATATCCAATTCCGTCCCATCCCAATCCTGAGACACCTCCGATAGCAGAGATGTGATATCTCAATGCTTATACCAAACCTGAGACTCTTTCTATAACATGAGATGTGATATCCAACTCCTTCCCGTTCCAAACCTGAGACCCTTCCTATATCATGAGATGTGATATCCAACTCCTTCCCATTCCAATCCTGAGACCCTTCCGATAGCATGAGATGTGATATCTCAAGGCTTCTAATACCAAACCTGTGATCCTTCCTATAATAAGAGATGTGATATCCAAATCCTTCCCCTTCAAACCTGAGACCCTCCCTTTAGCATGAGATGTGATATCCAACTCCTTCCCATTCCAATCTTGAAACCCTTCTGATAGCATGAGATGTGATATCTCAATGCCTCTAATACCAAACCTGATTCCTACCTCTAACATGAAATGTGATATCCAACCCCTTCCCTTTCCAAACGTGAGACCCTCCCTATAGATTCAGATGTGATATCCAAGTCCTTCCCATTCCAATCCTGAGACCCTTCCTTTAGCATGAGATGTGATATCTCAATGCTTCTAATACCAAACCTGAGACCCTTCCTATAACATAAGATGGGATATCCAACTCCTTCCCATTCCAATCCTGAGACCCTTCCGATAGCAGAGATGTGATATCTCAATTCTTATACCAAACCTGAGACCCTTCCTGTGGCATGAGATGTCATATACAACTCCTTCCCATTCCAATCCTGAGACCCTTCCTATAGCATGAGATGTGATATCCAACTCCTTCCCATTCCAATCCTGAGACCCTTCCTATAGCATGAGATTTGATATCTCAATGTTTCTAACACCAAACCTGAGATCCTTCCGATAGCATGAGATGTGATATCTCAATGCTTCTAATACCAAACCTGAGATCATTCCTATAACACGAGATGTTATATCCAAATCCTTCCCCTTCCAAACCTGAGACCCTCCCTTTAGCATATGTGATATCCAACTCCTTCCCATTCCAATCCTGAGACCCTTCCTATAGCATGAGATGTGATTTCTCAATGCTTCTAATACCAAACCTGAGATCCTTCCTATAACATGAGATGTGATATCCAACTCCTTCCCATTCCAATCCTGAGACCCTTCCTATAGCATGAGATGTGATTTCTCAATGCTTCTAATACCAAACCTGAGATCCTTCCTATAGCATGAGATGTGATATCTCAATGCTTATACCAAACCTGAGACCCTTCCTATAGCATGAGATGTGATTTCCAACTACTTCCCATTCCAATCCTGAGACCCTTCCTATAGCATGAGATGTGATATCCAACTCCTTCCCTTTCCAAACCTGAGAGCCTATCTATAGCATGAGATGTGATATCCAATTCCTTCCCATTCCAATCCTGAGACCCTTCCTATAGCATGAGATGTGATATCTCAATGCTTATACCAAACCTGAGACCCTTCCTATAGCATGAGATGTGATATCCAACTACTTCCCATTCCAATCCTGAGACCCTTCCTATAGCATGAGATGTGATATCCAACTCCTTCCCTTTCCAAACCTGAGAGCCTATCTATAGCATGAGATGTGATATCCAATTCCTTCCCATTCCAATCCTGAGACCCTTCCTATCGCATGAGACGTGATATCTCAATGCTTCTAATACCAAACCTGAGACCCTTCCTATTGCATGAGATGTGATATCCAACTACTTCCCATTCCAATCCTGAGACCCTTCTTATAGCATGAGATGTGATATCCAACTCCTTCCATTCCAATCCTGAGACCCATCCTATAGCATGAGATGTGATATCTCAATGCTTATACCAAACCTGAGACCCTTCCTATAGCATGAGATGTGATATCCAACTACTTCCCATTCCAATCCTGAGAAATTTCCTATCGCATGAGATGTGATATCCAACTCCTTCCCTTTCCAAACCTGAGAGCATATCTATAGCATGAGATGGGATATCCAACTCCTTCCCATTCCAATCCTGAGACACTTCCGATAGCAGAGATGTGATATCTCAATGCTTATACCAAACCTGAGACCCTTCCTATAACATGAGATGTGATATCCAACTCCTTCCCGTTCCAAACCTGAGACCCTTCCTTTAGCATGAGATGTGATATCCAGCTCCTTCCCATTCCAATCCTGAGACACTTCCGATAGCATAAGATGTGATATCTCAATGCTTCTAATATCAAAACTGAGACCCTCCCAATAGCATGATATGTGATATCTAAGTCCTTCCCATTCCAATCCTAAGACCCTTCCTATAGCAGGAGATGTGATATCTCAATGCTTCTACCAAACCTGAGACCCTTCCTTTAGCATGAGATGTGATATCCAACTCCTTCCCATTCCAGTCCTGAGACCCTTCCTATAGCATGAGATATGATATCTCAATACTTCTAATACCAAACCTGAGATCCTTCTGATAACATGAGATGTGATATCCAAATCCTTCCCCTTCCAAACCTGAGACCCTCCCTTTAGCATGAGATGTGATATCCAACTCCTTCCCATTCCAATCCTGAGACCCTTCTGATAGCATGAGATGTGATATCTCAATGCTTCTAATACCAAACCTGAGATCCTTCCTATAACATGAGATGTGATATCCAACTCCTTCCCTTTCCAAACCTGAGAGCCTATCTATAGCATGAGATGTGATATCCAATTCCTTCCCATTCCAATCCTGAGACCCTTCCTATAGCATGAGATGTGATATCTCAATGCTTATACCAAACCTGAGACCCTTCCTATAGCATGAGATGTGATATCCAACTACTTCCCATTCCAATCCTGAGACCCTTCCTATAGCATGAGATGTGATATCCAACTCCTTCCCTTTCCAAACCTGAGAGCCTATCTATAGCATGAGATGTGATATCCAATTCCTTCCCATTCCAATCCTGAGACCCTTCCTATAGCATGAGATGTGATATCTCAATGCTTCTAATACCAAACCTGAGACCCTTCCTATAGCATGAGATGTGATATCCAACTACTTCCCATTCCAATCCTGAGACCCTTCCTATAGCTTGAGATGTGATATCCAACTCCTTCCCATTCCAATTCTGAGACCCTTCCTATACCATGAGACTTGATATCTCAATGCTTCTAATACCAAACCTGAGACCCGTCCTATAACATGAGATGTGATATCCAAATCCTTCCCCTTCCAAACCTTAGACCCTTCCTTTATCATGAGATGTGATATCCAACTCCTTCCCATTCCAATCCTGACACCCTTCCGATATCATGAGATTTGTTATCTCAATGCTTCTAATATCAAACTTGAGACCCTCCCTATAGCATGAGATCTGACATCCAAGTCCTTCCCATTCCAATCCTGAGACCCTTCCCATAGCATGAGATGTGATATCTCAATGCTTCTAATACCAAACCTGAGACCCTTCCTATAACATGAGATGGGATATCAAGTCCTTCCCATTCTAATCCTGAGACCCTTCCCATAGCATGAGATGTGATGTCTCAATGCTTCTAATACCAAACCTGAGATCCTTCCTATAACATGAGGTGATATCCAACTCCTTCCCATTCCAATCCTGAGACCCTTCCTATAGCATGAGAAGTGATATCTCCATGCTTATACCAAACCCGAGACCCTTCCTATAGCATGAGATGTGATATCCAACGCCTTCCCATTCCAATCCTAGACCCTTCCTATAGCATGAGAAGTGATATCTCCATGCGTATACCAAACCTGAGACCCTTCCTATAGCATGAGATGTGATATCCAAATCCTTCCCATTCCAATCCTGAGACCCTTCCTATAGCATGAGATGTGATATCTCAATGCTTATACCAAACCAGAGACCCGTCCTATAACATGAGATGGGATATCCAACTCCTTCCCATTCCAATCCAGAGACCCTTCCTATAACATGAGATGTGATATCCAACTCCTTCCCATTCCAACCTGAGACCCTTCCTATAGCATGAGATGGGATATCCAACTCCTTCCAAATCCAATCCTGATACCCTTCCGATAGCATGAGATGTGATATCCCAATGCTTCTACCAAACCTGAGACCCATACTATGGCATGAGATGTGATATCAAACTCCTTCCCATTCCAATCCTGAGACCCTTCCTATAGCTTGAGATGCGATATCCAACTCCTTCCCATTCCAATTCTGAGACCCTTCCTATACCATGAGACTTGATATCTCAATGCTTCTAATACCAAACCTGAGACCCGTCCTATAACATGAGATGTGATATCCAAATCCTTCCCCTTCCAAACCATAGACCCTTCCTTTATCATGAGATGTAATTTCCAACTCCTTCCCATTCCAATCCTGACACCCTTCCGATATCATGAGATTTGTTATCTCAATGCTTCTAATATCAAACTTGAGACCCTCCCTATAGCATGAGATCTGACATCCAAGTCCTTCCCATTCCAATCCTGAGACCCTTCCTATAGCATGAGATGTGATATCTCAATGCTTCTAATACCAAACCTGAGACCCTTCCTATAACATGAGATGGGATATCCAACTCCTTCCCATTCCAATCCTGAGACCCTTCCGATAGCAGAGATGTGATATCTCAATGCTTATACCAAACCTGAGACCCATACTATGGCATGAGATGTGATATCAAACTCCTTCCCATTCCAATCCTGAGACCCTTCCTATAGCTTGAGATGCGATATCCAACTCCTTCCCATTCCAATTCTGAGACCCTTCCTATACCATGAGACTTGATATCTCAATGCTTCTAATACCAAACCTGAGACCCGTCCTATAACATGAGATGTGATATCCAAATCCTTCCCCTTCCAAACCTTAGACCCTTCCTTTATCATGAGATGTAATTTCCAACTCCTTCCCATTCCAATCCTGACACCCTTCCGATATCATGAGATTTGTTATCTCAATGCTTCTAATATCAAACTTGAGACCCTCCCTATAGCATGAGATCTGACATCCAAGTCCTTCCCATTCCAATCCTGAGACCCTTCCTATAGCATGAGATGTGATATCTCAATGCTTCTAATACCAAACCTGAGACCCTTCCTATAACATGAGATGGGATATCCAACTCCTTCCCATTCCAATCCTGAGACCCTTCCGATAGCAGAGATGTGATATCTCAATGCTTATACCAAACCTGAGACCCTTGCTATGGCCTGAGATGTCATATACAACTCCTTCCCATTCCAATCCTGAGACCCTTCCTATAGCATAAGATGTGATATCTCAATGCTTATACCAAACCTGAGACCCTTCCTATAGCATGAGATGTGATATCCAACTCCTTCCCATTCCAATCCTGAGACCCTTCCCATAGCATGAGATGTGATGTCTCAATGCTTCTAATACCAAACCTGAGACCCTTCCTATAACATGAGATGTGATATCCAACTCCTTCCCATTCCAATCCTGAGACCCTTCCTATAGCATGAGAAGTGATATCTCCATGCTTATACCAAACCTGAGACCCTTCCTATAGCATGAGATGTAATATCCAACTCCTTCCCATTCCAATCCTGAGACCCTTCCTATAGCATGAGAAGTATCTCCATGCGTATCCCAAACCTGAGACCCTTCCTATAGCATGAGATGTGATATCCAAATCCTTCCCATTCCAATCCTGAGCCACTTCCGATAGCAGAGATGTGATATCTCAATGCTTATACCAAACCTGAGACCCTTCCTATAACATGAGATGTGATATCCAACTCATTCCCGTTCCAAACCTGAGACACTTCCTATAGCATATGTGATATCCAAGTCCTTCCCATTTCAAACATGAGACCCTTCCTATAGCAAGAATGTAATATCCAACTCCTACCCATTCCAATCCTGAGACCATTCCTATAGCATGAGATGTGATATATCAATGCTTCTAATACCAAACCTGAGATCCTTCCTATGACATGAAATGTGATATCCAAATCCTTCCCATTCCAAACCTGAGACCCTTCCTACAGCATGCGATGTGATATCTCAATGCTTCTAATATCAAACCTGAGACCCGTCCTATAACATGAGATGGGATATCCAACTCCTTCCCGTTCCAAACCTGAGACCCTTCCTATAGCATGAGATGTGATATCCAATTCCTTCCCATCCCAATCCTGAGACACCTCCGATAGCAGAGATGTGATATCTCAATGCTTATACCAAACCTGAGACTCTTCCTATAACATGAGATGTGATATCCAACTCCTTCCCGTTCCAAACCTGAGACCCTTCCTATAGCATGAGATGTGATATCCAAATCCTTCCCCTTCCAAACCTGAGACCCTCCCTTTAGCATGAGATGTGATATCTCAATGCCTCTAATACCAAACCTGAGATCCTTCCAATAGCATGAGATGTCATATCTCAATGCTTCTGATACCAAACCTGAGATCCTTCCTATAACATGAGATGTGATATCCAAATCCTTCCCCTTCCAAACCTGAGACCCTCCCTTTAGCATGAGATGTGATATCCAACTCCTTCCCATTCCAATCTTGAGACCCTTCTGATAGCATGAGATGTGATATCTCAATGCCTCTAATACCAAACCTGATTCCTACCTCTAACATGAAATGTGATATCCAACCCCTTCCCTTTCCAAACGTGAGACCCTCCCTATAGATTCAGATGTGATATCCAAGTCCTTCCCATTCCAATCCTGAGACCCTTCCTTTAGCATGAGATGTGATATCTCAATGCTTCTAATACCAAACCTGAGACCCTTCCTATAACATAAGATGGGATATCCAACTCCTTCCCATTCCAATCCTGAGACCCTTCCGATAGCAGAGATGTGATATCTCAATGCTTATACCAAACCTGAGACCCTTCCTGTGGCATGAGATGTCATATACAACTCCTTCCCATTCCAATCCTGAGACCCTTCCTATAGCATGAGATGTGATATCCAACTCCTTCCCATTCCAATCCTGAGACCCTTCCTATAGCATGAGATTTGATATCTCAATGTTTCTAACACCAAACCTGAGATCCTTCCGATAGCATGAGATGTGATATCTCAATGCTTCTAATACCAAACCTGAGATCATTCCTATAACACGAGATGTTATATCCAAATCCTTCCCCATCCAAACCTGAGACCCTCCCTTTAGCATATGTGATATCCAACTCCTTCCCATTCCAATCCTGAGACCCTTCCTATAGCATGAGATGTGATTTCTCAATGCTTCTAATACCAAACCTGAGATCCTTCCTATAACATGAGATGTGATATCCAACTCCTTCCCATTCCAATCCTGAGACCCTTCCTATAGCATGAGATGTGATTTCTCAATGCTTCTAATACCAAACCTGAGATCCTTCCTATAGCATGAGATGTGATATCTCAATGCTTATACCAAACCTGAGACCCTTCCTATAGCATGAGATGTGATTTCCAACTACTTCCCATTCCAATCCTGAGACCCTTCCTATAGCATGAGATGTGATATCCAACTCCTTCCCTTTCCAAACCTGAGAGCCTATCTCTAGCATGAGATGTGATATCCAATTCCTTCCCATTCCAATCCTGAGACCCTTCCTATAGCATGAGATGTGATATCTCAATGCTAATACCAAACCTGAGACCCTTCCTATAGCATGAGATGTGATATCCAACTACTTCCCATTCCAATCCTGAGACCCTTCCTATAGCATGAGATGTGATATCCAACTCCTTCCCTTTCCAAACCTGAGAGCCTATCTATAGCATGAGATGTGATATCCAATTCCTTCCCATTCCAATCCTGAGACCCTTCCTATAGCATGAGATGTGATATCTCAATGCTTCTAATACCAAACCTGAGACCCTTCCTATTGCATGAGATGTGATATCCAACTACTTCCCATTCCAATCCTGAGACCCTTCTTATAGCATGAGATGTGATATCCAACTCCTTCCATTCCAATCCTGAGACCCATCCTATAGCATGAGATGTGATATCTCAATGCTTATACCAAACCTGAGACCCTTCCTATAGCATGAGATGTGATATCCAACTACTTCCCATTCCAATCCTGAGAAATTTCCTATCGCATGAGATGTGATATCCAACTCCTTCCCTTTCCAAACCTGAGAGCATATCTATAGCATGAGATGGGATATCCAACTCCTTCCCATTCCAATCCTGAGACACTTCCGATAGCAGAGATGTGATATCTCAATGCTTATACCAAACCTGAGACCCTTCCTATAACATGAGATGTGATATCCAACTCCTTCCCGTTCCAAACCTGAGACCCTTCCTTTAGCATGAGATGTGATATCCAGCTCCTTCCCATTCCAATCCTGAGACACTTCCGATAGCATAAGATGTGATATCTCAATGCTTCTAATATCAAAACTGAGACCCTCCCAATAGCATGATATGTGATATCTAAGTCCTTCCCATTCCAATCCTAAGACCCTTCCTATAGCAGGAGATGTGATATCTCAATGCTTCTACCAAACCTGAGACCCTTCCTTTAGCATGAGATGTGATATCCAACTCCTTCCCATTCCAGTCCTGAGACCCTTCCTATAGCATGAGATATGATATCTCAATACTTCTAATACCAAACCTGAGATCCTTCTGATAACATGAGATGTGATATCCAAATCCTTCCCCTTCCAAACCTGAGACCCTCCCTTTAGCATGAGATGTGATATCCAACTCCTTCCCATTCCAATCCTGAGACCCTTCTGATAGCATGAGATGTGATTTCTCAATGCTTCTAATACCAAACCTGAGATCCTTCCTATAACATGAGATGTGATATCCAACTCCTTCCCTTTCCAAACCTAAGAGCCTATCTATAGCATGAGATGTGATATCCAATTCCTTCCCATTCCAATCCTGAGACCCTTCCTATAGCATGAGATGTGATATCTCAATGCTTATACCAAACCTGAGACCCTTCCTATAGCATGAGATGTGATATCCAACTACTTCCCATTCCAATCCTGAGACCCTTCCTATAGCATGAGATGTGATATCCAACTCCTTCCCTTTCCAAACCTGAGAGCCTATCTATAGCATGAGATGTGATATCCAATTCCTTCCCATTCCAATCCTGAGACCCTTCCTATAGCATGAGATGTGATATCTCAATGCTTCTAATACCAAACCTGAGACCCTTCCTATAGCATGAGATGTGATATCCAACTCCTTCCATTCCAATCCTGAGACCCATCCTATAGCATGAGATGTGATATCTCAATGCTTATACCAAACCTGAGACCCTTCCTATAGCATGAGATGTGATATCCAACTACTTCCCATTCCAATCCTGAGACCCTTCTTATAGCATGAGATGTGATATCCAACTCCTTCCATTCCAATCCTGAGACCCATCCTATAGCATGAGATGTGATATCTCAATGCTTATACCAAACCTGAGACCCTTCCTATAGCATGAGATGTGATATCCAACTACTTCCCATTCCAATCCTGAGAAATTTCCTATAGCATGACATGTGATATCCAACTCCTTCCCTTTCCAAACCTGAGAGCATATCTATAGCCTGAGATGGGATATCCAACTCCTTCCCATTCCAATCCTGAAACACTTCCGATAGCAGAGATGTGATATCTCAATGCTTATACCAAACCTGAGACCCTTCCTATAACATGAGATGTGATATCCAACTCCTTCCCGTTCCAAACCTGAGACCCTTCCTTTAGCATGAGATGTGATATCCAGCTCCTTCCCATTCCTGAGACACTTCCGATAGCATAAGATGTGATATCTCAATGCTTCTAATATCAAAACTGAGACCCTCCCAATAGCATGATATGTGATATCTAAGTCCTTCCCATTCCAATCCTAAGACCCTTCCTTTAGCAGGAGATGTGATATCTCAATGCTTCTACCAAACCTGAGACCCTTCCTTTAGCATGAGATGTGATATCCAACTCCTTCCCATTCCAGTCCTGAGACCCTTCCTATAGCATGAGATATGATATCTCAATACTTCTAATACCAAACCTGAGATCCTTCTGATAACATGAGATGTGATATCCAAATCCTTCCCCTTCCAAACCTGAGACCCTCCCTTTAGCATGAGATGTGATATCCAACTCCTTCCCATTCCAATCCTGAGACCCTTCTGATAGCATGAGATGTGATATCTCAATCCTTCTAATACCAAACCTGAGATCCTTCCTATAACATGAGATGTGATATCCAACTCCTTCCTTTTCCAATCCTGAGACCCTTCCTATAGCATGAGAAGTGATATCTCCATGCGTATACCAAACCTGAGACCCTTCCTATAGCATGAGATGTGATATCCAAATCCTTCCCATTCCAATCCTGAGACCCTTCCTATAGCATGAGATGTGATATCTCAATGCTTATACCAAACCAGAGACCCGTCCTATAACATGAGATGGGATATCCAACTCCTTCCCATTCCAATCCTGAGCCACTTCCGATAGCATGAGATGTGATATCTCAATGCTTATACCAAACCTGAGACCCTTCCTATAACATGAGATGTGATATCCAACTCATTCCCATTCCAAACCTGAGACACTTCCTATAGCATATGTGATATCCAACTCCTTCCCATTCCAAACATGAGACCCTTCCGATAGCATGAGATGTGATATCCAACTCCTTCCAATTCCAATACTGAGACCCTTCCAATAGCATATGTGATATTTCAATGCTTCTAATATCAAAACTGAGACCCTCCCTATAGCATGAGATGTGATATCAAACTCCTTCCCATTCCAATTGAGACCCTTCCTATAACATGAGATGTTATATCTCTATGCTTCTAATCAATGCTTCTAATCAAACCTGAGCCCCTTCCCGTAGCATATGTGATATCCAACTCCTTCCCATTCCAAACTTGTTACCCTTCCTGCAGCATGAAACGTGATTTCTCACCCCTTCTAATACCAAACCCGAGACCATTCCCACAGCCTGAGATTTGAAATCTCATTTCTTCCAATACCAAACCCGAGACCCTTCCGATAGGATGAGATTTACTATCTCACTCCTTAAAATACCAAACTCGAGTCCCTTCCTAAAGAATGTGATTTGATATCTCAGTGCTTCTAATACCAAACCTGAGACCCTCCCTATAACGAGATGTCATATCCAACTCCTTCCCATTCCAATCCTGAGACTCTTCCTATAGCATGACGTGATATCGAACTTCCCATTCCAAACCTGAGACTCAGACCTCCCCGTCTAACCTTCTCACCACTCCTAGCTCCCGGATTGATCATGCACTCCTGCTGTCTCTTCTCTCCCTTCTTCTGCTTCCTTTCCTCTCTCCGTCCTCATCTGCCCTAGGTCAGGCTCCTTCTACACCTCAGCAGGGATTACTGATTTGTACCCCTCCCCACTCTCAACTCTCACTCAGTTTCAAACACTCATCTGACATCTGCCATTTCCTGGAAGAACCCGACCTTGATGTCCTTGGTCTAAACGAGACATGGTTGACGGCCAGCGCTGTCTCGAGCTTTGACACTTTCCTCCCTGATGACAAGTTCCTCTCCATGCCCAGGTCCAACCGTTCTTGAGGGGAGTATCCTTGATTCCTGTAGTAAATAGCTTTCCTTTGCAGGCCGACTCCTCTCACGAATGCCTTGTCTGCATGCATTCTCTCTTTCCTGGCCATTCACTCACCGTGGCTATTAGCCTAACCCCTTCCTCTCTCAGTGGATGGACTTCTCCATCCTAGCCTCCTACCACTCAACTCCGCCTACTTGGAGAATTCAACATGAACCTGTATGCTTCCTGACCTGGACTTTTACGAGATTTGCAACTCTACATGTCGCTGGCCCTACACACTGCAGGGAATACTCAGGATTTTCTGATCTCAGACCTCCCCCTCTGTAACCCTCTCAACAATCCTCTCCCGTGGTGATCAAGTTCTCATCTCCAAAGAAGGCTAACTACCAGCTGTTCCTCCTCAGTGGAGTTCTCCCTTTCTGTCCCTGCTCCCTGCACCGTTTCGCGTTGCAAACACTCGCTTCCCAGCTCTCTGGTTTAGACGCGTGTTCCCTGCCTTCTCTCCTCTTCCCGCTGCCTTCAAATCAACAAATGAGCTTCAAAAGATACACGGTGCTCAGAATGCTTTATAACACCCATTATTCAAGATATAGCTGTAACCCGCTAGACGTATTGAAAAGTGCTAAAAACTAGCAAAAATAGCTAGAAAATGTTCTTTCCTCGCGTTTTGGTAAATGCGAATTCTTGTGGATTCCCATTTTGTACTCTGTTCGTGCATTTGTTCAGTCGAATCCTGATGTTTTTAACCACTCGTCACCCATACAAGGGGGGGGGATCAAAATCTACTGTTCACAGGCTGAATGTATACTGCTGAAATCTTCAATGCATTATCGGGTAAACCGACTGTTCTGGAAAGTGTATTTGCCATCTGTTATTCCAGTCACCATGTTTTCATCGTCCCTTCTTGTTTCAAGGCTGCACTCCCGTGGTGATCACGTTCTCTTCCCCAAAGAAGGCTAACTAACAGCTGTTCCTCCTCAGAGGCGTTCTTCCTTTCTGTCCCTGCTCTCTGCACAGTTTCGCGTTGCAAACACTCGCTTCCCAGCTCTCTGGTTTAGAAGCGTGTTCCCTACCTTCTCTCTTCCCGCTGCCTCCAAATCAACAAATGAGCTCCAAAAGATACACAGTGCTCAGAATGCTTTATAACACCCATTATTCATCTTATAGCCGTAACCCGCTAGACGTATTGAAAAGTGCTAAAAACTAGCAAAAATAGCTAGAAAATGTACTTCCCTCGCGTTTTTGTAAATGCGAATTCTGGTGGGTTCCCATGTTGCATGTACTGTGTCCGTGCGTTAGTTGTCGAATACTGAAGTTTTTAACCACTGTTCTCCCATACTAGGGGGGTCAACATCTACTGCTGTTCACAGGCTGAATGTATACGGCTGTAATCTTCAATGCATTATCATATTTCCTGACTGTTTTGGAACGTGTATTTGCCATCTGTTAATGCAGTCGCCCTATGTTCATCGTCCCTTCTAGTTTACAGGCTGCACTCCCTTGGTGATCACATTGCCCTCTCCAGAGCAGGCTAACTACCAGTGGTTAAAAAGAACAGGATTCGACTGAACTGCACGAACAGAGTACAAAATGGGAATCCACCAGAATTCGCATTTACCAAAACGCGAGGAAAGTACATTTTCTAGCTGTTTTTGCTAGTTTTTAGCACGTTTCAATACGTCTAGCGGGTTACGGCTATATCACATATTACGGCTATGTTGAATAATGGGTGTTATAAAGCAATCTGAACACTATCTTGTGGAGCTCATTGGAAGGCTGTAGGAAGAGGAGAGAAGGCAGGGAACACGCATCTAAACCAGAGAGGTGGGAAGCGAGTACATGCAACGCGAAACGGTGCAGGGCGAAGGGACAGAAAGAAGGAACTCCTCTGAGGAGGAGCAGCTGGTAGTTAGCCTGCTCTGGAGAGGAGAATGTGATCACCAAGGGAGTGCAGCCTGTAAACTAAAAGGGACGATGACCACAAGGCGACTGCATTAACAGATGGCACAGACACGTTCCAAAACAGTCAGGAAAGTTGATAATGCATTGAAGATTACAGCCGTATACATTCAGCCTGTGAACAGCAGTAGATTTTGACCCCCCCTAGTAAGGGAGAACAGTGGTTAAAAACTTCAGGATTCGACAACAAACGCACGGACACAGTACATACAACATGGGAACCCACCAGAATTCGCATTTACAAAAACGCGAGGGAAGTACATTTTCTAGCTATTTTTGCTAGTTTTTAGCACGTTTCAATACGTCTAGCGGGTTACAGCTATATGTTGAATAATGGGGTTATGAAGCATTCTGAACACTATCTTGTGGAGCTCATTGGAAGGCTGTTGGAAGAGGAGAGAAGGCAGGGAACACGCATCTAAACCAGAGAGGTGGGAAGCGAGTACATGCAACGCGAAACGGTGCAGGGAGCAAGGACAGAAAGAAGGAACGCCTCTGAGGAGGAGGAGCAGCTGGTAGTTAGCCGGCTCTGGAGAGGAGAATGTGATCACCAAGGAAGTGCAGCCTGTAAACTAAAAGGGACGATGACCACAAGGCGACTGCATTAACAGATGGCAAATACATGTTCCAAAACAGTCAGGAAAGCTGATAATGCCTTGAAGATTTCAGCCGTATACATTCAGCCTGTGAACAGCAGTAGATGTTGAACTCCCCTTGTATGGGAGAACAGTGGTTAAAAACTTCAGGATTCGACAACAAACGCACGGACACAGTACATACACTGTGTATCTTTTGAAGCTCATTTGTTGATTTGAAGGCAGCAGGAAGAGGAGAGGAGGCAGGGAACACGCGTCTAAACCAGAGAGCTGGGAAGCGAGTACTTGCAACGCGAAACGGTGCAGGGAGCAGGGACAGAAAGGGAGAACTCCACTGAGGAGGAACAGCTGGCAGTTAGCCTTCTTTGGAGATGAGAACTTGATCACCACGGGAGAGGATTGTTGAGAGGGTTACAGAGGGTGAGGTCTGAGATCTGAAAATCCTGAGTTTTCCCTGCAGTGTGTAGGGCCAGCGACATGAAGAGTTGCAGATCTCGTAAAAGTCCAGGTCAGGAAGCATACAGGTTCATGTTGAATTCTCCAAGTAGGCGGAGTTGAGTGGTAGGAGGCTAGGATGGAGAAGTCCATCCACTGAGAGAGGAAGGGGGTAGGCAAATAGCCACGGTAAGAGATTCGCCAGGAAAGAGAGAATGCATGCATACAAGGTATACGTGAGAGGAGTCGGCCTGCAAAGGAAAGCAATTTACTACAGGAATCAAGGATACTCACCCTCAAGAACGGTTGGATTTGGGCATGGAGAGGAACTCGTCATCAGGGAGGAAAGTGTCAAAGCTCGAGACAGCGCTGGGTCAACCATGTCTCGGTGAGACCAAGAACATCAAGGTCGGGTTCTTCCAGGAAATGGCAGATGTCAGATGAGTGTTTGAAAATGAGAGAGTTGAGAGTGGGGAGGGGTACAAATCAGTAATCACTGCGGAGGTGTAGAAGGAGCCTGACCTAGGGCAGATGAGGAAGGAGAGAGGAAAGGAAGCAGAAGAAGGGAGAGAAGAGACAGCAGGAGTGCATGATCAATCCGGTCTGAGTCTCAGGATTGGAATGGGAAGTTCGATATCACATGTCATGCTATAGGAAGAGTCTCAGGATTGGAATGGGAAGGAGTTGGATATGACATCTCTTGTTATAGGGAGGGTCTCAGGTTTGGTATTAGAATCACATCTTTTGGGAAGGGTCTCGGGTTTGGTATTGGAAGAAATGAGATTTCAAATCTCAGGCTGTGGGAAAGGTCTCGGGTTTGGTATTGGAAGGGGTGAGAAATCACATTTCATGTTACAGGAAGGGTGACAAGTTTGGAATGGGAAGGAGTTGGATATCACATGAAGGGGCTCAGGTTTGGTATTAGTAGCATAGAGATATCACATCTCGTTATAGAAAGGGTCTCGATTGGAATGGGAAGGAGTTGGATATCACATCTCATGCTATAGGGAGGGTCTCAGGATGATAGAAGCATTGAAATATCACATCTCATGCTATCGGAAGGGTCTCAGGATTGGAATGGGAAGGAGTTGGATATCACATATGCTAAAGGAAAGGTTTAAGGTTTGGAAGGGGAAGGATTTGGATCTCACATCTCATTTTTCAGTACGGGTCTCAGGTTTGGTATTAGAAGCGTGGAGATATCACATCTCATGGTATAATAAGGGTCTCAGGATTGGAATGGGAAGGAGTTGGATATCACATCTCAAGCTATCTCAGGATTGGAATGGGAAGGAGTTTGATATCACATCGCGAGCTATAGGAAGGGTCTCAGGTTTGGGAAGGGAAGGATTGGGATTTCACATCTCGTTATAGGATGGTTCTCATGTTTGTTTTTAGAAGCATTGAGATATCAAATCTCATGCTATTGGAAGGGTCTCAGGTTTGGAATGGGAAGGAGTTGGATATCACATCACATGATATAGGAAGGATCTCAGGTTTGGTATTAGAAGCATTGAGATATCACATCTCATGCTATAGGAAGGGTCTCAGGATAGGAATGTGAACGATTTGGATATCACATCATACTAAAGGTAGGGTCTCAGGTTTGGTATAAGCATTGAGATATCACATCTCTGCTATCGGAAAGGTCTCAGGATTGGATTGGGAAGGAGTTGGATATCCCTTCTCATGCTATAGGAAGGGTCTCAGGTTGGAATGGGAAGGAGTTGGATATCACATCTCATGCTATAGGAAGGGTCTCAAGATTAAAATGGGAAGGATTTGGATATCACATCTCTTGCTATAGGAAGGGTCTCAGGTTTTTTATTAGAAACATTGAGATATCACATCTCATGCTATAGGAAGGGTTTCAGGATTGGAATGGGAAGGATTTGGATATCACATCTCATGCTAAAGGAAGGGTCTCAGGTTTGGAAGGGGAAGGATTTGGATATCATATCTCATGTTATAGGGCGGGTCCCAGGTTTGGTATTAGAAGCATTGAGATATCACATCTCATGGCATAGGAAGGGTCTCAGGATTGGAATGGGAAGGAGTTGGATATCACATCTCATCCAATAGAAAGGGTCTCAGGTTTGGAATGGGAAGGAATTGGATATCACATCATGTTATAGGAAGGATCTCAGGATTGGAATGGGAAGGATTTGGATATCCCTTCTCATGCTGTAGGAAGTGTCTCAAGTTGGAATGGGAAGGAGTTGGATATCATATCTCGTTATAGGAAGGGTCTCAGGATTGGAATGGGAAGGATTTGGATATCACATCTCTTGCTATAGGAAGGGTCTCAGGTTTTTTATTAGAAACATTGAGCTATCACATCTCATGCTATAGGAAGGGTTTCAGGATTGGAATGGGAAGGATTTGGATATCACATCTCATGCTAAAGGAAGGGTCTCAGGTTTGGAAGGGGAAGGATTTGGATATCATATCTCATGTTATAGGACGGGTCACAGGTTTGGTATTAGAAGCATTGAGATATCACATCTCATGCTATAGGGGGAGTCTCAGGATTGGAATGGGAAGGAGTTGGATATCACGTCTCATGTCATAGGAAGGGTCTCAGGATTGGAATGGCAAGGAGTTGGATATCACATCTCATGCTAAAGGAAGGGTCTCAGGTTTGATAGAAGCATTGAGATATCACATCTCATGCTATAGGAAGGAACTCAGGATTGCAATGGGAAGGAGTTGGAAATCACATCTCATGCCATAGGATGGGTCATCAGGTTTGGTATAAGCATTGAGATATCACATCTCTGCTATCGGAAGGGTCTCAGGATAGGAATGGGAAGGACTTAGATATCACATCTCATACTATAGGGAGGGTCTCAGTTTTGATATTAGAAGCATTGAGCTATCACATCTCATGCTAGCGGAAGGGTCTCAGGATTGGAATGGGATGGAGTTGGATATCACATCGCAAGCTATCTCGGGATTGGAATGGGAAGGAGTTTGATATCACATCTCAAGCTATATGAAGGGTCTCAGGTTTGGAAGGGGAAGGATTTGGATCTCACATCTCATGTTATAGGATGGTTCTCATGTTTGGTTTTAGTAGCATTGAGATATCACATCTCATGCTATCGGAAGGGTCTCAGGTTTGGAAAGGGAAGGATTTGGAGTTCACATGTTATAGGATGGTTCTCAGGTTTGGTTTTAGAAGCATTAAGATATAACATCTCATGCTATCGGAAGGGTCTCAGGTTTGGAATGGGAAGGAGTTGATATCAGATCTCATGCTAAAGGAAAGGTCTCAGGTTTGGAAGGGGAAGGATTTGGATCTCACATCTCATGTTTTAGGACGGGTCTCAGGTTTGGTATTAGAAGCATTGAAATATCACATCTCATGGTATAGGAAGGGTCTCAGGTTTGGAAAGGGAATGATTTGGATTTCACATCTCATGTTATAGGATGGTTCTCATGTTTGGTTTTAGAAGCATTGAGATATCACATCTCATGCTATCGGAAGGGTCTCAGGTTTGGAATGGGAAGGAGTTTGATATCACATCTCATGTTATAGGAAGGATCTCAGGTTTGGTATTAGAAGCATTGAGATATCACATCTCATGCTATAGGAAGGGTTTTAGGATTGGAATCGGAAGGGGTTGTATATGACATCTCATGTTATAGGAAGGATCTCAGGTTTGGTATTAGAAGCATTGAGATATCACATCTCATGCTATGGGAAGGGTCTCAGGATTGGAATCGGAAGGAGTTGTATTGGAATCTCATGCCATAGGAAGGGTCTCAGGTTTGGTATAAGCATTGAGATATCACATCTCTGCTATCGGAAGGGTCTCAGGATTGGAATGGGAAGGAGTAGGATATCCCATCTCGTTATAGGAAGGGTCTCAGGTTTGGTATTAGAAGCATTGCGATATCACATCTCATGCTATAGGAAGGGTCTAAGGTTTGGAAAGGGGAAGGATTTGGGTACCACATCTCATGTTATAGGATCGGTCTCAGGTTTGGTATTAGAAGCATTGAGATATCAAGTCTCATGGTATAGGACGGGTCTCAGAATTGGAATGGGAAGGAGTTGGATATCACATCTCAAGCTATAGGAAGGGCCTCAGGATTGGAATGGGAAGGAGTTTGATATCACATCTCATGCCATGGTATGGGTCTCAGGTTTTGTAGAAGCATTGGGATATCACATCACATGCTATCGGAAGGGTATCGGGATTGGATTTGGAAGGAGTTGGATATCCCATCTCATGCTATAGGCAGGGTCTAAGGTTGGAATGGGAAGGAGTTGGATATCACATCTCATGTTATAGGAAGGGTCTCAGGATTGGAATGGGAAGGACTTGGATATCACATCTCATTCTATAGGAAGGCTCTCAGGGTTGGAAGGGGAAGGAGTTGGATATCACATTTCATGTTAGAGGTAGGATCTCAGGTTTGGTATTAGAGGCATTGAGATATCACATCTCATGCCATCAGAAGGGTCTCAGGATTGGAATGGGAAGGAGTTGGATATCACATCTCATGCTAAAGGGAGGGACTAAGGTTTGGAAGGGGAAGGATTTGGACATCACATCTCATGTTATAGGAATTATCTCAGGTTTGGTATTAGAAGCATTGAGATATCAGATCTCATGCTATCGGAAGGGTCTCAGGTTTGGTATAAGCATTGAGATATCACATCTCTGCTATCGGAAGGGTCTCAGGATTGGAAAGGGAAGGACTTGGATATCACAATTCATGTTATAGGAAGGGCCTCAGGTTTGGTATTAGAAGCATTGAGATATCACATCTCATGCTATAGGAAGGGTCTCAGGATTGGAATGGGAAGGACTTGGATATCACATCTCATGTTATAGGAAGGGTCTCAGGTTTGGTATTAGAAGCATTGAGATATCACATCTCATGCTATAGGAAGGGTCTCAGGAATGGAATGGGAAGGACTTGGATATCACATCTCATGATACAGGAAGGGTCTAAGGTTTGGAAGGGGAAGGATTTGGATATCACATCTCATGTTATTGGACCGGTCTCAGGTTTGGTATTAGAAGCATTGAGATATCAAGTCTCATGGTATAGGACGGGAGTTTGATATCACATCTCATGCCATAGGAAGGGTCTCAGGTTTTGTAGAAGCATTGGGATATCACATCTCATGCTATCGGAAGGGTATCAGGATTGGATTTGGAAGGAGTTGGATATCCCATCTCATGCTATAGGAAGGGTCTCAGGATTGGAATGGGAAGGACTTGGATATCACATCTCATGCTGTAGGAAGGCTCTCAGGTTTGGAAAGGGAAGGAGTTGGATATCACATTTCATGTTAGAGGTAGGATCTCAGGTTTGGTATTAGAGGCATTGAGATATCACATCTCAAGCTATCTCAGGATTGGAATGGGAAGGAGTTTGATATCACATCTCGAGCTATAGGAAGGGTCTCAGGTTTGGGAAGGGAAGGATTGGGATTTCACATCTCGTTATAGGATGGTTCTCATGTTTGTTTTTAGAAGCATTGAGATATCAAATCTCATGCTATTGGAAGGGTCTCAGGTTTGGAATGGGAAGGAGTTGGATATCACATCTCATGTTATAGGAAGGATCTCAGGTTTGGTATTAGAAGCATTGAGATATCACATCTCATGCTATAGGAAGGGTCTCAGGATAGGAATGTGAAGGATTTGGATATCACATCATACTAAAGGTAGGGTCTCAGGTTTGGTATAAGCATTGAGATATCACATCTCTGCTATCGGAAGGGTCTCAGGATTGGATTGGGAAGGAGTTGGATATCCCTTCTCATGCTATAGGGAGGGTCTCAGGTTGGAATGGGAAGGAGTTGGATATCACATCTCATGCTATAGGAAGGGTCTCAAGATTAAAATGGGAAGGATTTGGATATCACATCTCTTGCTATAGGAAGGGTCTCAGGTTTTTTATTAGAAACATTGAGATATCACATCTCATGCTATAGGAAGGGTTTCAGGATTGGAATGGGAAGGATTTGGATATCACATCTCATGCTAAAGGAAGGGTCTCAGGTTTGGAAGGGGAAGGATTTGGATATCATATCTCATGTTATAGGACGGGTCACAGGTTTGGTATTAGAAGCATTGAGATATCACATCTCATGCTATAGGAGGAGTCTCAGGATTGGAATGGGAAGGAGTTGGATATCACGTCTCATGTTATAGGAAGGGCCTCAGGATTGGAATGGCAAGGAGTTGGATATCACATCTCATGCTAAAGGAAGGGTCTCAGGTTTGATAGAAGCATTGAGATATCACATCTCATGCTATAGGAAGGAACTCAGGATTGCAATGGGAAGGAGTTGGATATCACATCTCATGCCATAGGATGGGTCATCAGGTTTGGTATAAGCATTGAGATATCACATCTCTGCTATCGGAAGGGGCTCAGGATAGGAATGGGAAGGACTTAGATATCACATCTCATACTATAGGGAGGGTCTCAGTTTTGATATTAGAAGCATTGAGCTATCACATCTCATGCTATCGGAAGGGTCTCAGGATTGGAATGGGATGGAGTTGGATATCACATCGCAAGCTATCTCGGGATTGGAATGGGAAGGAGTTTGATATCACATCTCAAGCTATAGGAAGGGTCTCAGGTTTGGAAGGGGAAGGATTTGGATCTCACATCTCATGTTATAGGATGGTTCTCATGTTTGGTTTTAGTAGCATTGAGATATCACATCTCATGCTATCGGAAGGGTCTCAGGTTTGGAATGGGAAGGAGTTGATATCAGATCTCATGCTAAAGGAAAGGTCTCAGGTTTGGAAGGGGAAGGATTTGGATCTCACATCTCATGTTTTAGGACGGGTCTCAGGTTTGGTATTAGAAGCATTGAAATATCACATCTCATGGTATAGGAAGGGTCTCAGGTTTGGAAAGGGAATGATTTGGATTTCACATCTCATGTTATAGGATGGTTCTCATGTTTGGTTTTAGAAGCATTGAAATATCACATCTCATGGTATAGGAAGGGTCTCAGGTTTGGAAAGGGAATGATTTGGATTTCACATCTCATGTTATAGGAAGGATCTCAGGTTTGGTATTAGAAGCATTGAGATATCACATCTCATGCTATAGGAAGGGTTTTAGGATTGGAATCGGAAGGGGTTGTATATGACATCTCATGTTATAGGAAGGATCTCAGGTTTGGTATTAGAAGCATTGAGATATCACATCTCATGCTATAGGAAGGGTCTAAGGTTTGGAAAGGGGAAGGATTTGGGTACCACATCTCATGTTATAGGATCGGTCTCAGGTTTGGTATTAGAAGCATTGAGATATCAAGTCTCATGGTATAGGACGGGTCTCAGAATTGGAATGGGAAGGAGTTGGATATCACATCTCAAGCTATAGGAAGGGTCTCAGGATTGGAATGGGAAGGAGTTTGATATCACATCTCATGCCATGGTATGGGTCTCAGGTTTTGTAGAAGCATTGGGATATCACATCACATGCTATCGGAAGGGTATCGGGATTGGATTTGGAAGGAGTTGGATATCCCATCTCATGCTATAGGCAGGGTCTAAGTTTGGAATGGGAAGGAGTTGGATATCACATCTCATGTTATAGGAAGGGTCTCAGGATTGGAATGGGAAGGACTTGGATATCACATCTCATTCTATAGGAAGGCTCTCAGGGTTGGAAGGGGAAGGAGTTGGATATCACATTTCATGTTAGAGGTAGGATCTCAGGTTTGGTATTAGAGGCATTGAGATATCACATCTCATGCCATCGGAAGGGTGTCTGGATTGGAATGGGAAGGAGTTGGATATCACATCTCATGATAAAGGAAGGGTCTAAGGTTTGGAAGGGGAAGGATTTGGATATCACATCTCATGTTATAGGACGGGTCTCAGGTTTGGTATTAGAAGCATTGAGATATCAAGTCTCATGGTATAGGAAGGGTCTCAGAATTGGAATGGGAAGGAGTTGGATATCACATCTCAAGCTATAGGAAGGGTCTCAGGATTGGAATGGGAAGGAGTTTGATATCACATCTCATGCCATAGTATGGGTCTCAGGTTTGGTAGAAGCATTGGGATATCACATCTCATGCTATCGGAAGGGTATCAGGATTGGATTTGGAAGGAGTTGGATATCCCATCTCATGCTATAGGAAGGGTCTCAGGTTGGAATGGGAAGGAGTTGGATATCACATCTCATGTTATAGGAAGGGTCTCGGGATTGGAATGGGAAGGACTTGGATATCATATCTCATGCTATGGGAAGGCTCTCAGGTTTTGAAGGGGAAGGAGTTGGATATCACATCTCATGTTATAGGACGGGTCTCAGGTTTGGTATTAGAAGCATTGAGATATCAAGTCTCATGGTATAGGAAGGGTCTCAGAATTGGAATGGGAAGGAGTTGGATATCACATCTCATGTTATAGGAAAGATATCAGGTTTGGTATTAGAAGCATTGAGACATCACATCTCATGTTATAGGAAGGGTCTCATGTTTGGAATGGGAAGGAGTTGGATATCACATATGCTATAGGAAGGGTCTCAGGTTTGGAACGGGAAAGAATTGGATATCACATCTCATGCTATAGGAAGGGTCTCAGGTTTGGTATAAGCATTGAGATATCACATCTCTGCTATCGGAAGTGTCTCAGGATTGGAATGGGAAGGAGTTGGATATCCCATCTCATGTTATAGGACGGGTCTCAGGTTTGTTATTAGAATCATTGAGATATCATATTGCATGCTGTAGGAAGGGTCTAAGGATTGGAATGGGAAGGACTTGGATATCACATCTCATGCTATAGGTAGGCTCTCAGGTTTGGAAAGGGAAGGAGTCGGATATCACATTTCATGTTAGAGGAAGGATCTCAGGTTTGGTATTAGAGGCATTGAGATATAACATCTCATGCTATAGGAAGTGTCTCAGGATTGGAATGGGAAGGAGTTGGATATCACATCTCATGCTATAGGAAGGGATTCAGGTTTGGTATAAGCATTGAGATATCACATCTCATGCTATAGGAAGGGTCTCAGGATTGGAATGGGAAGGAGTTGGATATCACATCTCATGCTATAGGAAGGGTCTCAGGTTTGGTATAAGCATTGAGATATCACATCTCATGCTATAGGAAGGGTCTCAGGATTGGAATGGGAAGGAGTTGTATATGACATCTCATGCCATAGGAAGGGTCTCGGGTTTGGTATAAGCATTGAGATATCACATCTCTGCTATCGGAAGGGTCTCAGGATTGGAATGGGAAGGAGTTTGATATCACATCTCATGCCATGTATGGGTCTCAGGTTTTGTAGAAGCATTGGGATATCACATCTCATGCTATCGGAAGGGTATCAGGATTGGATTTGGAAGGAGTTGGATATCCCATCTCATGCTATAGGAAGGGTCTCAGGTTGGAATGGGAAGGAGTTGGATATCACATCTGATGTTATAGGAAGGGTCTCAGGATTGGAATGGGAAGGACTTGGATATCACATCTCATGCTATAGGAAGGCTCCCAGGTTTGGAAGGGGAAGGAGTTGGATATCACATTTCATGCTATCGGAAGTATCTCAGGTTTGGTATTAGAGGCATTGAGATATCACATCTCATGCTATCATAAGGGTCTCAGGATTGGAATGGGAAGGAGCTGGATATCACATCTCATGCTATAGGAAGGGTCTCAGGTTTGGAACGGGAAGGAGTTGGATATCACATCTCATGCTATAGGAAGTGTCTCAGGATTGGAATGGGAAGGAGTTTGATATCACATCTCATGCCATGAATGGGTCTCAGGTTTTGTAGAAGCATTGGGATATCACATCTCATGCTATCGGAAGGGTATCAGGATTGGATTTGGAAGGAGTTGGATATCCCATCTCATGCTATAGGAAGGGTCTCAGGTTGGAATGGGAAGGAGTTGGATATCACATCTGATGTTATAGGAAGGGTCTCAGGATTGGAATGGGAAGGACTTGGATATCACATCTCATGCTATAGGAAGGCTCTCAGGTTTTGAAGGGGAAGGAGTTGGATATCACATCTCATGTTATAGGACGGGTCTCAGGTTTGGTATTAGAAGCATTGAGATATCAAGTCTCATGGTATAGGAAGGGTCTCAGAATTGGAATGGGAAGGAGTTGGATATATCTCAAGCTATAGGAAGGGTCTCAGGATTGGAATGGGAAGGAGTTTGATATCACATCTCATGCCATAGTATGGGTCTCAGGTTTGGTAGAAGCATTGGGATATCACATCTCATGCTATCGGAAGGGTATCAGGATTGGATTTGGAAGGAGTTGGATATCCCATCTCATGCTATAGGAAGGGTCTCAGGTTGGAATGGGAAGGAGTTGGATATCACATCTCATGTTATAGGAAGGGTCTCAGGATTGGAATGGGAAGGAGTTGGATATCCCCTCTCATGTTATAGGACGGGTCTCTGGTTTGGTATAAGCATTGAGATATCACATCTCATGCTATAGGAAGGGTCTCAGGATTGGAATGGGAAGGATTTGGATATCACATCTCATGCTATAGGAAGGGTCTCAGGTTTGGTATACGCATGGAGATATCACTTCTCATGCTATAGGAAGGGTCTCAGGATTGGAATGGGAAGGAGTTGGATATCACATCTCATGCTATAGGAAGGGTCTCGGGTTTGGTATAAGCATGGAGATATCACTTCTCATGCTATAGGAAGGGTCTCAGGATTGGAATGGGAAGGAGTTGGATATCACATCTCATGTTATAGGAAGGATCTCAGGTTTGGTATTAGAAGCATTGAGACATCACATCTCATGCTATGGGAAGGGTCTCAGGATTAGAATGGGAAGGACTTGGATATCCCATCTCATGTTATAGGAAGGGTCTCAGGTTTGGTATTAGAAGCATTGAGATATCACATCTCATGCTATAGGAAGGGTCTCAGGATTGGAATGGGAAGGAGTTGGATATCACATCTCATCCAATAGAAAGGGTCTCAGGTTTGGAATGGGAAGGAATTGGATATCACATCATGTTATAGGAAGGATCTCAGGATTGGAATGGGAAGGATTTGGATATCCCTTCTCATGCTGTAGGAAGTGTCTCAAGTTGGAATGGGAAGGAGTTGGATATCATATCTCGTTATAGGAAGGGTCTCAGGATTGGAATGGGAAGGATTTGGATATCACATCTCTTGCTATAGGAAGGGTCTCAGGTTTTTTATTAGAAACATTGAGCTATCACATCTCATGCTATAGGAAGGGTTTCAGGATTGGAATGGGAAGGATTTGGATATCACATCTCATGCTAAAGGAAGGGTCTCAGGTTTGGAAGGGGAAGGATTTGGATATCATATCTCATGTTATAGGACGGGTCACAGGTTTGGTATTAGAAGCATTGAGATATCACATCTCATGCTATAGGGGGAGTCTCAGGATTGGAATGGGAAGGAGTTGGATATCACGTCTCATGTCATAGGAAGGGTCTCAGGATTGGAATGGCAAGGAGTTGGATATCACATCTCATGCTAAAGGAAGGGTCTCAGGTTTGATAGAAGCATTGAGATATCACATCTCATGCTATAGGAAGGAACTCAGGATTGCAATGGGAAGGAGTTGGAAATCACATCTCATGCCATAGGATGGGTCATCAGGTTTGGTATAAGCATTGAGATATCACATCTCTGCTATCGGAAGGGTCTCAGGATAGGAATGGGAAGGACTTAGATATCACATCTCATACTATAGGGAGGGTCTCAGTTTTGATATTAGAAGCATTGAGCTATCACATCTCATGCTAGCGGAAGGGTCTCAGGATTGGAATGGGATGGAGTTGGATATCACATCGCAAGCTATCTCGGGATTGGAATGGGAAGGAGTTTGATATCACATCTCAAGCTATATGAAGGGTCTCAGGTTTGGAAGGGGAAGGATTTGGATCTCACATCTCATGTTATAGGATGGTTCTCATGTTTGGTTTTAGTAGCATTGAGATATCACATCTCATGCTATCGGAAGGGTCTCAGGTTTGGAAAGGGAAGGATTTGGAGTTCACATGTTATAGGATGGTTCTCAGGTTTGGTTTTAGAAGCATTAAGATATAACATCTCATGCTATAGGAAGGGTCTCAGGTTTGGAATGGGAAGGAGTTGATATCAGATCTCATGCTAAAGGAAAGGTCTCAGGTTTGGAAGGGGAAGGATTTGGATCTCACATCTCATGTTTTAGGACGGGTCTCAGGTTTGGTATTAGAAGCATTGAAATATCACATCTCATGGTATAGGAAGGGTCTCAGGTTTGGAAAGGGAATGATTTGGATTTCACATCTCATGTTATAGGATGGTTCTCATGTTTGGTTTTAGAAGCATTGAGATATCACATCTCATGCTATCGGAAGGGTCTCAGGTTTGGAATGGGAAGGAGTTTGATATCACATCTCATGTTATAGGAAGGATCTCAGGTTTGGTATTAGAAGCATTGAGATATCACATCTCATGCTATAGGAAGGGTTTTAGGATTGGAATCGGAAGGGGTTGTATATGACATCTCATGTTATAGGAAGGATCTCAGGTTTGGTATTAGAAGCATTGAGATATCACATCTCATGCTATGGGAAGGGTCTCAGGATTGGAATCGGAAGGAGTTGTATTGGAATCTCATGCCATAGGAAGGGTCTCAGGTTTGGTATAAGCATTGAGATATCACATCTCTGCTATCGGAAGGGTCTCAGGATTGGAATGGGAAGGAGTAGGATATCCCATCTCGTTATAGGAAGGGTCTCAGGTTTGGTATTAGAAGCATTGCGATATCACATCTCATGCTATAGGAAGGGTCTAAGGTTTGGAAAGGGGAAGGATTTGGGTACCACATCTCATGTTATAGGATCGGTCTCAGGTTTGGTATTAGAAGCATTGAGATATCAAGTCTCATGGTATAGGACGGGTCTCAGAATTGGAATGGGAAGGAGTTGGATATCACATCTCAAGCTATAGGAAGGGCCTCAGGATTGGAATGGGAAGGAGTTTGATATCACATCTCATGCCATGGTATGGGTCTCAGGTTTTGTAGAAGCATTGGGATATCACATCACATGCTATCGGAAGGGTATCGGGATTGGATTTGGAAGGAGTTGGATATCCCATCTCATGCTATAGGCAGGGTCTAAGGTTGGAATGGGAAGGAGTTGGATATCACATCTCATGTTATAGGAAGGGTCTCAGGATTGGAATGGGAAGGACTTGGATATCACATCTCATTCTATAGGAAGGCTCTCAGGGTTGGAAGGGGAAGGAGTTGGATATCACATTTCATGTTAGAGGTAGGATCTCAGGTTTGGTATTAGAGGCATTGAGATATCACATCTCATGCCATCAGAAGGGTCTCAGGATTGGAATGGGAAGGAGTTGGATATCACATCTCATGCTAAAGGGAGGGACTAAGGTTTGGAAGGGGAAGGATTTGGACATCACATCTCATGTTATAGGAATTATCTCAGGTTTGGTATTAGAAGCATTGAGATATCAGATCTCATGCTATCGGAAGGGTCTCAGGTTTGGTATAAGCATTGAGATATCACATCTCTGCTATCGGAAGGGTCTCAGGATTGGAAAGGGAAGGACTTGGATATCACAATTCATGTTATAGGAAGGGCCTCAGGTTTGGTATTAGAAGCATTGAGATATCACATCTCATGCTATAGGAAGGGTCTCAGGATTGGAATGGGAAGGACTTGGATATCACATCTCATGTTATAGGAAGGGTCTCAGGTTTGGTATTAGAAGCATTGAGATATCACATCTCATGCTATAGGAAGGGTCTCAGGAATGGAATGGGAAGGACTTGGATATCACATCTCATGATACAGGAAGGGTCTAAGGTTTGGAAGGGGAAGGATTTGGATATCACATCTCATGTTATTGGACCGGTCTCAGGTTTGGTATTAGAAGCATTGAGATATCAAGTCTCATGGTATAGGACGGGAGTTTGATATCACATCTCATGCCATAGGAAGGGTCTCAGGTTTTGTAGAAGCATTGGGATATCACATCTCATGCTATCGGAAGGGTATCAGGATTGGATTTGGAAGGAGTTGGATATCCCATCTCATGCTATAGGAAGGGTCTCAGGATTGGAATGGGAAGGACTTGGATATCACATCTCATGCTGTAGGAAGGCTCTCAGGTTTGGAAAGGGAAGGAGTTGGATATCACATTTCATGTTAGAGGTAGGATCTCAGGTTTGGTATTAGAGGCATTGAGATATCACATCTCAAGCTATCTCAGGATTGGAATGGGAAGGAGTTTGATATCACATCTCGAGCTATAGGAAGGGTCTCAGGTTTGGGAAGGGAAGGATTGGGATTTCACATCTCGTTATAGGATGGTTCTCATGTTTGTTTTTAGAAGCATTGAGATATCAAATCTCATGCTATTGGAAGGGTCTCAGGTTTGGAATGGGAAGGAGTTGGATATCACATCTCATGTTATAGGAAGGATCTCAGGTTTGGTATTAGAAGCATTGAGATATCACATCTCATGCTATAGGAAGGGTCTCAGGATAGGAATGTGAAGGATTTGGATATCACATCATACTAAAGGTAGGGTCTCAGGTTTGGTATAAGCATTGAGATATCACATCTCTGCTATCGGAAGGGTCTCAGGATTGGATTGGGAAGGAGTTGGATATCCCTTCTCATGCTATAGGGAGGGTCTCAGGTTGGAATGGGAAGGAGTTGGATATCACATCTCATGCTATAGGAAGGGTCTCAAGATTAAAATGGGAAGGATTTGGATATCACATCTCTTGCTATAGGAAGGGTCTCAGGTTTTTTATTAGAAACATTGAGATATCACATCTCATGCTATAGGAAGGGTTTCAGGATTGGAATGGGAAGGATTTGGATATCACATCTCATGCTAAAGGAAGGGTCTCAGGTTTGGAAGGGGAAGGATTTGGATATCATATCTCATGTTATAGGACGGGTCACAGGTTTGGTATTAGAAGCATTGAGATATCACATCTCATGCTATAGGAGGAGTCTCAGGATTGGAATGGGAAGGAGTTGGATATCACGTCTCATGTTATAGGAAGGGCCTCAGGATTGGAATGGCAAGGAGTTGGATATCACATCTCATGCTAAAGGAAGGGTCTCAGGTTTGATAGAAGCATTGAGATATCACATCTCATGCTATAGGAAGGAACTCAGGATTGCAATGGGAAGGAGTTGGATATCACATCTCATGCCATAGGATGGGTCATCAGGTTTGGTATAAGCATTGAGATATCACATCTCTGCTATCGGAAGGGGCTCAGGATAGGAATGGGAAGGACTTAGATATCACATCTCATACTATAGGGAGGGTCTCAGTTTTGATATTAGAAGCATTGAGCTATCACATCTCATGCTATCGGAAGGGTCTCAGGATTGGAATGGGATGGAGTTGGATATCACATCGCAAGCTATCTCGGGATTGGAATGGGAAGGAGTTTGATATCACATCTCAAGCTATAGGAAGGGTCTCAGGTTTGGAAGGGGAAGGATTTGGATCTCACATCTCATGTTATAGGATGGTTCTCATGTTTGGTTTTAGTAGCATTGAGATATCACATCTCATGCTATCGGAAGGGTCTCAGGTTTGGAATGGGAAGGAGTTGATATCAGATCTCATGCTAAAGGAAAGGTCTCAGGTTTGGAAGGGGAAGGATTTGGATCTCACATCTCATGTTTTAGGACGGGTCTCAGGTTTGGTATTAGAAGCATTGAAATATCACATCTCATGGTATAGGAAGGGTCTCAGGTTTGGAAAGGGAATGATTTGGATTTCACATCTCATGTTATAGGATGGTTCTCATGTTTGGTTTTAGAAGCATTGAAATATCACATCTCATGGTATAGGAAGGGTCTCAGGTTTGGAAAGGGAATGATTTGGATTTCACATCTCATGTTATAGGAAGGATCTCAGGTTTGGTATTAGAAGCATTGAGATATCACATCTCATGCTATAGGAAGGGTTTTAGGATTGGAATCGGAAGGGGTTGTATATGACATCTCATGTTATAGGAAGGATCTCAGGTTTGGTATTAGAAGCATTGAGATATCACATCTCATGCTATAGGAAGGGTCTAAGGTTTGGAAAGGGGAAGGATTTGGGTACCACATCTCATGTTATAGGATCGGTCTCAGGTTTGGTATTAGAAGCATTGAGATATCAAGTCTCATGGTATAGGACGGGTCTCAGAATTGGAATGGGAAGGAGTTGGATATCACATCTCAAGCTATAGGAAGGGTCTCAGGATTGGAATGGGAAGGAGTTTGATATCACATCTCATGCCATGGTATGGGTCTCAGGTTTTGTAGAAGCATTGGGATATCACATCACATGCTATCGGAAGGGTATCGGGATTGGATTTGGAAGGAGTTGGATATCCCATCTCATGCTATAGGCAGGGTCTAAGTTTGGAATGGGAAGGAGTTGGATATCACATCTCATGTTATAGGAAGGGTCTCAGGATTGGAATGGGAAGGACTTGGATATCACATCTCATTCTATAGGAAGGCTCTCAGGGTTGGAAGGGGAAGGAGTTGGATATCACATTTCATGTTAGAGGTAGGATCTCAGGTTTGGTATTAGAGGCATTGAGATATCACATCTCATGCCATCGGAAGGGTGTCTGGATTGGAATGGGAAGGAGTTGGATATCACATCTCATGATAAAGGAAGGGTCTAAGGTTTGGAAGGGGAAGGATTTGGATATCACATCTCATGTTATAGGACGGGTCTCAGGTTTGGTATTAGAAGCATTGAGATATCAAGTCTCATGGTATAGGAAGGGTCTCAGAATTGGAATGGGAAGGAGTTGGATATCACATCTCAAGCTATAGGAAGGGTCTCAGGATTGGAATGGGAAGGAGTTTGATATCACATCTCATGCCATAGTATGGGTCTCAGGTTTGGTAGAAGCATTGGGATATCACATCTCATGCTATCGGAAGGGTATCAGGATTGGATTTGGAAGGAGTTGGATATCCCATCTCATGCTATAGGAAGGGTCTCAGGTTGGAATGGGAAGGAGTTGGATATCACATCTCATGTTATAGGAAGGGTCTCGGGATTGGAATGGGAAGGACTTGGATATCATATCTCATGCTATAGGAAGGCTCTCAGGTTTTGAAGGGGAAGGAGTTGGATATCACATCTCATGTTATAGGACGGGTCTCAGGTTTGGTATTAGAAGCATTGAGATATCAAGTCTCATGGTATAGGAAGGGTCTCAGAATTGGAATGGGAAGGAGTTGGATATCACATCTCATGTTATAGGAAAGATATCAGGTTTGGTATTAGAAGCATTGAGACATCACATCTCATGTTATAGGAAGGGTCTCATGTTTGGAATGGGAAGGAGTTGGATATCACATATGCTATAGGAAGGGTCTCAGGTTTGGAACGGGAAAGAATTGGATATCACATCTCATGCTATAGGAAGGGTCTCAGGTTTGGTATAAGCATTGAGATATCACATCTCTGCTATCGGAAGTGTCTCAGGATTGGAATGGGAAGGAGTTGGATATCCCATCTCATGTTATAGGACGGGTCTCAGGTTTGTTATTAGAATCATTGAGATATCATATTGCATGCTGTAGGAAGGGTCTAAGGATTGGAATGGGAAGGACTTGGATATCACATCTCATGCTATAGGTAGGCTCTCAGGTTTGGAAAGGGAAGGAGTCGGATATCACATTTCATGTTAGAGGAAGGATCTCAGGTTTGGTATTAGAGGCATTGAGATATAACATCTCATGCTATAGGAAGTGTCTCAGGATTGGAATGGGAAGGAGTTGGATATCACATCTCATGCTATAGGAAGGGATTCAGGTTTGGTATAAGCATTGAGATATCACATCTCATGCTATAGGAAGGGTCTCAGGATTGGAATGGGAAGGAGTTGGATATCACATCTCATGCTATAGGAAGGGTCTCAGGTTTGGTATAAGCATTGAGATATCACATCTCATGCTATAGGAAGGGTCTCAGGATTGGAATGGGAAGGAGTTGTATATGACATCTCATGCCATAGGAAGGGTCTCGGGTTTGGTATAAGCATTGAGATATCACATCTCTGCTATCGGAAGGGTCTCAGGATTGGAATGGGAAGGAGTTTGATATCACATCTCATGCCATGTATGGGTCTCAGGTTTTGTAGAAGCATTGGGATATCACATCTCATGCTATCGGAAGGGTATCAGGATTGGATTTGGAAGGAGTTGGATATCCCATCTCATGCTATAGGAAGGGTCTCAGGTTGGAATGGGAAGGAGTTGGATATCACATCTGATGTTATAGGAAGGGTCTCAGGATTGGAATGGGAAGGACTTGGATATCACATCTCATGCTATAGGAAGGCTCCCAGGTTTGGAAGGGGAAGGAGTTGGATATCACATTTCATGCTATCGGAAGTATCTCAGGTTTGGTATTAGAGGCATTGAGATATCACATCTCATGCTATCATAAGGGTCTCAGGATTGGAATGGGAAGGAGCTGGATATCACATCTCATGCTATAGGAAGGGTCTCAGGTTTGGAACGGGAAGGAGTTGGATATCACATCTCATGCTATAGGAAGTGTCTCAGGATTGGAATGGGAAGGAGTTTGATATCACATCTCATGCCATGAATGGGTCTCAGGTTTTGTAGAAGCATTGGGATATCACATCTCATGCTATCGGAAGGGTATCAGGATTGGATTTGGAAGGAGTTGGATATCCCATCTCATGCTATAGGAAGGGTCTCAGGTTGGAATGGGAAGGAGTTGGATATCACATCTGATGTTATAGGAAGGGTCTCAGGATTGGAATGGGAAGGACTTGGATATCACATCTCATGCTATAGGAAGGCTCTCAGGTTTTGAAGGGGAAGGAGTTGGATATCACATCTCATGTTATAGGACGGGTCTCAGGTTTGGTATTAGAAGCATTGAGATATCAAGTCTCATGGTATAGGAAGGGTCTCAGAATTGGAATGGGAAGGAGTTGGATATATCTCAAGCTATAGGAAGGGTCTCAGGATTGGAATGGGAAGGAGTTTGATATCACATCTCATGCCATAGTATGGGTCTCAGGTTTGGTAGAAGCATTGGGATATCACATCTCATGCTATCGGAAGGGTATCAGGATTGGATTTGGAAGGAGTTGGATATCCCATCTCATGCTATAGGAAGGGTCTCAGGTTGGAATGGGAAGGAGTTGGATATCACATCTCATGTTATAGGAAGGGTCTCAGGATTGGAATGGGAAGGAGTTGGATATCCCCTCTCATGTTATAGGACGGGTCTCTGGTTTGGTATAAGCATTGAGATATCACATCTCATGCTATAGGAAGGGTCTCAGGATTGGAATGGGAAGGATTTGGATATCACATCTCATGCTATAGGAAGGGTCTCAGGTTTGGTATACGCATGGAGATATCACTTCTCATGCTATAGGAAGGGTCTCAGGATTGGAATGGGAAGGAGTTGGATATCACATCTCATGCTATAGGAAGGGTCTCGGGTTTGGTATAAGCATGGAGATATCACTTCTCATGCTATAGGAAGGGTCTCAGGATTGGAATGGGAAGGAGTTGGATATCACATCTCATGTTATAGGAAGGATCTCAGGTTTGGTATTAGAAGCATTGAGACATCACATCTCATGCTATGGGAAGGGTCTCAGGATTAGAATGGGAAGGACTTGGATATCCCATCTCATGTTATAGGAAGGGTCTCAGGTTTGGTATTAGAAGCATTGAGATATCACATCTCATGCTATAGGAAGGGTCTCAGGATTGGAATGGGAAGGACTTGGATGTCAGATCTCATGCTATAGGGAGGGTCTCAAGTTTGATATTAGAAGCATTGAGATAACAAATCTCATGATATCGGAAGCGTGTCAGGATTGGAATGGGAAGGAGTTGGATATCACATCTCATGATAAAGGAAGGGTCTAAGGTTTGGAAGGGGAAGGATTTGGATATCACATCTCATGTTATAGGACGGGTCTCAGGTTTGGTATTAGAAGCATTGAGATATCAAGTCTCATGGTATAGGAAGGGTCTCAGAATTGGAATGGGAAGGAGTTGGATATCACATCTCAAGCTATAGGAAGGGTCTCAGGATTGGAATGGGAAGGAGTTTGATATCACATCTCATGCCATAGTATGGGTCTCAGGTTTGGTAGAAGCATTGGGATATCACATCGGATGCTATCGGAAGGGTATCAGGATTGGATTTGGAAGGAGTTGGATATCCCATCTCATGCTATAGGAAGGGTCTCAGGTTGGAATGGGAAGGAGTTGGATATCACATCTCATGTTATAGGAAGGGTCTCAGGATTGGAATGGGAAGGACTTGGATATCATATCTCATGCTATAGGAAGGCTCTCAGGTTTGGAAGGGGAAGGAGTTGGATATCACATTTCATGTTAGAGGAAGGATCTCAGGTTTGGTATTAGAGGCATTGAGATATCACATCTCATGCTATAGGAAGGTTCTCAGGATTGGAATGGGAAGGAGTTGGATATCACATCTCAAGCTATAGGAAGGGTCTCAGGTTTGGTATAAGAATTGAGATATCACATCTCATGCTATAGGAAGGGTCTAAGGATTGGAATGGGAAGGAGTTGGATATCACATCTCATGTTATAGGAAAGATATCAGGTTTGGTATTAGAAGCATTGAGACATCACATCTCATGCTATAGGAAGGGTCTCAGGTTTGGTATAAGCATTGAGATATCACATCTCATGCTATAGGAAGGGTCTCAGGATTGGAATGGGAAGGAGTTGTATATAACATCTCATGCCATAGGAAGGGCCTCAGGTTTGGTATAAGCATTGAGATATCACATCTCATGCTATAGGAAGTGTCTCAGGATTGGAATTGAAAGGAGTTGGATATCCCATCTCATGTTATAGGACGGGTCTCAGGTTTGTTATTAGAATCATTGAGATATCATATTGCATGCTGTAGGACTGGTCTAAGGATTGGAATGGGAAGGACTTGGATATCACATCTCATGCTATAGGTAGGCTCTCAGGTTTGGAAAGGGAAGGAGTTGGATATCACATTTCATGTTAGAGGAAGGATCTCAGGTTTGGTATTAGAGGCATTGAGATATCACATCTCATGCTATAGGAAGGGTCTCAGGATTGGAATGGGAAGGAGTTGGATATCACATCTCATGCTATAGGAAGGATCTCAGGTTTGGTATTAGAAGCATTGAGACATCACATCTCATGCTATGGGAAGGGTCTCAGGATTGGAATGGGAAGGAGTTGGATATCACATCTCATGCTATAGGAAGGGTCTCAGGTTTGGTATAAGCATTAAGATATCACATCTCATACTATAGGAAGGGTCTCAGGATTGGAATGGGAAGGAGTTGTATGTGACATCTTATGCCATAGGAAGGGTCTCAGGTTTGGTATAAGCATTGAGATATCACATCTCTGCTATCGGAAGGGTCTCAGGATTGGAATGGGAAGGAGTTGGATATCCCATCTCATGTTATAGGAAGAGTCACAGGTTTGGTATTAGAAGCATTGAGATATCACATCTCATGCTATAGGAAGTGTCTCAGGATTGGAATGGGAAGGAGTTTGATATCACATCTCATGCCATGTATGGGTCTCAGGTTTTGTAGAAGCATTGGGATATCACATCTCATGCTATCGGAAGGGTATCAGGATTGGATTTGGAAGGAGTTGAATATCCCATCTCATGCTATAGGAAGGGTCTCAGGTTGGAATGGGAAGGAGTTGGATATCACATCTCATGCTATAGGAAGGGTCTCAGGTTTGGTATAAGCATTGAGATATCACATCTCATGCTATAGGAAGGGTCTCAGGATTGGAATGGGAAGGAGTTGTATATGACATCTCATGCCATAGGAAGGGTCTCGGGTTTGGTATAAGCATTGAGATATCACATCTCTGCTATCGGAAGGGTCTCAGGATTGGAATGGGAAGGAGTTTGATATCACATCTCATGCCATGTATGGGTCTCAGGTTTTGTAGAAGCATTGGGATATCACATCTCATGCTATCGGGAGGGTATCAGGATTGGATTTGGAAGGAGTTGGATATCCCATCTCATGCTATAGGAAGGGTCTCAGGTTGGAATGGGAAGGAGTTGGATATCACATCTGATGTTATAGGAAGGGTCTCAGGATTGGAATGGGAAGGACTTGGATATCACATCTCATGCTATAGGAAGGCTCCCAGGTTTGGAAGGGGAAGGAGTTGGATATCACATTTCATGCTATCGGAAGTATCTCAGGTTTGGTATTAGAGGCATTGAGATATCACATCTCATGCTATCATAAGGGTCTCAGGATTGGAATGGGAAGGAGCTGGATATCACATCTCATGCTATAGGAAGGGTCTCAGGTTTGGAACGGGAAGGAGTTGGATATCACATCTCATGCTATAGGAAGTGTCTCAGGATTGGAATGGGAAGGAGTTTGATATCACATCTCATGCCATGAATGGGTCTCAGGTTTTGTAGAAGCATTGGGATATCACATCTCATGCTATCGGAAGGGTATCAGGATTGGATTTGGAAGGAGTTGGATATCCCATCTCATGCTATAGGAAGGGTCTCAGGTTGGAATGGGAAGGAGTTGGATATCACATCTGATGTTATAGGAAGGGTCTCAGGATTGGAATGGGAAGGACTTGGATATCACATCTCATGCTATAGGAAGGCTCTCAGGTTTTGAAGGGGAAGGAGTTGGATATCACATCTCATGTTATAGGACGGGTCTCAGGTTTGGTATTAGAAGCATTGAGATATCAAGTCTCATGGTATAGGAAGGGTCTCAGAATTGGAATGGGAAGGAGTTGGATATATCTCAAGCTATAGGAAGGGTCTCAGGATTGGAATGGGAAGGAGTTTGATATCACATCTCATGCCATAGTATGGGTCTCAGGTTTGGTAGAAGCATTGGGATATCACATCTCATGCTATCGGAAGGGTATCAGGATTGGATTTGGAAGGAGTTGGATATCCCATCTCATGCTATAGGAAGGGTCTCAGGTTGGAATGGGAAGGAGTTGGATATCACATCTCATGTTATAGGAAGGGTCTCAGGATTGGAATGGGAAGGAGTTGGATATCCCCTCTCATGTTATAGGACGGGTCTCTGGTTTGGTATAAGCATTGAGATATCACATCTCATGCTATAGGAAGGGTCTCAGGATTGGAATGGGAAGGATTTGGATATCACATCTCATGCTATAGGAAGGGTCTCAGGTTTGGTATACGCATGGAGATATCACTTCTCATGCTATAATAAGGGTCTCAGGATTGGAATGGGAAGGAGTTGGATATCACATCTCATGCTATAGGAAGGGTCTCGGGTTTGGTATAAGCATGGAGATATCACTTCTCATGCTATAGGAAGGGTCTCAGGATTGGAATGGGAAGGAGTTGGATATCACATCTCATGTTATAGGAAGGATCTCAGGTTTGGTATTAGAAGCATTGAGACATCACATCTCATGCTATGGGAAGGGTCTCAGGATTAGAATGGGAAGGACTTGGATATCCCATCTCATGTTATAGGAAGGGTCTCAGGTTTGGTATTAGAAGCATTGAGATATCACATCTCATGCTATAGGAAGGGTCTCAGGATTGGAATGGGAAGGACTTGGATGTCAGATCTCATGCTATAGGGAGGGTCTCAAGTTTGATATTAGAAGCATTGAGATAACAAATCTCATGATATCGGAAGCGTGTCAGGATTGGAATGGGAAGGAGTTGGATATCACATCTCATGATAAAGGAAGGGTCTAAGGTTTGGAAGGGGAAGGATTTGGATATCACATCTCATGTTATAGGACGGGTCTCAGGTTTGGTATTAGAAGCATTGAGATATCAAGTCTCATGGTATAGGAAGGGTCTCAGAATTGGAATGGGAAGGAGTTGGATATCACATCTCAAGCTATAGGAAGGGTCTCAGGATTGGAATGGGAAGGAGTTTGATATCACATCTCATGCCATAGTATGGGTCTCAGGTTTGGTAGAAGCATTGGGATATCACATCGGATGCTATCGGAAGGGTATCAGGATTGGATTTGGAAGGAGTTGGATATCCCATCTCATGCTATAGGAAGGGTCTCAGGTTGGAATGGGAAGGAGTTGGATATCACATCTCATGTTATAGGAAGGGTCTCAGGATTGGAATGGGAAGGACTTGGATATCATATCTCATGCTATAGGAAGGCTCTCAGGTTTGGAAGGGGAAGGAGTTGGATATCACATTTCATGTTAGAGGAAGGATCTCAGGTTTGGTATTAGAGGCATTGAGATATCACATCTCATGCTATAGGAAGGTTCTCAGGATTGGAATGGGAAGGAGTTGGATATCACATCTCAAGCTATAGGAAGGGTCTCAGGTTTGGTATAAGAATTGAGATATCACATCTCATGCTATAGGAAGGGTCTAAGGATTGGAATGGGAAGGAGTTGGATATCACATCTCATGTTATAGGAAAGATATCAGGTTTGGTATTAGAAGCATTGAGACATCACATCTCATGTTATAGGAAGGGTCTCAGGATTGGAATGGGAAGAAGTTGGATATCACATCTCATGCTATAGGAAGGGTCTCAGGTTTGGTATAAGCATTGAGATATCACATCTCATGCTATAGGAAGGGTCTCAGGATTGGAATGGGAAGGAGTTGTATATAACATCTCATGCCATAGGAAGGGCCTCAGGTTTGGTATAAGCATTGAGATATCACATCTCATGCTATAGGAAGTGTCTCAGGATTGGAATTGAAAGGAGTTGGATATCCCATCTCATGTTATAGGACGGGTCTCAGGTTTGTTATTAGAATCATTGAGATATCATATTGCATGCTGTAGGACTGGTCTAAGGATTGGAATGGGAAGGACTTGGATATCACATCTCATGCTATAGGTAGGCTCTCAGGTTTGGAAAGGGAAGGAGTTGGATATCACATTTCATGTTAGAGGAAGGATCTCAGGTTTGGTATTAGAGGCATTGAGATATCACATCTCATGCTATAGGAAGGGTCTCAGGATTGGAATGGGAAGGAGTTGGATATCACATCTCATGCTATAGGAAGGATCTCAGGTTTGGTATTAGAAGCATTGAGACATCACATCTCATGCTATGGGAAGGGTCTCAGGATTGGAATGGGAAGGAGTTGGATATCACATCTCATGCTATAGGAAGGGTCTCAGGTTTGGTATAAGCATTAAGATATCACATCTCATACTATAGGAAGGGTCTCAGGATTGGAATGGGAAGGAGTTGTATGTGACATCTTATGCCATAGGAAGGGTCTCAGGTTTGGTATAAGCATTGAGATATCACATCTCTGCTATCGGAAGGGTCTCAGGATTGGAATGGGAAGGAGTTGGATATCCCATCTCATGTTATAGGAAGAGTCACAGGTTTGGTATTAGAAGCATTGAGATATCACATCTCATGCTATAGGAAGTGTCTCAGGATTGGAATGGGAAGGAGTTTGATATCACATCTCATGCCATGTATGGGTCTCAGGTTTTGTAGAAGCATTGGGATATCACATCTCATGCTATCGGAAGGGTATCAGGATTGGATTTGGAAGGAGTTGAATATCCCATCTCATGCTATAGGAAGGGTCTCAGGTTGGAATGGGAAGGAGTTGGATATCACATCTGATGTTATAGGAAGGGTCTCAGGATTGGAATGGGAAGGACTTGGATATCACATCTCATGCTATAGGAAGGCTCTCAGGTTTGGAAGGGGAAGGAGTTGGATATCACATTTCATGTTAGAGGTAGGATCTCAGGTTTGGTAAAGAGGCATTGAGATATCACATCTCATGCTATAGGAAGGGTCTCAGGATTGGAATGGGAAGGAGTTGGATATCACATCTCATGTTATAGGAAAGATCGCAGGTTTGGTATTAGAAGCATTGAGACATCACATCTCATGTTATAGGAAGGGTCTCAGGATTGGAATGGGAAGGACTTGGATATCACATCTCATGCTATAGGAAGGCTCTCAGGTTTGGAAGGGGAAGGAGTTGGATATCACATTTCATGTCAGAGGTAGGATCTCAGGTTTGGTAAAAAGGCATTGAGATAACACATCTCATGCTATCGGAAGGGTCTCAGGATTGGAATGGGAAGGAGTTTGATATCACATCTCATGCTATAGGAAAGGTCTCAGGTTTGGAACTGGAAGGAGTTGGATATCCCATCTCATGTTATAGGACGGGTCTCAGGTTTGGTATTAGAAGCATTGAGATATCACATCGCATGCTGTAGGAAGAGTCTCAGGATTGGAATGGGAAGGAGTTGGATATTACATTCTTGCTATAGGAAGGGTCTCATGTTTGGAATGGGAAGGAGTTGGATATCACATATGCTATAGGAAGGGTCTCAGGTTTGGAACGGGAAAGAATTGGATATCACATCTCATGCTATAGGAAGGGTCTCAGGTTTGGTATAAGCATTGAGATATCACATCTCTGCTATCGGAAGTGTCTCAGGATTGGAATGGGAAGGAGTTGGATATCCCATCTCATGTTATAGGACGGGTCTCAGGTTTGTTATTAGAATCATTGAGATATCATATTGCATGCTGTAGGAAGGGTCTAAGGATTGGAATGGGAAGGACTTGGATATCACATCTCATGCTATAGGTAGGCTCTCAGGTTTGGAAAGGGAAGGAGTCGGATATCACATTTCATGTTAGAGGAAGGATCTCAGGTTTGGTATTAGAGGCATTGAGATATCACATCTCATGCTATAGGAAGTGTCTCAGGATTGGAATGGGAAGGAGTTGGATATCACATCTCATGCTATAGGAAGGGATTCAGGTTTGGTATAAGCATTGAGATATCACATCTCATGCTATAGGAAGGGTCTCAGGATTGGAATGGGAAGGAGTTGGATATCACATCTCATGCTATAGGAAGGGTCTCAGGTTTGGTATAAGCATTGAGATATCACATCTCATGCTATAGGAAGGGTCTCAGGATTGGAATGGGAAGGAGTTGTATATGACATCTCATGCCATAGGAAGGGTTTCGGGTTTGGTATAAGCATTGAGATATCACATCTCTGCTATCGGAAGGGTCTCAGGATTGGAATGGGAAGGAGTTTGATATCACATCTCATGCCATGTATGGGTCTCAGGTTTTGTAGAAGCATTGGGATATCACATCTCATGCTATCGGAAGGGTATCAGGATTGGATTTGGAAGGAGTTGGATATCCCATCTCATGCTATAGGAAGGGTCTCAGGTTGGAATGGGAAGGAGTTGGATATCACATCTGATGTTATAGGAAGGGTCTCAGGATTGGAATGGGAAGGACTTGGATATCACATCTCATGCTATAGGAAGGCTCCCAGGTTTGGAAGGGGAAGGAGTTGGATATCACATTTCATGTTAGAGGTAGGATATCAGGTTTGGTAAAGAGGCATTGAGATATCACATCTCGTGCTATAGGAAGGGTCTCACAATTGGAATGGGAAGGAGTTGGATATCACATCTCATGTTATAGGAAAGATCTCAGGTTTGGTATTAGAAGCATTGAGACATCACATCTCATGTTATAGGAAGGGTCTCAGGATTGGAATGGGAAGAAGTTGGATATCACATCTCATGCAATAGGAAGGTTCTCAGGTTTGGTATAAGCATTGAGATATCACATCTCATGCTATAAGAAGGGTCTCAGGATTGGAATGGGAAGGAGTTGTATATGACATCTCATGCCATAGGAAGGGTCTCAGGTTTGGTATAAGCATTGAGATATCACATCTCATGCTATAGGAAGGGTCTCAGGATTGGAATGGGAAGGACTTGGATATCACATCTCATGCTATAGGCAGGGTCTCAGGTTTGGAAAGGGAAGGAGTTGGATATCACATTTCATGTTAGAGGTTGGATCTCAGGTTTGGTATTAGAGGCATTGAGATATCACATCTCATGCTATCAGAAGGGTCTCAGGATTGGAATGGGAAGGAGTTGGATATCACATCTCATGCTAAAGGGAGGGTCTCAGGTTTGGAAGGGGAAGGATTAGGATATCACATCTCATGTTATAGGAAGGATCTCAGGTTTGGTATTAGAAGCATTGAGATATCACATCTCATGCTATCGGAAGTATCTCAGGTTTGGTATTAGAGGCATTGAGATATCACATCTCATGCTATCATAAGGGTCTCAGGATTGGAATGGGAAGGAGCTGGATATCACATCTCATGCTATAGGAAGGGTCTCAGGTTTGGAACGGGAAGGAGTTGGATATCACATCTCATGTTATAGGAAGAGTCTCAGGTTTGGAATAAACATTGAGATATCACATCTCTGCAATCGGAAGTGTCTCAGGATTGGAATGGGAAGGAGTTTGATATCACATCTCATGCCATGTATGGGTCTCAGGTTTTGTAGAAGCATTGGGATATCACATCTCATGCTATCGGAAGGGTATCAGGATTGGATTTGGAAGGAGTTGGATATCCCATCTCATGCTATAGGAAGGGTCTCAGGTTGGAATGGGAAGGAGTTGGATATCACATCTGATGTTATAGGAAGGGTCTCAGGATTGGAATGGGAAGGACTTGGATATCACATCTCATGCTATAGGAAGGCTCCCAGGTTTGGAAGGGGAAGGAGTTGGATATCACATATCATGTTAGAGGTAGGATATCAGGTTTGGTAAAGAGGCATTGAGATATCACATCTCGTGCTATAGGAAGGGTCTCACAATTGGAATGGGAAGGAGTTGGATATCACATCTCATGTTATAGGAAAGATCTCAGGTTTGGTATTAGAAGCATTGAGACATCACATCTCATGTTATAGGAAGGGTCTCAGGATTGGAATGGGAAGAAGTTGGATATCACATCTCATGCAATAGGAAGGTTCTCAGGTTTGGTATAAGCATTGAGATATCACATCTCATGCTATAAGAAGGGTCTCAGGATTGGAATGGGAAGGAGTTGTATATGACATCTCATGCCATAGGAAGGGTCTCAGGTTTGGTATAAGCATTGAGATATCACATCTCATGCTATAGGAAGGGTCTCAGGATTGGAATGGGAAGGACTTGGATATCACATCTCATGCTATAGGCAGGGTCTCAGGTTTGGAAAGGGAAGGAGTTGGATATCACATTTCATGTTAGAGGTAGGATCTCAGGTTTGGTATTAGAGGCATTGAGATATCACATCTCATGCTATCAGAAGGGTCTCAGGATTGGAATGGGAAGGAGTTGGATATCACATCTCATGCTAAAGGGAGGGTCTCAGGTTTGGAAGGGGAAGGATTAGGATATCACATCTCATGTTATAGGAAGGATCTCAGGTTTGGTATTAGAAGCATTGAGATATCACATCTCATGCTATCGGAAGTATCTCAGGTTTGGTATTAGAGGCATTGAGATATCACATCTCATGCTATCATAAGGGTCTCAGGATTGGAATGGGAAGGAGCTGGATATCACATCTCATGCTATAGGAAGGGTCTCAGGTTTGGAACGGGAAGGAGTTGGATATCACATCTCATGTTATAGGAAGAGTCTCAGGTTTGGAATAAACATTGAGATATCACATCTCTGCAATCGGAAGTGTCTCAGGATTGGGATGGGAAGGAGTTGGATATCACATCTCATGCTATAGGAAGGGTCTCAGGTTTGGAACGGGAAGGAGTTGGATATCCCATCTCATGTTATAGGACGGGTCTCAGGTTTGGTATTAGAAGCATTGAGATATCACATCGCATGCTGTAGGAAGGGTCTCAGGATTGGAATGGGAAGGAGTTGGATATTACATTCTTGCTATAGGAAGGATCTCATGTTTGGAATGGGAAGGAGTTGGATATCACATATGCTATAGGAAGGGTCTCAGGTTTGGAACGGGAAGGAGTTGGATATCACATCTCATGCTATAGGAAGGGTCTCAGGTTTAGTATAAGCATTGAGATATCACATCTCTGCTATTGGAAGTGTCTCAGGATTGGAATGGGAAGGAGTTGGATATCCCATCTCATGTTATAGGACGGGTCTCTGGTTTGGTATAAGCATTGAGATATCACATCTCATGCTATAGGAAGGGTCTCAGGATTGGAATGGGAAGGATTTGGATATCACATCTCATGCTATAGGAAGGGTCTCAGGTTTGGTATACGCATGGAGATATCACTTCTCATGCTATAGGAAGGGTCTCAGGATTGGAATGGGAAGGAGTTGGATATCACATCTCATGCTATAGGAAGGGTCTCGGGTTTGGTATAAGCATGGAGATATCACTTCTCATGCTATAGGAAGGGTCTCAGGATTGGAATGGGAAGGAGTTGGATATCACATCTCATGTTATAGGAAGGATCTCAGGTTTGGTATTAGAAGCATTGAGACATCACATCTCATGCTATGGGAAGGGTCTCAGGATTAGAATGGGAAGGACTTGGATATCCCATCTCATGTTATAGGAAGGGTCTCAGGTTTGGTATTAGAAGCATTGAGATATCACATCTCATGCTATAGGAAGGGTCTCAGGATTGGAATGGGAAGGACTTGGATGTCAGATCTCATGCTATAGGGAGGGTCTCAAGTTTGATATTAGAAGCATTGAGATAACAAATCTCATGATATCGGAAGGGTGTCAGGATTGGAATGGGAAGGAGTTGGATATCACATCTCATGATAAAGGAAGGGTCTAAGGTTTGGAAGGGGAAGGATTTGGATATCACATCTCATGTTATAGGACGGGTCTCAGGTTTGGTATTAGAAGCATTGAGATATCAAGTCTCATGGTATAGGAAGGGTCTCAGAATTGGAATGGGAAGGAGTTGGATATCACATCTCAAGCTATAGGAAGGGTCTCAGGATTGGAATGGGAAGGAGTTTGATATCACATCTCATGCCATAGTATGGGTCTCAGGTTTGGAAGAAGCATTGGGATATCACATCTCATGCTATCGGAAGGGTATCAGGATTGGATTTGGAAGGAGTTGGATATCCCATCTCATGCTATAGGAAGGGTCTCAGGTTGGAATGGGAAGGAGTTGGATATCACATCTCATGTTATAGGAAGGGTCTCAGGATTGGAATGGGAAGGACTTGGATATCATATCTCATGCTATAGGAAGGCTCTCAGGTTTGGAAGGGGAAGGAGTTGGATATCACATTTCATGTTAGAGGAAGGATCTCAGGTTTGGTATTAGAGGCATTGAGATATCACATCTCATGCTATAGGAAGGTTCTCAGGATTGGAATGGGAAGGAGTTGGATATCACATCTCAAGCTATAGGAAGGGTCTCAGGTTTGGTATAAGCATTGAGATATCACATCTCATGCTATAGGAAGGGTCTCAGGATTGGAATGGGAAGGAGTTGGATATCACATCTCATGTTATAGGAAAGATATCAGGTTTGGTATTAGAAGCATTGAGACATCACATCTCATGTTATAGGAAGGGTCTCAGGATTGGAATGGGAAGAAGTTGGATATCACATCTCATGCTATAGGAAGGGTCTCAGGTTTGGTATAAGCATTGAGATATCACATCTCATGCTATAGGAAGGGTCTCAGGATTGGAATGGGAAGGAGTTGTATATGACATCTCATGCCATAGGAAGGGTCTCAGGTTTGGTATAAGCATTGAGATATCACATCTCATGCTATAGGAAGTGTCTCAGGATTGGAATTGAAAGGAGTTGGATATCCCATCTCATGTTATAGGACGGGTCTCAGGTTTGTTATTAGAATCATTGAGATATCATATTGCATGCTGTAGGAAGGGTCTAAGGATTGGAATGGGAAGGACTTGGATATCACATCTCATGCTATAGGTAGGCTCTCAGGTTTGGAAAGGGAAGGAGTTGGATATCACATTTCATGTTAGAGGAAGGATCTCAGGTTTGGTATTAGAGGCATTGAGATATCACATCTCATGCTATAGGAAGGGTCTCAGGATTGGAATGGGAAGGAGTTGGATATCACATCTCATGCTATAGGAAGGATCTCAGGTTTGGTATTAGAAGCATTGAGACATCACATCTCATGCTATGGGAAGGGTCTCAGGATTGGAATGGGAAGGAGTTGGATATCACATCTCATGCTATAGGAAGGGTCTCAGGTTTGGTATAAGCATTAAGATATCACATCTCATACTATAGGAAGGGTCTCAGGATTGGAATGGGAAGGAGTTGTATGTGACATCTTATGCCATAGGAAGGGTCTCAGGTTTGGTATAAGCATTGAGATATCACATCTCTGCTATCGGAAGGGTCTCAGGATTGGAATGGGAAGGAGTTGGATATCCCATCTCATGTTATAGGAAGAGTCACAGGTTTGGTATTAGAAGCATTGAGATATCACATCTCATGCTATAGGAAGTGTCTCAGGATTGGAATGGGAAGGAGTTTGATATCACATCTCATGCCATGTATGGGTCTCAGGTTTTGTAGAAGCATTGGGATATCACATCTCATGCTATCGGAAGGGTATCAGGATTGGATTTGGAAGGAGTTGAATATCCCATCTCATGCTATAGGAAGGGTCTCAGGTTGGAATGGGAAGGAGTTGGATATCACATCTGATGTTATAGGAAGGGTCTCAGGATTGGAATGGGAAGGACTTGGATATCACATCTCATGCTATAGGAAGGCTCTCAGGTTTGGAAGGGGAAGGAGTTGGATATCACATTTCATGTTATAGGAAAGATCGCAGGTTTGGTATTAGAAGCATTGAGACATCACATCTCATGTTATAGGAAGGGTCTCAGGATTGGAATGGGAAGGACTTGGATATCACATCTCATGCTATAGGAAGGCTCTCAGGTTTGGAAGGGGAAGGAGTTGGATATCACATTTCATATTAGAGGTAGGATCTCAGGTTTGGTAAAAAGGCATTGAGATAACACATCTCATGCTATCGGAAGGGTCTCAGGATTGGAATGGGAAGGAGTTTGATATCACATCTCATGCTATAGGAAAGGTCTCAGGTTTGGAACTGGAAGGAGTTGGATATCCCATCTCATGTTATAGGACGGGTCTCAGGTTTGGTATTAGAAGCATTGAGATATCACATCGCATGCTGTAGGAAGGGTCTCAGGATTGGAATGGGAAGGAGTTGGATATTACATTCTTGCTATAGGAAGGGTCTCATGTTTGGAATGGGAAGGAGTTGGATATCACATATGCTATAGGAAGGTTCTCAGGTTTGGAACGGGAAAGAATTGGATATCACATCTCATGCTATAGGAAGGGCCTCAGGATTGGAATGGGAAGGAGTTTGATATCACATCTCATGCCATGGTATGGGTCTCAGGTTTTGTAGAAGCATTGGGATATCACATCACATGCTATCGGAAGGGTATCGGGATTTGATTTGGAAGGAGTTGGATATCCCATCTCATGCTATAGGCAGGGTCTAAGGTTGGAATGGGAAGGAGTTGGATATCACATCTCATGTTATAGGAAGGGTCTCAGGATTGGAATGGGAAGGACTTGGATATCACATCTCATTCTATAGGAAGGCTCTCAGGGTTGGAAGGGGAAGGAGTTGGATATCACATTTCATGTTAGAGGTAGGATCTCAGGTTTGGTATTAGAGGCATTGAGATATCACATCTCATGCCATCAGAAGGGTCTCAGGATTGGAATGGGAAGGAGTTGGATATCACATCTCATGCTAAAGGGAGGGTCTAAGGTTTGGAAGGGGAAGGATTTGGACATCACATCTCATGTTATAGGAATTATCTCAGGTTTGGTATTAGAAGCATTGAGATATCACATCTCATGCTATCGGAAGGGTCTCAGGTTTGGTATAAGCATTGAGATATCACATCTCTGCTATCGGAAGGGTCTCAGGATTGGAAAGGGAAGGATTTGGAGTTCACATGTTATAGGATGGTTCTCAGGTTTGGTTTTAGAAGCATTAAGATATAACATCTCATGCTATAGGAAGGGTCTCAGGTTTGGAATGGGAAGGAGTTGATATCAGATCTCATGCTAAAGGAAAGGTCTCAGGTTTGGAAGGGGAAGGATTTGGATCTCACATCTCATGTTTTAGGACGGGTCTCAGGTTTGGTATTAGAAGCATTGAAATATCACATCTCATGGTATAGGAAGGGTCTCAGGTTTGGAAAGGGAATGATTTGGATTTCACATCTCATGTTATAGGATGGTTCTCATGTTTGGTTTTAGAAGCATTGAGATATCACATCTCATGCTATCGGAAGGGTCTCAGGTTTGGAATGGGAAGGAGTTTGATATCACATCTCATGTTATAGGAAGGATCTCAGGTTTGGTATTAGAAGCATTGAGATATCACATCTCATGCTATAGGAAGGGTTTTAGGATTGGAATCGGAAGGGGTTGTATATGACATCTCATGTTATAGGAAGGATCTCAGGTTTGGTATTAGAAGCATTGAGATATCACATCTCATGCTATAGGAAGGGTCTCAGGATTGGAATCGGAAGGAGTTGTATTGGAATCTCATGCCATAGGAAGGGTCTCAGGTTTGGTATAAGCATTGAGATATCACATCTCTGCTATCGGAAGGGTCTCAGGATTGGAATGGGAAGGAGTAGGATATCCCATCTCGTTATAGGAAGGGTCTCAGGTTTGGTATTAGAAGCATTGAGATATCACATCTCATGCTATAGGAAGGGTCTAAGGTTTGGAAAGGGGAAGGATTTGGGTACCACATCTCATGTTATAGGATCGGTCTCAGGTTTGGTATTAGAAGCATTGAGATATCAAGTCTCATGGTATAGGACGGGTCTCAGAATTGGAATGGGAAGGAGTTGGATATCACATCTCAAGCTATAGGAAGGGTCTCAGGATTGGAATGGGAAGGAGTTTGATATCACATCTCATGCCATGGTATGGGTCTCAGGTTTTGTAGAAGCATTGGGATATCACATCACATGCTATCGGAAGGGTATCGGGATTGGATTTGGAAGGAGTTGGATATCCCATCTCATGCTATAGGCAGGGTCTAAGGTTGGAATGGGAAGGAGTTGGATATCACATCTCATGTTATAGGAAGGGTCTCAGGATTGGAATGGGAAGGACTTGGATATCACATCTCATTCTATAGGAAGGCTCTCAGGGTTGGAAGGGGAAGGAGTTGGATATCACATTTCATGTTAGAGGTAGGATCTCAGGTTTGGTATTAGAGGCATTGAGATATCACATCTCATGCCATCAGAAGGGTCTCAGGATTGGAATGGGAAGGAGTTGGATATCACATCTCATGCTAAAGGGAGGGTCTAAGGTTTGGAAGGGGAAGGATTTGGACATCACATCTCATGTTATAGGAATTATCTCAGGTTTGGTATTAGAAGCATTGAGATATCACATCTCATGCTATCGGAAGGGTCTCAGGTTTGGTATAAGCATTGAGATATCACATCTCTGCTATCGGAAGGGTCTCAGGATTGGAAAGGGAAGGACTTGGATATCACAATTCATGTTATAGGAAGGGCCTCAGGTTTGGTATTAGAAGCATTGAGATATCACATCTCATGCTATAGGAAGGGTCTCAGGATTGGAATGGGAAGGACTTGGATATCACATCTCATGTTATAGGAAGGGTCTCAGGTTTGGTATTAGAAGCATTGAGATATCACATCTCATGCTATAGGAAGGGTCTCAGGAATGGAATGGGAAGGACTTGGATATCACATCTCATGATACAGGAAGGGTCTAAGGTTTGGAAGGGGAAGGATTTGGATATCACATCTCATGTTATTGGACCGGTCTCAGGTTTGGTATTAGAAGCATTGAGATATCAAGTCTCATGGTATAGGACGGGAGTTTGATATCACATCTCATGCCATGGTATGGGTCTCAGGTTTTGTAGAAGCATTGGGATATCACATCTCATGCTATCGGAAGGGTATCAGGATTGGATTTGGAAGGAGTTGGATATCCCATCTCATGCTATAGGAAGGGTCTCAGGATTGGAATGGGAAGGACTTGGATATCACATCTCATGCTGTAGGAAGGCTCTCAGGTTTGGAAAGGGAAGGAGTTGGATATCACATTTCATGTTAGAGGTAGGATCTCAGGTTTGGTATTAGAGGCATTGAGATATCACATCTCAAGCTATCTCAGGATTGGAATGGGAAGGAGTTTGATATCACATCTCGAGCTATAGGAAGGGTCTCAGGTTTGGGAAGGGAAGGATTGGGATTTCACATCTCGTTATAGGATGGTTCTCATGTTTGTTTTTAGAAGCATTGAGATATCAAATCTCATGCTATTGGAAGGGTCTCAGGTTTGGAATGGGAAGGAGTTGGATATCACATCTCATGTTATAGGAAGGATCTCAGGTTTGGTATTAGAAGCATTGAGATATCACATCTCATGCTATAGGAAGGGTCTCAGGATAGGAATGTGAAGGATTTGGATATCACATCATACTAAAGGTAGGGTCTCAGGTTTGGTATAAGCATTGAGATATCACATCTCTGCTATCGGAAGGGTCTCAGGATTGGATTGGGAAGGAGTTGGATATCCCTTCTCATGCTATAGGGAGGGTCTCAGGTTGGAATGGGAAGGAGTTGGATATCACATCTCATGCTATAGGAAGGGTCTCAAGATTAAAATGGGAAGGATTTGGATATCACATCTCTTGCTATAGGAAGGGTCTCAGGTTTTTTATTAGAAACATTGAGATATCACATCTCATGCTATAGGAAGGGTTTCAGGATTGGAATGGGAAGGATTTGGATATCACATCTCATGCTAAAGGAAGGGTCTCAGGTTTGGAAGGGGAAGGATTTGGATATCATATCTCATGTTATAGGGCGGGTCCCAGGTTTGGTATTAGAAGCATTGAGATATCACATCTCATGGCATAGGAAGGGTCTCAGGATTGGAATGGGAAGGAGTTGGATATCACATCTCATCCAATAGAAAGGGTCTCAGGTTTGGAATGGGAAGGAATTGGATATCACATCATGTTATAGGAAGGATCTCAGGATTGGAATGGGAAGGATTTGGATATCCCTTCTCATGCTATAGGAAGTGTCTCAGGTTGGAATGGGAAGGAGTTGGATATCATATCTCGTTATAGGAAGGGTCTCAGGATTGGAATGGGAAGGATTTGGATATCACATCTCTTGCTATAGGAAGGGTCTCAGGTTTTTTATTAGAAACATTGAGCTATCACATCTCATGCTATAGGAAGGGTTTCAGGATTGGAATGGGAAGGATTTGGATATCACATCTCATGCTAAAGGAAGGGTCTCAGGTTTGGAAGGGGAAGGATTTGGATATCATATCTCATGTTATAGGACGGGTCACAGGTTTGGTATTAGAAGCATTGAGATATCACATCTCATGCTATAGGAGGAGTCTCAGGATTGGAATGGGAAGGAGTTGGATATCACGTCTCATGTTATAGGAAGGGCCTCAGGATTGGAATGGCAAGGAGTTGGATATCACATCTCATGCTAAAGGAAGGGTCTCAGGTTTGATAGAAGCATTGAGATATCACATCTCATGCTATAGGAAGGAACTCAGGATTGCAATGGGAAGGAGTTGGATATCACATCTCATGCCATAGGATGGGTCATCAGGTTTGGTATAAGCATTGAGATATCACATCTCTGCTATCGGAAGGGGCTCAGGATAGGAATGGGAAGGACTTAGATATCACATCTCATACTATAGGGAGGGTCTCAGTTTTGATATTAGAAGCATTGAGCTATCACATCTCATGCTATCGGAAGGGTCTCAGGATTGGAATGGGATGGAGTTGGATATCACATCGCAAGCTATCTCGGGATTGGAATGGGAAGGAGTTTGATATCACATCTCAAGCTATAGGAAGGGTCTCAGGTTTGGAAGGGGAAGGATTTGGATCTCACATCTCATGTTATAGGATGGTTCTCATTTTTGGTTTTAGTAGCATTGAGATATCACATCTCATGCTATCGGAAGGGTCTCAGGTTTGGAATGGGAAGGAGTTGATATCAGATCTCATGCTAAAGGAAAGGTCTCAGGTTTGGAAGGGGAAGGATTTGGATCTCACATCTCATGTTTTAGGACGGGTCTCAGGTTTGGTATTAGAAGCATTGAAATATCACATCTCATGGTATAGGAAGGGTCTCAGGTTTGGAAAGGGAATGATTTGGATTTCACATCTCATGTTATAGGATGGTTCTCATGTTTGGTTTTAGAAGCATTGAAATATCACATCTCATGGTATAGGAAGGGTCTCAGGTTTGGAAAGGGAATGATTTGGATTTCACATCTCATGTTATAGGAAGGATCTCAGGTTTGGTATTAGAAGCATTGAGATATCACATCTCATGCTATAGGAAGGGTTTTAGGATTGGAATCGGAAGGGGTTGTATATGACATCTCATGTTATAGGAAGGATCTCAGGTTTGGTATTAGAAGCATTGAGATATCACATCTCATGCTATAGGAAGGGTCTCAGGATTGGAATCGGAAGGAGTTGTATTGGAATCTCATGCCATAGGAAGGGTCTCAGGTTTGGTATAAGCATTGAGATATCACATCTCTGCTATCGGAAGGGTCTCAGGATTGGAATGGGAAGGAGTAGGATATCCCATCTCGTTATAGGAAGGGTCTCAGGTTTGGTATTAGAAGCATTGAGATATCACATCTCATGCTATAGGAAGGGTCTAAGGTTTGGAAAGGGGAAGGATTTGGGTACCACATCTCATGTTATAGGATCGGTCTCAGGTTTGGTATTAGAAGCATTGAGATATCAAGTCTCATGGTATAGGACGGGTCTCAGAATTGGAATGGGAAGGAGTTGGATATCACATCTCAAGCTATAGGAAGGGTCTCAGGATTGGAATGGGAAGGAGTTTGATATCACATCTCATGCCATGGTATGGGTCTCAGGTTTTGTAGAAGCATTGGGATATCACATCACATGCTATCGGAAGGGTATCGGGATTGGATTTGGAAGGAGTTGGATATCCCATCTCATGCTATAGGCAGGGTCTAAGTTTGGAATGGGAAGGAGTTGGATATCACATCTCATGTTATAGGAAGGGTCTCAGGATTGGAATGGGAAGGACTTGGATATCACATCTCATTCTATAGGAAGGCTCTCAGGGTTGGAAGGGGAAGGAGTTGGATATCACATTTCATGTTAGAGGTAGGATCTCAGGTTTGGTATTAGAGGCATTGAGATATCACATCTCATGCCATCGGAAGGGTGTCTGGATTGGAATGGGAAGGAGTTGGATATCACATCTCATGATAAAGGAAGGGTCTAAGGTTTGGAAGGGGAAGGATTTGGATATCACATCTCATGTTATAGGACGGGTCTCAGGTTTGGTATTAGAAGCATTGAGATATCAAGTCTCATGGTATAGGAAGGGTCTCAGAATTGGAATGGGAAGGAGTTGGATATCACATCTCAAGCTATAGGAAGGGTCTCAGGATTGGAATGGGAAGGAGTTTGATATCACATCTCATGCCATAGTATGGGTCTCAGGTTTGGTAGAAGCATTGGGATATCACATCTCATGCTATCGGAAGGGTATCAGGATTGGATTTGGAAGGAGTTGGATATCCCATCTCATGCTATAGGAAGGGTCTCAGGTTGGAATGGGAAGGAGTTGGATATCACATCTCATGTTATAGGAAGGGTCTCGGGATTGGAATGGGAAGGACTTGGATATCATATCTCATGCTATAGGAAGGCTCTCAGGTTTTGAAGGGGAAGGAGTTGGATATCACATCTCATGTTATAGGACGGGTCTCAGGTTTGGTATTAGAAGCATTGAGATATCAAGTCTCATGGTATAGGAAGGGTCTCAGAATTGGAATGGGAAGGAGTTGGATATCACATCTCATGTTATAGGAAAGATATCAGGTTTGGTATTAGAAGCATTGAGACATCACATCTCATGTTATAGGAAGGGTCTCATGTTTGGAATGGGAAGGAGTTGGATATCACATATGCTATAGGAAGGGTCTCAGGTTTGGAACGGGAAAGAATTGGATATCACATCTCATGCTATAGGAAGGGTCTCAGGTTTGGTATAAGCATTGAGATATCACATCTCTGCTATCGGAAGTGTCTCAGGATTGGAATGGGAAGGAGTTGGATATCCCATCTCATGTTATAGGACGGGTCTCAGGTTTGTTATTAGAATCATTGAGATATCATATTGCATGCTGTAGGAAGGGTCTAAGGATTGGAATGGGAAGGACTTGGATATCACATCTCATGCTATAGGTAGGCTCTCAGGTTTGGAAAGGGAAGGAGTCGGATATCACATTTCATGTTAGAGGAAGGATCTCAGGTTTGGTATTAGAGGCATTGAGATATAACATCTCATGCTATAGGAAGTGTCTCAGGATTGGAATGGGAAGGAGTTGGATATCACATCTCATGCTATAGGAAGGGATTCAGGTTTGGTATAAGCATTGAGATATCACATCTCATGCTATAGGAAGGGTCTCAGGATTGGAATGGGAAGGAGTTGGATATCACATCTCATGCTATAGGAAGGGTCTCAGGTTTGGTATAAGCATTGAGATATCACATCTCATGCTATAGGAAGGGTCTCAGGATTGGAATGGGAAGGAGTTGTATATGACATCTCATGCCATAGGAAGGGTCTCGGGTTTGGTATAAGCATTGAGATATCACATCTCTGCTATCGGAAGGGTCTCAGGATTGGAATGGGAAGGAGTTTGATATCACATCTCATGCCATGTATGGGTCTCAGGTTTTGTAGAAGCATTGGGATATCACATCTCATGCTATCGGAAGGGTATCAGGATTGGATTTGGAAGGAGTTGGATATCCCATCTCATGCTATAGGAAGGGTCTCAGGTTGGAATGGGAAGGAGTTGGATATCACATCTGATGTTATAGGAAGGGTCTCAGGATTGGAATGGGAAGGACTTGGATATCACATCTCATGCTATAGGAAGGCTCCCAGGTTTGGAAGGGGAAGGAGTTGGATATCACATTTCATGCTATCGGAAGTATCTCAGGTTTGGTATTAGAGGCATTGAGATATCACATCTCATGCTATCATAAGGGTCTCAGGATTGGAATGGGAAGGAGCTGGATATCACATCTCATGCTATAGGAAGGGTCTCAGGTTTGGAACGGGAAGGAGTTGGATATCACATCTCATGCTATCGGAAGTGTCTCAGGATTGGAATGGGAAGGAGTTTGATATCACATCTCATGCCATGAATGGGTCTCAGGTTTTGTAGAAGCATTGGGATATCACATCTCATGCTATCGGAAGGGTATCAGGATTGGATTTGGAAGGAGTTGGATATCCCATCTCATGCTATAGGAAGGGTCTCAGGTTGGAATGGGAAGGAGTTGGATATCACATCTGATGTTATAGGAAGGGTCTCAGGATTGGAATGGGAAGGACTTGGATATCACATCTCATGCTATAGGAAGGCTCTCAGGTTTTGAAGGGGAAGGAGTTGGATATCACATCTCATGTTATAGGACGGGTCTCAGGTTTGGTATTAGAAGCATTGAGATATCAAGTCTCATGGTATAGGAAGGGTCTCAGAATTGGAATGGGAAGGAGTTGGATATCATATCTCAAGCTATAGGAAGGGTCTCAGGATTGGAATGGGAAGGAGTTTGATATCACATCTCATGCCATAGTATGGGTCTCAGGTTTGGTAGAAGCATTGGGATATCACATCTCATGCTATCGGAAGGGTATCAGGATTGGATTTGGAAGGAGTTGGATATCCCATCTCATGCTATAGGAAGGGTCTCAGGTTGGAATGGGAAGGAGTTGGATATCACATCTCATGTTATAGGAAGGGTCTCAGGATTGGAATGGGAAGGAGTTGGATATCCCCTCTCATGTTATAGGACGGGTCTCTGGTTTGGTATAAGCATTGAGATATCACATCTCATGCTATAGGAAGGGTCTCAGGATTGGAATGGGAAGGATTTGGATATCACATCTCATGCTATAGGAAGGGTCTCAGGTTTGGTATACGCATGGAGATATCACTTCTCATGCTATAGGAAGGGTCTCAGGATTGGAATGGGAAGGAGTTGGATATCACATCTCATGCTATAGGAAGGGTCTCGGGTTTGGTATAAGCATGGAGATATCACTTCTCATGCTATAGGAAGGGTCTCAGGATTGGAATGGGAAGGAGTTGGATATCACATCTCATGTTATAGGAAGGATCTCAGGTTTGGTATTAGAAGCATTGAGACATCACATCTCATGCTATGGGAAGGGTCTCAGGATTAGAATGGGAAGGACTTGGATATCCCATCTCATGTTATAGGAAGGGTCTCAGGTTTGGTATTAGAAGCATTGAGATATCACATCTCATGCTATAGGAAGGGTCTCAGGATTGGAATGGGAAGGACTTGGATGTCAGATCTCATGCTATAGGGAGGGTCTCAAGTTTGATATTAGAAGCATTGAGATAACAAATCTCATGATATCGGAAGGGTGTCAGGATTGGAATGGGAAGGAGTTGGATATCACATCTCATGATAAAGGAAGGGTCTAAGGTTTGGAAGGGGAAGGATTTGGATATCACATCTCATGTTATAGGACGGGTCTCAGGTTTGGTATTAGAAGCATTGAGATATCAAGTCTCATGGTATAGGAAGGGTCTCAGAATTGGAATGGGAAGGAGTTGGATATCACATCTCAAGCTATAGGAAGGGTCTCAGGATTGGAATGGGAAGGAGTTTGATATCACATCTCATGCCATAGTATGGGTCTCAGGTTTGGTAGAAGCATTGGGATATCACATCGGATGCTATCGGAAGGGTATCAGGATTGGATTTGGAAGGAGTTGGATATCCCATCTCATGCTATAGGAAGGGTCTCAGGTTGGAATGGGAAGGAGTTGGATATCACATCTCATGTTATAGGAAGGGTCTCAGGATTGGAATGGGAAGGACTTGGATATCATATCTCATGCTATAGGAAGGCTCTCAGGTTTGGAAGGGGAAGGAGTTGGATATCACATTTCATGTTAGAGGAAGGATCTCAGGTTTGGTATTAGAGGCATTGAGATATCACATCTCATGCTATAGGAAGGTTCTCAGGATTGGAATGGGAAGGAGTTGGATATCACATCTCAAGCTATAGGAAGGGTCTCAGGTTTGGTATAAGAATTGAGATATCACATCTCATGCTATAGGAAGGGTCTAAGGATTGGAATGGGAAGGAGTTGGATATCACATCTCATGTTATAGGAAAGATATCAGGTTTGGTATTAGAAGCATTGAGACATCACATCTCATGTTATAGGAAGGGTCTCAGGATTGGAATGGGAAGAAGTTGGATATCACATCTCATGCTATAGGAAGGGTCTCAGGTTTGGTATAAGCATTGAGATATCACATCTCATGCTATAGGAAGGGTCTCAGGATTGGAATGGGAAGGAGTTGTATATAACATCTCATGCCATAGGAAGGGCCTCAGGTTTGGTATAAGCATTGAGATATCACATCTCATGCTATAGGAAGTGTCTCAGGATTGGAATTGAAAGGAGTTGGATATCCCATCTCATGTTATAGGACGGGTCTCAGGTTTGTTATTAGAATCATTGAGATATCATATTGCATGCTGTAGGACTGGTCTAAGGATTGGAATGGTAAGGACTTGGATATCACATCTCATGCTATAGGTAGGCTCTCAGGTTTGGAAAGGGAAGGAGTTGGATATCACATTTCATGTTAGAGGAAGGATCTCAGGTTTGGTATTAGAGGCATTGAGATATCACATCTCATGCTATAGGAAGGGTCTCAGGATTGGAATGGGAAGGAGTTGGATATCACATCTCATGCTATAGGAAGGATCTCAGGTTTGGTATTAGAAGCATTGAGACATCACATCTCATGCTATGGGAAGGGTCTCAGGATTGGAATGGGAAGGAGTTGGATATCACATCTCATGCTATAGGAAGGGTCTCAGGTTTGGTATAAGCATTAAGATATCACATCTCATACTATAGGAAGGGTCTCAGGATTGGAATGGGAAGGAGTTGTATGTGACATCTTATGCCATAGGAAGGGTCTCAGGTTTGGTATAAGCATTGAGATATCACATCTCTGCTATCGGAAGGGTCTCAGGATTGGAATGGGAAGGAGTTGGATATCCCATCTCATGTTATAGGAAGAGTCACAGGTTTGGTATTAGAAGCATTGAGATATCACATCTCATGCTATATGAAGTGTCTCAGGATTGGAATGGGAAGGAGTTTGATATCACATCTCATGCCATGTATGGGTCTCAGGTTTTGTAGAAGCATTGGGATATCACATCTCATGCTATCGGAAGGGTATCAGGATTGGATTTGGAAGGAGTTGAATATCCCATCTCATGCTATAGGAAGGGTCTCAGGTTGGAATGGGAAGGAGTTGGATATCACATCTGATGTTATAGGAAGGGTCTCAGGATTGGAATGGGAAGGACTTGGATATCACATCTCATGCTATAGGAAGGCTCTCAGGTTTGGAAGGGGAAGGAGTTGGATATCACATTTCATGTTAGAGGTAGGATCTCAGGTTTGGTAAAGAGGCATTGAGATATCACATCTCATGCTATAGGAAGGGTCTCAGGATTGGAATGGGAAGGAGTTGGATATCACATCTCATGTTATAGGAAAGATCGCAGGTTTGGTATTAGAAGCATTGAGACATCACATCTCATGTTATAGGAAGGGTCTCAGGATTGGAATGGGAAGGACTTGGATATCACATCTCATGCTATAGGAAGGCTCTCAGGTTTGGAAGGGGAAGGAGTTGGATATCACATTTCATGTTAGAGGTAGGATCTCAGGTTTGGTAAAAAGGCATTGAGATAACACATCTCATGCTATCGGAAGGGTCTCAGGATTGGAATGGGAAGGAGTTTGATATCACATCTCATGCTATAGGAAAGGTCTCAGGTTTGGAACTGGAAGGAGTTGGATATCCCATCTCATGTTATAGGACGGGTCTCAGGTTTGGTATTAGAAGCATTGAGATATCACATCGCATGCTGTAGGAAGGGTCTCAGGATTGGAATGGGAAGGAGTTGGATATTACATTCTTGCTATCGGAAGGGTCTCATGTTTGGAATGGGAAGGAGTTGGATATCACATATGCTATAGGAAGGGTCTCAGGTTTGGAACGGGAAAGAATTGGATATCACATCTCATGCTATAGGAAGGGTCTCAGGTTTGGTATAAGCATTGAGATATCACATCTCTGCTATCGGAAGTGTCTCAGGATTGGAATGGGAAGGAGTTGGATATCCCATCTCATGTTATAGGACGGGTCTCAGGTTTGTTATTAGAATCATTGAGATATCATATTGCATGCTGTAGGAAGGGTCTAAGGATTGGAATGGGAAGGACTTGGATATCACATCTCATGCTATAGGTAGGCTCTCAGGTTTGGAAAGGGAAGGAGTCGGATATCACATTTCATGTTAGAGGAAGGATCTCAGGTTTGGTATTAGAGGCATTGAGATATCACATCTCATGCTATAGGAAGTGTCTCAGGATTGGAATGGGAAGGAGTTGGATATCACATCTCATGCTATAGGAAGGGATTCAGGTTTGGTATAAGCATTGAGATATCACATCTCATGCTATAGGAAGGGTCTCAGGATTGGAATGGGAAGGAGTTGGATATCACATCTCATGCTATAGGAAGGGTCTCAGGTTTGGTATAAGCATTGAGATATCACATCTCATGCTATAGGAAGGGTCTCAGGATTGGAATGGGAAGGAGTTGTATATGACATCTCATGCCATAGGAAGGGTTTCGGGTTTGGTATAAGCATTGAGATATCACATCTCTGCTATCGGAAGGGTCTCAGGATTGGAATGGGAAGGAGTTTGATATCACATCTCATGCCATGTATGGGTCTCAGGTTTTGTAGAAGCATTGGGATATCACATCTCATGCTATCGGAAGGGTATCAGGATTGGATTTGGAAGGAGCTGGATATCCCATCTCATGCTATAGGAAGGGTCTCAGGTTGGAATGGGAAGGAGTTGGATATCACATCTGATGTTATAGGAAGGGTCTCAGGATTGGAATGGGAAGGACTCGGATATCACATCTCATGCTATAGGAAGGCTCCCAGGTTTGGAAGGGGAAGGAGTTGGATATCACATTTCATGTTAGAGGTAGGATATCAGGTTTGGTAAAGAGGCATTGAGATATCACATCTCGTGCTATAGGAAGGGTCTCACAATTGGAATGGGAAGGAGTTGGATATCACATCGCATGTTATAGGAAAGATCTCAGGTTTGCTATTAGAAGCATTGAGACATCACATCTCATGTTATAGGAAGGGTCTCAGGATTGGAATGGGAAGAAGTTGGATATCACATCTCATGCAATAGGAAGGTTCTCAGGTTTGGTATAAGCATTGAGATATCACATCTCATGCTATAAGAAGGGTCTCAGGATTGGAATGGGAAGGAGTTGTATATGACATCTCATGCCATAGGAAGGGTCTCAGGTTTGGTATAAGCATTGAGATATCACATCTCATGCTATAGGAAGGGTCTCAGGATTGGAATGGGAAGGACTTGGATATCACATCTCATGCTATAGGCAGGGTCTCAGGTTTGGAAAGGGAAGGAGTTGGATATCACATTTCATGTTAGAGGTAGGATCTCAGGTTTGGTATTAGAGGCATTGAGATATCACATCTCATGCTATCAGAAGGGTCTCAGGATTGGAATGGGAAGGAGTTGGATATCACATCTCATGCTAAAGGGAGGGTCTCAGGTTTGGAAGGGGAAGGATTAGGATATCACATCTCATGTTATAGGAAGGATCTCAGGTTTGGTATTAGAAGCATTGAGATATCACATCTCATGCTATCGGAAGTATCTCAGGTTTGGTATTAGAGGCATTGAGATATCACATCTCATGCTATCATAAGGGTCTCAGGATTGGAATGGGAAGGAGCTGGATATCACATCTCATGCTATAGGAAGGGTCTCAGGTTTGGAACGGGAAGGAGTTGGATATCACATCTCATGTTATAGGAAGAGTCTCAGGTTTGGAATAAACATTGAGATATCACATCTCTGCAATCGGAAGTGTCTCAGGATTGGAATGGGAAGGAGTTTGATATCACATCTCATGCCATGTATGGGTCTCAGGTTTTGTAGAAGCATTGGGATATCACATCTCATGCTATCGGAAGGGTATCAGGATTGGATTTGGAAGGAGTTGGATATCCCATCTCATGCTATAGGAAGGGTCTCAGGTTGGAATGGGAAGGAGTTGGATATCACATCTGATGTTATAGGAAGGGTCTCAGGATTGGAATGGGAAGGACTTGGATATCACATCTCATGCTATAGGAAGGCTCCCAGGTTTGGAAGGGGAAGGAGTTGGATATCACATATCATGTTAGAGGTAGGATATCAGGTTTGGTAAAGAGGCATTGAGATATCACATCTCGTGCTATAGGAAGGGTCTCACAATTGGAATGGGAAGGAGTTGGATATCACATCTCATGTTATAGGAAAGATCTCAGGTTTGGTATTAGAAGCATTGAGACATCACATCTCATGTTATAGGAAGGGTCTCAGGATTGGAATGGGAAGAAGTTGGATATCACATCTCATGCAATAGGAAGGTTCTCAGGTTTGGTATAAGCATTGAGATATCACATCTCATGCTATAAGAAGGGTCTCAGGATTGGAATGGGAAGGAGTTGTATATGACATCTCATGCTATAGGAAGGGTCTCAGGATTGGAATGGGAAGGACTTGGATATCACATCTCATGCTATAGGCAGGGTCTCAGGTTTGGAAAGGGAAGGAGTTGGATATCACATTTCATGTTAGAGGTAGGATCTCAGGTTTGGTATTAGAGGCATTGAGATATCACATCTCATGCTATCAGAAGGGTCTCAGGATTGGAATGGGAAGGAGTTGGATATCACATCTCATGCTAAAGGGAGGGTCTCAGGTTTGGAAGGGGAAGGATTAGGATATCACATCTCATGTTATAGGAAGGATCTCAGGTTTGGTATTAGAAGCATTGAGATATCACATCTCATGCTATCGGAAGTATCTCAGGTTTGGTATTAGAGGCATTGAGATATCACATCTCATGCTATCATAAGGGTCTCAGGATTGGAATGGGAAGGAGCTGGATATCACATCTCATGCTATAGGAAGGGTCTCAGGTTTGGAACGGGAAGGAGTTGGATATCACATCTCATGTTATAGGAAGAGTCTCAGGTTTGGAATAAACATTGAGATATCACATCTCTGCAATCGGAAGTGTCTCAGGATTGGGATGGGAAGGAGTTGGATATCACATCTCATGCTATAGGAAGGGTCTCAGGTTTGGAACGGGAAGGAGTTGGATATCCCATCTCATGTTATAGGACGGGTCTCAGGTTTGGTATTAGAAGCATTGAGATATCACATCGCATGCTGTAGGAAGGGTCTCAGGATTGGAATGGGAAGGAGTTGGATATTACATTCTTGCTATAGGAAGGATCTCATGTTTGGAATGGGAAGGAGTTGGATATCACATATGCTATAGGAAGGGTCTCAGGTTTGGAACGGGAAGGAGTTGGATATCACATCTCATGCTATAGGAAGGGTCTCAGGTTTAGTATAAGCATTGAGATATCACATCTCTGCTATTGGAAGTGTCTCAGGATTGGAATGGGAAGGAGTTGGATATCCCATCTCATGTTATAGGACGGGTCTCTGGTTTGGTATAAGCATTGAGATATCACATCTCATGCTATAGGAAGGGTCTCAGGATTGGAATGGGAAGGATTTGGATATCACATCTCATGCTATAGGAAGGGTCTCAGGTTTGGTATACGCATGGAGATATCACTTCTCATGCTATAGGAAGGGTCTCAGGATTGGAATGGGAAGGAGTTGGATATCACATCTCATGCTATAGGAAGGGTCTCGGGTTTGGTATAAGCATGGAGATATCACTTCTCATGCTATAGGAAGGGTCTCAGGATTGGAATGGGAAGGAGTTGGATATCACATCTCATGTTATAGGAAGGATCTCAGGTTTGGTATTAGAAGCATTGAGACATCACATCTCATGCTATGGGAAGGGTCTCAGGATTAGAATGGGAAGGACTTGGATATCCCATCTAATGTTATAGGAAGGGTCTCAGGTTTGGTATTAGAAGCATTGAGATATCACATCTCATGCTATAGGAAGGGTCTCAGGATTGGAATGGGAAGGACTTGGATGTCAGATCTCATGCTATAGGGAGGGTCTCAAGTTTGATATTAGAAGCATTGAGATAACAAATCTCATGATATCGGAAGGGTGTCAGGATTGGAATGGGAAGGAGTTGGATATCACATCTCATGATAAAGGAAGGGTCTAAGGTTTGGAAGGGGAAGGAGTTTGATATCACATCTCATGCCATAGTATGGGTCTCAGGTTTGGTAGAAGCATTGGGATATCACATCTCATGCTATCGGAAGGGTATCAGGATTGGATTTGGAAGGAGTTGGATATCCCATCTCATGCTATAGGAAGGGTCTCAGGTTGGAATGGGAAGGAGTTGGATATCACATCTCATGTTATAGGAAGGGTCTCAGGATTGGAATGGGAAGGACTTGGATATCATATCTCATGCTATAGGAAGGCTCTCAGGTTTGGAAGGGGAAGGAGTTGGATATCACATTTCATGTTAGAGGAAGGATCTCAGGTTTGGTATTAGAGGCATTGAGATATCACATCTCATGCTATAGGAAGGTTCTCAGGATTGGAATGGGAAGGAGTTGGATATCACATCTCAAGCTATAGGAAGGGTCTCAGGTTTGGTATAAGCATTGAGATATCACATCTCATGCTATAGGAAGGGTCTCAGGATTGGAATGGGAAGGAGTTGGATATCACATCTCATGTTATAGGAAAGATATCAGGTTTGGTATTAGAAGCATTGAGACATCACATCTCATGTTATAGGAAGGGTCTCAGGATTGGAATGGGAAGAAGTTGGATATCACATCTCATGCTATAGGAAGGGTCTCAGGTTTGGTATAAGCATTGAGATATCACATCTCATGCTATAGGAAGGGTATCAGGATTGGAATGGGAAGGAGTTGTATATGACATCTCATGCCATAGGAAGGGTCTCAGGTTTGGTATAAGCATTGAGATATCACATCTCATGCTATAGGAAGTGTCTCAGGATTGGAATTGAAAGGAGTTGGATATCCCATCTCATGTTATAGGACGGGTCTCAGGTTTGTTATTAGAATCATTGAGATATCATATTGCATGCTGTAGGAAGGGTCTAAGGATTGGAATGGGAAGGACTTGGATATCACATCTCATGCTATAGGTAGGCTCTCAGGTTTGGAAAGGGAAGGAGTTGGATATCACATTTCATGTTAGAGGAAGGATCTCAGGTTTGGTATTAGAGGCATTGAGATATCACATCTCATGCTATAGGAAGGGTCTCAGGATTGGAATGGGAAGGAGTTGGATATCACATCTCATGCTATAGGAAGGATCTCAGGTTTGGTATTAGAAGCATTGAGACATCACATCTCATGCTATGGGAAGGGTCTCAGGATTGGAATGGGAAGGAGTTGGATATCACATCTCATGCTATAGGAAGGGTCTCAGGTTTGGTATAAGCATTAAGATATCACATCTCATACTATAGGAAGGGTCTCAGGATTGGAATGGGAAGGAGTTGTATGTGACATCTTATGCCATAGGAAGGGTCTCAGGTTTGGTATAAGCATTGAGATATCACATCTCTGCTATCGGAAGGGTCTCAGGATTGGAATGGGAAGGAGTTGGATATCCCATCTCATGTTATAGGAAGAGTCACAGGTTTGGTATTAGAAGCATTGAGATATCACATCTCATGCTATAGGAAGTGTCTCAGGATTGGAATGGGAAGGAGTTTGATATCACATCTCATGCCATGTATGGGTCTCAGGTTTTGTAGAAGCATTGGGATATCACATCTCATGCTATCGGAAGGGTATCAGGATTGGATTTGGAAGGAGTTGAATATCCCATCTCATGCTATAGGAAGGGTCTCAGGTTGGAATGGGAAGGAGTTGGATATCACATCTGATGTTATAGGAAGGGTCTCAGGATTGGAATGGGAAGGACTTGGATATCACATCTCATGCTATAGGAAGGCTCTCAGGTTTGGAAGGGGAAGGAGTTGGATATCACATTTCATGTTATAGGAAAGATCGCAGGTTTGGTATTAGAAGCATTGAGACATCACATCTCATGTTATAGGAAGGGTCTCAGGATTGGAATGGGAAGGACTTGGATATCACATCTCATGCTATAGGAAGGCTCTCAGGTTTGGAAGGGGAAGGAGTTGGATATCACATTTCATATTAGAGGTAGGATCTCAGGTTTGGTAAAAAGGCATTGAGATAACACATCTCATGCTATCGGAAGGGTCTCAGGATTGGAATGGGAAGGAGTTTGATATCACATCTCATGCTATAGGAAAGGTCTCAGGTTTGGAACTGGAAGGAGTTGGATATCCCATCTCATGTTATAGGACGGGTCTCAGGTTTGGTATTAGAAGCATTGAGATATCACATCGCATGCTGTAGGAAGGGTCTCAGGATTGGAATGGGAAGGAGTTGGATATTACATTCTTGCTATAGGAAGGGTCTCATGTTTGGAATGGGAAGGAGTTGGATATCACATATGCTATAGGAAGGTTCTCAGGTTTGGAACGGGAAAGAATTGGATATCACATCTCATGCTATAGGAAGGGTCTCAGGTTTGGTATAAGCATTGAGATATCACATCTCTGCTATCGGAAGTGTCTCAGGATTGGAATGGGAAGGAGTTGGATATCCCATCTCATGTTATAGGACGGGTCTCAGGTTTGTTATTAGAATCATTGAGATATCATATTGCATGCTGTAGGAAGGGTCTAAGGATTGGAATGGGAAGGACTTGGATATCACATCTCATGCTATAGGTAGGCTCTCAGGTTTGGAAAGGGAAGGAGTCGGATATCACATTTCATGTTAGAGGAAGGATCTCAGGTTTGGTATTAGAGGCATTGAGATATCACATCTCATGCTATAGGAAGTGTCTCAGGATTGGAATGGGAAGGAGTTGGATATCACATCTCATGCTATATGAAGGGATTCAGGTTTGGTATAAGCATTGAGATATCACATCTCATGCTATAGGAAGGGTCTCAGGATTGGAATGGGAAGGAGTTGGATATCACATCTCATGCTATAGGAAGGGTCTCAGGTTTGGTATAAGCATTGAGATATCACATCTCATGCTATAGGAAGGGTCTCAGGATTGGAATGGGAAGGAGTTGTATATGACATCTCATGCCATAGGAAGGGTCTCGGGTTTGGTATAAGCATTGAGATATCACATCTCTGCTATCGGAAGGGTCTCAGGATTGGAATGGGAAGGAGTTTGATATCACATCTCATGCCATGTATGGGTCTCAGGTTTTGTAGAAGCATTGGGATATCACATCTCATGCTATCGGAAGGGTATCAGGATTGGATTTGGAAGGAGTTGGATATCCCATCTCATGCTATAGGAAGGGTCTCAGGTTGGAATGGGAAGGAGTTGGATATCACATCTGATGTTATAGGAAGGGTCTCAGGATTGGAATGGGAAGGACTTGGATATCACATCTCATGCTATAGGAAGGCTCCCAGGTTTGGAAGGGGAAGGAGTTGGATATCACATTTCATGTTAGAGGTAGGATATCAGGTTTGGTAAAGAGGCATTGAGATATCACATCTCGTGCTATAGGAAGGGTCTCACAATTGGAATGGGAAGGAGTTGGATATCACATCTCATGTTATAGGAAAGATCTCAGGTTTGGTATTAGAAGCATTGAGACATCACATCTCATGTTATAGGAAGGGTCTCAGGATTGGAATGGGAAGAAGTTGGATATCACATCTCATGCAATAGGAAGGTTCTCAGGTTTGGTATAAGCATTGAGATATCACATCTCATGCTATAGGAAGGGTCTCAGGATTGGAATGGGAAGGAGTTGTATATGACATCTCATGCCATAGGAAGGGTCTCAGGTTTGGTATAAGCATTGAGATATCACATCTCATGCTATAGGAAGGGTCTCAGGATTGGAATGGGAAGGACTTGGATATCACATCTCATGCTATAGGCAGGGTCTCAGGTTTGGAAAGGGAAGGAGTTGGATATCACATTTCATGTTAGAGGTAGGATCTCAGGTTTGGTATTAGAGGCATTGAGATATCACATCTCATGCTATCAGAAGGGTCTCAGGATTGGAATGGGAAGGACTTGGATATCACATCTCATGATACAGGAAGGGTCTAAGGTTTGGAAGGGGAAGGATTTGGATATCACATCTCATGTTATTGGACCGGTCTCAGGTTTGGTATTAGAAGCATTGAGATATCAAGTCTCATGGTATAGGACGGGAGTTTGATATCACATCTCATGCCATGGTATGGGTCTCAGGTTTTGTAGAAGCATTGGGATATCACATCTCATGCTATCGGAAGGGTATCAGGATTGGATTTGGAAGGAGTTGGATATCCCATCTCATGCTATAGGAAGGGTCTCAGGATTGGAATGGGAAGGACTTGGATATCACATCATGTTATAGGAAGGATCTCAGGATTGGAATGGGAAGGATTTGGATATCCCTTCTCATGCTATAGGAAGTGTCTCAGGTTGGAATGGGAAGGAGTTGGATATCATATCTCGTTATAGGAAGGGTCTCAGGATTGGAATGGGAAGGATTTGGATATCACATCTCTTGCTATAGGAAGGGTCTCAGGTTTTTTATTAGAAACATTGAGCTATCACATCTCATGCTATAGGAAGGGTTTCAGGATTGGAATGGGAAGGATTTGGATATCACATCTCATGCTAAAGGAAGGGTCTCAGGTTTGGAAGGGGAAGGATTTGGATATCATATCTCATGTTATAGGACGGGTCACAGGTTTGGTATTAGAAGCATTGAGATATCACATCTCATGCTATAGGAGGAGTCTCAGGATTGGAATGGGAAGGAGTTGGATATCACGTCTCATGTTATAGGAAGGGCCTCAGGATTGGAATGGCAAGGAGTTGGATATCACATCTCATGCTAAAGGAAGGGTCTCAGGTTTGATAGAAGCATTGAGATATCACATCTCATGCTATAGGAAGGAACTCAGGATTGCAATGGGAAGGAGTTGGATATCACATCTCATGCCATAGGATGGGTCATCAGGTTTGGTATAAGCATTGAGATATCACATCTCTGCTATCGGAAGGGGCTCAGGATAGGAATGGGAAGGACTTAGATATCACATCTCATACTATAGGGAGGGTCTCAGTTTTGATATTAGAAGCATTGAGCTATCACATCTCATGCTATCGGAAGGGTCTCAGGATTGGAATGGGATGGAGTTGGATATCACATCGCAAGCTATCTCGGGATTGGAATGGGAAGGAGTTTGATATCACATCTCAAGCTATAGGAAGGGTCTCAGGTTTGGAAGGGGAAGGATTTGGATCTCACATCTCATGTTATAGGATGGTTCTCATGTTTGGTTTTAGTAGCATTGAGATATCACATCTCATGCTATCGGAAGGGTCTCAGGTTTGGAATGGGAAGGAGTTGATATCAGATCTCATGCTAAAGGAAAGGTCTCAGGTTTGGAAGGGGAAGGATTTGGATCTCACATCTCATGTTTTAGGACGGGTCTCAGGTTTGGTATTAGAAGCATTGAAATATCACATCTCATGGTATAGGAAGGGTCTCAGGTTTGGAAAGGGAATGATTTGGATTTCACATCTCATGTTATAGGATGGTTCTCATGTTTGGTTTTAGAAGCATTGAAATATCACATCTCATGGTATAGGAAGGGTCTCAGGTTTGGAAAGGGAATGATTTGGATTTCACATCTCATGTTATAGGAAGGATCTCAGGTTTGGTATTAGAAGCATTGAGATATCACATCTCATGCTATAGGAAGGGTTTTAGGATTGGAATCGGAAGGGGTTGTATATGACATCTCATGTTATAGGAAGGATCTCAGGTTTGGTATTAGAAGCATTGAGATATCACATCTCATGCTATAGGAAGGGTCTCAGGATTGGAATCGGAAGGAGTTGTATTGGAATCTCATGCCATAGGAAGGGTCTCAGGTTTGGTATAAGCATTGAGATATCACATCTCTGCTATCGGAAGGGTCTCAGGATTGGAATGGGAAGGAGTAGGATATCCCATCTCGTTATAGGAAGGGTCTCAGGTTTGGTATTAGAAGCATTGAGATATCACATCTCATGCTATAGGAAGGGTCTAAGGTTTGGAAAGGGGAAGGATTTGGGTACCACATCTCATGTTATAGGATCGGTCTCAGGTTTGGTATTAGAAGCATTGAGATATCAAGTCTCATGGTATAGGACGGGTCTCAGAATTGGAATGGGAAGGAGTTGGATATCACATCTCAAGCTATAGGAAGGGTCTCAGGATTGGAATGGGAAGGAGTTTGATATCACATCTCATGCCATGGTATGGGTCTCAGGTTTTGTAGAAGCATTGGGATATCACATCACATGCTATCGGAAGGGTATCGGGATTGGATTTGGAAGGAGTTGGATATCCCATCTCATGCTATAGGCAGGGTCTAAGTTTGGAATGGGAAGGAGTTGGATATCACATCTCATGTTATAGGAAGGGTCTCAGGATTGGAATGGGAAGGACTTGGATATCACATCTCATTCTATAGGAAGGCTCTCAGGGTTGGAAGGGGAAGGAGTTGGATATCACATTTCATGTTAGAGGTAGGATCTCAGGTTTGGTATTAGAGGCATTGAGATATCACATCTCATGCCATCGGAAGGGTGTCTGGATTGGAATGGGAAGGAGTTGGATATCACATCTCATGATAAAGGAAGGGTCTAAGGTTTGGAAGGGGAAGGATTTGGATATCACATCTCATGTTATAGGACGGGTCTCAGGTTTGGTATTAGAAGCATTGAGATATCAAGTCTCATGGTATAGGAAGGGTCTCAGAATTGGAATGGGAAGGAGTTGGATATCACATCTCAAGCTATAGGAAGGGTCTCAGGATTGGAATGGGAAGGAGTTTGATATCACATCTCATGCCATAGTATGGGTCTCAGGTTTGGTAGAAGCATTGGGATATCACATCTCATGCTATCGGAAGGGTATCAGGATTGGATTTGGAAGGAGTTGGATATCCCATCTCATGCTATAGGAAGGGTCTCAGGTTGGAATGGGAAGGAGTTGGATATCACATCTCATGTTATAGGAAGGGTCTCGGGATTGGAATGGGAAGGACTTGGATATCATATCTCATGCTATAGGAAGGCTCTCAGGTTTTGAAGGGGAAGGAGTTGGATATCACATCTCATGTTATAGGACGGGTCTCAGGTTTGGTATTAGAAGCATTGAGATATCAAGTCTCATGGTATAGGAAGGGTCTCAGAATTGGAATGGGAAGGAGTTGGATATCACATCTCATGTTATAGGAAAGATATCAGGTTTGGTATTAGAAGCATTGAGACATCACATCTCATGTTATAGGAAGGGTCTCATGTTTGGAATGGGAAGGAGTTGGATATCACATATGCTATAGGAAGGGTCTCAGGTTTGGAACGGGAAAGAATTGGATATCACATCTCATGCTATAGGAAGGGTCTCAGGTTTGGTATAAGCATTGAGATATCACATCTCTGCTATCGGAAGTGTCTCAGGATTGGAATGGGAAGGAGTTGGATATCCCATCTCATGTTATAGGACGGGTCTCAGGTTTGTTATTAGAATCATTGAGATATCATATTGCATGCTGTAGGAAGGGTCTAAGGATTGGAATGGGAAGGACTTGGATATCACATCTCATGCTATAGGTAGGCTCTCAGGTTTGGAAAGGGAAGGAGTCGGATATCACATTTCATGTTAGAGGAAGGATCTCAGGTTTGGTATTAGAGGCATTGAGATATAACATCTCATGCTATAGGAAGTGTCTCAGGATTGGAATGGGAAGGAGTTGGATATCACATCTCATGCTATAGGAAGGGATTCAGGTTTGGTATAAGCATTGAGATATCACATCTCATGCTATAGGAAGGGTCTCAGGATTGGAATGGGAAGGAGTTGGATATCACATCTCATGCTATAGGAAGGGTCTCAGGTTTGGTATAAGCATTGAGATATCACATCTCATGCTATAGGAAGGGTCTCAGGATTGGAATGGGAAGGAGTTGTATATGACATCTCATGCCATAGGAAGGGTCTCGGGTTTGGTATAAGCATTGAGATATCACATCTCTGCTATCGGAAGGGTCTCAGGATTGGAATGGGAAGGAGTTTGATATCACATCTCATGCCATGTATGGGTCTCAGGTTTTGTAGAAGCATTGGGATATCACATCTCATGCTATCGGAAGGGTATCAGGATTGGATTTGGAAGGAGTTGGATATCCCATCTCATGCTATAGGAAGGGTCTCAGGTTGGAATGGGAAGGAGTTGGATATCACATCTGATGTTATAGGAAGGGTCTCAGGATTGGAATGGGAAGGACTTGGATATCACATCTCATGCTATAGGAAGGCTCCCAGGTTTGGAAGGGGAAGGAGTTGGATATCACATTTCATGCTATCGGAAGTATCTCAGGTTTGGTATTAGAGGCATTGAGATATCACATCTCATGTTATCATAAGGGTCTCAGGATTGGAATGGGAAGGAGCTGGATATCACATCTCATGCTATAGGAAGGGTCTCAGGTTTGGAACGGGAAGGAGTTGGATATCACATCTCATGCTATCGGAAGTGTCTCAGGATTGGAATGGGAAGGAGTTTGATATCACATCTCATGCCATGAATGGGTCTCAGGTTTTGTAGAAGCATTGGGATATCACATCTCATGCTATCGGAAGGGTATCAGGATTGGATTTGGAAGGAGTTGGATATCCCATCTCATGCTATAGGAAGGGTCTCAGGTTGGAATGGGAAGGAGTTGGATATCACATCTGATGTTATAGGAAGGGTCTCAGGATTGGAATGGGAAGGACTTGGATATCACATCTCATGCTATAGGAAGGCTCTCAGGTTTTGAAGGGGAAGGAGTTGGATATCACATCTCATGTTATAGGACGGGTCTCAGGTTTGGTATTAGAAGCATTGAGATATCAAGTCTCATGGTATAGGAAGGGTCTCAGAATTGGAATGGGAAGGAGTTGGATATCATATCTCAAGCTATAGGAAGGGTCTCAGGATTGGAATGGGAAGGAGTTTGATATCACATCTCATGCCATAGTATGGGTCTCAGGTTTGGTAGAAGCATTGGGATATCACATCTCATGCTATCGGAAGGGTATCAGGATTGGATTTGGAAGGAGTTGGATATCCCATCTCATGCTATAGGAAGGGTCTCAGGTTGGAATGGGAAGGAGTTGGATATCACATCTCATGTTATAGGAAGGGTCTCAGGATTGGAATGGGAAGGAGTTGGATATCCCCTCTCATGTTATAGGACGGGTCTCTGGTTTGGTATAAGCATTGAGATATCACATCTCATGCTATAGGAAGGGTCTCAGGATTGGAATGGGAAGGATTTGGATATCACATCTCATGCTATAGGAAGGGTCTCAGGTTTGGTATACGCATGGAGATATCACTTCTCATGCTATAGGAAGGGTCTCAGGATTGGAATGGGAAGGAGTTGGATATCACATCTCATGCTATAGGAAGGGTCTCGGGTTTGGTATAAGCATGGAGATATCACTTCTCATGCTATAGGAAGGGTCTCAGGATTGGAATGGGAAGGAGTTGGATATCACATCTCATGTTATAGGAAGGATCTCAGGTTTGGTATTAGAAGCATTGAGACATCACATCTCATGCTATGGGAAGGGTCTCAGGATTAGAATGGGAAGGACTTGGATATCCCATCTCATGTTATAGGAAGGGTCTCAGGTTTGGTATTAGAAGCATTGAGATATCACATCTCATGCTATAGGAAGGGTCTCAGGATTGGAATGGGAAGGACTTGGATGTCAGATCTCATGCTATAGGGAGGGTCTCAAGTTTGATATTAGAAGCATTGAGATAACAAATCTCATGATATCGGAAGGGTGTCAGGATTGGAATGGGAAGGAGTTGGATATCACATCTCATGATAAAGGAAGGGTCTAAGGTTTGGAAGGGGAAGGATTTGGATATCACATCTCATGTTATAGGACGGGTCTCAGGTTTGGTATTAGAAGCATTGAGATATCAAGTCTCATGGTATAGGAAGGGTCTCAGAATTGGAATGGGAAGGAGTTGGATATCACATCTCAAGCTATAGGAAGGGTCTCAGGATTGGAATGGGAAGGAGTTTGATATCACATCTCATGCCATAGTATGGGTCTCAGGTTTGGTAGAAGCATTGGGATATCACATCGGATGCTATCGGAAGGGTATCAGGATTGGATTTGGAAGGAGTTGGATATCCCATCTCATGCTATAGGAAGGGTCTCAGGTTGGAATGGGAAGGAGTTGGATATCACATCTCATGTTATAGGAAGGGTCTCAGGATTGGAATGGGAAGGACTTGGATATCATATCTCATGCTATAGGAAGGCTCTCAGGTTTGGAAGGGGAAGGAGTTGGATATCACATTTCATGTTAGAGGAAGGATCTCAGGTTTGGTATTAGAGGCATTGAGATATCACATCTCATGCTATAGGAAGGTTCTCAGGATTGGAATGGGAAGGAGTTGGATATCACATCTCAAGCTATAGGAAGGGTCTCAGGTTTGGTATAAGAATTGAGATATCACATCTCATGCTATAGGAAGGGTCTAAGGATTGGAATGGGAAGGAGTTGGATATCACATCTCATGTTATAGGAAAGATATCAGGTTTGGTATTAGAAGCATTGAGACATCACATCTCATGTTATAGGAAGGGTCTCAGGATTGGAATGGGAAGAAGTTGGATATCACATCTCATGCTATAGGAAGGGTCTCAGGTTTGGTATAAGCATTGAGATATCACATCTCATGCTATAGGAAGGGTCTCAGGATTGGAATGGGAAGGAGTTGTATATAACATCTCATGCCATAGGAAGGGCCTCAGGTTTGGTATAAGCATTGAGATATCACATCTCATGCTATAGGAAGTGTCTCAGGATTGGAATTGAAAGGAGTTGGATATCCCATCTCATGTTATAGGACGGGTCTCAGGTTTGTTATTAGAATCATTGAGATATCATATTGCATGCTGTAGGACTGGTCTAAGGATTGGAATGGTAAGGACTTGGATATCACATCTCATGCTATAGGTAGGCTCTCAGGTTTGGAAAGGGAAGGAGTTGGATATCACATTTCATGTTAGAGGAAGGATCTCAGGTTTGGTATTAGAGGCATTGAGATATCACATCTCATGCTATAGGAAGGGTCTCAGGATTGGAATGGGAAGGAGTTGGATATCACATCTCATGCTATAGGAAGGATCTCAGGTTTGGTATTAGAAGCATTGAGACATCACATCTCATGCTATGGGAAGGGTCTCAGGATTGGAATGGGAAGGAGTTGGATATCACATCTCATGCTATAGGAAGGGTCTCAGGTTTGGTATAAGCATTAAGATATCACATCTCATACTATAGGAAGGGTCTCAGGATTGGAATGGGAAGGAGTTGTATGTGACATCTTATGCCATAGGAAGGGTCTCAGGTTTGGTATAAGCATTGAGATATCACATCTCTGCTATCAGAAGGGTCTCAGGATTGGAATGGGAAGGAGTTGGATATCCCATCTCATGTTATAGGAAGAGTCACAGGTTTGGTATTAGAAGCATTGAGATATCACATCTCATGCTATAGGAAGTGTCTCAGGATTGGAATGGGAAGGAGTTTGATATCACATCTCATGCCATGTATGGGTCTCAGGTTTTGTAGAAGCATTGGGATATCACATCTCATGCTATCGGAAGGGTATCAGGATTGGATTTGGAAGGAGTTGAATATCCCATCTCATGCTATAGGAAGGGTCTCAGGTTGGAATGGGAAGGAGTTGGATATCACATCTGATGTTATAGGAAGGGTCTCAGGATTGGAATGGGAAGGACTTGGATATCACATCTCATGCTATAGGAAGGCTCTCAGGTTTGGAAGGGGAAGGAGTTGGATATCACATTTCATGTTAGAGGTAGGATCTCAGGTTTGGTAAAGAGGCATTGAGATATCACATCTCATGCTATAGGAAGGGTCTCAGGATTGGAATGGGAAGGAGTTGGATATCACATCTCATGTTATAGGAAAGATCGCAGGTTTGGTATTAGAAGCATTGAGACATCACATCTCATGTTATAGGAAGGGTCTCAGGATTGGAATGGGAAGGACTTGGATATCACATCTCATGCTATAGAAAGGCTCTCAGGTTTGGAAGGGGAAGGAGTTGGATATCACATTTCATGTTAGAGGTAGGATCTCAGGTTTGGTAAAAAGGCATTGAGATAACACATCTCATGCTATCGGAAGGGTCTCAGGATTGGAATGGGAAGGAGTTTGATATCACATCTCATGCTATAGGAAAGGTCTCAGGTTTGGAACTGGAAGGAGTTGGATATCCCATCTCATGTTATAGGACGGGTCTCAGGTTTGGTATTAGAAGCATTGAGATATCACATCGCATGCTGTAGGAAGGGTCTCAGGATTGGAATGGGAAGGAGTTGGATATTACATTCTTGCTATCGGAAGGGTCTCATGTTTGGAATGGGAAGGAGTTGGATATCACATATGCTATAGGAAGGGTCTCAGGTTTGGAACGGGAAAGAATTGGATATCACATCTCATGCTATAGGAAGGGTCTCAGGTTTGGTATAAGCATTGAGATATCACATCTCTGCTATCGGAAGTGTCTCAGGATTGGAATGGGAAGGAGTTGGATATCCCATCTCATGTTATAGGACGGGTCTCAGGTTTGTTATTAGAATCATTGAGATATCATATTGCATGCTGTAGGAAGGGTCTAAGGATTGGAATGGGAAGGACTTGGATATCACATCTCATGCTATAGGTAGGCTCTCAGGTTTGGAAAGGGAAGGAGTCGGATATCACATTTCATGTTAGAGGAAGGATCTCAGGTTTGGTATTAGAGGCATTGAGATATCACATCTCATGCTATAGGAAGTGTCTCAGGATTGGAATGGGAAGGAGTTGGATATCACATCTCATGCTATAGGAAGGGATTCAGGTTTGGTATAAGCATTGAGATATCACATCTCATGCTATAGGAAGGGTCTCAGGATTGGAATGGGAAGGAGTTGGATATCACATCTCATGCTATAGGAAGGGTCTCAGGTTTGGTATAAGCATTGAGATATCACATCTCATGCTATAGGAAGGGTCTCAGGATTGGAATGGGAAGGAGTTGTATATGACATCTCATGCCATAGGAAGGGTTTCGGGTTTGGTATAAGCATTGAGATATCACATCTCTGCTATCGGAAGGGTCTCAGGATTGGAATGGGAAGGAGTTTGATATCACATCTCATGCCATGTATGGGTCTCAGGTTTTGTAGAAGCATTGGGATATCACATCTCATGCTATCGGAAGGGTATCAGGATTGGATTTGGAAGGAGTTGGATATCCCATCTCATGCTATAGGAAGGGTCTCAGGTTGGAATGGGAAGGAGTTGGATATCACATCTGATGTTATAGGAAGGGTCTCAGGATTGGAATGGGAAGGACTCGGATATCACATCTCATGCTATAGGAAGGCTCCCAGGTTTGGAAGGGGAAGGAGTTGGATATCACATTTCATGTTAGAGGTAGGATATCAGGTTTGGTAAAGAGGCATTGAGATATCACATCTCGTGCTATAGGAAGGGTCTCACAATTGGAATGGGAAGGAGTTGGATATCACATCTCATGTTATAGGAAAGATCTCAGGTTTGCTATTAGAAGCATTGAGACATCACATCTCATGTTATAGGAAGGGTCTCAGGATTGGAATGGGAAGAAGTTGGATATCACATCTCATGCAATAGGAAGGTTCTCAGGTTTGGTATAAGCATTGAGATATCACATCTCATGCTATAAGAAGGGTCTCAGGATTGGAATGGGAAGGAGTTGTATATGACATCTCATGCCATAGGAAGGGTCTCAGGTTTGGTATAAGCATTGAGATATCACATCTCATGCTATAGGAAGGGTCTCAGGATTGGAATGGGAAGGACTTGGATATCACATCTCATGCTATAGGCAGGGTCTCAGGTTTGGAAAGGGAAGGAGTTGGATATCACATTTCATGTTAGAGGTAGGATCTCAGGTTTGGTATTAGAGGCATTGAGATATCACATCTCATGCTATCAGAAGGGTCTCAGGATTGGAATGGGAAGGAGTTGGATATCACATCTCATGCTAAAGGGAGGGTCTCAGGTTTGGAAGGGGAAGGATTAGGATATCACATCTCATGTTATAGGAAGGATCTCAGGTTTGGTATTAGAAGCATTGAGATATCACATCTCATGCTATCGGAAGTATCTCAGGTTTGGTATTAGAGGCATTGAGATATCACATCTCATGCTATCATAAGGGTCTCAGGATTGGAATGGGAAGGAGCTGGATATCACATCTCATGCTATAGGAAGGGTCTCAGGTTTGGAACGGGAAGGAGTTGGATATCACATCTCATGTTATAGGAAGAGTCTCAGGTTTGGAATAAACATTGAGATATCACATCTCTGCAATCGGAAGTGTCTCAGGATTGGAATGGGAAGGAGTTTGATATCACATCTCATGCCATGTATGGGTCTCAGGTTTTGTAGAAGCATTGGGATATCACATCTCATGCTATCGGAAGGGTATCAGGATTGGATTTGGAAGGAGTTGGATATCCCATCTCATGCTATAGGAAGGGTCTCAGGTTGGAATGGGAAGGAGTTGGATATCACATCTGATGTTATAGGAAGGGTCTCAGGATTGGAATGGGAAGGACTTGGATATCACATCTCATGCTATAGGAAGGCTCCCAGGTTTGGAAGGGGAAGGAGTTGGATATCACATATCATGTTAGAGGTAGGATATCAGGTTTGGTAAAGAGGCATTGAGATATCACATCTCGTGCTATAGGAAGGGTCTCACAATTGGAATGGGAAGGAGTTGGATATCACATCTCATGTTATAGGAAAGATCTCAGGTTTGGTATTAGAAGCATTGAGACATCACATCTCATGTTATAGGAAGGGTCTCAGGATTGGAATGGGAAGGACTTGGATATCACATCTCATGCTATAGGAAGGCTCTCAGGTTTTGAAGTGGAAGGAGTTGGATATCACATCTCATGTTATAGGACGGGTCTCAGGTTTGGTATTAGAAGCATTGAGATATCAAGTCTCATGGTATAGGAAGGGTCTCAGAATTGGAATGGGAAGGAGTTGGATATCATATCTCAAGCTATAGGAAGGGTCTCAGGATTGGAATGGGAAGGAGTTTGATATCACATCTCATGCCATAGTATGGGTCTCAGGTTTGGTAGAAGCATTGGGATATCACATCTCATGCTATCGGAAGGGTATCAGGATTGGATTTGGAAGGAGTTGGATATCCCATCTCATGCTATAGGAAGGGTCTCAGGTTGGAATGGGAAGGAGTTGGATATCACATCTCATGTTATAGGAAGGGTCTCAGGATTGGAATGGGAAGGAGTTGGATATCCCCTCTCATGTTATAGGACGGGTCTCTGGTTTGGTATAAGCATTGAGATATCACATCTCATGCTATAGGAAGGGTCTCAGGATTGGAATGGGAAGGATTTGGATATCACATCTCATGCTATAGGAAGGGTCTCAGGTTTGGTATACGCATGGAGATATCACTTCTCATGCTATAGGAAGGGTCTCAGGATTGGAATGGGAAGGAGTTGGATATCACATCTCATGCTATAGGAAGGGTCTCGGGTTTGGTATAAGCATGGAGATATCACTTCTCATGCTATAGGAAGGGTCTCAGGATTGGAATGGGAAGGAGTTGGATATCACATCTCATGTTATAGGAAGGATCTCAGGTTTGGTATTAGAAGCATTGAGACATCACATCTCATGCTATGGGAAGGGTCTCAGGATTAGAATGGGAAGGACTTGGATATCCCATCTCATGTTATAGGAAGGGTCTCAGGTTTGGTATTAGAAGCATTGAGATATCACATCTCATGCTATAGGAAGGGTCTCAGGATTGGAATGGGAAGGACTTGGATGTCAGATCTCATGCTATAGGGAGGGTCTCAAGTTTGATATTAGAAGCATTGAGATAACAAATCTCATGATATCGGAAGGGTGTCAGGATTGGAATGGGAAGGAGTTGGATATCACATCTCATGATAAAGGAAGGGTCTAAGGTTTGGAAGGGGAAGGATTTGGATATCACATCTCATGTTATAGGACGGGTCTCAGGTTTGGTATTAGAAGCATTGAGATATCAAGTCTCATGGTATAGGAAGGGTCTCAGAATTGGAATGGGAAGGAGTTGGATATCACATCTCAAGCTATAGGAAGGGTCTCAGGATTGGAATGGGAAGGAGTTTGATATCACATCTCATGCCATAGTATGGGTCTCAGGTTTGGTAGAAGCATTGGGATATCACATCGGATGCTATCGGAAGGGTATCAGGATTGGATTTGGAAGGAGTTGGATATCCCATCTCATGCTATAGGAAGGGTCTCAGGTTGGAATGGGAAGGAGTTGGATATCACATCTCATGTTATAGGAAGGGTCTCAGGATTGGAATGGGAAGGACTTGGATATCATATCTCATGCTATAGGAAGGCTCTCAGGTTTGGAAGGGGAAGGAGTTGGATATCACATTTCATGTTAGAGGAAGGATCTCAGGTTTGGTATTAGAGGCATTGAGATATCACATCTCATGCTATAGGAAGGTTCTCAGGATTGGAATGGGAAGGAGTTGGATATCACATCTCAAGCTATAGGAAGGGTCTCAGGTTTGGTATAAGAATTGAGATATCACATCTCATGCTATAGGAAGGGTCTAAGGATTGGAATGGGAAGGAGTTGGATATCACATCTCATGTTATAGGAAAGATATCAGGTTTGGTATTAGAAGCATTGAGACATCACATCTCATGTTATAGGAAGGGTCTCAGGATTGGAATGGGAAGAAGTTGGATATCACATCTCATGCTATAGGAAGGGTCTCAGGTTTGGTATAAGCATTGAGATATCACATCTCATGCTATAGGAAGGGTCTCAGGATTGGAATGGGAAGGAGTTGTATATAACATCTCATGCCATAGGAAGGGCCTCAGGTTTGGTATAAGCATTGAGATATCACATCTCATGCTATAGGAAGTGTCTCAGGATTGGAATTGAAAGGAGTTGGATATCCCATCTCATGTTATAGGACGGGTCTCAGGTTTGTTATTAGAATCATTGAGATATCATATTGCATGCTGTAGGACTGGTCTAAGGATTGGAATGGTAAGGACTTGGATATCACATCTCATGCTATAGGTAGGCTCTCAGGTTTGGAAAGGGAAGGAGTTGGATATCACATTTCATGTTAGAGGAAGGATCTCAGGTTTGGTATTAGAGGCATTGAGATATCACATCTCATGCTATAGGAAGGGTCTCAGGATTGGAATGGGAAGGAGTTGGATATCACATCTCATGCTATAGGAAGGATCTCAGGTTTGGTATTAGAAGCATTGAGACATCACATCTCATGCTATGGGAAGGGTCTCAGGATTGGAATGGGAAGGAGTTGGATATCACATCTCATGCTATAGGAAGGGTCTCAGGTTTGGTATAAGCATTAAGATATCACATCTCATACTATAGGAAGGGTCTCAGGATTGGAATGGGAAGGAGTTGTATGTGACATCTTATGCCATAGGAAGGGTCTCAGGTTTGGTATAAGCATTGAGATATCACATCTCTGCTATCGGAAGGGTCTCAGGATTGGAATGGGAAGGAGTTGGATATCCCATCTCATGTTATAGGAAGAGTCACAGGTTTGGTATTAGAAGCATTGAGATATCACATCTCATGCTATAGGAAGTGTCTCAGGATTGGAATGGGAAGGAGTTTGATATCACATCTCATGCCATGTATGGGTCTCAGGTTTTGTAGAAGCATTGGGATATCACATCTCATGCTATCGGAAGGGTATCAGGATTGGATTTGGAAGGAGTTGAATATCCCATCTCATGCTATAGGAAGGGTCTCAGGTTGGAATGGGAAGGAGTTGGATATCACATCTGATGTTATAGGAAGGGTCTCAGGATTGGAATGGGAAGGACTTGGATATCACATCTCATGCTATAGGAAGGCTCTCAGGTTTGGAAGGGGAAGGAGTTGGATATCACATTTCATGTTAGAGGTAGGATCTCAGGTTTGGTAAAGAGGCATTGAGATATCACATCTCATGCTATAGGAAGGGTCTCAGGATTGGAATGGGAAGGAGTTGGATATCACATCTCATGTTATAGGAAAGATCGCAGGTTTGGTATTAGAAGCATTGAGACATCACATCTCATGTTATAGGAAGGGTCTCAGGATTGGAATGGGAAGGACTTGGATATCACATCTCATGCTATAGGAAGGCTCTCAGGTTTGGAAGGGGAAGGAGTTGGATATCACATTTCATGTTAGAGGTAGGATCTCAGGTTTGGTAAAAAGGCATTGAGATAACACATCTCATGCTATCGGAAGGGTCTCAGGATTGGAATGGGAAGGAGTTTGATATCACATCTCATGCTATAGGAAAGGTCTCAGGTTTGGAACTGGAAGGAGTTGGATATCCCATCTCATGTTATAGGACGGGTCTCAGGTTTGGTATTAGAAGCATTGAGATATCACATCGCATGCTGTAGGAAGGGTCTCAGGATTGGAATGGGAAGGAGTTGGATATTACATTCTTGCTATCGGAAGGGTCTCATGTTTGGAATGGGAAGGAGTTGGATATCACATATGCTATAGGAAGGGTCTCAGGTTTGGAACGGGAAAGAATTGGATATCACATCTCATGCTATAGGAAGGGTCTCAGGTTTGGTATAAGCATTGAGATATCACATCTCTGCTATCGGAAGTGTCTCAGGATTGGAATGGGAAGGAGTTGGATATCCCATCTCATGTTATAGGACGGGTCTCAGGTTTGTTATTAGAATCATTGAGATATCATATTGCATGCTGTAGGAAGGGTCTAAGGATTGGAATGGGAAGGACTTGGATATCACATCTCATGCTATAGGTAGGCTCTCAGGTTTGGAAAGGGAAGGAGTCGGATATCACATTTCATGTTAGAGGAAGGATCTCAGGTTTGGTATTAGAGGCATTGAGATATCACATCTCATGCTATAGGAAGTGTCTCAGGATTGGAATGGGAAGGAGTTGGATATCACATCTCATGCTATAGGAAGGGATTCAGGTTTGGTATAAGCATTGAGATATCACATCTCATGCTATAGGAAGGGTCTCAGGATTGGAATGGGAAGGAGTTGGATATCACATCTCATGCTATAGGAAGGGTCTCAGGTTTGGTATAAGCATTGAGATATCACATCTCATGCTATAGGAAGGGTCTCAGGATTGGAATGGGAAGGAGTTGTATATGACATCTCATGCCATAGGAAGGGTTTCGGGTTTGGTATAAGCATTGAGATATCACATCTCTGCTATCGGAAGGGTCTCAGGATTGGAATGGGAAGGAGTTTGATATCACATCTCATGCCATGTATGGGTCTCAGGTTTTGTAGAAGCATTGGGATATCACATCTCATGCTATCGGAAGGGTATCAGGATTGGATTTGGAAGGAGTTGGATATCCCATCTCATGCTATAGGAAGGGTCTCAGGTTGGAATGGGAAGGAGTTGGATATCACATCTGATGTTATAGGAAGGGTCTCAGGATTGGAATGGGAAGGACTCGGATATCACATCTCATGCTATAGGAAGGCTCCCAGGTTTGGAAGGGGAAGGAGTTGGATATCACATTTCATGTTAGAGGTAGGATATCAGGTTTGGTAAAGAGGCATTGAGATATCACATCTCGTGCTATAGGAAGGGTCTCACAATTGGAATGGGAAGGAGTTGGATATCACATCTCATGTTATAGGAAAGATCTCAGGTTTGCTATTAGAAGCATTGAGACATCACATCTCATGTTATAGGAAGGGTCTCAGGATTGGAATGGGAAGAAGTTGGATATCACATCTCATGCAATAGGAAGGTTCTCAGGTTTGGTATAAGCATTGAGATATCACATCTCATGCTATAAGAAGGGTCTCAGGATTGGAATGGGAAGGAGTTGTATATGACATCTCATGCCATAGGAAGGGTCTCAGGTTTGGTATAAGCATTGAGATATCACATCTCATGCTATAGGAAGGGTCTCAGGATTGGAATGGGAAGGACTTGGATATCACATCTCATGCTATAGGCAGGGTCTCAGGTTTGGAAAGGGAAGGAGTTGGATATCACATTTCATTTTAGAGGTAGGATCTCAGGTTTGGTATTAGAGGCATTGAGATATCACATCTCATGCTATCAGAAGGGTCTCAGGATTGGAATGGGAAGGAGTTGGATATCACATCTCATGCTAAAGGGAGGGTCTCAGGTTTGGAAGGGGAAGGATTAGGATATCACATCTCATGTTATAGGAAGGATCTCAGGTTTGGTATTAGAAGCATTGAGATATCACATCTCATGCTATCGGAAGTATCTCAGGTTTGGTATTAGAGGCATTGAGATATCACATCTCATGCTATCATAAGGGTCTCAGGATTGGAATGGGAAGGAGCTGGATATCACATCTCATGCTATAGGAAGGGTCTCAGGTTTGGAACGGGAAGGAGTTGGATATCACATCTCATGTTATAGGAAGAGTCTCAGGTTTGGAATAAACATTGAGATATCACATCTCTGCAATCGGAAGTGTCTCAGGATTGGAATGGGAAGGAGTTTGATATCACATCTCATGCCATGTATGGGTCTCAGGTTTTGTAGAAGCATTGGGATATCACATCTCATGCTATCGGAAGGGTATCAGGATTGGATTTGGAAGGAGTTGGATATCCCATCTCATGCTATAGGAAGGGTCTCAGGTTGGAATGGGAAGGAGTTGGATATCACATCTGATGTTATAGGAAGGGTCTCAGGATTGGAATGGGAAGGACTTGGATATCACATCTCATGCTATAGGAAGGCTCCCAGGTTTGGAAGGGGAAGGAGTTGGATATCACATATCATGTTAGAGGTAGGATATCAGGTTTGGTAAAGAGGCATTGAGATATCACATCTCGTGCTATAGGAAGGGTCTCACAATTGGAATGGGAAGGAGTTGGATATCACATCTCATGTTATAGGAAAGATCTCAGGTTTGGTATTAGAAGCATTGAGACATCACATCTCATGTTATAGGAAGGGTCTCAGGATTGGAATGGGAAGAAGTTGGATATCACATCTCATGCAATAGGAAGGTTCTCAGGTTTGGTATAAGCATTGAGATATCACATCTCATGCTATCAGAAGGGTCTCAGGATTGGAATGGGAAGGAGTTGGATATCACATCTCATGCTAAAGGGAGGGTCTCAGGTTTGGAAGGGGAAGGATTAGGATATCACATCTCATGTTATAGGAAGGATCTCAGGTTTGGTATTAGAAGCATTGAGATATCACATCTCATGCTATCGGAAGTATCTCAGGTTTGGTATTAGAGGCATTGAGATATCACATCTCATGCTATCATAAGGGTCTCAGGATTGGAATGGGAAGGAGCTGGATATCACATCTCATGCTATAGGAAGGGTCTCAGGTTTGGAACGGGAAGGAGTTGGATATCACATCTCATGTTATAGGAAGAGTCTCAGGTTTGGAATAAACATTGAGATATCACATCTCTGCAATCGGAAGTGTCTCAGGATTGGGATGGGAAGGAGTTGGATATCACATCTCATGCTATAGGAAGGGTCTCAGGTTTGGAACGGGAAGGAGTTGGATATCCCATCTCATGTTATAGGACGGGTCTCAGGTTTGGTATTAGAAGCATTGAGATATCACATCGCATGCTGTAGGAAGGGTCTCAGGATTGGAATGGGAAGGAGTTGGATATTACATTCTTGCTATAGGAAGGATCTCATGTTTGGAATGGGAAGGAGTTGGATATCACATATGCTATAGGAAGGGTCTCAGGTTTGGAACGGGAAGGAGTTGGATATCACATCTCATGCTATAGGAAGGGTCTCAGGTTTAGTATAAGCATTGAGATATCACATCTCTGCTATTGGAAGTGTCTCAGGATTGGAATGGGAAGGAGTTGGATATCCCATCTCATGTTATAGGACGGGTCTCTGGTTTGGTATAAGCATTGAGATATCACATCTCATGCTATAGGAAGGGTCTCAGGATTGGAATGGGAAGGATTTGGATATCACATCTCATGCTATAGGAAGGGTCTCAGGTTTGGTATACGCATGGAGATATCACTTCTCATGCTATAGGAAGGGTCTCAGGATTGGAATGGGAAGGAGTTGGATATCACATCTCATGCTATAGGAAGGGTCTCGGGTTTGGTATAAGCATGGAGATATCACTTCTCATGCTATAGGAAGGGTCTCAGGATTGGAATGGGAAGGAGTTGGATATCACATCTCATGTTATAGGAAGGATCTCAGGTTTGGTATTAGAAGCATTGAGACATCACATCTCATGCTATGGGAAGGGTCTCAGGATTAGAATGGGAAGGACTTGGATATCCCATCTAATGTTATAGGAAGGGTCTCAGGTTTGGTATTAGAAGCATTGAGATATCACATCTCATGCTATAGGAAGGGTCTCAGGATTGGAATGGGAAGGACTTGGATGTCAGATCTCATGCTATAGGGAGGGTCTCAAGTTTGATATTAGAAGCATTGAGATAACAAATCTCATGATATCGGAAGGGTGTCAGGATTGGAATGGGAAGAAGTTGGATATCACATCTCATGATAAAGGAAGGGTCTAAGGTTTGGAAGGGGAAGGAGTTTGATATCACATCTCATGCCATAGTATGGGTCTCAGGTTTGGTAGAAGCATTGGGATATCACATCTCATGCTATCGGAAGGGTATCAGGATTGGATTTGGAAGGAGTTGGATATCCCATCTCATGCTATAGGAAGGGTCTCAGGTTGGAATGGGAAGGAGTTGGATATCACATCTCATGTTATAGGAAGGGTCTCAGGATTGGAATGGGAAGGACTTGGATATCATATCTCATGCTATAGGAAGGCTCTCAGGTTTGGAAGGGGAAGGAGTTGGATATCACATTTCATGTTAGAGGAAGGATCTCAGGTTTGGTATTAGAGGCATTGAGATATCACATCTCATGCTATAGGAAGGTTCTCAGGATTGGAATGGGAAGGAGTTGGATATCACATCTCAAGCTATAGGAAGGGTCTCAGGTTTGGTATAAGCATTGAGATATCACATCTCATGCTATAGGAAGGGTCTCAGGATTGGAATGGGAAGGAGTTGGATATCACATCTCATGTTATAGGAAAGATATCAGGTTTGGTATTAGAAGCATTGAGACATCACATCTCATGTTATAGGAAGGGTCTCAGGATTGGAATGGGAAGAAGTTGGATATCACATCTCATGCTATAGGAAGGGTCTCAGGTTTGGTATAAGCATTGAGATATCACATCTCATGCTATAGGAAGGGTATCAGGATTGGAATGGGAAGGAGTTGTATATGACATCTCATGCCATAGGAAGGGTCTCAGGTTTGGTATAAGCATTGAGATATCACATCTCATGCTATAGGAAGTGTCTCAGGATTGGAATTGAAAGGAGTTGGATATCCCATCTCATGTTATAGGACGGGTCTCAGGTTTGTTATTAGAATCATTGAGATATCATATTGCATGCTGTAGGAAGGGTCTAAGGATTGGAATGGGAAGGACTTGGATATCACATCTCATGCTATAGGTAGGCTCTCAGGTTTGGAAAGGGAAGGAGTTGGATATCACATTTCATGTTAGAGGAAGGATCTCAGGTTTGGTATTAGAGGCATTGAGATATCACATCTCATGCTATAGGAAGGGTCTCAGGATTGGAATGGGAAGGAGTTGGATATCACATCTCATGCTATAGGAAGGATCTCAGGTTTGGTATTAGAAGCATTGAGACATCACATCTCATGCTATGGGAAGGGTCTCAGGATTGGAATGGGAAGGAGTTGGATATCACATCTCATGCTATAGGAAGGGTCTCAGGTTTGGTATAAGCATTAAGATATCACATCTCATACTATAGGAAGGGTCTCAGGATTGGAATGGGAAGGAGTTGTATGTGACATCTTATGCCATAGGAAGGGTCTCAGGTTTGGTATAAGCATTGAGATATCACATCTCTGCTATCGGAAGGGTCTCAGGATTGGAATGGGAAGGAGTTGGATATCCCATCTCATGTTATAGGAAGAGTCACAGGTTTGGTATTAGAAGCATTGAGATATCACATCTCATGCTATAGGAAGTGTCTCAGGATTGGAATGGGAAGGAGTTTGATATCACATCTCATGCCATGTATGGGTCTCAGGTTTTGTAGAAGCATTGGGATATCACATCTCATGCTATCGGAAGGGTATCAGGATTGGATTTGGAAGGAGTTGAATATCCCATCTCATGCTATAGGAAGGGTCTCAGGTTGGAATGGGAAGGAGTTGGATATCACATCTGATGTTATAGGAAGGGTCTCAGGATTGGAATGGGAAGGACTTGGATATCACATCTCATGCTATAGGAAGGCTCTCAGGTTTGGAAGGGGAAGGAGTTGGATATCACATTTCATGTTATAGGAAAGATCGCAGGTTTGGTATTAGAAGCATTGAGACATCACATCTCATGTTATAGGAAGGGTCTCAGGATTGGAATGGGAAGGACTTGGATATCACATCTCATGCTATAGGAAGGCTCTCAGGTTTGGAAGGGGAAGGAGTTGGATATCACATTTCATATTAGAGGTAGGATCTCAGGTTTGGTAAAAAGGCATTGAGATAACACATCTCATGCTATCGGAAGGGTCTCAGGATTGGAATGGGAAGGAGTTTGATATCACATCTCATGCTATAGGAAAGGTCTCAGGTTTGGAACTGGAAGGAGTTGGATATCCCATCTCATGTTATAGGACGGGTCTCAGGTTTGGTATTAGAAGCATTGAGATATCACATCGCATGCTGTAGGAAGGGTCTCAGGATTGGAATGGGAAGGAGTTGGATATTACATTCTTGCTATAGGAAGGGTCTCATGTTTGGAATGGGAAGGAGTTGGATATCACATATGCTATAGGAAGGTTCTCAGGTTTGGAACGGGAAAGAATTGGATATCACATCTCATGCTATAGGAAGGGTCTCGGGTTTGGTATAAGCATTGAGATATCACATCTCTGCTATCGGAAGTGTCTCAGGATTGGAATGGGAAGGAGTTGGATATCCCATCTCATGTTATAGGACGGGTCTCAGGTTTGTTATTAGAATCATTGAGATATCATATTGCATGCTGTAGGAAGGGTCTAAGGATTGGAATGGGAAGGACTTGGATATCACATCTCATGCTATAGGTAGGCTCTCAGGTTTGGAAAGGGAAGGAGTCGGATATCACATTTCATGTTAGAGGAAGGATCTCAGGTTTGGTATTAGAGGCATTGAGATATCACATCTCATGCTATAGGAAGTGTCTCAGGATTGGAATGGGAAGGAGTTGGATATCACATCTCATGCTATAGGAAGGGATTCAGGTTTGGTATAAGCATTGAGATATCACATCTCATGCTATAGGAAGGGTCTCAGGATTGGAATGGGAAGGAGTTGGATATCACATCTCATGCTATAGGAAGGGTCTCAGGTTTGGTATAAGCATTGAGATATCACATCTCATGCTATAGGAAGGGTCTCAGGATTGGAATGGGAAGGAGTTGTATATGACATCTCATGCCATAGGAAGGGTCTCGGGTTTGGTATAAGCATTGAGATATCACATCTCTGCTATCGGAAGGGTCTCAGGATTGGAATGGGAAGGAGTTTGATATCACATCTCATGCCATGTATGGGTCTCAGGTTTTGTAGAAGCATTGGGATATCACATCTCATGCTATCGGAAGGGTATCAGGATTGGATTTGGAAGGAGTTGGATATCCCATCTCATGCTATAGGAAGGGTCTCAGGTTGGAATGGGAAGGAGTTGGATATCACATCTGATGTTATAGGAAGGGTCTCAGGATTGGAATGGGAAGGACTTGGATATCACATCTCATGCTATAGGAAGGCTCCCAGGTTTGGAAGGGGAAGGAGTTGGATATCACATTTCATGTTAGAGGTAGGATATCAGGTTTGGTAAAGAGGCATTGAGATATCACATCTCGTGCTATAGGAAGGGTCTCACAATTGGAATGGGAAGGAGTTGGATATCACATCTCATGTTATAGGAAAGATCTCAGGTTTGGTATTAGAAGCATTGAGACATCACATCTCATGTTATAGGAAGGGTCTCAGGATTGGAATGGGAAGAAGTTGGATATCACATCTCATGCAATAGGAAGGTTCTCAGGTTTGGTATAAGCATTGAGATATCACATCTCATGCTATAGGAAGGGTCTCAGGATTGGAATGGGAAGGAGTTGTATATGACATCTCATGCCATAGGAAGGGTCTCAGGTTTGGTATAAGCATTGAGATATCACATCTCATGCTATAGGAAGGGTCTCAGGATTGGAATGGGAAGGACTTGGATATCACATCTCATGCTATAGGCAGGGTCTCAGGTTTGGAAAGGGAAGGAGTTGGATATCACATTTCATGTTAGAGGTAGGATCTCAGGTTTGGTATTAGAGGCATTGACATATCACATCTCATGCTATCAGAAGGGTCTCAGGATTGGAATGGGAAGGAGTTGGATATCACATCTCATGCTAAAGGGAGGGTCTCAGGTTTGGAAGGGGAAGGATTAGGATATCACATCTCATGTTATAGGAAGGATCTCAGGTTTGGTATTAGAAGCATTGAGATATCACATCTCATGCTATCGGAAGTATCTCAGGTTTGGTATTAGAGGCATTGAGATATCACATCTCATGCTATCATAAGGGTCTCAGAATTGGAATGGGAAGGAGCTGGATATCACATCTCATGCTATAGGAAGGGTCTCAGGTTTGGAACGGGAAGGAGTTGGATATCACATCTCATGTTATAGGAAGAGTCTCAGGTTTGGAATAAACATTGAGATATCACATCTCTGCAATCGGAAGTGTCTCAGGATTGGGATGGGAAGGAGTTGGATATCACATCTCATGCTATAGGAAGGGTCTCAGGTTTGGAACGGAAAGGAGTTGGATATCCCATCTCATGTTATAGGACGGGTCTCAGGTTTGGTATTAGAAGCATTGAGATATCACATCGCATGCTGTAGGAAGGGTCTCAGGATTGGAATGGGAAGGAGTTGGATATTACATTCTTGCTATCGGAAGGGTCTCATGTTTGGAATGGGAAGGAGTTGGATATCACATATGCTATAGGAAGGGTCTCAGGTTTGGAACGGGAAGGAGTTGGATATCACATCTCATGCTATAGGAAGGGTCTCAGGTTTAGTATAAGCATTGAGATATCACATCTCTGCTATTGGAAGTGTCTCAGGATTGGAATGGGAAGGAGTTGGATATCCCATCTCATGTTATAGGATGGGTCTCAGGTTTGTTATTAGAATCATTGAGATATCATATTGCATGCTATGGGAAGGGTCTCAGGATTGGAATGGGAAGGAGTTGGATATCACATTTCATGTTAGAGGAAGGATCTCAGGTTTGGTGTTAGAGGCATTGAGATATCACATCTCATGCTATAGGAAGGGTCTCAGGATTGGAATGGGAAGGTGTTTGATATCACATCTCATGCTATAGGAAGGGTCTCAGGTTTGGTATAAGCATTGAGATATCACATCTCATGCTATAGGAAGGGTCTCAGGATTGGAATGGGAAGGAGTTGGATATCACATCTGATATTATAGGAAGGATCTCAGGTTTGGTATTAGAAGCATTGAGACATCACATCTCATGCTATGGGAAGGTCCTCAGGATTGGAATGGGAAGGAGTTGGATATCACATCTCATGCTATAGGAAGGGTCTCAGGTTTGGTATAAGCATTGAGATATCACATCTCATGCTATAGGAAGGGTCTCAGGATTGGAATGGGAAGGAGTTGTAGATGACATCTCATGCCATAGGAAGTGTCTCAGGTTTGGTATAAGCATTGAGATATCACATCTCTGCTATAGGAAGGGTTTTAGGATTGGAATGGGAAGGAGTTGGATATCCCATCTCATGTTATAAGAAGAGTCTCAGGTTTGGTATTAAAAGCATTGAGATATCACATCTCATGCTATAGGAAGTGTCTCAGGATTGGAATGGGAAGGAGTTTGATATCACATCTCATGCTATAGGAAAGGTCTCAGGTTTGGAACTGGAAGGAGTTGGATATCCCATCTCATGTTATAGGACGGGTCTCAGGTTTGGTATTAGAAGCATTGAGATATCACATCGCATGCTGTAGGAAGGGTCTCAGGATTGGAATGGGAAGGAGTTGGATATTACATTCTTGCTATAGGAAGGGTCTCATGTTTGGAATGGGAAGGAGTTGGATATCACATATGCTATAGGAAGGGTCTCAGGTTTGGAACGGGAAAGAATTGGATATCACATCTCATGCTATAGGAAGGGTCTCAGGTTTGGTATAAGCATTGAGATATCACATCTCTGCTATCGGAAGTGTCTCAGGATTGGAATGGGAAGGAGTTGGATATCCCATCTCATGTTATAGGACGGGTCTCAGGTTTGTTATTAGAATCATTGAGATATCATATTGCATGCTGTAGGAAGGGTCTAAGGATTGGAATGGGAAGGACTTGGATATCACATCTCATGCTATAGGTAGGCTCTCAGGTTTGGAAAGGGAAGGAGTCGGATATCACATTTCATGTTAGAGGAAGGATCTCAGGTTTGGTATTAGAGGCATTGAGATATCACATCTCATGCTATAGGAAGTGTCTCAGGAGTGGAATGGGAAGGAGTTGGATATCACATCTCATGCTATAGGAAGGGATTCAGGTTTGGTATAAGCATTGAGATATCACATCTCATGCTATAGGAAGGGTCTCAGGATTGGAATGGGAAGGAGTTTGATATCACATCTCATGCTATAGGAAGGGTCTCAGGTTTGGTATAAGCATTGAGATATCACATCTCATGCTATAGGAAGGGTCTCAGGATTGGAATTGGAAGGAGTTGTATATGACATCTCATGCCATAGGAAGGGTCTCGGGTTTGGTATAAGCATTGAGATATCACATCTCTGCTATCGGAAGGGTCTCAGGATTGGAATGGGAAGGAGTTTGATATCACATCTCATGCCATGTATGGGTCTCAGGTTTTGTAGAAGCATTGGGGTATCACATCTCATGCTATCGGAAGGGTATCAGGATTGGATTTGGAAGGAGTTGGATATACCATCTCATGCTATAGGAAGGGTCTCAGGTTGGAATGGGAAGGAGTTGGATATCACATCTGATGTTATAGGAAGGGTCTCAGGATTGGAATGGGAAGGACTTGGATATCACATCTCATGCTATAGGAAGGCCCCCAGGTTTGGAAGGGGAAGGAGTTGGATATCACATATCATGTTAGAGGTAGGATATCAGGTTTGGTAAAGAGGCATTGAGATATCACATCTCGTGCTATAGGAAGGGTCTCACAATTGGAATGGGAAGGAGTTGGATATCACATCTCATGTTATAGGAAAGATCTCAGGTTTGGTATTAGAAGCATTGAGACATCACATCTCATGTTATAGGAAGGGTCTCAGGATTGGAATGGGAAGAAGTTGGATATCACATCTCATGCAATAGGAAGGTTCTCAGGTTTGGTATAAGCATTGAGATATCACATCTCATGCTATAGGAAGGGGCTCAGGATTGGAATGGGAAGGAGTTGTATATGACATCTCATGCCATAGGAAGGGTCTCAGGTTTGGTATAAGCATTGAGACATCACATCTCATGCTATAGGAAGGGTCTCAGGATTGGAATGGGAAGGACTTGGATATCACATCTCATGCTATAGGCAGGGTCTCAGGTTTGGAAAGGGAAGGAGTTGGATATCACATTTCATGTTAGAGGTAGGATCTCAGGTTTGGTATTAGAGGCATTGAGATATCACATCTCATGCTATCAGAAGGGTCTCAGGATTGGAATGGGAAGGAGTTGGATATCACATCTCATGCTAAAGGGAGGGTCTCAGGTTTGGAAGGGGAAGGATTAGGATATCACATCTCATGTTATAGGAAGGATCTCAGGTTTGGTATTAGAAGCATTGAGATATCACATCTCATGCTATCGGAAGTATCTCAGGTTTGGTATTAGAGGCATTGAGATATCACATCTCATGCTATCATAAGGGTCTCAGGATTGGAATGGGAAGGAGCTGGATATCACATCTCATGCTATAGGAAGGGTCTCAGGTTTGGAACGGGAAGGAGTTGGATATCACATCTCATGTTATAGGAAGAGTCTCAGGTTTGGTATAAACATTGAGATATCACATCTCTGCAATCGGAAGTGTCTCAGGATTGGGATGGGAAGGAGTTGGATATCACATCTCATGCTATAGGAAGGGTCTCAGGTTTGGAACGGGAAGGAGTTGGATATCCCATCTCATGTTATAGGACGGGTCTCAGGTTTGGTATTAGAAGCATTGAGATATCACATCGCATGCTGTAGGAAGGGTCTCAGGATTGGAATGGGAAGGAGTTGGATATTACATTCTTGCTATAGGAAGGGTCTCATGTTTGGAATGGGAAGGAGTTGGATATCACATATGCTATAGGAAGGGTCTCAGGTTTGGAACGGGAAGGAGTTGGATATCACATCTCATGCTATAGGAAGGATCTCAGGTTTAGTTTAAGCATTGAGATATCACATCTCTGCTATTGGAAGTGTCTCAGGATTGGAATGGGAAGGAGTTGGATATCCCATCTCATGTTATAGGACGGGTCTCAGGTTTGTTATTAGAATCATTGAGATATCATATTGCATGCTATGGGAAGGGTCTCAGGATTGGAATGGGAAGGAGTTGGATATCACATTTCATGTTAGAGGAAGGATCTCAGGTTTGGTGTTAGAGGCATTGAGATATCACATCTCATGCTATAGGAAGGGTCTCAGGATTGGAATGGGAAGGAGTTGGATATCACATCTCATGCTATAGGAAGGGTCTCAGGTTTGGTATAAGCATTGAGATATCACATCTCATGCTATAGGAAGGGTCTCAGGATTGGAATGGGAAGGAGTTGGATATCACATCTGATGTTATAGGAAGGATCTCAGGTTTGGTATTAGAAGCATTGAGACATCACATCTCATGCTATGGGAAGGGCCTCAGGATTGGAATGGGAAGGAGTTGGATATCACATCTCATGCTATAGGAAGGGTCTCAGGTTTGGTATAAGCATTGAGATATCACATCTCATGCTATAGGAAGGGTCTCAGGATTGGAATGGGAAGGAGTTGTATATGACATCTCATGCCATAGGAAGGGTCTCAGGTTTGGTATAAGCATTGAGATATCACATCTCTGCTATCGGAAGGGTCTCAGGATTGGAATGGGAAGGCTTTGGATATCCCATCTCATGTTATAGGAAGAGTCTCAGGTTTGGTATTAGAAGCATTGAGATATCACATCTCATGCTATAGGAAGTGTCTCAGGATTGGAATGGGAAGGAGTTTGATATCACATCTCATGCCATGAATGGGTCTCAGGTTTTGTAGAAGCATTGGGATATCACATCTCATGCTATCGGAAGGGTATCAGGATTGGATTTGGAAGGAGTTGGATATCCCATCTCATGCTATAGGAAGGGTCTCAGGTTGGAATGGGAAGGAGTTGGATATCATATCTGATGTTATAGGAAGGGTCTCAGGATTGGAATGGGAAGGACTTGGATATCACATCTCATGCTATAGGAAAGCTCTCAGGTTTTGAAGGGGAAGGAGTTGGATATCACATTTCATGTTAGAGGTAGGATCTCAGGTTTGGTATTAGAGGCATTGAGATATCACATCTCATGCTAAAGGGAGGGTCTCAGGTTTGGAAGGGGAAGGATTTGGATATCACATCTCATGTTATAGGAAGGATCTCAGGTTTGGTATTAGAAGCATTGAGATATCACATCTCATGCTATCGGAAGGATCTCAGGTTTGGTATTAGAGGCATTGAGATATAACATCTCATGCTATTAGAAGGGTCTCAGGATTGGAATGGGAAGGAGTCGGATATCACATCTCATGCTAAAGGGAGGGTCTCAGGTTTGGAAGTGGAAGGATTTGGATATCACATCTCATGTTATAGGAAGGATCTCAGGTTTGGTATTAGAAGCATTGAGATATCACATCTCATGCTATAGGAAGGGTCTCAAGATTGGAATGGGAAGGAGTTTGATATCACATCTCATGCCATAGTATGGGTCTCAGGTTTGGTAGAAGCATTGGGATATCACATCTCATGCTATCGGAAGGGTATCAGGATTGGATTTGGAAGGAGTTGGATATACCATCTCATGCTATAGTAAGGGTCTCAGGTTAGAATGGGTAGGAGTTGGATATCACATCTCATGTTATAGGAAGGGTCTCAGGATTGGAATGGGAAGGACTTGGATATCATATCTCATGCTATGGGAAGGCTCTCAGGTTTGATAGGGGAAGGAGTTGGATATCACATTTCATGTTAGAGGAAGGATCTCAGGTTTGGTATTAGAGGCATTGAGATATCACATCTCATGCTATAGGAAGGGTCTCAGGATTGGAATGGGAAGGAGTTGGATATCACATCTCAAGCTATAGGAAGGGTCTCAGGTTTGGTATAAGCATTGCGATATCACATCTCAAGCTATAGGAAGGGTCTCAGGATTGGAATGGGAAGGAGTTGGATATCACATCTCATGTTATAGGAAAGATCTCAGGTTTGGTATTAGAAGCATTGAGACATTACATCTCATGTTATAGGAAGGGTCTCAGGATTGGAATGGGAAGAAGTTGGATGTCACATCTCATGCTATAGGAAGGGTCTCAGGTTTGGTATAAGCATTGAGATATCACATCTCATGCTATAGGAAGGGTTTTAGGATTGGAATGGGAAGGAGTCGGATATCACATCTCATGCTAAAGGGAGGGTCTCAGGTTTGGAAGTGGAAGTATTTGGATATCACATCTCATGTTATAGGAAGGATCTCAGGCTTGGTATTAGAAGCATTGAGATATCACATCTCATGCTATAGGAAGGGTCTCAGGATTGGAATGGGAAGGAGTTGGATATCACATCTCAAGCTATAGGAAGGGTCTCAGGATTGGAATGGGAAGGAGTTGGATATCACATCTCATGCTATAGGAAGGGTCTCAGGTTTGGTATTAGCATTGAGATATCCCATCTCATGCTATAGGAAGGGTCTCAGGTTTGGAATCGGAAGGAGTTGTATATGACATCTCATGCCATAGGAAGGGTCTCAGGTTTGGTATAAGCATTGAGATATCACATCTCTGCTATCGGAAGGGTCTCAGGATTGGAATGGGAAGGAGTTGGATATCCCATCTCGTTATAGGAAGGGTCTCAGGTTTGGTATTAGAAGCATTGAGATATCACATCTCATGGTATAGGACGGGTCTCAGAATTGGAATGGGAAGGAGTTGGATATCACATCTCAAGCTATAGGAAGGGTCTCAGGATTGGAATGGTAAGGAGTTTGTTATCACATCTCATGCCATGTATGGGCCTCAGGTTTTGTAGAAGCATTGGGATATCACATCTCATGCTATCGGAAGGGTATCATGATTGGATTTGGAAGGAGTTGGATATCCCATCTCATGCTATAGGAAGGGTCTCAGTTTGGAATGGGAAGGAGTTGGATATCACATCTCATGTTATAGGAAGGGTCTCAGGATTGGAATGGGAAGGACTTGGATATCACATCTCATGCTATAGGAAGGCTCTCAGGTTTGGAAGGGGAAGGAGTTGGATATCACATTTCATGTTAGAGGTAGGATCTCAGGTTTGGTATTAGAGGCATTGAGATATCACATCTCATGCTATCAGAAGGATCTCAGGATCGGAATGGGAAGGAGTTGGATATCACATCTCATGCTAAAGGGAGGGTCTCAGGTTTGGAAGGGGAAGGATTTGGATATCACATCTCATGTTATAGGAAGGATCTCAGGTTTGGTATTAGAAGCATTGAGATATCACATCTCATGCTATCGGAAGGATCTCAGGTTTGGTATTAGAGGCATTGAGATATCACATCTCATGCTATAAGAAGGGTCTCAGGATTGGAATGGGAAGGAGTCGGATATCACATCTCATGCTAAAGGGAGGGTCTCAGGTTTGGTATAAGCATTGAGATATCACATCTCATGCTATAGGAAGGGTCTCAGGATTGGAATGGGAAGGAGTTGGATATCACATCTGATGTTATAGGAAGGATCTCAGGTTTGGTATTAGAAGCATTGAGATATCACATCTCATGCTATAGGAAGGGTCTCAGGATTGGAATGGGAAGGAGTTGGATATCACATCTCATGCTATAGGAAGGGTCTCAGGTTTGGTATAAGCATTGAGATATCACATCTCATGCTATAGGAAGGGTCTCAGGATTGGAATGGGAAGGAGTTGGATATCACATCTGATGTTATAGGAAGGATCTCAGGTTTGGTATTAGAAGCATTGAGACATCACATCTCATGCTATGGGAAGGGCCTCAGGATTGGAATGGGAAGGATTTGGATATCACATCTCATGTTATAGGAAGGATCTCAGGTTTGGTATTAGAAGCATTGAGATATCACATCTCATGCTATAGGAAGGGTCTCAGGATTGGAATGGGAAGGAGTTGGATATCACATCTCATGCTATAGGAAGGGTCTCAGGTTTGGTATAAGCATTGAGATATCACATCTCATGCTATAGGAAGGGTCTCAGGATTGGAATGGGAAGGAGTTGGATATCACATCTGATGTTATAGGAAGGATCTCAGGTTTGGTATTAGAAGCATTGAGACATCACATCTCATGCTATGGGAAGGGCCTCAGGATTGGAATGGGAAGGAGTTGGATATCACATCTCATGCTATAGGAAGGGTCTCAGGTTTGGTATAAGCATTGAGATATCACATCTCATGCTATAGGAAGGGTCTCAGGATTGGAATGGGAAGGAGTTGTATATGACATCTCATGCCATAGGAAGGGTCTCAGGTTTGGTATAAGCATTGAGATATCACATCTCTGCTATCGGAAGGGTCTCAGGATTGGAATGGGAAGGCTTTGGATATCCCATCTCATGTTATAGGAAGAGTCTCAGGTTTGGTATTAGAAGCATTGAGATATCACATCTCATGCTATAGGAAGTGTCTCAGGATTGGAATGGGAAGGAGTTTGATATCACATCTCATGCCATGAATGGGTCTCAGGTTTTGTAGAAGCATTGGGATATCACATCTCATGCTATCGGAAGGGTATCAGGATTGGATTTGGAAGGAGTTGGATATCCCATCTCATGCTATAGGAAGGGTCTCAGGTTGGAATGGGAAGGAGTTGGATATCATATCTGATGTTATAGGAAGGGTCTCAGGATTGGAATGGGAAGGACTTGGATATCACATCTCATGCTATAGGAAGGCTCTCAGGTTTTGAAGGGGAAGGAGTTGGATATCACATTTCATGTTAGAGGTAGGATCTCAGGTTTGGTATTAGAGGCATTGAGATATCACATCTCATGCTAAAGGGAGGGTCTCAGGTTTGGAAGGGGAAGGATTTGGATATCACATCTCATGTTATAGGAAGGATCTCAGGTTTGGTATTAGAAGCATTGAGATATCACATCTCATGCTATCGGAAGGATCTCAGGTTTGGTATTAGAGGCATTGAGATATAACATCTCATGCTATTAGAAGGGTCTCAGGATTGGAATGGGAAGGAGTCGGATATCACATCTCATGCTAAAGGGAGGGTCTCAGGTTTGGAAGTGGAAGGATTTGGATATCACATCTCATGTTATAGGAAGGATCTCAGGTTTGGTATTAGAAGCATTGAGATATCACATCTCATGCTATAGGAAGGGTCTCAAGATTGGAATGGGAAGGAGTTTGATATCACATCTCATGCCATAGTATGGGTCTCAGGTTTGGTAGAAGCATTGGGATATCACATCTCATGCTATCGGAAGGGTATCAGGATTGGATTTGGAAGGAGTTGGATATACCATCTCATGCTATAGTAAGGGTCTCAGGTTAGAATGGGTAGGAGTTGGATATCACATCTCATGTTATAGGAAGGGTCTCAGGATTGGAATGGGAAGGACTTGGATATCATATCTCATGCTATGGGAAGGCTCTCAGGTTTGATAGGGGAAGGAGTTGGATATCACATTTCATGTTAGAGGAAGGATCTCAGGTTTGGTATTAGAGGCATTGAGATATCACATCTCATGCTATAGGAAGGGTCTCAGGATTGGAATGGGAAGGAGTTGGATATCACATCTCAAGCTATAGGAAGGGTCTCAGGTTTGGTATAAGCATTGCGATATCACATCTCAAGCTATAGGAAGGGTCTCAGGATTGGAATGGGAAGGAGTTGGATATCACATCTCATGTTATAGGAAAGATCTCAGGTTTGGTATTAGAAGCATTGAGACATTACATCTCATGTTATAGGAAGGGTCTCAGGATTGGAATGGGAAGAAGTTGGATGTCACATCTCATGCTATAGGAAGGGTCTCAGGTTTGGTATAAGCATTGAGATATCACATCTCATGCTATAGGAAGGGTTTTAGGATTGGAATGGGAAGGAGTCGGATATCACATCTCATGCTAAAGGGAGGGTCTCAGGTTTGGAAGTGGAAGTATTTGGATATCACATCTCATGTTATAGGAAGGATCTCAGGCTTGGTATTAGAAGCATTGAGATATCACATCTCATGCTATAGGAAGGGTCTCAGGATTGGAATGGGAAGGAGTTGGATATCACATCTCAAGCTATAGGAAGGGTCTCAGGATTGGAATGGGAAGGAGTTGGATATCACATCTCATGCTATAGGAAGGGTCTCAGGTTTGGTATTAGCATTGAGATATCCCATCTCATGCTATAGGAAGGGTCTCAGGTTTGGAATCGGAAGGAGTTGTATATGACATCTCATGCCATAGGAAGGGTCTCAGGTTTGGTATAAGCATTGAGATATCACATCTCTGCTATCGGAAGGGTCTCAGGATTGGAATGGGAAGGAGTTGGATATCCCATCTCATTATAGGAAGGGTCTCAGGTTTGGTATTAGAAGCATTGAGATATCACATCTCATGGTATAGGACGGGTCTCAGAATTGGAATGGGAATGAGTTGGATATCACATCTCAAGCTATAGGAAGGGTCTCAGGATTGGAATGGTAAGGAGTTTGTTATCACATCTCATGCCATGTATGGGCCTCAGGTTTTGTAGAAGCATTGGGATATCACATCTCATGCTATCGGAAGGGTATCATGATTGGATTTGGAAGGAGTTGGATATCCCATCTCATGCTATAGGAAGGGTCTCAGTTTGGAATGGGAAGGAGTTGGATATCACATCTCATGTTATAGGAAGGGTCTCAGGATTGGAATGGGAAGGACTTGGATATCACATCTCATGCTATAGGAAGGCTCTCAGGTTTGGAAGGGGAAGGAGTTGGTTATCACATTTCATGTTAGAGGTAGGATCTCAGGTTTGGTATTAGAGGCATTGAGATATCACATCTCATGCTATCAGAAGGATCTCAGGATCGGAATGGGAAGGAGTTGGATATCACATCTCATGCTAAAGGGAGGGTCTCAGGTTTGGAAGGGGAAGGATTTGGATATCACATCTCATGTTATAGGAAGGATCTCAGGTTTGGTATTAGAAGCATTGAGATATCACATCTCATGCTATCGGAAGGATCTCAGGTTTGGTATTAGAGGCATTGAGATATCACATCTCATGCTATAAGAAGGGTCTCAGGATTGGAATGGGAAGGAGTCGGATATCACATCTCATGCTAAAGGGAGGGTCTCAGGTTTGGAAGTGGAAGGATTTGGATATCACATCTCATGTTATAGGAAGGATCTCAGGTTTGGTATTAGAAGCATTGAGATATCACATCTCATGCTATAGGAAGGGTCTCAGGATTGGAATGGGAAGGAGTTGGATATCACATCTCAAGCTATAGGAAGGGTCTCAGGATTGGAATGGGAAGGAGTTGGATATCACATCTCAAGCTATAGGAAGGGTCTCAGGATTGGAATGGGAAGGAGTTGGATATCACATCTCATGCTATAGTAAGGGTCTCAGGTTTGGTATAAGCATTGAGATATCCCATCTCATGCTATAGGAAGGGTCTCAGGTTTGGAAGGGGAAGGATTTCGGTATCACATCTCATGTTATAGGACCGGTCTCAGGTTTGGTATTAGAAGCATTGAGATATCAAGTCTCATGGTATAGGAAGGGTCTCAGGATTGGAATGGGAAGGAGTTGGATATCACATCTCATGCTATAGGAAGGGTCTCAGGTTTGGTATAAGCATTGAGATATCACATCTCATGCTATAGGAAGGGTCTCAGGTTTGGAAGGGGAAGGATTTGGATATCATATCTCATGTTATAGGACGGGTCCCAGGTTTGGTATTAGAAGCTTTGAGATATCACATCTCATGCTATAGGAAGGGTCTCAGGATTGGAATGGTAAGAAGTTGGATATCACATCTCATGCTAAAGGAAGGGACTCAGGTTTGATAGAAGCATTGAGATATCACATCTCATGCTATAGGAAGGGTCTCAGGATTGGAATGGGAAGGAGTTGGATATCACATCTCATGCCATAGGAAGGGTCTCAGGTTTGGTATAAGCATTGAGATATCACATCTCTGCTATCGGAAGGGTCTCAGGATAGGAATGGGAAGGACTTAGATATCACATCTCATGCTATAGGGAGGGTCTCAGTTTTGATATTAGAAGCATTGAGATATCACATTTCATGCTATCGGAAGGGTCTCAGGATTGGAATGGGAAGGAGTTGGATATCACATCTCAAGCTATCTCAGGATTGGAATGGGAAGGAGTTTGATATCACATCACAAGCTATAAGAAGGGTCTCAGGTTTGGAAGGGGAAGGATTTGGATCTCACATCTCATGTTTTAGGACGGGTCTCAGTTTTGGTATTAGAAGCATTGAGATATCACATCTCATGGTATAGGAAGGGTCTCAGGATTGGAATGGGAAGGAGTTGGATATCACATCTCAAGCTATCACAGGATTGGAATGGGAAGGAGTTTGATAGCACATCTCAAGCTATAGGAAGGGTCTCAGGTTTGGAAAGGGAAGGATTTGGATTTCACATCTCATGTTATAGGATGGTTCTCATGTTTGGTTTTAGAAGCACTGAGATATCACATCTCATGCTATCTGAAGGGTCTCAGGTTTGGAAAGGGAAGGATTTGGATTTCACATATTTTATTGGATGGTTCTCAGGTTTGGTTTTAGAAGCATTAAGATATCACATCTCATGCTATAGGAAGGGTCTCAGGTTTGGAATGGGAAGGAGTTGGATACACATCTCATGTTATAGGAAGGATCTCAGGTTTGGTATTAGAAGCATTGTGATATCACATATCATGCTATAGGAAGGGTCTCAGGATTGGAATGGGAAGGAGTTGGATATCACATCTCATGCTAAAGGAAAGATCTCAGGTTTGGAAGGGGAAGGATTTGGATCTCACATCTCATGTTTTAGGACGGGTGTCAGGTTTGGTATTAAAAGTATTGAGATATCACATCTCATGGTATAGGAAGGGTCTGAGGATTGGAATGGGAAGGAGTTGGATATCACATCTCAAGCTATCTCAGGATTGGAATGGGAAGGAGTTTGATATCACATCTCATGCTATCGGAAGGGTCTCAGGTTTGGAATGGGAAGGAGTTGGATATCACATCTCATGTTATAGGAAGGATCTCAGGTTTGGTATTAGAAGCATTGAGATATCACATCTCATGCTATAGGAAGGGTCTCAAGATTGGAATCGGAAGGAGTTGTATACCACATCTCATGCTATAGGAAGGGTCTCAGGTTTGGTATAAGCATTGAGATATCCCATCTCATGCTATAGGAAGGGTCTCAGCATTGGAATCGGAAGGAGTTGTATTTGACATCTCATGCCATAGGAAGGGTCTCAGGTTTGGTATAAGCATTGAGATATCACATCTCTGCTATCGGAAGGGTCTCAGGATTGGAATGGGAAGGAGTTGGATATCACATCTCATGCTAAAGGGAGGGTCTCAGGTTTGGAAGGGGAAGGATTTGGATATCACATCTCATGTTATAGGAAGGATCTCAGGTTTGGTATTAGAAGCATTGAGATATCACATCTCATGCTATCGGAAGGATCTCAGGTTTCGTATTAGAGGCATTGAGATATCACATCTCATGCTATCAGAAGGGTCTCAGGATTGGAATGGAAAGGAGTCGGATATCACATCTCATGCTAAAGGGAGGGTCTCAGGTTTGGTATTAGAAGCATTGAGATATCACATCTCATGTTATAGGAAGAATCTCAGGTTTGGTATTAGAGGCATTGAGATATCACATCTCATGCTATCAGAAGGGTCTCAGGATTGGAATGGGAAGGAGTCGGATATCACATCTCATGCTAAAGGGAGGGTCTCAGGTTTGGTATTAGAAGCATTGAGATATCACATCTCATGTTATAGGAAGAATCTCAGGTTTGGTATTAGAGGCATTGAGATATCACATCTCATGCTATCAGAAGGGTCTCAGGATTGGAATGGGAAGGAGTCGGATATCACATCTCATGCTAAAGGGAGGGTCTCAGGTTTGGTATTAGAAGCATTGAGATATCACATCTCATGTTATAGGAAGAATCTCAGGTTTGGTATTAGAGGCATTGAGATATCACATCTCATGGTATAGGAAGGGTCTCAGGATTGGAATGGGAAGGAGTTGGATATCACATCTCATCCAATAGGAAGGATCTCAGGATTGGAATGGGAAGGATTTGGATGTCACATCTCTTGCTATAGGAAGGGTCTCAGGTTTTTAGAAACATTGAGATATCACATCTCATGCTATAGGAAGGGTTTCAGGATTGGAATGGGAAGGAGTTGGATATCCCTTCTCATGCTATAGGAAGGGTCTCAGGTTGGAATGGGAAGGAGTTGGATATCACATCTCATGTTATAGGAAGGGTCTCAGTATTGGAATGGTAAGGATTTGGATATCACATTTCTTGCTATAGGAAGGGTCTCAGGTTTTTTATTAGAAACATTGAGATATCACATCTCATGCTATAGGAAGGGTTTCAGGATTGGAATGGGAAGGATTTGGATATCACATCTCATGCTCAAGGAACGGTCTCAGGTTTGGAAGGGGAAAGATTTGGATATGATATCTCATGTTATAGGACAGGTCCCAGGTTTGGTATTAGAAGCTTTGAGATATCACATCTCATGCTATAGGAAGGGTCTCAGGATTGGAATGGGAAGGATTTGGATATCACATCTCATGCTAAAGGAAGGGATTCAGGTTTGATAGAAGCATTGAGATATCACATCTCATGCTATAGGAAGGGTCTCAGGATTGGAATGGGAAGGAGTTGGATATCACATCTCATGCCATAGGAAGGGTCTCAGGTTTGGTATAAGCATTGAGATATCACATCTCTGCTATCGGAAGGGTCTCAGGATAGGAATGGGAAGGACTTAGATATCACATCTCATGCTATAGGGAGGGTCTCAGTTTTGATATTAGAAGCATTGAGATATCACATTTCATGCTATGGGAAGGGTCTCAGGATTGAAATGGGAAGGAGTTGGATATCACATCTCAAGCTATCTCAGGATTGGAATGGGAAGGAGTTTGATATCACATCTCAAGCTATAGGAAGGGTCTCAGGTTTGGAAGGGGAAGGATTTGGATCTCACATCTCGTTTTAGGACGGGTCTCAGGTTTGGTATTAGAAGCATTGAGATATCACATCTCATGGTATAGGAAGGGTCTCAGGATTGGAATGGGAAGGAGTTGGATATCACATCTCAAGCTATCACAGGATTGGAATGGGACAGAGTTTGATAGCACATCTCAAGCTATAGGAAGGGTCTCAGGTTTGGAAAGGGAAGGATTTGGATTTCACATCTCATGTTATAGGATGGTTCTCATGTTTGGTTTTAGAAGCATTGAGATATCACATCTCATGCTATCTGAAGGGTCTCAGGTTTGGAAAGGGAAGGATTTGGATTTCACATATGTTATTGGATGGTTCTCAGGTTTGGTTTTAGAAGCATTGAGATATCACATCTCATGCTATCGGAAGGGTCTCAGGTTTGGAATGGGAAGGAGTTTGATATCACATCTCATGTTATAGGAAGGATCTCAGGTTTGGTATTAGAAGCATTGAGATATCACATCTCATGCTATAGGAAGGGTCTCAGGATTGGAATCAGAAGGAGTTGTATATGACATCTCATGTTATAGGAAGGATCTCAGGTTTGGTATTAGAAGCATTGAGATATCACATCTCATGCTATAGGAAGGGTCTCAGGATTGGAATCCGAAGGAGTTGTATATGACATCTCATGCCATAGGAAGGGTCTCAGGTTTGGTATAAGCATTGAGATATCACATCTCTGCTATCGGAAGGGTCTCAGGATTGGAATGGGAAGGAGTTGGATATCCCATCTCGTTATAGGAAGGGTCTCAGGTTTGGTATTAGAAGCATTGAGATATCACATCTCATGATATAGGAAGGGTCTAAGGTTTGGAAAGGGGAAGGATTTGGGTATCACATCTCATGTTATAGGACCGGTCTCAGGTTTGGTATTAGAAGCATTGAGATATCAAGTCTCATGGTATAGGACGGGTCTCAGAATTGGAATGGGAATGAGTTGGATATCACATCTCAAGCAATAGGAAGAGTCTCAGGATTGGAATGGGAAGGAGTTTGATATCACATCTCATGCCATGGTTTGGGTCTCAGGTTTTGTAGAAGCATTGGGATATCACATCACATGCTATCGGAAGGGTATCGGGATTGGATTTGGAAGGAGTTGGATATCCCATCTCATGCTATAGGCAGGGTCTAAGGTTGGAATGGGAAGGAGTTGGATATCACATCTCATGTTATAGGAAGGGTCTCAGGATTGGAATGGGAAGGACTTGGATATCACATCTCATTCTATAGGAAGGCTCTCAGGGTTGGAAGGGGAAGGAGTTGGATATCACATTTCATGTTAGAGGTAGGATCTCAGGTTTGGTATTAGAGGCATTGAGATATCACATCTCATGCCATCAGAAGGGTCTCAGGATTGGAATGGGAAGGAGTTGGATATCACATCTCATGCTAAAGGGAGGGTCTAAGGTTTGGAAGGGGAAATATTTGGACATCACATCTCATGTTATAGGAAGGATCTCAGGTTTGGTATTAGAAGCATTGAGATATCACATCTCATGCTATCGGAAGGGTCTCAGGTTTGGTATAAGCATTGAGATATCACATCTCTGCTATCGGAAGGGTCTCAGGATTGGAATGGGAAGGACTTGGATATCACAATTCATGTTATAGGAAGGGCCTCAGGTTTGGTATTAGAAGCATTGAGATATCACATCTCATGCTATTGGAAGTGTCTCAGGATTGGAATGGGAAGGAGTTGGATATCCCATCTCATGTTATAGGACGGGTCTCAGGTTTGTTATTAGAATCATTGAGATATCATATTGCATGCTATGGGAAGGGTCTCAGGATTGGAATGGGAAGGAGTTGGATATCACATTTCATGTTAGAGGAAGGATCTCAGGTTTGGTGTTAGAGGCATTGAGATATCACATCTCATGCTATAGGAAGGGTCTCAGGATTGGAATGGGAAGGAGTTGGATATCACATCTCATGCTATAGGAAGGGTCTCAGGTTTGGTATAAGCATTGAGATATCACATCTCATGCTATAGGAAGGGTCTCAGGATTGGAATGGGAAGGAGTTGGATATCACATCTGATGTTATAGGAAGGATCTCAGGTTTGGTATTAGAAGCATTGAGACATCACATCTCATGCTATGGGAAGGGCCTCAGGATTGGAATGGGAAGGAGTTGGATATCACATCTCATGCTATAGGAAGGGTCTCAGGTTTGGTATAAGCATTGAGATATCACATCTCATGCTATAGGAAGGGTCTCAGGATTGGAATGGGAAGGAGTTGTATATGACATCTCATGCCATAGGAAGGGTCTCAGGTTTGGTATAAGCATTGAGATATCACATCTCTGCTATCGGAAGGGTCTCAGGATTGGAATGGGAAGGCTTTGGATATCCCATCTCATGTTATAGGAAGAGTCTCAGGTTTGGTATTAGAAGCATTGAGATATCACATCTCATGCTATAGGAAGGGTCTCAGGATTGGAATCCGAAGGAGTTGTATATGACATCTCATGCCATAGGAAGGGTCTCAGGTTTGGTATAAGCATTGAGATATCACATCTCTGCTATCGGAAGGGTCTCAGGATTGGAATGGGAAGGAGTTTGATATCACATCTCATGCCATGAATGGGTCTCAGGTTTTGTAGAAGCATTGGGATATCACATCTCATGCTATCGGAAGGGTATCAGGATTGGATTTGGAAGGAGTTGGATATCCCATCTCATGCTATAGGAAGGGTCTCAGGTTGGAATGGGAAGGAGTTGGATATCATATCTGATGTTATAGGAAGGGTCTCAGGATTGGAATGGGAAGGACTTGGATATCACATCTCATGCTATAGGAAGGCTCTCAGGTTTTGAAGGGGAAGGAGTTGGATATCACATTTCATGTTAGAGGTAGGATCTCAGGTTTGGTATTAGAGGCATTGAGATATCACATCTCATGCTAAAGGGAGGGTCTCAGGTTTGGAAGGGGAAGGATTTGGATATCACATCTCATGTTATAGGAAGGATCTCAGGTTTGGTATTAGAAGCATTGAGATATCACATCTCATGCTATCGGAAGGATCTCAGGTTTGGTATTAGAGGCATTGAGATATCACATCTCATGCTATTAGAAGGGTCTCAGGATTGGAATGGGAAGGAGTCGGATATCACATCTCATGCTAAAGGGAGGGTCTCAGGTTTGGAAGTGGAAGGATTTGGATATCACATCTCATGTTATAGGAAGGATCTCAGGTTTGGTATTAGAAGCATTGAGATATCACATCTCATGCTATAGGAAGGGTCTCAAGATTGGAATGGGAAGGAGTTGGATATCACATCTCAAGCTATAGGAAGGGTCTCAGGATTGGAATGGGAAGGAGTTTGATATCACATCTCATGCCATAGTATGGGTCTCAGGTTTGGTAGAAGCATTGGGATATCACATCTCATGCTATCGGAAGGGTATCAGGATTGGATTTGGAAGGAGTTGGATATACCATCTCATGCTATAGTAAGGGTCTCAGGTTAGAATGGGAAGGAGTTGGATATCACATCTCATGTTATAGGAAGGGTCTCAGGATTGGAATGGGAAGGACTTGGATATCAAATCTCATGCTATGGGAAGGCTCTCAGGTTTGATAGGGGAAGGAGTTGGATATCACATTTCATGTTAGAGGAAGGATCTCAGGTTTGGTATTAGAGGCATTGAGATATCACATCTCATGCTATAGGAAGGGTCTCAGGATTGGAATGGGAAGGAGTTGGATATCACATCTCAAGCTATAGGAAGGGTCTCAGGTTTGGTATAAGCATTGCGATATCACATCTCAAGCTATAGGAAGGGTCTCAGGATTGGAATGGGAAGGAGTTGGATATCACATCTCATGTTATAGGAAAGATCTCAGGTTTGGTATTAGAAGCATTGAGACATTACATCTCATGTTATAGGAAGGGTCTCAGGATTGGAATGGGAAGAAGTTGGATGTCACATCTCATGCTATAGGAAGGGTCTCAGGTTTGGTATAAGCATTGAGATATCACATCTCATGCTATAGGAAGGGTTTTAGGATTGGAATGGGAAGGAGTCGGATATCACATCTCATGCTAAAGGGAAGGTCTCAGGTTTGGAAGTGGAAGTATTTGGATATCACATCTCATGTTATAGGAAGGATCTCAGGCTTGGTATTAGAAGCATTGAGATATCACATCTCATGCTATAGGAAGGGTCTCAGGATTGGAATGGGAAGGAGTTGGATATCACATCTCAAGCTATAGGAAGGGTCTCAGGATTGGAATGGGAAGGAGTTGGATATCACATCTCATGCTATAGGAAGGGTCTCAGGTTTGGTATTAGCATTGAGATATCCCATCTCATGCTATAGGAAGGGTCTCAGGTTTGGAATCGGAAGGAGTTGTATATGACATCTCATGCCATAGGAAGGGTCTCAGGTTTGGTATAAGCATTGAGATATCACATCTCTGCTATCGGAAGGGTCTCAGGATTGGAATGGGAAGGAGTTGGATATCCCATCTCGTTATAGGAAGGGTCTCAGGTTTGGTATTAGAAGCATTGAGATATCACATCTCATGGTATAGGACGGGTCTCAGAATTGGAATGGGAAGGAGTTGGATATCACATCTCAAGCTATAGGAAGGGTCTCAGGATTGGAATGGGAAGGAGTTTGTTATCACATCTCATGCCATGTATGGGCCTCAGGTTTTGTAGAAGCATTGGGATATCACATCTCATGCTATCGGAAGGGTATCATGATTGGATTTGGAAGGAGTTGGATATCCCATCTCATGCTATAGGAAGGGTCTCAGTTTGGAATGGGAAGGAGTTGGATATCACATCTCATGTTATAGGAAGGGTCTCAGGATTGGAATGGGAAGGACTTGGATATCACATCTCATGCTATAGGAAGGCTCTCAGGTTTGGAAGGGGAAGGAGTTGGATATCACATTTCATGTTAGAGGTAGGATCTCAGGTTTGGTATTAGAGGCATTGAGATATCACATCTCATGCTATCAGAAGGATCTCAGGATCGGAATGGGAAGGAGTTGGATATCACATCTCATGCTAAAGGGAGGGTCTCAGGTTTGGAAGTGGAAGGATTTGGATATCACATCTCATGTTATAGGAAGGATCTCAGGTTTGGTATTAGAAGCATTGAGATATCACATCTCATGCTATAGGAAGGGTCTCAGGATTGGAATGGGAAGGAGTTGGATATCACATCTCAAGCTATAGGAAGGGTCTCAGGATTGGAATGGGAAGGAGTTGATATCACATCTCAAGCTATAGGAAGGGTCTCAGGATTGGAATGGGAAGGAGTTGGATATCACATCTCATGCTATAGGAAGGGTCTCAGGTTTGGTATAAGCATTGAGATATCCCATCTCATGCTATAGGAAGGGTCTCAGGTTTGGAAGGGGAAGGATTTCGGTATCACATCTCATGTTATAGGACCGGTCTCAGGTTTGGTATTAGAAGCATTGAGATATCAAGTCTCATGGTATATGAAGGGTCTCAGGATTGGAATGGGAAGGAGTTGGATATCACATCTCATGCTATAGGAAGGGTCTCAGGTTTGGTATAAGCATTGAGATATCACATCTCATGCTATAGGAAGGGTCTCAGGTTTGGAAGGGGAAGGATTTGGATATCATATCTCATGTTATAGGATGGGTCCCAGGTTTGGTATTAGAAGCTTTGAGATATCACATCTCATGCTATAGGAAGGGTCTCAGGATTGGAATGGTAAGAAGTTGGATATCACATCTCATGCTAAAGGAAGGGACTCAGGTTTGATAGAAGCATTGAGATATCACATCTCATGCTATAGGAAGGGTCTCAGGATTGGAATGGGAAGGAGTTGGATATCACATCTCATGCCATAGGAAGGGTCTCAGGTTTGGTATAAGCATTGAGATATCACATCTCTGCTATCGGAAGGGTCTCAGGATAGGAATGGGAAGGACTTAGATATCACATCTCATGCTATAGGGAGGGTCTCAGTTTTGATATTAGAAGCATTGAGATATCACATTTCATGCTATCGGAAGGGTCTCAGGATTGGAATGGGAAGGAGTTGGATATCACATCTCAAGCTATCTCAGGATTGGAATGGGAAGGAGTTTGATATCACATCTCAAGCTATAAGAAGGGTCTCAGGTTTGGAAGGGGAAGGATTTGGATCTCACATCTCATGTTTTAGGACGGGTCTCAGTTTTGGTATTAGAAGCATTGAGATATCACATCTCATGGTATAGGAAGGGTCTCAGGATTGGAATGGGAAGGAGTTGGATATCACATCTCAAGCTATCACCGGATTGGAATGGGAAGGAGTTTGATAGCACATCTCAAGCTATAGGAAGGGTCTCAGGTTTGGAAAGGGAAGGATTTGGATTTCACATCTCATGTTATAGGATGGTTCTCATGTTTGGTTTTAGAAGCACTGAGATATCACATCTCATGCTATCTGAAGGGTCTCAGGTTTGGAAAGGGAAGGATTAGGATTTCACATATTTTATTGGATGGTTCTCAGGTTTGGTTTTAGAAGCATTAAGATATCACATCTCATGCTATAGGAAGGGTCTCAGGTTTGGAATGGGAAGGAGTTGGATACACATCTCATGTTATAGGAAGGATCTCAGGTTTGGTATTAGAAGCATTGTGATATCACATATCATGCTATAGGAAGGGTCTCAGGATTGGAATGGGAAGGAGTTGGATATCACATCTCATGCTAAAGGAAAGATCTCAGGTTTGGAAGGGGAAGGATTTGGATCTCACATCTCATGTTTTAGGACGGGTGTCAGCTTTGGTATTAAAAGTATTGAGATATCACATCTCATGGTATAGGAAGGGTCTGAGGATTGGAATGGGAAGGAGTTGGATATCACATCTCAAGCTATCTCAGGATTGGAATGGGAAGGAGTTTGATATCACATCTCATGCTATCGGAAGGGTCTCAAGATTGGAATCGGAAGGAGTTGGATACCACATCTCATGCTATAGGAAGGGTCTCAGGTTTGGTATAAGCATTGAGATATCCCATCTCATGCTATAGGAAGGGTCTCAGCATTGGAATCGGAAGGAGTTGTATTTGACATCTCATGCCATAGGAAGGGTCTCAGGTTTGGTATAAGCATTGAGATATCACATCTCTGCTATCGGAAGGGTCTCAGGATTGGAATGGGAAGGAGTTGGATATCACATCTCATGCTAAAGGGAGGGTCTCAGGTTTGGAAGGGGAAGGATTTGGATATCACATCTCATGTTATAGGAAGGATCTCAGGTTTGGTATTAGAAGCATTGAGATATCACATCTCATGCTATGGGAAGGATCTCAGGTTTCGTATTAGAGGCATTGAGATATCACATCTCATGTTATCAGAAGGGTCTCAGGATTGGAATGGAAAGGAGTCGGATATCACATCTCATGCTAAAGGGAGGGTCTCAGGTTTGGTATTAGAAGCATTGAGATATCACATCTCATGTTATAGGAAGAATCTCAGGTTTGGTATTAGAGGCATTGAGATATCACATCTCATGCTATCAGAAGGGTCTCAGGATTGGAATGGGAAGGAGTCGGATATCACATCTCATGCTAAAGGGAGGGTCTCAAGTTTGGTATTAGAAGCATTGAGATATCACATCTCATGTTATAGGAAGAATCTCAGGTTTGGTATTAGAGGCATTGAGATATCACATCTCATGCTATCAGAAGGGTCTCAGGATTGGAATGGGAAGGAGTCGGATATCACATCTCATGCTAAAGGGAGGGTCTCAGGTTTGGTATTAGAAGCATTGAGATATCACATCTCATGTTATAGGAAGAATCTCAGGTTTGGTATTAGAGGCATTGAGATATCACATCTCATGCTATCAGAAGGGTCTCAGGATTGGAATGGGAAGGAGTCGGATATCACATCTCATGCTAAAGGGAGGGTCTCAGGTTTGGTATTAGAAGCATTGAGATATCACATCTCATGTTATAGGAAGAATCTCAGGTTTGGTATTAGAGGCATTGAGATATCACATCTCATGGTATAGGAAGGGTCTCAGGATTGGAATGGGAAGGAGTTGGATATCACATCTCATCCAATAGGAAGGATCTCAGGATTGGAATGGGAAGGATTTGGATGTCACATCTCTTGCTATAGGAAGGGTCTCAGGTTTTTAGAAACATTGAGATATCACATCTCATGCTATAGGAAGGGTTTCAGGATTGGAATGGGAAGGAGTTGGATATCCCTTCTCATGCTATAGGAAGGGTCTCAGGTTGGAATGGGAAGGAGTTGGATATCACATCTCATGTTATAGGAAGGGTCTCAGTATTGGAATGGTAAGGATTTGGATATCACATTTCTTGCTATAGGAAGGGTCTCAGGTTTTTTATTAGAAACATTGAGATATCACATCTCATGCTATAGGAAGGGTTTCAGGATTGGAATGGGAAGGATTTGGATATCACATCTCATGCTCAAGGAACGGTCTCAGGTTTGGAAGGGGAAAGATTTGGATATGATATCTCATGTTATAGGACAGGTCCCAGGTTTGGTATTAGAAGCTTTGAGATATCACATCTCATGCTAAAGGGAGGGTCTCAGGTTTGGAAGTGGAAGGATTTGGATATCACATCTCATGTTATAGGAAGGATCTCAGGTTTGGTATTAGAAGCATTGAGATATCACATCTCATGCTATAGGAAGGGTCTCAGGATTGGAATGGGAAGGAGTTGGATATCACATCTCAAGCTATAGGAAGGGTCTCAGGATTGGAATGGGAAGGAGTTGATATCACATCTCAAGCTATAGGAAGGGTCTCAGGATTGGAATGGGAAGGAGTTGGATATCACATCTCATGCTATAGGAAGGGTCTCAGGTTTGGTATAAGCATTGAGATATCCCATCTCATGCTATAGGAAGGGTCTCAGGTTTGGAAGGGGAAGGATTTCGGTATCACATCTCATGTTATAGGACCGGTCTCAGGTTTGGTATTAGAAGCATTGAGATATCAAGTCTCATGGTATATGAAGGGTCTCAGGATTGGAATGGGAAGGAGTTGGATATCACATCTCATGCTATAGGAAGGGTCTCAGGTTTGGTATAAGCATTGAGATATCACATCTCATGCTATAGGAAGGGTCTCAGGTTTGGAAGGGGAAGGATTTGGATATCATATCTCATGTTATAGGATGGGTCCCAGGTTTGGTATTAGAAGCTTTGAGATATCACATCTCATGCTATAGGAAGGGTCTCAGGATTGGAATGGTAAGAAGTTGGATATCACATCTCATGCTAAAGGAAGGGACTCAGGTTTGATAGAAGCATTGAGATATCACATCTCATGCTATAGGAAGGGTCTCAGGATTGGAATGGGAAGGAGTTGGATATCACATCTCATGCCATAGGAAGGGTCTCAGGTTTGGTATAAGCATTGAGATATCACATCTCTGCTATCGGAAGGGTCTCAGGATAGGAATGGGAAGGACTTAGATATCACATCTCATGCTATAGGGAGGGTCTCAGTTTTGATATTAGAAGCATTGAGATATCACATTTCATGCTATCGGAAGGGTCTCAGGATTGGAATGGGAAGGAGTTGGATATCACATCTCAAGCTATCTCAGGATTGGAATGGGAAGGAGTTTGATATCACATCTCAAGCTATAAGAAGGGTCTCAGGTTTGGAAGGGGAAGGATTTGGATCTCACATCTCATGTTTTAGGACGGGTCTCAGTTTTGGTATTAGAAGCATTGAGATATCACATCTCATGGTATAGGAAGGGTCTCAGGATTGGAATGGGAAGGAGTTGGATATCACATCTCAAGCTATCACCGGATTGGAATGGGAAGGAGTTTGATAGCACATCTCAAGCTATAGGAAGGGTCTCAGGTTTGGAAAGGGAAGGATTTGGATTTCACATCTCATGTTATAGGATGGTTCTCATGTTTGGTTTTAGAAGCACTGAGATATCACATCTCATGCTATCTGAAGGGTCTCAGGTTTGGAAAGGGAAGGATTAGGATTTCACATATTTTATTGGATGGTTCTCAGGTTTGGTTTTAGAAGCATTAAGATATCACATCTCATGCTATAGGAAGGGTCTCAGGTTTGGAATGGGAAGGAGTTGGATACACATCTCATGTTATAGGAAGGATCTCAGGTTTGGTATTAGAAGCATTGTGATATCACATATCATGCTATAGGAAGGGTCTCAGGATTGGAATGGGAAGGAGTTGGATATCACATCTCATGCTAAAGGAAAGATCTCAGGTTTGGAAGGGGAAGGATTTGGATCTCACATCTCATGTTTTAGGACGGGTGTCAGCTTTGGTATTAAAAGTATTGAGATATCACATCTCATGGTATAGGAAGGGTCTGAGGATTGGAATGGGAAGGAGTTGGATATCACATCTCAAGCTATCTCAGGATTGGAATGGGAAGGAGTTTGATACACATCTCATGCTATCGGAAGGGTCTCAAGATTGGAATCGGAAGGAGTTGGATACCACATCTCATGCTATAGGAAGGGTCTCAGGTTTGGTATAAGCATTGAGATATCCCATCTCATGCTATAGGAAGGGTCTCAGCATTGGAATCGGAAGGAGTTGTATTTGACATCTCATGCCATAGGAAGGGTCTCAGGTTTGGTATAAGCATTGAGATATCACATCTCTGCTATCGGAAGGGTCTCAGGATTGGAATGGGAAGGAGTTGGATATCACATCTCATGCTAAAGGGAGGGTCTCAGGTTTGGAAGGGGAAGGATTTGGATATCACATCTCATGTTATAGGAAGGATCTCAGGTTTGGTATTAGAAGCATTGAGATATCACATCTCATGCTATCGGAAGGATCTCAGGTTTCGTATTAGAGGCATTGAGATATCACATCTCATGTTATCAGAAGGGTCTCAGGATTGGAATGGAAAGGAGTCGGATATCACATCTCATGCTAAAGGGAGGGTCTCAGGTTTGGTATTAGAAGCATTGAGATATCACATCTCATGTTATAGGAAGAATCTCAGGTTTGGTATTAGAGGCATTGAGATATCACATCTCATGCTATCAGAAGGGTCTCAGGATTGGAATGGGAAGGAGTCGGATATCACATCTCATGCTAAAGGGAGGGTCTCAAGTTTGGTATTAGAAGCATTGAGATATCACATCTCATGTTATAGGAAGAATCTCAGGTTTGGTATTAGAGGCATTGAGATATCACATCTCATGCTATCAGAAGGGTCTCAGGATTGGAATGGGAAGGAGTCGGATATCACATCTCATGCTAAAGGGAGGGTCTCAGGTTTGGTATTAGAAGCATTGAGATATCACATCTCATGTTATAGGAAGAATCTCAGGTTTGGTATTAGAGGCATTGAGATATCACATCTCATGCTATCAGAAGGGTCTCAGGATTGGAATGGGAAGGAGTCGGATATCACATCTCATGCTAAAGGGAGGGTCTCAGGTTTGGTATTAGAAGCATTGAGATATCACATCTCATGTTATAGGAAGAATCTCAGGTTTGGTATTAGAGGCATTGAGATATCACATCTCATGGTATAGGAAGGGTCTCAGGATTGGAATGGGAAGGAGTTGGATATCACATCTCATCCAATAGGAAGGATCTCAGGATTGGAATGGGAAGGATTTGGATGTCACATCTCTTGCTATAGGAAGGGTCTCAGGTTTTTAGAAACATTGAGATATCACATCTCATGCTATAGGAAGGGTTTCAGGATTGGAATGGGAAGGAGTTGGATATCCCTTCTCATGCTATAGGAAGGGTCTCAGGTTGGAATGGGAAGGAGTTGGATATCACATCTCATGTTATAGGAAGGGTCTCAGTATTGGAATGGTAAGGATTTGGATATCACATTTCTTGCTATAGGAAGGGTCTCAGGTTTATTATTAGAAACATTGAGATATCACATCTCATGCTATAGGAAGGGTTTCAGGATTGGAATGGGAAGGATTTGGATATCACATCTCATGCTCAAGGAACGGTCTCAGGTTTGGAAGGGGAAAGATTTGGATATGATATCTCATGTTATAGGACAGGTCCCAGGTTTGGTATTAGAAGCTTTGAGATATCACATCTCATGCTATAGGAAGGGTCTCAGGATTGGAATGGGAAGGATTTGGATATCACATCTCATGCTAAAGGAAGGGATTCAGGTTTGATAGAAGCATTGAGATATCACATCTCATGCTATAGGAAGGGTCTCAGGATTGGAATGGGAAGGAGTTGGATATCACATCTCATGCCATAGGAAGGGTCTCAGGTTTGGTATAAGCATTGAGATATCACATCTCTGCTATCGGAAGGGTCTCAGGATAGGAATGGGAAGGACTTAGATATCACATCTCATGCTATAGGGAGGGTCTCAGTTTTGATATTAGAAGCATTGAGATATCACATTTCATGCTATCGGAAGGGTCTCAGGATTGAAATGGGAAGGAGTTGGATATCACATCTCAAGCTATCTCAGGATTGGAATGGGAAGGAGTTTGATATCACATCTCAAGCTATAGGAAGGGTCTCAGGTTTGGAAGGGGAATGATTTGGATCTCACATCTCGTTTTAGGACGGGTCTCAGGTTTGGTATTAGAAGCATTGAGATATCACATCTCATGGTATAGGAAGGGTCTCAGGATTGGAATGGGAAGGAGTTGGATATCACATCTCAAGCTATCACAGGATTGGAATGGGACGGAGTTTGATAGCACATCTCAAGCTATAGGAAGGGTCTCAGGTTTGGAAAGGGAAGGATTTGGATTTCACATCTCATGTTATAGGATGGTTCTCATGTTTGGTTTTAGAAGCATTGAGATATCACATCTCATGCTATCTGAAGGGTCTCAGGTTTGGAAAGGGAAGGATTTGGATTTCACATATGTTATTGGATGGTTCTCAGGTTTGGTTTTAGAAGCATTGAGATATCACATCTCATGCTATCGGAAGGGTCTCAGGTTTGGAATGGGAAGGAGTTTGATATCACATCTCATGTTATAGGAAGGATCTCAGGTTTGGTATTAGAAGCATTGAGATATCACATCTCATGCTATAGGAAGGGTCTCAGGATTGGAATCAGAAGGAGTTGTATATGACATCTCATGTTATTGGAAGGATCTCAGGTTTGGTATTAGAAGCATTGAGATATCACATCTCATGCTATAGGAAGGGTCTCAGGATTGGAATCCGAAGGAGTTGTATATGACATCTCATGCCATAGGAAGGGTCTCAGGTTTGGTATAAGCATTGAGATATCACATCTCTGCTATCGGAAGGGTCTCAGGATTGGAATGGGAAGGAGTTGGATATCCCATCTCGTTATAGGAAGGGTCTCAGGTTTGGTATTAGAAGCATTGAGATATCACATCTCATGCTATAGGAAGGGTCTAAGGTTTGGAAAGGGGAAGGATTTGGGTATCACATCTCATGTTATAGGACCGGTCTCAGGTTTGGTATTAGAAGCATTGAGATATCAAGTCTCATGGTATAGGACGGGTCTCAGAATTGGAATGGGAATGAGTTGGATATCACATCTCAAGCAATAGGAAGAGTCTCAGGATTGGAATGGGAAGGAGTTTGATATCACATCTCATGCCATGGTATGGGTCTCAGGTTTTGTAGAAGCATTGGGATATCACATCACATGCTATCGGAAGGGTATCGGGATTGGATTTGGAAGGAGTTGGATATCCCATCTCATGCTATAGGCAGGGTCTAAGGTTGGAATGGGAAGGAGTTGGATATCACATCTCATGTTATAGGAAGGGTCTCAGGATTGGAATGGGAAGGACTTGGATATCACATCTCATTCTATAGGAAGGCTCTCAGGGTTGGAAGGGGAAAGAGTTGGATATCACATTTCATGTTAGAGGTAGGATCTCAGGTTTGGTATTAGAGGCATTGAGATATCACATCTCATGCCATCAGAAGGGTCTCAGGATTGGAATGGGAAGGAGTTGGATATCACATCTCATGCTAAAGGGAGGGTCTAAGGTTTGGAAGGGGAAATATTTGGACATCACATCTCATGTTATAGGAAGGATCTCAGGTTTGGTATTAGAAGCATTGAGATATCACATCTCATGCTATCGGAAGGGTCTCAGGTTTGGTATAAGCATTGAGATATCACATCTCTGCTATCGGAAGGGTCTCAGGATTGGAATGGGAAGGACTTGGATATCACAATTCATGTTATAGGAAGGGCCTCAGGTTTGGTATTAGAAGCATTGAGATATCACATCTCATGCTATAGGAAGGGTCTCAGGATTGGAATGGGAAGGACTTGGATATCACATCTCATGTTATAGGAAGGGTCTCAGGTTTGGTATTAGAAGCATTGAGATATCACATCTCATGCTATAGGAAGGGTCTCAGGAATGGAATGGGAAGGAGTTGGATATCACATCTCAAGCTATCTCAGGATTGGAATGGGAAGGAGTTTGATATCACATCTCAAGCTATAGGAAGGGTCTCAGGTTTGGAAGGGGAATGATTTGGATCTCACATCTCGTTTTAGGACGGGTCTCAGGTTTGGTATTAGAAGCATTGAGATATCACATCTCATGGTATAGGAAGGGTCTCAGGATTGGAATGGGAAGGAGTTGGATATCACATCTCAAGCTATCACAGGATTGGAATGGGACGGAGTTTGATAGCACATCTCAAGCTATAGGAAGGGTCTCAGGTTTGGAAAGGGAAGGATTTGGATTTCACATCTCATGTTATAGGATGGTTCTCATGTTTGGTTTTAGAAGCATTGAGATATCACATCTCATGCTATCTGAAGGGTCTCAGGTTTGGAAAGGGAAGGATTTGGATTTCACATATGTTATTGGATGGTTCTCAGGTTTGGTTTTAGAAGCATTGAGATATCACATCTCATGCTATCGGAAGGGTCTCAGGTTTGGAATGGGAAGGAGTTTGATATCACATCTCATGTTATAGGAAGGATCTCAGGTTTGGTATTAGAAGCATTGAGATATCACATCTCATGCTATAGGAAGGGTCTCAGGATTGGAATCAGAAGGAGTTGTATATGACATCTCATGTTATAGGAAGGATCTCAGGTTTGGTATTAGAAGCATTGAGATATCACATCTCATGCTATAGGAAGGGTCTCAGGATTGGAATCCGAAGGAGTTGTATATGACATCTCATGCCATAGGAAGGGTCTCAGGTTTGGTATAAGCATTGAGATATCACATCTCTGCTATCGGAAGGGTCTCAGGATTGGAATGGGAAGGAGTTGGATATCCCATCTCGTTATAGGAAGGGTCTCAGGTTTGGTATTAGAAGCATTGAGATATCACATCTCATGCTATAGGAAGGGTCTAAGGTTTGGAAAGGGGAAGGATTTGGGTATCACATCTCATGTTATAGGACCGGTCTCAGGTTTGGTATTAGAAGCATTGAGATATCAAGTCTCATGGTATAGGACGGGTCTCAGAATTGGAATGGGAATGAGTTGGATATCACATCTCAAGCAATAGGAAGAGTCTCAGGATTGGAATGGGAAGGAGTTTGATATCACATCTCATGCCATGGTATGGGTCTCAGGTTTTGTAGAAGCATTGGGATATCACATCACATGCTATTGGAAGGGTATCGGGATTGGATTTGGAAGGAGTTGGATATCCCATCTCATGCTATAGGCAGGGTCTAAGGTTGGAATGGGAAGGAGTTGGATTTCACATCTCATGTTATAGGAAGGGTCTCAGGATTGGAATGGGAAGGACTTGGATATCACATTTCATTCTATAGGAAGGCTCTCAGGGTTGGAAGGGGAAGGAGTTGGATATCACATTTCATGTTAGAGGTAGGATCTCAGGTTTGGTATTAGAGGCATTGAGATATCACATCTCATGCCATCAGAAGGGTCTCAGGATTGGAATGGGAAGGAGTTGGATATCACATCTCATGCTAAAGGGAGGGTCTAAGGTTTGGAAGGGGAAATATTTGGACATCACATCTCATGTTATAGGAAGGATCTCAGGTTTGGTATTAGAAGCATTGAGATATCACATCTCATGCTATCGGAAGGGTCTCAGGTTTGGTATAAGCATTGAGATATCACATCTCTGCTATCGGAAGGGTCTCAGGATTGGAATGGGAAGGACTTGGATATCACAATTCATGTTATAGGAAGGGCCTCAGGTTTGGTATTAGAAGCATTGAGATATCACATCTCATGCTATAGGAAGGGTCTCAGGATTGGAATGGGAAGGACTTGGATATCACATCTCATGTTATAGGAAGGGTCTCAGGTTTGGTATTAGAAGCATTGAGATATCACATCTCATGCTATAGGAAGGGTCTCAGGAATGGAATGGGAAGGACTTGGATATCACATCTCATTATACAGGAAGGGTCTAAGGTTTGGAAGGGGAAGGATTTGGATATCACATCTCATGTTATTGGACCGGTCTCAGGTTTGGTATTAGAAGCATTGAGATATCAAGTCTCATGGTATAGGACGGGAGTTTGATATCACATCTCATGCCATGGTATGGGTCTCAGGTTTTGTAGAAGCATTGGGATATCACATCTCATGCTATCGGAAGGGTATCAGGATTGGATTTGGAAGGAGTTGGATATCCCATCTCATGCTATAGGAAGGGTCTCAGGATTGGAATGGGAAGGACTTGGATATCACATCTCATGCTGTAGGAAGGCTCTCAGGTTCGGAAAGGGAAGGAGTTGGATATCACATTTCATGTTAGAGGTAGGATCTCAGGTTTGGTATTAGAGGCATTGAGATATCACATCTCATGCTATCAGAAGGGTATCAGGATTGGAATGGGAAGGAGTTGGATATCACATCTCATGCTAAAGGGAGGGTCTCAGGTTTAGAAGGGAAAGGATTTGGATATCACATCTCATGTTATAGGAAGGATCTCAGGTTTGGTATTAGAAGCATTGAGATATCACATCTCATGCTATCGGTAGGATCTCAGGTTTGGTATTAGAAGCATTGAGATATCACATCTCATGCTATAGGAAGTGTCTCAGGATTGGAATGGGAAGGAGTTGGATATCACATCTCATGTTATAGGAAGGATCTCATGTTTGGTATTAGAAGCATTGAGATATCACATCTCATGCTATAGGAAGGGTCTCAGGATTGGAATGGGAAGGAGTTGGATATCACATCTCATGCTAAATGAAGGGTCTCAGTTTTGGTAGAAGCATTGCGATATCACATCTCATGCTATAGGAAGGGTCTCAGGATTGGAATCGGAAGGAGTTGGATATCACATCTCATGCTATAGGAAGGGTCTCAGGTTTGGTATAAGCATTGAAATATCACATCTCTGCTATCGGAAGGGTCTCAGGATTGGAATTGGAAGGATTTAGATATCACATCTCATGCTATAGGGAGGGTCTCAGTTTTGATATCAGAAGCATTGAGATATCACATCTCATGCTATCGGAAGGGTCTCAGGATTGGAATGGGAGGAGCTGGATATCACATCTCATGCTAAAGGAAGGGTCTCAGGTTTGGAAGGGGAAAGATTTGGATATCACATCTCATGTTATAGGAGGGGTCTCAGGTTTGGTATTAGAAGCATTGTGATATCACATCTCATGCTATAGGAAGTGTCTCAGGATTGGAATGGGAAGGAGTTGGATATCACATCTCATGCTATAGGAAGGGTTTCAGGTTTGGTAGAAGCATTGAGATATCACATCTCATGCTATAGGAAGAGTCTCAGGTTTGGGAAGGGAAGGATTTGGATTTCACATCTCATGTTATAGGATGGTTCTCATGTTTGGTTTTTGAAGCATTGAGATATCACATCTCATGCTATCGGAAGGGTCTCAGGTTTGGAATGGGAAGGAGTTGGATATCACATCTCATGTTATAGGAAGGATCTCAGGTTTGGTATTAGAAGCATTGAGATATCACATCTCATGCTATAGGTAGGGTCTCCGGATTGGAATGTGAAGGATTTGGATATCACATCTCATGTTATAGGAAGGGTCTCAGGATTGGAATGGCAAGGAGTTGGATATCACATCTCATGCTAAAGGAAGGGTCTCAGTTTTGATAGAAGCATTGAGATATCACACCTCATGCTATAGGAAGGAACTCAGGATTGGAATGGGAAGGAGTTGGATATCACGTCTCATGTTATAGGAAGGGTCTCAGGATTGGAATGGCAAGGAGTTGGATATCACATCTCATGCTAAAGGAAGGGTCTCAGGTTTGATAGAAGCATTGAGATATCACATCTCATGCTATAGGAAGGAACTCAGGATTGGAATGGGAAGGAGTTGGATATCACCTCTCATGCCATAGGAAGGGTTATCAGGTTTGGTATAAGCATTGAGATATCACATCTCTGCTATCGGAAGGGTCTCAGGATAGGAATGGGAAGGACTTAGATATCACATCTCATACTATAGGGAGGGTCTCAGTTTTGATATTAGAAGCATTGAGCTATCACATCTCATGCTATCGCAAGGGTCTCAGGATTGGAATGGGAGGAGCTGGATATCACATCTCATGCTAAAGGAAGGGTCTCAGGTTTGGAAGGGGAAGGATTTGGATATCACATCTCATGTTATAGGAGGGGTCTCAGGTTTGGTATTAGAAGCATTGTGATATCACATCTCATGCTATAGGAAGTGTCTCAGGATTGGAATGGGAAGGAGTTGGATATCACATCTCATGCTATAGGAAGGGTTTCAGGTTTGGTAGAAGCATTGAGATATCACATCTCATGCTATAGGAAGAGTCTCAGGTTTGGGAAGGGAAGGATTTGGATTTCACATCTCATGTTATAGGATGGTTCTCATGTTTGGTTTTTGAAGCATTGAGATATCACATCTCATGCTATCGGAAGGGTCTCAGGTTTGGAATGGGAAGGAGTTGGATATCACATCTCATGTTATAGGAAGGATCTCAGGTTTGGTATTAGAAGCATTGAGATATCACATCTCATGCTATAGGAAGGGTCTCCGGATTGGAATGTGAAGGATTTGGATATCACATCTCATGTTATAGGAAGGGTCTCAGGATTGGAATGGCAAGGAGTTGGATATCACATCTCATGCTAAAGGAAGGGTCTCAGTCTTGATAGAAGCATTGAGATATCACACCTCATGCTATAGGAAGGAACTCAGGATTGGAATGGGAAAGAGTTGGATATCACGTCTCATGTTATAGGAAGGGTCTCAGGATCGGAATGGCAAGGAGTTGGATATCACATCTCATGCTAAAGGAAGGGTCTCAGGTTTGATAGAAGCATTGAGATATCACATCTCATGCTATAGGAAGGAACTCAGGATTGGAATGGGAAGGAGTTGGATATCACATCTCATGCCATAGGAAGGGTTATCAGGTTTGGTATAAGCATTGAGATATCACATCTCTGCTATCGGAAGGGTCTCAGGATAGGAATGGGAAGGACTTAGATATCACATCTCATACTATAGGGAGGGTCTCAGTTTTGATATTAGAAGCATTGAGCTATCACATCTCATGCTATCGCAAGGGTCTCAGGATTGGAATGGGATGGAGTTGGATATCACATCTCAAGCTATCTCAGGATTGGAATGCGAAGGAGTTTGATATCACATCTCAAGCTATAGGAAGGGTCTCAGGTTTGGAAGGGGAAGGATTTGGATCTCACATCTCATGTTATAGGATGGTTCTCATGTTTGGTTTTAGTAGCATTGAGATATCACATCTCATGCTATCGGAAGCATATATATTGTGTTGATATGGTATGCGTTGGTTTAATATTGTGATATTGTGATTTTCTCGCTACGGTCATTGTTTTAAAGGCCTTAAAATAAATGTGTATACATTTTTATATAACAACTGTTTGGAGTAGTTTGTAAGTGTTCTTGCTTTGGGTGCTCATTGCGGGCTTTCAGTCACCCTCACCCCTCTTGAGACCTAGTCTTGACCGCCGTGATCGCTACCTTGATTGGTCTGGCTCGTCCAGAGGTTACCCTGTTCCAAGTAATTAGGTTGGCCTTCTGAACTTCTGCGCCACCAGGACAGAGTTCAGCAATCTGTCTTAACAAATTGGTGTACAGCGGTGGGATACGACTGAAGGTATCCAGTGTTGCGCTCGAACTAAGGCATTTCAGGTTATTCCAACCAGGACACGTAGTGAATTGTTGTAGTATAACTTTAAAAAGGCCATAGTCCTATCTAACAGTATGGAAACAAATACTTTGTTAACTTTAAATGCTTCCAAATCAGAAACACTGAAAAAGATGTGTGCGGAGAGAGGTGTTTCCTCTCAAGGCACGAAATTGGATATGATCCAAAGAATCATGGCATGGCAAGAAGCGCAGCTTGACGCTATAACTTCTGAGGACAGTGCGGAAGGAGGTGGGGCTGCTCTCACTGGTAGAACCGACGGTTCTGCCACTGCACTGATCCACCGCGACCACGATGACAGGGAGGATGAGATGTCTAATGTTTCCTCTGCCAGTGCTGATGGGGAGGCTATGCTTGAATTCAAGAAGCAAGAGCTGCGGTTTAGGCAGAAGGAGCTTGAATTCAGCATAGCCAAACTAAAAATCGAACAGGCAGAAAAACAAAAAGACAGGGATCACCAGTTGGAACTGGCCAAGCTTCAGGTTGCAAATGGGTCCAAGGGTCCTGGACATGGGTCTGGGGCTTCCTCTCATCCACGGTTTCCGAAAGATCTGCTCAGTGTGTATGAGGAAAGGAATGACATTATGGACTGGCTGAATGCGTTTGAGTATGCATACGAAGTTCAACAAGTTGACAATGCTGATAAGATTGCATGGTTACTCAGCAGACTGCCCCATTCTGGCTGTAGTGCCATTATGGAAATGTCGAAGGCTGAGCAAGCTGATTTCGCAATGTTAAAGCAAACTCTCATTTTAAAGTTTGGGAAGACTCCGGCCCAATATTTGAAACGTTTCAGAGAGTATAAGAAAAAGGAAGGTGGTACTTGGGTATCTTATGTCACTGAATCCTTGAAAAACTTAACTGGCTGGGTCGAAGGTTATAAGGTTTCTTCCGTCGAAGGCATGATAAATCTTGTCATGCTGGAACACATTTTTGCATCTTCTTCTCCAGAGCTTAAGCAGCATTTGGCCGATTCGAAGGAGATAGATCCTAAGAAGCTGGCCATTGCAGCCGACTTATGGGTGTCACATCGAGTGTCCCATAAGGACAAAACTCATCCTGGTAAGCAGGAGGAAGGGAAAAAGTCCAAAGATATGGAGGGTGGAGAATCAGCTAAATCTTCTTCTCATAAGGGCCACAAAAAGAAAAACAAGGGTAAGACACAAGAGAACTCACAGGGTAGTGGAGGTCAGCCTCCGAAACAGAACTCTGGTTACAATAAGCCTCCCTATGTAAACAGACCCAATGGATCTTGTTTTGCTTGTGGAGCAACTGACCACATGAAGGGGGATCCCCGGTGTAAGGTTAGACCTTTGGGGGTCCACTCCGCTAATCTGGCCTTCTCCTCCTACGAGGAAGAAGAGATTACAGGAGCATCCTTCTCCTCAGACTCATTTCCCAGCGGGATAGAGGCTGAGGTAGTTTTAGTGTCCCTGGGTTCCTGGGAGCCTAAAGTCGCAGAGGCTTATGCTAGGATTCCGGATAATACCAAGCACTACTTTAAAGACAGTGTGCTGATCAATGGAGTAGATACTCCAGCTCTTAGGGATAGTGGGTGCAGTCGCACTGTAGTGGATTCTACCTTGGTAGACTCAGAGGAAGTTGCCAGAGCTACTCTGATGCCCACTAAGTTGGCTGACGGCCCCCTCCGTATGTTCCCAGTAATACCTGTAAATCTTACTTTAAATGGTACAGCAGTCAGGATTCCAGTGAGCATTCAGAGAAACGTCCCGGGAAAGGTCTTGTTAGGTAATGATCTCAGAGCTTTAGGGCTCGTAGGAGACACTGCCGAAAGACCCTACACACGGTCTCAAGCACGGGCAGCATTGGCCAAGTCCAATACGCCGCCCCAGCTGAAGGGGAAACCCAAGGCGAAAGGAGTCGACAAGTCAAGACGAGGGAAAGAGAATATTCCCCCGAGCTCGCCTACCACTGCGGTGGAGGAAGTTGGTCAATCGCCCGGGCCTGACGAGGAGGTGGCGATGCCTGAAGTATTTGACCCCAACGATCATCCTGAACTAAAAGACTTGTTAGTTGAAGGAGGTCCTGATAGGGACGAATTCAGTAAAGGCCAACGTGAGTGCCCATCTCTGGAAGGCCTAAGGAGACAGGCCTGCTCCCAGCTTGATGGTGTACCTCCTGGGACGCATAGGATTTATTGGGAAGGTGGACTCCTGTATAGTGAGCCCACAGAGTCTATAGAAGGAGACCATAGGAGGTTGGTGGTTCCCCTTGCTGTTAGGCCCTTCCTCCTGCAGTTGGCGCATGAAGTTCCCCTTGCTGGTCACCTTGGTATGAAGAGGACCAAGCAAAGGTTATCCATGCACTTCTACTGGCCCAAGATGGGGGTGCAAGTAGAAAGTCACTGCAGGAGTTGTGCCTCCTGCCAGTTGTCTGGTAAGGTTGGCGCGACAATCCAAGCTCCGTTGGTACCGCTCCCAGTTGTGGGGGTACCATTTGAAAGGGTAGGGATCGACATCGTTGGTCCCCGTGACCCACAAACATCCTCGGGCAATAGGTTTATCCTGGTGCTGGTCGACCATGCAACCAGATACCCTGAGGCCATCCCATTGAAAACTGTAACTGCCAAGTCAGTTGCAAAAGCTTTACTCGGCATATTTACCAGGGTTGGCTTCCCTAAAGAAGTTGTGTCGGATCGTGGCAGCAACTTTATGTCGAAGTATATGCAGGCTATGTGGAAAGAATGTGGGGTCACCTACAAGTTCTCTTCTGCATACCACCCCAGACCAATGGTCTGGTGGAACGTTTCAACAGAACGTTAAAGAGCATGATTGGGGCTCTGGAGGAAACTCAGAGAAGAAAATGGGATCTTCTTTTACCCTGCTTGTTTGCCTACCGAGAGGTACCACAGGAGGGTGTTGGCTTCAGCCCCTTCGAACTTCTGTTCGGTCATCCCGTACGGGGACCCTTAGCCATCGTCAAGGAGGGATGGGAGATGCCCACTCCCCCTGTTACTACCAACGTAGTTGATTATGTGCTAGGGCTCAGAAAACGGATGGTACTTCTGATGGGCTTGGCTAGTGATAAATTGAAGGCAGGACAAGCGCTGGTGAAACATTGGTACGACCAGAAAGCTTCCCTCATCAACTTTACACCTGGTCAGCAAGTCCTGATCATGAATCCCATAAGGCCTCGAGCTTTACAGGACAAATGGTCAGGCCCTTACACAGTGGTGGAGCCCCTGGGTGAGGTTAACTATTTAGTGGACCTTGGAAGGCCTGGACAGGCTCCAAAAGTGTTTCACGTGAATAGGCTGAAGGCTTTCGTCCCAAGAGTCGAAATCGTAGCACTGCTACTGGCTTCAGACGTTGAGGAAGAGGAGTCTGAACCTCTCCCCGACCTGTTCCAAAGCGGTCCTTCAGATAGCTCCTTTGAGGGTGTCCAAGTGGCCCCTCACCTGACTTCTGATCAGCAGGCTGAGGTGAAAAGTTTGCTTAGGCAGTTTTCCCCCCTGTTTTCACAGCCGCCTGGTTTGACACCTTGGTGCAAACATAACATTGACACAGGAGACAGTGTACCTACCAAAAGTAGGGGATACAGGATGTCAGACAAAGTACGGTCTTATATTAAGACCGAGGTCAACAAGATGTTAGACCTTGGGGTGGTTGAACCCTCTAGTAGTCCTTGGTCCAGCCCTGTGGTTTTGGTTCCAAAGGCAGGCACTTCTGTTTGGTTCTACCAGTGAGAGCAGCCCCATCACCTTCCGCACTGTCCTCAGAAGTTATAGCGTCAAGCTGCGCTTCTTGCCACGCCACGATTCTTTGGATCATTTCCAATTTCGTGCCTTGAGAGGAAACACCTCTCTCCGCACACATCTTTTTCAGTGTTTCTGATTTGGAAGCATTTAAAGTTAACAAGGTATTTGTTTCCATACTGTTAGATAGGACTATGGTCTTTTTAAAGTTATACTACAACAATTCACTACGTGTCCTAGTTGGAATAACCTGAAATGCCTTAGTTTGTGCGCAACACTGGATACCTTCAGTCGTATCCCACCGCTGTACACCAATTTGTTAAGACGGATTTCTGAACTCTGTCCTGGTGGCGCAGAAGTTCAGAAGGCCAACCTAATTACTTGGAACAGGGTAACCTCTGGACGAGCCAGACCAATCAAGGTAGCGATCGCGGCGGTCAAGACTAGGTCTCAAGAGGGGTGGGGGTGACTGAAAGCCCGCAATGAGCACACAAAGCAAGATCACTTACAAACTACTCCAAACAGTTGTTATTTAAAAAATATATACACATTTATTTTAAGGCCTTTAAAACAATGACCGTAGCGAGAAAATCACAATATCACAATATTAAACCAACACATACCATATCAACACAATATATATACAAATACGACAGTCGCAAGCATTATATGCACGAAATGTGTAGTCCACCTAAAAGGGAAGGAATACAGGCAGTGCGAAGTAATGCTTAGACCCAGTTCGCCTTCAGAGGCACCTAACTAGATGGAAGTCCGGGCCCTGCGAAGAGTGGAGCCTTGTGCTCAAAGTACCTGCACGCGCTGGTGCCAACGGGCAAAAGGAGAAGCTCTTCAAAGGAAGTCAGGCAGTTTAGTTTAGTGCACAAAGAAGAAGAACAAGTTCTGCGACTCAAGCGCAGCCTCCACAGTGGGCAGAAGCAGAGCGCGAGTACGGACACGGGTGCTGTTTTACACAGTGGGGAAAAGCAATGGGCTCCTGCAGGAGGGCGACCAGATCCTAGCTATGCTACTCACCATTCCCCGATGCAAGCAGACCCAGGCTTCTCCGCGTCAGTTTCAGCAGCTGGCAGGTTCAGAAGAGCAGGGAACGCCTCGTCGTCGTGTTGAGTAAAAAGACGTCCCAATCGAAGAAACCCGCACAGTTTGTTACCACAGCAGGGCAACGGGGCGGCCGTGTGTATTTGAGCCAAATGTACACTACTCACTTCAGACCTGGGAACGCCAAGTGTACGAAGCGTGTGAGAGTGACAAGGACCCGAAATACTACACAACCTGGCGGCGGTTACAGAGCAAGACTCCCGGGTAAGCTGGTCAGTCAACTGGATGGCCCAGAGACGCTTCCGAAGGCTTACTGGCAGGAGATGGTGAAGATGCCGAGAATAGCTGTTCCCGCTATTCCAAGGGTCGAAGTACCAGTACAGGCCTTCTGGTTCGATCAAAGGTGAAAAGGGTTTCACAAGGCGACAGCAGTGCAGAGGAGAAGTCCTTCAGCGGGTCACCAGCGATTCCTCGGTTTAGCCTCTTGGTTGCAGGATACTTGGCTCCTGTATTCCTTCGTTCGTGACAACTCAGGAGATCGACCTCGTAGTGGTGTTTCCAGCCCCCTCTTATCCACGGTTCCCTTCGCGCCAAAACGGAGGGGACCCAATGGGAGATCCGCTTATCAACACTCACACCATTCGTGGACCAATCACGGACCACGGTGGTCCCAGGCATTCACACCACCCTAGACTCTCTGGCACCTAGGATATGTATTGGGACCAGACATCCCAGCCCACACCCTGGAGGCACATACAAGACATGTAGAAGCCCGCGAAAGCATCTGTGTTTCGCAGGAAAGTACATGCCCAAATAAGGAAGGCCCCGGGTCGGCTCGACCTGGGGAAGGTGAAGGGAGCAAGACGGTCAGCGGACAGGACAAAGGAGCCTCGTGGTCCGGCCATTTTGGGAGCCAGGCCACCATTTTGGGTTAAGCGCGGAAAACGCGCTTAGAACGCCAAAAGGAGCTCAAAATACAAAGAAACGATCGCTGCCACCATTCCCGTCCCTGAATTACTTGCACCGATCAGATACAATCCTAAACGAGTATCTAGGGCCTGTAGAAGGCTAGAGACCCAAGAGAGCTGTAACTTAGCTTACAGTGCCCTCTTGTGTCATGTTGCACGAAAGCCGCAACATGATAAAAGAAACTACGGGAAACAGCGTTCCCCGGTACTGACTGTCTTAAGGGCATGTCAGTTTCCCCGTAAGAAAGGAGCGAAAGCCCAGAGGAGTGCGGCAGAAGGCTGCACTTCTCTGGCAAAGTCAAGAACAAGGTGAAAAACAACAGCAAAAAGTTTAGGGGTTGCCACATGGAAGGAAAATTACCTACAATTACGAAATCTTTCCTAACAATATCCAACTCCTTCCCATTCCAATCCTGAGACCCTTCCGATAGCATGAAATGTGATATCTCAATGCTTCTAATATCAAAACTGAGACCCTCCCTATAGCATGAGATGTGATATCTAAGTCCTTCTCATTCCTATCCTGAGACCCTTCCGATAGCAGAGATGTGATATCTCAATGCTTATACCAAACCTGAGTCCCTTCCTTTAGCATGAGATGTGATATCCAACTCCTTCCCATTCCAATCCTGAGACCCTTCCGATAGCATGAAATGTGATATCTCAATGCTTCTAATATCAAAACTGAGACCCTCCCTATAGCATGAGATGTGATATCTAAGTCCTTCCCATTCCTATCCTGAGACCCTTCCGATAGCAGAGATGTGATATCTCAATGCTTATACCAAACCTGAGACCCTTCCTATGGCATGAGATGTGATATCCAACTCCTTCCCATTCCAATCCTGAGACCCTTCCTATAGCATGAGATGTGATATCTCAATGCTTCTATCAAACCTGAGTCCCTTCCTATAGCATGAGATGTGATATCTCAAAGCTTCTAATACCAAACCTGGGACCCGTCCTATAACATGAGATATGATATCCAAACCATGCATCACCACCGAAACCATCAAAGGTGCACTCATCAATGCGAGATCTGTAGTCGCCCATGCCCTAGACATAGCCGACATTATCTCCATCAATGATCTCGACTTCATAGCTATTACAGAGACCTGGCTCCACCCAGCGTCTGGCCCCTCTCTATCACTTGCTATACCCAATGACTATACCATCTACCGTGCAGACAGACAAACAGCTAAAGGTGGTGGAGTAGCCATTATTGCAAAAGCTCCATCAACATAAAACACATACAAAACCAATCCCTGCCATCAGCGGAACTACTCACCCTCAAACTATCCACAACGCACACAAGCACAATCACCATCCACCTCATTTACAGACCGCCAGGCCCTATACTATCCTTTAATGACGACATAGCCCTTTTACTCTCTAACAATATCAAACCTAACTCTCGACTACTCATCCTAGGAGACTTTAATCTAGGTCTCAATGATGAGAAAGATGACAAAGCTAACACTGTCGCCAACACCATTTCAGAATTAGGACTCACCCACCATATCGCACAACCCACACACAAAAAAGGCCGAATCCTTGACTGGATAGCTGACCTTAACTGCAACACCACCATCCTTTCCAACACTCCATGCGCTTGCACCGATCACTACCTCATTACCTTCACCATCAACAAAGGCACTCAAACACCAGGGCCTTCCCCCTATGCCCCACCCACACTCACAAGAAACAACAAAAATATCACAGTAGAGAAACTCCTCCCGTTACTCCAACCCATCATCGACTTCTCACCCACCATGACCAACCCTACTGAACTAGTAGAGTTATACAACACAACCATCCTTAAGGCCATTAACACCATAGCACCACTCACGCTTCGGAAAGCCAAACCACGCGCACACCTCAATTCTTGGTTCACCCCGAACTAAAAACACTCCGCAAATCCAAAAGACAAGCTGAATTAGCATGGAAACAGTCACCATCCACTATTAATAAGACATCTTACACACTGGCCTCGAACATCTATAAGTCAGCCATCATCCAGTCTAAAAAAAACATGTACAATGAAAGAATCTGCAACGCCAAATCCAATACCAAAGAGCTCTTCAATATCCTGAGAGAACTCGAATCACCTTCCCCCATTCCAGACACTTGCAACAAAGACATCCACTGGTGCACGAACATTCAGGAAGCACTCCTAGGCAAAATTGCCACGCTACAAGCCAAAATCCTGACAAAGAAAGAAAGCCTCACCCTCACTGATAACATCACCCCCTCTACACACACCTACACCACCCCCCAAAATGATGACATTAACCTCTTTGAGTTTTCCACCATAACCATCAAAGAGGTTGAAGAAATAATCTACTCTCTTAAACCATCCAAATGCCAAGGTGACACTTGCCCGGCCCCAGTCATTAAAGATGCAGCCAAACAACTTGCTCCTTTCATCACTTCCCTCATCAATTCATCTTTCACATCCAACGTAGTGCCCAACAACCTCAAGGACTCCTGGGTTCTTCCTTTACTTAAGAAGCCCACCCTTGACCCAAATGTCCCCACCAACTACAGACCCATTACAACTGTACCCTTCCTACTAAATATCCTTGACAGAGCTGCCTATCTCCAGATACAGAACCACCTTGAGAAAAATAACTTACTAGGACTCAGACAATCAGGATTCCGCCCCAAACACGGCACTGAGACCGCCCTGATTGACCTTAAGACACAGATGGACAACATTAAAGACAATGGCAAACTGGTCCTCCTTCTCCTTCTTGACTTATCGGCCGCCTTCGACCTGGTCAACCACGACATCCTCTGCAAACATCTATCCTCAGCAGCCAAATTCTCAGATAATGCCAACGCATGGATCCAATCCTTCCTTAACAACAGATCCATGAGAGTCTTCGCACCCACAGCCTCTGCCAACCCAGCCCCAGTCACTTGCGGTGTCCCCCAGGGCTCCTGCGTCTCCCCCACTCTATACAATGTGTTCACGAAACCCCTCTTTGACATATTGGACCGCTTGGGTGTCATCTACACCAACTACGCAGATGACACCCAAATACTGATCCCTTTAACAGGCGACTACTCCACCGACCTCACTGCTCTCAACAACATTTACTCCATTATCCAAGAATGGATGGCCAAGCATGGCCTATGCCTCAATGACGACAAGACCGAGCTTCTTCTCCTAGGTTCCCAACCCAGACTTAATAAACTCGACAAACTCTATCAGGCATTCACTATAGACGGCAATAACATCATCGTCTCTAACAGCGTCAAAACCCTAGGAATCTACCTCGACTCCTCCCTCACACTGACAAGACAGATCAATTCCATCTCATCCGCCACTGCTTACACCTGTAAGCTCATCAATGCCAGCAGACCTTACCTCTCACCATCCAACTGCACCACCTTAGCCAGAGCGCTAGTCCTCTCCAAAGTCGACTACTGCAATGCCCTATACTTGGGCACCAGTCAGAAAAACATTAACAAACTACAAGTCGTACAAAACAACGCCTTGCGAGCAGCCCTGAACATACCTAAACATGAACACATTTCGGACGCCAGACGCTCCTGCCATTGGCTATCCATACCACAAAGAATTGAATATAAAACCATCTCACTCACACACAAATGCCTAGCTAACCAAGCACCCAGATACCTATCCGACAACCTCACTCACCACACCCCAGCGCGCCCTACCAGATCAGCTCAAACACACTGCTTAAATATCCCAAGATTTAAGCTCCAAAAAGCAGGTGGCTCTAGCTTCCCCGTGCTTGCCTCCAAACTCTGGAATTCACTTCCACTCGAGCTGAGATCAGAACCGTCCTTTCACAGATTTAGACACAACACCAAAACATGGCTTCTATCCAAAGAAACGTAAACTGCCTAGCCCTATCTTACTAGCATGCACCAAGACTGTAAATTTGTAAATATGTAAATCGGTCTGTACATTACCTCTAACTGCGTGATAATGTCCCAAATGTATTGCTCTCATCCACCTTGACCATGCTATACCATATATGTAACTATCTGTAATTGAAACTGATTGACAACTCCCTCAATCTCTGTTACTGGTCCCCTAAAACCATATTTTATCATATTGTACTGTTGTATTAATCTTGTTGTATTCATCTCAAGCGCCTGGATGCCCCAGGGCCAGGCGACGCTATACAAATAATAAACTAAACTAAACTAAACTAAATCCTTCCCCTTCCAAAACTGAGACCCTTCCTTTAGCATGAGATGTGATATCCAAATCCTTCCCATTCCAATCCTGAAACCCTTCCTATAGCATGAGATGTGATATTTCAATGTTTCTAATAAAAAACCTGAGACCCTTCCTATAGCAAGAGATGTGATATCCCAATGCTTCTACAAAACCTGAGACCCATACCATGGCATGAGATGTGATATCAAACTCCCGTCCTATACCATGAGACTTGATAGCTCAATGCTTCTAATACCAAACCTGAGACCGGTCCAATAACATGAGATGTGATATCCAAATCCTTCCCCTTCCAAACCTTAGACCCTTCCTGTATCATGAGATGTGATATCCAAGTCCTTCCCATTCCATTCCTGAGACCCTTCCTATAGCATGAGATGTGATATCTCAATGCTTCTAATACCAAACCTGAGACCCTTCCTATAACATGAGATGTGATATCCAAGTCCTTCCCATTCCAATCCTGAGACCCTTCCTATAGCATGAGATGTGATATCTCAATGCTTCTAATGCCAAACCTGAGGCCCTTCCTATAACATGAATTGTGATATCCAAGTCCTTCCCATTCCAATCCTGAGACTCTTCCGATAGCAGAGATGTGATATCTCAATGCTTATACCAAACCTGAGACCCTTCCGATAGCATGAGATGTGATATCTCAATGCTTCTAATACCAAACCTGAGATCCTTCCTATAACATGAGATGTGATGTCCAAATCCTTCCCCTTCCAAACCTTAGACCCTCCCTTTAGCATGAGATGTGATATCCAACTCCTTCCCATTCCAATCCTGAGACCCTTCTGATGGCATGAGATGTGATATCTCAATGCCTCTAATACCAAACCTGAGATCCTACCTCTAACATGAAATGTGATATCCAACTCCTCCCCCTTCCAACCCTGAGAGCCTTCCTATAGAATGAGATGTGATATCCAAGTCCTTCCCATTCCAATCCTGAGACCCTTCCTATAACATGAGATGGGATATCCAACTCCTTCCAAATCCAATCCCGATACCCTTCCGATAGCATGTGATGTGATATCCCAATGCTTCTACAAAACCTGAGACCCATACCATGGCATGAGATGTGATATCAAACTCCTTCCCATTCCAATCCTGAGACCCTTCCTATTGCTTGAGATGTGATATCTCAATGCTTCTAATACCAAACCTGAGACCGGTCCTATAACATGAGATGTGATACCCAAATCCTTCCCCTTTCCAAACCTTAGACCCTTCCTATAGCATGAGATGTGATATCTCAATGCTTCTAATACCAAACCTGAGACCCTTCCTATAACGAGATGGGATATCCAACTCCTTCCCATTCCAATCCTGAGACCCTTCCGATAGCAGAGATGTGATATCTCAATGCTTATACCAAACCTGAGATCCTTCCTATAACATGAGATGTGATATCAAACTCCTTCCCATTCCAAACCTGAGACCCTTCCTATAGCATGAGATGTGATATCTTAATGCTTCTAAAACCAAACCTGAGATCCTTCCTATAACATGAGATGTGATATCAAACTCCTTCCCATTCCAAACCTGAGACCCTTCCGATAGCATGAGATGTGATATCTCAATGCTTCTAAAACCAAACATGAGAACCATCCTATAACATGAGATGTGAAATTCAAATCATTCCCTTTCCAAACCTGAGACCCTTCCTATAGCTTGAGATGTGATATCAAACTCCTTCCCATTCAATGTGATATCCAACTCCTTCCCATTCCAATCCTGAGACCCTTCCTATACCATGAGATGTGATATTTCAATGCTTCTAATACCAAACCTGAGACCCGTCCTAAAACATGAGATGTGAGATCCAAATCCTTCCCCTTCCAAACCTGAGACCTTTCCTTTAGCATGAGATATTATATCTTAATGCTTCTAAAACCAAACCTGAGAATCATCCTATAACATGTGAACTCCAAATCCTTCCCTTTCCAAACCTGAGACCCTTCCGATAGCATGAGATGTTATATCTTAATGCTTCTAAAACCAAACCTGAGAACCATGCTATAACATGCGAACTCCAAATCCTTCCCTTTCCAAACCTGAGACCCTTCCGATAGCATGAGATGTGATATCGCAATGCTACTAAAACCAAACATGAGAACCATCCTATTACATGAGATGTGAAATCCAAATCCTTCCCTTTCCAAACCTGAGACCCTTCCTATAGCTTGAGATGTGATATCAAACTCCTTCCCATTCCAATCCTGAGATAGCTTGAGATGTCATAGCCAACTCCTTCCCATTCCAATCCTGAGACCCTTCCTATACCATGAGATGTGATATCTCAATGCTTCTAATACCAAACCTGACACCCGTCCTAAAACATGAGATGTGAGATCCAAATCCTTCCCCTTCCAAACCTGAGATCTTTCCTTTAGCATGAGATGTGATATCCAACTCCTTCCCATTCTAATCCTGAGACCCTTCCTATAGCATGATATGTGATATCACAATGCTTCTAATACCAAACCTGAGATCCTTCCTATAACATGAGATGTGTATCCAACTCCTTCCCATTCCAAACCTGAGACCCTTCCTATAGCATGAGATGTGATATCTTAATGCTTCTAAAACCAAACCTGAGAACCATCCAATAACATATGTGAAATCCAAATCCTTCCCTTTCCAAACCTGAGACCCTTCAGATAGCATGAGATGTGATATCTCAATGCTTCTAAAACCAAACATGAGAACCATCCTATAACATGAGATGTGAAATCCAAATCCTTCTCTTTCCAAACCTGAGACCCTTCCTATAGCTTGAGATGTGCTATCAAACTCCTTCCCATTCCAATCCTGTGATAGCTTGAGATGTGATATCCAACTCCTTCCCATTCCAATCCTGAGACCCTTCCTATACCATGAGATGTGATTTCTCAATGCTTCCAATACCAAACCTGAGACCCGTCCTAAAACATGAGATGTGAGATCCAAATCCTTCCCCTTCCAAACCTGAGACCCTTCCTATAGCTTGAGATGTGATATCAAACTCCTTCCCATTCCAATCCTGAGATAGCTTGAGATGTGATATCCAACTCCTTCCCATTCCAATCCTGAGACCCTTCCGATAGCATGAAATGTGATATCTCAATGCTTCTAATATCAAAACTGAGACCCTCCCTATAGCATGAGATGTGATATCTAAGTCCTTCCCATTCCTATCCTGAGACCCTTCCGATAGCAGAGATGTGATATCTCAATGCTTATACCAAACCTGAGACCTTTCCTATGGCATGAGATGTGATATCCAACTCCTTCCCATTCCAATCCTGAGACCCTTCCTATAGCATGAGATGTGATATCTCAATGCTTCTATCAAACCCGAGTCCCTTCCTTTAGCATGAGATGTGATATCCAACTCCTTCCCATTCCAATCCTGAGACCCTTCCTATAGCATGAGATGTGATATCTCAAAGCTTCTAATACCAAACCTGGGACCCGTCCTATAACATGAGATATCATATCCAAATCCTTCCCCTTCCAAACCTGAGACCCTTCCTTTAGCATGAGATGTGATATCCAAATCCTTCCCATTCCAATCCTGAAACCCTTCCTATAGCATGAGATGTGATATTTCAATGTTTCTAATAAAAAACCTGAGACCCTTCCTATAGCAAGAGATGTGATATCCAAATCCTTACCATTCCAATACTGAGACCCTTCCTATAACATGAGATGTGATATCCAACTCCTTCCCATTCCAACCTGAGACCCTTCCTATAGCATGAGAAGGGATATCCAACTCCTTCCCATTCCAAACCTGAAACCCTTCCTATAGCATGAGATGTGATATCAAACTCCTTCCCATTCAATGTGATATCCAACTCCGTCCCATTCCAATCCTGAGACCCTTCCTATACCATGAGATGTGATATCTCAATGCCTCTAAAACCAAACCTGAGATCCTACCTCTAACATGAAATGTGATATCCAACTCCTTCCCTTTCCAAACCTGAGAGCCTTCCTATAGCATGAGATGGGATATCCAACTCCTTCCAAATCCAATCCTGATACCCTTCCGATAGCATGAGATGTGATATCCCAATGCTTCTACAAAACCTGAGACCCATACCATGGCATGAGATGTGATATCAAACTCCCGTCCTATACCATGAGACTTGATATCTCAATGCTTCTAATACCAAACCTGAGACCGGTCCAATAACATGAGATGTGATATCCAAATCCTTCCCCTTCCAAACCTTAGACCCTTCCTGTATCATGAGATGTGATATCCAAGTCCTTCCCATTCCAATCCTGAGACCCTTCCTATAGCATGAGATGTGATATCTCAATGCTTCTAATACCAAACCTGAGGCCCTTCCTATAACATGAATTGTGATATCCAAGTCCTTCCCATTCCAATCCTGAGACCCTTCCGATAGCAGAGATGTGATATCTCAATGCTTATACCAAACCTGAGACCCTTCCGATAGCATGAGATGTGATATCTCAATGCTTCTAATACCAAACCTGAGATCCTTCCTATAACATGAGATGTGATGTCCAAATCCTTCCCCTTCCAAACCTTAGACCCTCCCTTTAGCATGAGATGTGATATCCAACTCCTTCCCATTCCAATCCTGAGACCCTTCTGATGGCATGAGATGTGATATCTCAATGCCTCTAATACCAAACCTGAGATCCTACCTCTAACATGAAATGTGATATCCAACTCCTCCCCCTTCCAACCCTGAGAGCCTTCCTATAGAATGAGATGTGATATCCAAGTCCTTCCCATTCCAATCCTGAGACCCTTCCTATAACATGAGATGGGATATACAACTCCTTCCAAATCCAATCCCGATACCCTTCCGATAGCATGTGATGTAATATCCCAATGCTTCTACAAAACCTGAGACCCATACCATGGCATGAGATGTGATATCAAACTCCTTCCCATTCCAATCCTGAGACCCTTCCTATTGCTTGAGATGTGATATCCAACTCCTTCCCATTCCAATCCTGAGACCCTTCCTATAGCAAGAGATGTGATATCTCAAAGCTTCTAATACCAAACCTGGGACCCGTCCTATAACATGAGATATCATATCCAAATCCTTCCCCTTCCAAACCTGAGACCCTTCCTTTAGCATGAGATGTGATATCCAAATCCTTCCCATTCCAATCCTGAAACCCTTCCTATAGCATGAGATGTGATATTTCAATGTTTCTAATAAAAAACCTGAGACCCTTCCTATAGCAAGAGATGTGATATCCAAATCCTTACCATTCCAATACTGAGACCCTTCCTATAACATGAGATGTGATATCCAACTCCTTCCCATTACAACCTGAGACCCTTCCTATAGCATAAGATATAATATCTCAATGCCTCTAATACCAAACCTGAGATTCTTCCTATAACATGAGATGTGATATCTCAATGCTTCTAATACCAAACCTGAGACCCTCCCTTTAGCATGAGATGTGATATCGGACTCCTTCCCATTCCAATCCTGAGACCCTTCTGATAGCATGAGATATGATATCTCAATGCCTCTAATACCAAACCTGAGATTCTTCCTATAACATGAGATGTGATATCTCAATGCTTCTAATACCAAACCTGAGACCCTCCCTTTAGCATGAGATGTGATATCCGACTCCTTCCCATTCCAATCCCGAGACCCTTCTGATAGCATGAGATGTGATATCTCAATGCCTCTAATACCAAACCTGAGATCCTTCCGATAGCATGAGATGTGATATCTCAATGCTTCTAATACCAAACCTGAGATCCTTCCGATAGCATGAGATGTGATATCTCAATGCTTCTAATACCAAACCTGAGACCCGTCCTAAAACATGAGATGTGAGATCCAAATCCTTCCCCTTCCAAACCTGAGACCCTTCCTATAGCTTGAGATGTGATATCAAACTCCTTCCCATTCCAATCCTGAGATAGCTTGAGATGTTATATCCAACTCCTTCCCATTCCAATCCTGAGACCCTTCCGATAGCATGAAATGTGATATCTCAATGCTTCTAATATCAAAACTGAGACCCTCCCTATAGCATGAGATGTGATATCTAAGTCCTTCCCATTCCTATCCTGAGACCCTTCCGATAGCAGAGATGTGATATCTCAATGCTTATACCAAACCTGAGACCCTTCCTATGGCATGAGATGTGATATCCAACTCCTTCCCATTCCAATCCTGAGACCCTTCCTATAGCATGAGATGTGATATCTCAATGCTTCTATCAAACCTGAGTCCCTTCCTTTAGCATGAGATGTGATATCCAACTCCTTCCCATTCCAATCCTGAGACCCTTCCTATAGCATGAGATATGATATCTCAAAGCTTCTAATACCAAACCTGGGACCCGTCCTATAACATGAGATATCATATCCAAATCCTTCCCCTTCCAAACCTGAGACCCTTCCTTTAGCATGAGATGTGATATCCAAATCCTCCCCATTCCAATCCTGAAACCCTTCCTATAGCATGAGATGTGATATTTCAATGTTTCTAATAAAAAACCTGAGACCCTTCCTATAGCAAGAGATGTGATATCCAAATCCTTACCATTCCAATACTGAGACCCTTCCTATAACATGAGATGTGATATCCAACTCCTTCCCATTCCAACCTGAGACCCTTCCTATAGCATGAGAAGGGATATCCAACTCCTTCCCATTCCAAACCTGAAACCCTTCCTATAGCATGAGATGTGATATCAAACTCCTTCCCATTCAATGTGATATCCAACTCCGTCCCATTCCAATCCTGAGACCCTTCCTATACCATGAGATGTGATATCTCAATGCCTCTAATACCAAACCTGAGATCCTACCTCTAACATGAAATGTGATATCCAACTCCTTCCCTTTCCAAACCTGAGAGCCTTCCTACAGCATGAGATGTGATATCCAAGTCCTTCCCATTCCAATCCTGAGACCCTTCCTATAGCATGAGATGGGATATCCAACTCCTTCCAAATCCAATCCTGATACCCTTCCGATAGCATGAGATGTGATATCCCAATGCTTCTACAAAACCTGAGACCCATACCATGGCATGAGATGTGATATCAAACTCCCGTCCTATACCATGAGACTTGATATCTCAATGCTTCTAATACCAAACCTGAGACCGGTCCAATAACATGAGATGTGATATCCAAATCCTTCCCCTTCCAAACCTTAGACCCTTCCTGTATCATGAGATGTGATATCCAAGTCCTTCCCATTCCATTCCTGAGACCCTTCCTATAGCATGAGATGTGATATCTCAATGCTTCTAATACCAAACCTGAGACCCTTCCTATAACATGAGATGTGATATCCAAGTCCTTCCCATTCCAATCCTGAGACCCTTCCTATAGCATGAGATGTGATATCTCAATGCTTCTAATACCAAACCTGAGGCCCTTCCTATAACATGAATTGTGATATCCAGGTCCTTCCCATTCCAATCCTGAGACCCTTCCGATAGCAGAGATGTGATATCTCAATGCTTATACCAAACCTGAGACCCTTCCGATAGCATGAGATGTGATATCTCAATGCTTCTAATACCAAACCTGAGATCCTTCCTATAACATGAGATGTGATGTCCAAATCCTTCCCCTTCCAAACCTTAGACCCTCCCTTTAGCATGAGATGTGATATCCAACTCCTTCCCATTCCAATCCTGAGACCCTTCTGATGGCATGAGATGTGATATCTCAATGCCTCTAATACCAAACCTGAGATCCTACCTCTAACATGAAATGTGATATCCAACTCCTCCCCCTTCCAACCCTGAGAGCCTTCCTATAGAATGAGATGTGATATCCAAGTCCTTCCCATTCCAATCCTGAGACCCTTCCTATAACATGAGATGTGATATCCAACTCCTTCCCATTCCAACCTTAGACCCTGCCTATAGCATGAGATGGGATATCCAACTCCTTCCAAATCCAATCCCGATACCCTTCCGATAGCATGTGATGTGATATCCCAATGCTTCTAGAACACCTGAGACCCATACCATGGCATGAGATGTGATATCAAACTCCTTCCCATTCCAATCCTGAGACCCTTCCTATTGCTTGAGATGTGATATCCAACTCATTCCCATTCCAATTCTGAGACCCGTCCTATACCATGAGACTTGATATCTCAATGCTTCTAATACCAAACCTGAGACTGGTCCTATAACATGAGATGTGATACCCAAATCCTTCCCCTTTCCAAACCTTAGACCCTTCCTATAGCATGAGATGTGATATCTCAATGCTTCTAATACCAAACCTGAGACCCTTCCTATAACGAGATGGGATATCCAACTCCTTCCCATTCCAATCCTGAGACCCTTCCGATAGCAGAGATGTGATATCTCAATGCTTATACCAAACCTGAGACCCTTCCTATGGCATGAGATGTCATATACAACTCCTTCTGATTCCAATCCTGAGACCCTTCCTATAGCATGAGATGTGATATCTCAATGCTTCTAATACCAAACCTGAGATCCTTCCTATAACATGAGATGTGATATCAAACTCCTTCCCATTCCAAACCTGAGACCCTTCCGATAGCATGAGATGTGATATCTCAATGCTTCTAAAACCAAACATGAGAACCATCCTATAACATGAGATGTGAAATCCAAATCATTCCCTTTCCAAACCTGAGACCCTTCCTATAGCTTGAGATGTGATATCAAACTCCTTCCCATTCAATGTGATATCCAACTCCTTCCCATTCCAATCCTGAGACCCTTCCTATACCATGAGATGTGATATTTCAATGCTTCTAATACCAAACCTGAGACCCGTCCTAAAACATGAGATGTGAGATCCAAATCCTTCCCCTTCCAAACCTGAGACCTTTCCTTTAGCATGAGATGTTATATCTTAATGCTTCTAAAACCAAACCTGAGAACCATCCTATAACATGTGAACTCCAAATCCTTCCCTTTCCAAACCTGAGACCCTTCCGATAGCATGAGATGTTATATCTTAATGCTTCTAAAACCAAACCTGAGAACCATGCTATAACATGTGAACTCCAAATCCTTCCCTTTCCAAACCTGAGACCCTTCCGATAGCATGAGATGTGATATCGCAATGCTACTAAAACCAAACATGAGAACCATCCTATTACATGAGATGTGAAATCCAAATCCTTCCCTTTCCAAACCTGAGACCCTTCCTATAGCTTGAGATGTGATATCAAACTCCTTCCCATTCCAATCCTGAGATAGCTTGAGATGTGATGGCCAACTCATTCCCATTCCAATCCTGAGACCCTTCCTATACCATGAGATGTGATATCTCAATGCTTCTAATACCAAACCTGACACCCGTCCTAAAACATGAGATGTGAGATCCAAATCCTTCCCCTTCCAAACCTGAGATCTTTCCTTTAGCATGAGATGTGATATCCAACTCCTTCCCATTCTAATCCTGAGACCCTTCCTATAGCATGATATGTGATATCACAATGCTTCTAATACCGAACCTGAGATCCTTCCTATAACATGAGATGTGTATCCAACTCCTTCCCATTCCAAACCTGAGACCCTTCCTATAGCATGAGATGTGATATCTTAATGCTTCTAAAACCAAACCTGAGAACCATCCAATAACATATGTGAAATCCAAATCCTTCCCTTTCCAAACCTGAGACCCTTCAGATAGCATGAGATGTGATATCTCAATGATTCTAAAACCAAACATGAGAACCATCCTATAACATGAGATGTGAAATCCAAATCCTTCTCTTTCCAAACCTGAGACCCTTCCTATAGCTTGAGATGTGCTATCAAACTCCTTCCCATTCCAATCCTGTGATAGCTTGAGATGTGATATCCAACTCCTTCCCATTCCAATCCTGAGACCCTTCCTATACCATGAGATGTGATATCTCAATGCTTCTAATACCAAACCTGAGACCCGTCCTAAAACATGAGATGTGAGATCCAAATCCTTCCTCTTCCAAACCTGAGACCCTTCCTATAGCTTGAGATGTGATATCAAACTCCTTCCCATTCCAATCCTGAGATAGCTTGAGATGTGATATCCAACTCCTTCCCATTCCAATCCTGAGACCCTTCCGATAGCATGAAATGTGATATCTCAATGCTTCTAATATCAAAACTGAGACCCTCCCTATAGCATGAGATGTGATATCTAAGTCCTTCCCATTCCTATCCTGAGACCCTTCCGATAGCAGAGATCTGATATCTCAATGCTTATACCAAACCTGAGACCCTTCCTATGGCATGAGATGTGATATCCAACTCCTTCCCATTCCAATCCTGAGACCCTTCCTATAGCATGAGATGTGATATCTCAATGCTTCTATCAAACCTGAGTCCCTTCCTTTAGCATGAGATGTGATATCCAACTCCTTCCCATTCCAATCCTGAGACCCTTCCTATAGCATGAGATGTGATATCTCAAAGCTTCTAATACCAAACCTGGGACCCGTCCTATAACATGAGATATCATATCCAAATCCTTCCCCTTCCAAACCTGAGAGCCTTCCTTTAGCATGAGATGTGATATCCAAATCCTTCCCATTCCAATCCTGAAACCCTTCCTATAGCATGAGATGTGATATTTCAATGTTTCTAATAAAAAACCTGAGACCCTTCCTATAGCAAGAGATGTGATATCCAAATCCTTACCATTCCAATACTGAGACCCTTCCTATAACATGAGATGTGATATCCAACTCCTTCCCATTCCAACCTGAGACCCTTCCTATAGCATGAGAAGGGATATCCAACTCCTTCCCATTCCAATCCTGAAACCCTTCCTATAGCATGAGATGTGATATCTCAATGTTTCTAATAAAAAACCTGAGACCCTTCCTATAGCAAGAGATGTGACATCCAAATCCTTCCCATTCCAATCCTGAGATCCTTCCTATTGGATGAGATGTGATATCCAACTCCTTCCCATTCCAATCCTGAGACCCTTCCTATAGCATGAGATATAATATCTCAATGCCTCTAATACCAAACCTGAGATTCTTCCTATAACATGAGATGTGATATCTCAATGCTTCTAATACCAAACCTGAGACCCTCCCTTTAGCATGAGATGTGATATCCGACTCCTTCCCATTCCAATCCCGAGACCCTTCTGATAGCATGAGATGTGATATCTCAATGCCTCTAATACCAAACCTAAGATCCTTCCGATAGCATGAGATGTGATATCTCAATGCTTCTAATACCAAACCTGAGATCCTTCCGATAGCATGAGATGTGATATCTCAATGCTTCTAATACCAAACCTGAGATCCTTCCTATAACATGAGATGTGATATCCAAATCCTTCCCCTTCTAAACCTGAGACCCTCCTTTTAGCATGAGATGTGATATCCAACTCCTTCCCATTCCAATCCTGATACCCTTCCGATATCATGAGATTTGTTATCTCAAAGCTTCTGATATCAAACCTGAGACCCTCCCTATAGCATGAGATGTGACATCCAAGTCCTTCCCATTCCAATCCTGAGACGCTTCCTATAGCATGAGATGTGATATCTCAATGCTTCTACCAAACCTGAAACCCTTCCTATAGCATGAGATGTGATATCAAACTCCTTCCCATTCAATGTGATATCCAACTCCGTCCCATTCCAATCCTGAGACCCTTCCTATACCATGAGATGTGATATCTCAATGCCTCTAATACCAAACCTGAGATCCTACCTCTAACATGAAATGTGATATCCAACTCCTTCCCTTTCCAAACCTGAGAGCCTTCCTACAGCATGAGATGTGATATCCAAGTCCTTCCCATTCCAATCCTGAGACCCTTCCTATAGCATGAGATGTGATATCCCAATGCTGCTACAAAACCTGAGACCCATACCATGGCATGAGATGTGATATCAAACTCGTGTCCTATACCATGAGACTTGATATCTCAATGCTTCTAATACCAAACCTGAGACCGGTCCAATAACATGAGATGTGATATCCAAATCCTTCCCCTTCCAAACCTTAGACCCTTCCTGTATCATGGGATGTGATATCCAAGTCCTTCCCATTCCATTCCTTAGACCCTTCCTATAGCATGAGATGTGATATCTCAATGCTTCTAATACCAAACCTGAGACCCTTCCTATAACATGAGATGTGATATCCAAGTCCTTCCCATTCCAATCCTGAGACCCTTCCTATAGCATGAGATGTGATATCTCAATGCTTCTAATACCAAACCTGAGGCCCTTCCTATAACATGAATTGTGATATCCAGGTCCTTCCCATTCCAATCCTGAGACCCTTCCGATAGCAGAGATGTGATATCTCAATGCTTATACCAAACCTGAGACCCTTCCGATAGCATGAGATGTGATATCTCAATGCTTCTAATACCAAACCTGAGATCCTTCCTATAACATGAGATGTGATGTCCAAATCCTTCCCCTTCCAAACCTTAGACCCTCCCTTTAGCATGAGATGTGATATCCAACTCCTTCCCATTCCAATCCTGAGACCCTTCTGATGGCATGAGATGTGATATCTCAATGCCTCTAATACCAAACCTGAGATCCTACCTCTAACATGAAATGTGATATCCAACTCCTCCCCCTTCCAACCCTGAGAGCCTTCCTATAGAATGAGATGTGATATCCAAGTCCTTCCCATTCCAATCCTGAGACCCTTCCTATAACATGAGATGTGATATCCAACTCCTTCCCATTCCAACCTTAGACCCTGCCTATAGCATGAGATGGGATATCCAACTCCTTCCAAATCCAATCCCGATACCCTTCCGATAGCATGTGATGTGATATCCCAATGCTTCTAGAACACCTGAGACCCATACCATGGCATGAGATGTGATATCAAACTCCTTCCCATTCCAATCCTGAGACCCTTCCTATTGCTTGAGATGTGATATCCAACTCATTCCCATTCCAATTCTGAGACCCGTCCTATACCATGAGACTTGATATCTCAATGCTTCTAATACCAAACCTGAGACCGGTCCTATAACATGAGATGTGATACCCAAATCCTTCCCCTTTCCAAACCTTAGACCCTTCCTATAGCATGAGATGTGATATCTCAATGCTTCTAATACCAAACCTGAGACCCTTCCTATAACGAGATGGGATATCCAACTCCTTCCCATTCCAATCCTGAGACCCTTCCGATAGCAGAGATGTGATATCTCAATGCTTATACCAAACCTGAGACCCTTCCTATGGCATGAGATGTCATATACAACTCCTTCTGATTCCAATCCTGAGACCCTTCCTATAGCATGAGATGTGATATCTCAATGCTTCTAATACCAAACCTGAGATCCTTCCTATAACATGAGATGTGATATCAAACTCCTTCCCATTCCAAACCTGAGACCCTTCCGATAGCATGAGAGGTGATATCTCAATGCTTCTAAAACCAAACATGAGAACCATCCTATAACATGAGATGTGAAATCCAAATCATTCCCTTTCCAAACCTGAGACCCTTCCTATAGCTTGAGATGTGATATCAAACTCCTTCCCATTCAATGTCATATCCAACTCCTTCCCATTCCAATCCTGAGACCCTTCCTATACCATGAGATGTGATATTTCAATGCTTCTAATACCAAACCTGAGACCCGTCCTAAAACATGAGATGTGAGATCCAAATCCTTCCCCTTCCAAACCTGAGACCTTTCCTTTAGCATGAGATGTTATATCTTAATGCTTCTAAAACCAAACCTGAGAACCATCCTATAACATGTGAACTCCAAATCCTTCCCTTTCCAAACCTGAGACCCTTCCGATAGCATGAGATGTTATATCTTAATGCTTCTAAAACCAAACCTGAGAACCATGCTATAACATGTGAACTCCAAATCCTTCCCTTTCCAAACCTGAGACCCTTCCGATAGCATGAGATGTGATATCGCAATGCTACTAAAACCAAACATGAGAACCATCCTATTACATGAGATGTGAAATCCAAATCCTTCCCTTTCCAAACCTGAGACCCTTCCTATAGCTTGAGATGTGATATCAAACTCCTTCCCATTCCAATCCTGAGATAGCTTGAGATGTGATAGCCAACTCATTCCCATTCCAATCCTGAGACCCTTCCTATACCATGAGATGTGATATCTCAATGCTTCTAATACCAAACCTGACACCCGTCCTAAAACATGAGATGTGAGATCCAAATCCTTCCCCTTCCAAACCTGAGATCTTTCCTTTAGCATGAGATGTGATATCCAACTCCTTCCCATTCTAATCCTGAGACCCTTCCTATAGCATGATATGTGATATCACAATGCTTCTAATACCGAACCTGAGATCCTTCCTATAACATGAGATGTGTATCCAACTCCTTCCCATTCCAAACCTGAGACCCCTCCTATAGCATGAGATGTGATATCTTAATGCTTCTAAAACCAAACCTGAGAACCATCCAATAACATATGTGAAATCCAAATCCTTCCCTTTCCAAACCTGAGACCCTTCAGATAGCATGAGATGTGATATCTCAATGATTCTAAAACCAAACATGAGAACCATCCTATAACATGAGATGTGAAATCCAAATCCTTCTCTTTCCAAACCTGAGACCCTTCCTATAGCTTGAGATGTGCTATCAAACTCCTTCCCATTCCAATCCTGTGATAGCTTGAGATGTGATATCCAACTCCTTCCCATTCCAATCCTGAGACCCTTCCTATACCATGAGATGTGATATCTCAATGCTTCTAATACCAAACCTGAGACCCGTCCTAAAACATGAGATGTGAGATCCAAATCCTTCCTCTTCCAAACCTGAGACCCTTCCTATAGCTTGAGATGTGATATCAAACTCCTTCCCATTCCAATCCTGAGATAGCTTGAGATGTGATATCCAACTCCTTCCCATTCCAATCCTGAGACCCTTCCGATAGCATGAAATGTGATATCTCAATGCTTCTAATATCAAAACTGAGACCCTCCCTATAGCATGAGATGTGATATCTAAGTCCTTCCCATTCCTATCCTGAGACCCTTCCGATAGCAGAGATCTGATATCTCAATGCTTATACCAAACCTGAGACCCTTCCTATGGCATGAGATGTGATATCCAACTCCTTCCCATTCCAATCCTGAGACCCTTCCTATAGCATGAGATGTGATATCTCAATGCTTCTATCAAACCTGAGTCCCTTCCTTTAGCATGAGATGTGATATCCAACTCCTTCCCATTCCAATCCTGAGACCCTTCCTATAGCATGAGATGTGATATCTCAAAGCTTCTAATACCAAACCTGGGACCCGTCCTATAACATGAGATATCATATCCAAATCCTTCCCCTTCCAAACCTGAGAGCCTTCCTTTAGCATGAGATGTGATATCCAAATCCTTCCCATTCCAATCCTGAAACCCTTCCTATAGCATGAGATGTGATATTTCAATGTTTCTAATAAAAAACCTGAGACCCTTCCTATAGCAAGAGATGTGATATCCAAATCCTTACCATTCCAATACTGAGACCCTTCCTATAACATGAGATGTGATATCCAACTCCTTCCCATTCCAACCTGAGACCCTTCCTATAGCATGAGAAGGGATATCCAACTCCTTCCCATTCCAATCCTGAAACCCTTCCTATAGCATGAGATGTGATATCTCAATGTTTCTAATAAAAAACCTGAGACCCTTCCTATAGCAAGAGATGTGACATCCAAATCCTTCCCATTCCAATCCTGAGATCCTTCCTATTGGATGAGATGTGATATCCAACTCCTTCCCATTCCAATCCTGAGACCCTTCCTATAGCATGAGATATAATATCTCAATGCCTCTAATACCAAACCTGAGATTCTTCCTATAACATGAGATGTGATATCTCAATGCTTCTAATACCAAACCTGAGACCCTCCCTTTAGCATGAGATGTGATATCCGACTCCTTCCCATTCCAATCCCGAGACCCTTCTGATAGCATGAGATGTGATATCTCAATGCCTCTAATACCAAACCTAAGATCCTTCCGATAGCATGAGATGTGATATCTCAATGCTTCTAATACCAAACCTGAGATCCTTCCGATAGCATGAGATGTGATATCTCAATGCTTCTAATACCAAACCTGAGATCCTTCCTATAACATGAGATGTGATATCCAAATCCTTCCCCTTCTAAACCTGAGACCCTCCTTTTAGCATGAGATGTGATATCCAACTCCTTCCCATTCCAATCCTGATACCCTTCCGATATCATGAGATTTGTTATCTCAAAGCTTCTGATATCAAACTTGAGACCCTCCCTATAGCATGAGATGTGACATCCAAGTCCTTCCCATTCCAATCCTGAGACGCTTCCTATAGCATGAGATGTGATATCTCAATGCTTCTACCAAACCTGAAACCCTTCCTATAGCATGAGATGTGATATCAAACTCCTTCCCATTCAATGTGATATCCAACTCCGTCCCATTCCAATCCTGAGACCCTTCCTATACCATGAGATGTGATATCTCAATGCCTCTAATACCAAACCTGAGATCCTACCTCTAACATGAAATGTGATATCCAACTCCTTCCCTTTCCAAACCTGAGAGCCTTCCTACAGCATGAGATGTGATATCCAAGTCCTTCCCATTCCAATCCTGAGACCCTTCCTATAGCATGAGATGTGATATCCCAATGCTGCTACAAAACCTGAGACCCATACCATGGCATGAGATGTGATATCAAACTCGTGTCCTATACCATGAGACTTGATATCTCAATGCTTCTAATACCAAACCTGAGACCGGTCCAATAACATGAGATGTGATATCCAAATCCTTCCCCTTCCAAACCTTAGACCCTTCCTGTATCATGGGATGTGATATCCAAGTCCTTCCCATTCCATTCCTTAGACCCTTCCTATAGCATGAGATGTGATATCTCAATGCTTCTAATACCAAACCTGAGACCCTTCCTATAACATGAGATGTGATATCCAAGTCCTTCCCATTCCAATCCTGAGACCCTTCCTATAGCATGAGATGTGATATCTCAATGCTTCTAATACCAAACCTGAGGCCCTTCCTATAACATGAATTGTGATATCCAAGTCCTTCCCATTCCAATCCTGAGACCCTTCCGATAGCAGAGATGTGATATCTCAATGCTTATACCAAACCTGAGACCCTTCCGATAGCATGAGATGTGATATCTCAATGCTTCTAATACCAAACCTGAGATCCTTCCTATAACATGAGATGTGATGTCCAAATCCTTCCCCTTCCAAACCTTAGACCCTCCCTTTAGCATGAGATGTGATATCCAACTCCTTCCCATTCCAATCCTGAGACCCTTCTGATGGCATGAGATGTGATATCTCAATGCCTCTAATACCAAACCTGAGATCCTACCTCTAACATGAAATGTGATATCCAACTCCTCCCCCTTCCAACCCTGAGAGCCTTCCTATAGAATGAGATGTGATATCCAAGTCCTTCCCATTCCAATCCTGAGACCCTTCCTATAACATGAGATGTGATATCCAACTCCTTCCCATTCCAACCTTAGACCCTGCCTATAGCATGAGATGGGATATCCAACTCCTTCCAAATCCAATCCCGATACCCTTCCGATAGCATGTGATGTGATATCCCAATGCTTCTACAAAACCTGAGACCCATACCATGGCATGAGATGTGATATCAAACTCCTTCCCATTCCAATCCTGAGACCCTTCCTATTGCTTGAGATGTGATATCCAACTCATTCCCATTCCAATTCTGAGACCCGTCCTATACCATGAGACTTGATATCTCAATGCTTCTAATACCAAACCTGAGACCGGTCCTATAACATGAGATGTGATACCCAAATCCTTCCCCTTTCCAAACCTTAGACCCTTCCTATAGCATGAGATGTGATATCTCAATGCTTCTAATACCAAACCTGAGACCCTTCCCATAACGAGATGGGATATCCAACTCCTTCCCATTCCAATCCTGAGACCCTTCCGATAGCAGAGATGTGATATCTCAATGCTTATACCAATCCTGAGACCCTTCCTATGGCATGAGATGTCATATACAACTCCTTCCGATTCCAATCCTGAGACCCTTCCTATAGCATGAGATGTGATATCTCAATGCTTCTAATACCAAACCTGAGATCCTTCCTATAACATGAGATGTGATATCAAACTCCTTCCCATTCCAAACCTGAGACCCTTTCGATAGCATGAGATGTGATATCTCAATGCTTCTAAAACCAAACATGAGAACCATCCTATAACATGAGATGTGAAATCCAAATCATTCCCTTTCCAAACCTGAGACCCTTCCTATAGCTTGAGATGTGATATCAAACTCCTTCCCATTCAATGTGATATCCAACTCCTTCCCATTCCAATCCTGAGACCCTTCCTATACCATGAGATGTGATATTTCAATGCTTCTAATACCAAACCTGAGACCCGTCCTAAAACATGAGATGTGAGATCCAAATCCTTCCCCTTCCAAACCTGAGACCTTTCCTTTAGCATGAGATGTTATATCTTAATGCTTCTAAAACCAAACCTGAGAACCATCCTATAACATGTGAACTCCAAATCCTTCCCTTTCCAAACCTGAGACCCTTCCGATAGCATGAGATGTTATATCTTAATGCTTCTAAATCCAAACCTGAGAACCATGCTATAACATGTGAACTCCAAATCCTTCCCTTTCCAAACCTGAGACCCTTCCGATAGCATGAGATGTGATATCGCAATGCTACTAAAACCAAACATGAGAACCATCCTATTACATGAGATGTGAAATCCAAATCCTTCCCTTTCCAAACCTGAGACCCTTCCTATAGCTTGAGATGTGATATCAAACTCCTTCCCATTCCAATCCTGAGATAGCTTGAGATGTCATAGCCAACTCCTTCCCATTCCAATCCTGAGACCCTTCCTATACCATGAGATGTGATATCTCAATGCTTCTAATACCAAACCTGAGACCCGTCCTAAAACATGAGATGTGAGATCCAAATCCTTCCCCTTCCAAACCTGAGACCCTTCCTATAGCTTGAGATGTGATATCAAACTCCTTCCCATTCCAATCCCGAGATAGCTTGAGATGTGATATCCAACTCCATCCCATTCCAATCCTGAGACCCTTCCGATAGCATGAGATGTGACAGCTCAATGCTTCTAATATCAAAACTGAGACCCTCCCTATAGTATGGGATGTGAAATCTAAGTCCTTCCCATTCCTATCCTGAGACCCTTCCGATAGCAGAGATGTGATATCTCAATGCTTATACCAAACCTGATGACCCATCCTATGGCATGAGATGTGATATCCAACTCCTTCCCATTGCAATCCTGAGTTCCTTCCTATAGCATGAGATGTGATATCTCAATGCTTCTATCAAACCTGAGACCCTTCCTTTAGCATGAGATGTGATATCCAACTCCTTGCCATTCCAATCCTGAGACCCTTCCTATAACATGAGATGTGATATCCAACTCCTTCCCATTCCAATCCTGAGACTCCTCCTATAGCATGAGATGTGATATCTCAATGCTTCTAATACCAAACCTGGGACCCGTCCTATAACATAAGATATGAGATCCCAATCCTTCCCCTTCCAAACCTGAGACCCTTCCTTTAGCATGAGATGTGATATCCAAATCCTTCCCATTCCAATCCTGAAACCTTTCCTATAGCATGAGATGTGATAGCTCAATGTTTCTAATAAAAAACCTGAGACCCTTCCTATAGCAAGAGATGTGATATCCAAATCCTTCCCATTCCAATCCTGAGACCCTTCCTATAACGAGATGTGATATCCAACTCCTTCCCATTCCAACCTGAGACACTTCCTATAGCATGAGAAGGGATATCCAAATCCTTCCCATTCCAATCCTGAGATCCTTCCTATAACATGATGTGATATCCAATTCCTTCCCATTCCAAACCTGAGACCCTTCCTATTGGATGAGATGTGATATCCAACTCCTTCCCATTCCAATCCTGAGACCCTTCCTATACCATGAGGTGTGATATCTCAATGCTTCTAATACCAAACCTGGGACCCGCCCTATAACATGAGATATGATATCCAAATCCTTCCCATTCCAAACCTGAGACCCTTTCGATAGCATGAGATGTGATATCTCAATGCTTCTAAAACCAAACATGAGAACCATCCTATAACATGAGATGTGAAATCCAAATCATTCCCTTTCCAAACCTGAGACCCTTCCTATAGCTTGAGATGTGATATCAAACTCCTTCCCATTCAATGTGATATCCAACTCCTTCCCATTCCAATCCTGAGACCCTTCCTATACCATGAGATGTGATATTTCAATGCTTCTAATACCAAACCTGAGACCCGTCCTAAAACATGAGATGTGAGATCCAAATCCTTCCCCTTCCAAACCTGAGACCTTTCCTTTAGCATGAGATGTTATATCTTAATGCTTCTAAAACCAAACCTGAGAACCATCCTATAACATGTGAACTCCAAATCCTTCCCTTTCCAAACCTGAGACCCTTCCGATAGCATGAGATGTTATATCTTAATGCTTCTAAATCCAAACCAGAGAACCATGCTATAACATGTGAACTCCAAATCCTTCCCTTTCCAAACCTGAGACCCTTCCGATAGCATGAGATGTGATATCGCAATGCTACTAAAACCAAACATGAGAACCATCCTATTACATGAGATGTGAAATCCAAATCCTTCCCTTTCCAAACCTGAGACCCTTCCTATAGCTTGAGATGTGATATCAAACTCCTTCCCATTCCAATCCTGAGATAGCTTGAGATGTGATAGCCAACTCCTTCCCATTCCAATCCTGAGACCCTTCCTATACCATGAGATGTGATATCTCAATGCTTCTAATACCAAACCTGAGACCCGTCCTAAAACATGAGATGTGAGATCCAAATCCTTCCCCTTCCAAACCTGAGACCCTTCCTATAGCTTGAGATGTGATATCAAACTCCTTCCCATTCCAATCCCGAGATAGCTTGAGATGTGATATCCAACTCCATCCCATTCCAATCCTGAGACCCTTCCGATAGCATGAGATGTGACAGCTCAATGCTTCTAATATCAAAACTGAGACCCTCCCTATAGTATGGGATGTGAAATCTAAGTCCTTCCCATTCCTATCCTGAGACCCTTCCGATAGCAGAGATGTGATATCTCAATGCTTATACCAAACCTGATGACCCATCCTATGGCATGAGATGTGATATCCAACTCCTTCCCATTGCAATCCTGAGTTCCTTCCTATAGCATGAGATGTGATATCTCAATGCTTCTATCAAACCTGAGACCCTTCCTTTAGCATGAGATGTGATATCCAACTCCTTGCCATTCCAATCCTGAGACCCTTCCTATAACATGAGATGTGATATCCAACTCCTTCCCATTCCAATCCTGAGACTCCTCCTATAGCATGAGATGTGATATCTCAATGCTTCTAATACCAAACCTGGGACCCGTCCTATAACATAAGATATGAGATCCCAATCCTTCCCCTTCCAAACCTGAGACCCTTCCTTTAGCATGAGATGTGATATCCAAATCCTTCCCATTCCAATCCTGAAACCTTTCCTATAGCATGAGATGTGATAGCTCAATGTTTCTAATAAAAAACCTGAGACCCTTCCTATAGCAAGAGATGTGATATCCAAATCCTTCCCATTCCAATCCTGAGACCCTTCCTATAACGAGATGTGATATCCAACTCCTTCCCATTCCAACCTGAGACACTTCCTATAGCATGAGAAGGGATATCCAAATCCTTCCCATTCCAATCCTGAGATCCTTCCTATAACATGATGTGATATCCAATTCCTTCCCATTCCAAACCTGAGACCCTTCCTATTGGATGAGATGTGATATCCAACTCCTTCCCATTCCAATCCTGAGACCCTTCCTATACCATGAGGTGTGATATCTCAATGCTTCTAATACCAAACCTGGGACCCGCCCTATAACATGAGATATGATATCCAAATCCTTCCCCTTCCAAACCTGAGACCCTTCCTTTAGCATGAGATGTGATATCTTAATGCTCCTAAAACCAAACCTGAGAACCATCCTATAACATGTGAAATCCAAATCCTTCCCTTTCCAAACCTGAGACCCTTCCGATAGCATGAGATGTGATATCTCAATGCTACTAAAACCAAACATGAGAACCATCCTATAACATGAGATGTGAAATCCAAATCCTTCCCTTTCCAAACCTGAGACCCTTCCTATAGCTTGAGATGTGATATCAAACTCCTTCCCATTCCAATCCTGAGATAGCTTGAGATGTGATAGCCAACTCCTTCCCATTCCAATCCTGAGACCCTTCCTATACCATGAGATGTGATATCTCAATGCTTCTAATACCAAACCTGAGACCCGTCCTAAGACATGAGATGTGAGATCCAAATCCTTCCCCTTCCAAACCTGAGACCCTTCCTATAGCTTGAGATGTGATATCAAACTCCTTCCCATTCCAATCCTGAGATAGCTTGAGATGTGATATCCAACTCCATCCCATTCCAATCCTGAGACCCTTGCGATAGCATGAGATGTGATAGCTCAATGCTTCTAATATCAAAACTGAGACCCTCCCTATAGTCGGAGATGTGATATCTAAGTCCTTCCCATTCCTATCCTGAGACCCTTCCGATAGCAGAGATGTGATATCTCAATGCTTATACCAAACCTGATAACCCTTCCTATGGCATGAGATGTGATATCCAACTCCTTCCCATTCCAATCCTGAGTTCCTTCCTATAGCATGAGATGTGATATCTCAATGCTTCTATCAAACCTGAGACCCTTCCTTTAGCATGAGATGTGATATCCAACTCCTTCCCATTCCAATCCTGAGTTCCTTCCTATAGCATGAGGTGTGATATCTCAATGCTTCTATCAAAACAGAGACCCTTCCTTTAGCATGAGATGTGATATCCAACTCCTTGCCATTCCAATCCTGAGACCCTTCCTATAACATGAGATGTGATATCCAAATCCTTCACATTCCAATCCGGAGACTCTTCCTATAGCATGAGATGTGATATCTCAATGCTTCTAATACCAAACCTGAGATCCTTCCTATAACATGAGATGTGATATCCAACTCCTTCCCATTCCAAACCTGAGACCCTTCCGATAGCATGAGATGTGATATCTCAATGCTTCAAAAACCAAACATGAGAACCATCCTATAACATGAGATGTGAAATCCAAATCCTTCCCTTCCCAAACCTGAGACTCTTCCTATAGCATGAGATGTGATATCTCAATGCTTCTACCAAACCTGAAACCCTTCCTATAGCATGAGATGTGATATCCAACTCCTTCCCATTCCAATCCTGAGACACTTCCTATAGCATGAGATGTGATATCACAATGCTTCTAATACCAAACCTGAGACCCCTCCTATAACATGAGATGTGATATCCAAATCCTTCCCCTTCCAAACCTGAGACCCTTCCTTTAGCATGAGATGTGATATCCAGCTCCTCCCATTCCAATCCTGAGACCCTTCCGATAGCATGAGATGTGATATCCCAATGCTTCTACCAAACCTGAGACCCTTCCTATAGCTTGAGATGTGATATCCAACTCCTTCCCATTCCAATTCTGAGACCCTCCTATACCATGAGACTTGATATCGCAATGCTTCTAATACCAAACCTGAGACCCATCCTATAACATGAGATGTGATATCCAAATCCTTCCCCTTCCAAACCTTAGACCCTTCCTTTATCATGAGATGTGATATCCAACTCCTTCACATTCCAATCCTGAGACCCTTCCGATATCATGAGATTTGTTATCTCAAAGCTTCTGATATCAAACTTGAGACCCTCCCTATAGCATGAGATGTGACATCCAAGTCCTTCCCATTCCAATCCTGAGACGCTTCCTATAGCATGAGATGTGATATCTCAATGCTTCTACCAAACCTGAAACCCTTCCTATAGCATGAGATGTGATATCAAACTCCTTCCCATTCAATGTGATATCCAACTCCGTCCCATTCCAATCCTGAGACCCTACCTATACCATGAGATGTGATATTTCAATGCTTCTAATACCAAACCTAAGACCCGTCCTAAAACATGAGATATGAGATCCGAATCCTTCCCCTTCCAAACCTGAGACCCTTCCTATAGCATGAGATGTTATATCTTAATGCTTCTAAAACCAAACCTGAGAACCATCCTATAACATGTGAAATCCAAATCCTTCCCTTTCCAAACCTGTTAGGAAAGATTTCGTAATTGTAGGGAATTTTCCTTCCATGTGGCAACCCCTAAACTTTTTGCTGTTGTTTTTCACCTTGTTCTTGACTTTGCCAGAGAAGTGCAGCCTTCTGCCGCACTCCTCTGGGCTTTCGCTCCTTTCTTACGGGGAAACTGACATGCCCTTAAGACAGTCAGTACCGGGGAACGCTGTTTCCCGTAGTTTCTTTTATCATGTTGCGGCTTTCGTGCAACATGACACAAGAGGGCACTGTAAGCTAAGTTACAGCTCTCTTGGGTCTCTAGCCTTCTACAGGCCCTAGATACTCGTTTAGGATTGTATCTGATCGGTGCAAGTAATTCAGGGACGGGAATGGTGGCAGCGATCGTTTCTCTGTATTTTGAGCTCCTTTTGGCGTTCTAAGCGTGTTTTCCGCGCTTAACCCAAAATGGTGGCCTGGCTCCCAAAATGGCCAGACCACGAGGCTCCTTTGTCCTGTCCGTTGACCGTCTTGCTCCCTTCACCTTCCCCAGGTCGAGCCGACCCGGGGCCTTCCTTATTTGGGCATGTACTTTCCCGCGAAACACAGATGCTTTCGCGGGCTTCTACATGTCTTGTGTGTGCCTCCAGGGTGTGGGCTGGGATGTCTGGTCCCAATACACATCCTGGGTGCCAGAGAGTCTAGGGTGGTGTGAATGCCTGGGACCACCGTGGTCCGTGATTGGTCCACGTATGGTATGTGTGTTGATGTGCGGATCTCCCATTGGCTCCCCTCCGTTTTGGCGCGAAGGGAACCGTGGATAAGAGGGGGCTGGAAACACCACTACCATGTCGATCTCCTGAGTTCTCACGAACGAAGGAATACAGGAGCCAAGTATCCTGCAACCAAGAGGCTGGACCGAGGAATCGCTGGTGACCCGCTGAAGGAATCCTCCTTTGCACTGCTGTCGTCCTGTGAAACCCTTTCCTCCTTGGATCGAACCAGAAGGCCTGTACTGGTGCTTCGACCTTTGGAATAGCAGGAACAGCTATTCCCGGCGACTTCATCATCTCCTGCCAAGTAAGCCTTCGGAAGTGTCTCTGGGCCATCCAGTTGACTGACCAGCTTACAAGGGAGTCCTGCTCTGTAACTGCTGCCAGGTTGTGTTGTATTTCGAGTCCTTGTCACTCTCCCACGCTTCGTACGCTTGGCGTTCCCAAGGCTGAAGGGAGGAGTGTACATTTGGCTTGAATACACACGGCCGCTCCGTTGTCCTGCTGCGGCAACAAAACTGTGCTGGTTTCGTCGATTGGGACGTCTTTTTGCTCTACACGACTACGAGGCGTTCCCTGCTCTTCTGAACCTGCCAGCTGCTGAAACTAACGTGGAGAAGCCTGGGTCTGCTTGCTTCGGGGACCGGTGAGTAGTTTAGCTAGGATCTGGTCGCCCTCCTGCAGTATCCCATTGCCTTTCCCTGCTGTGTAAAAACAGCACCCTTTTGCCGTACTCGCGCTCTGCTTCTGCTCGCTGTGGAGGCTGCGCTTGAGTTGCGGAACCTGTTCTCCTTCTGCTGTGCACTAACCCGAACTGCCTGACTTCCTCCGAAGAGCTTCCCCTTTTGCCCGTTGGCACAGGCGTGGCAGGTACTTTGAGCACAAGGCTCCACTCTTCGCAGGGCTCGGACTTCCATCTAGTTAGGTGCCTCTGAAGGCGAACTGAGTCTAAAGCGTTATCGCACTGCCTGTTTTCCTTTCCTTTCAGGTGGACTACATATTTCGTGCTTTAAACGCTTGCGACTGTGTATTTGTATATATATTGTGTTGATATGGTATGTGTTGGTTTAATATTGTGATATTGTGATTTTCTCGCTACGGTCGTTGTTTTAAAGGCCTTAAAATAAATGTGTTTATATTTTTGATATGACAACTGTTTGGAGTAGTTTGTAAGCGCTCTTGCTTTGTGTGCTCATTGCGGGCTTTCAGTCACCCTCACCCCTCTTGAGACCTAGTCTTGACCGCCGCGATCGCTACCTTGATTGGTCTTGCTTGTCCAGAGGTTACCCTGTTCCAAGTAATTAGGTTGGCCTTCTGAACTTCTGCGCCACCAGGACAGAGTTCAGAAATCCGTCTTAACAAAACCTGAGACCCTTCCGATAGCATGAGATGTGATATCTCAATGCTACTAAAAACCAAACATGAGAACCATCCTATAACATGAGATGTGAAATCCAAATCCTTCCCTTTCCAAACCTGAGACCCTTCCTATAGCTTGAGATGTGATATCAAACTCCTTCCCATTCCAATCCTGAGATAGCTTGAGATGTGATATCCAACTCCATCCCATTCCAATCCTGAGACCCTTGCGATAGCATGAGATGTGATAGCTCAATGCTTCTAATATCAAAACTGAGACCCTCCCTATAGTATGAGATGTGATATCGAAGTCCTTCCCATTCCTATCCTGAGACCCTTCCGATAGCAGAGATGTGATATCTCAATGCTTATACCAAACCTGATAACCCTTCCTATGGCATGAGATGTGATATCCAACTCCTTCCCATTCCAATCCTGAGTTCCTTCCTATAGCATGAGATGTGATATCTCAATGCTTCTATCAAACCTGAGACCCTTCCTTTAGCATGAGATGTGATATCCAACTCCTTGCCATTCCAATCCTGAGACCCTTCCTATAACATGAGACGTGATATCCAACTCCTTCCCATTCCAATCCTGAGTTCCTTCCTATAGCATGAGGTGTGATATCTCAATGCTTCTATCAAAACTGAGACCCTTCCTTTAGCATGAGATGTGATATCCAACTCCTTGCCATTCCAATCCTGAGACCCTTCCTATAACATGAGATGTGATATCCAAATCCTTCACATTCCAATCCGGAGACCCTTCCTATAGCATGAGATGTGATATCTCAATGCTTCTAATACCAAACCTGAGATCCTTCCCATAACATGAGATGTGATATCCAACTCCTTCCCATTCCAAACCAGAGACCCTTCCGATAGCATGAGATGTGATATCTCAATGCTTCAAAAACCAAACATGAGAACCATCCTATAACATGAGATGTGAAATCCAAATCCTTCCCTTCCCAAACCTGAGACTCTTCCTATAGCATGAGATGTGATATCTCAATGCTTCTACCAAACCTGAAACCCTTCCTATAGCATGAGATGTGATATCCAACTCCTTCCCATTCCAATCCTGAGACACTTCCTATAGCATGAGATGTGATATCACAATGCTTCTAATACCAAACCTGAGACCCCTCCTATAACATGAGATGTGATATCCAAATCCTTCCCCTTCCAAACCTGACACCCTTACTTTAGCATGAGATGTGATATCCAGCTCCTCCCATTCCAATCCTGAGACCCTTCCGATAGCATGAGATGTGATATCTCAATGCTTCTGATATCAAAACTGAGACCCTCCCTATAGCATGAGATGTGATATCTAAGTCCTTCCCATTCCAATCCTGAGACCCTTCCGATAGCAGAGATGTGATATTTCAATGCTTATACCAAACCTGAGACCCTTCCTATAGCATGAGATGTGATATCCAACTCCTTCCGATTCCAATCCTGAGACCCTTCCTATAGCATGAGATGTGATATCGCAATGCTTCTACCAAAACTGAGACCCTTCATTTAGCATGAGATGTGATATCCAACTCCTTCCCATTCCAATCCTGAGACCCTTCCTATAGCATGAGATGTGATATCTCAATGCTTCTAATACCAAACATGAGATCCTTCCTATAACATGAGATGTGATATCCAACTCCTTCCCATTCCAATCCTGAGACCCTTCCTATAGCATGAGATGTGATATCTCAATGCTTCTAATACCAAACCTGAGATCCTTCCGATAGCATGAGATGTGATATTTCAATGCTTCTAATACCAAACCTGAGAACCTTCCTATAACATGAGATGTGATATCCAAATCCTTCCCCTTCTAAACCTGAGACCCTCCCTTTAGCATGAGATGTGATATCCAACGCCTTCCCATTCCAATCCTGATACCCTTCTGATAGCATGAGATGTGATATCTCAATGCCTCTAATACCAAACCTGAGATCCTACCTCTAACATGAAATGTGATATCCAACTCCTTCCCTTTCCAAACCTGAGAGCCTTCCTACAGCATGAGATGTGATATCCAAGTCCTTCCCATTCCAATCCTGAGACCCTTCCTATAGCATGAGATGGGATATCCAACTCCTTCCAAATCCAATCCTGATACCCTTCCGATAGCATGAGATGTGATATCCCAATGCTTCTACAAAACCTGAGACCCATACCATGGCATGAGATGTGATATCAAACTCCCGTCCTATACCATGAGACTTGATATCTCAATGCTTCTAATACCAAACCTGAGACCGGTCCAATAACATGAGATGTGATATCCAAATCCTTCCCCTTCCAAACCTTAGACCCTTCCTGTAGCATGAGATGTGATATCTCAATGCTTCTAATACCAAACCTGAGACCCTTCCTATAACATGAGATGTGATATCCAAGTCCTTCCCATTCCAATCCTGAGACCCTTCCTATAGCATGAGATGTGATATCTCAATGCTTCTAATACCAAACCTGAGGCCCTTCCTATAACATGAATTGTGATATCCAAGTCCTTCCCATTCCAATCCTGAGACCCTTCCGATAGCAGAGATGTGATATCTCAATGCTTTTACCAAACCTGAGACCCTTCCGATAGCATGAGATGTGATATCTCAATGCTTCTAATACCAAACCTGAGATCCTTCCTATAACATGAGATGTGATGTCCAAATCCTTCCCCTTCCAAACCTTAGACCCTCCCTTTAGCATGAGATGTGATATCCAACTCCTTCCCATTCCAATCCTGAGACCCTTCTGATGGCATGAGATGTGATATCTCAATGCCTCTAATACCAAACCTGAGATCCTACCTCTAACATGAAATGTGATATCCAACTCCTCCCCCTTCCAACCCTGAGAGCCTTCCTATAGAATGCGATGTGATATCCAAGTCCTTCCCATTCCAATCCTGAGACCCTTCCTATAACATGAGATGTGATATCCAACTCCTTCCCATTCCAACCTTAGACCCTGCCTATAGCTTGAGATGGGATATCCAACTCCTTCCAAATCCAATCCCGATACCCTTCCGATAGCATGTGATGTGATATCCCAATGCTTCTACAAAACCTGAGACCCATACCATGGCATGAGATGTGATATCAAACTCCTTCGCATTCCAATCCTGAGACACTTCCTATTGCTTGAGATGTGATATCCAACTCATTCCCATTCCAATTCTGAGACCCGTCCTATACCATGAGACTTGATATCTCAATGCTTCTAATACCAAACCTGAGACCGGTCCTATAACATGAGATGTGATACCCAAATCCTTCCCCTTTCCAAACCTTAGACCCTTCCTATAGCATGAGATGTGATATCTCAATGCTTCTAATACCAAACCTGAGACCCTTCCTATAACGAGATGGGATATCCAACTCCTTCCCATTCCAATCCTGAGACCCTTCCGATAGCAGAGATGTGATATCTCAATGCTTATACCAAACCTGAGACCCTTCCTATGGCATGAGATGTCATATACAACTCCTTCCGATTCCAATCCTGAGACCCTTCCTATAGCATGAGATGTGATAACTCAATGCTTCTAATACCAAACCTGAGATCCTTCCTATAACATGAGATGTCATATACAACTCCTTCCGATTCCAATCCTGAGACCCTTCCTATAGCATGAGATGTGATATCTCAATGCTTCTAATACCAAACCTGAGATCCTTCCTATAACATGAGATGTGATATCAAACTCCTTCCCATTCCAAACCTGAGACCCTTCCGATAGCATGAGATGTGATATCTCAATGCTTCTAAAACCAAACATGAGAACCATCCTATAACATGAGATGTGAAATCCAAATCATTCCCTTTCCAAACCTGAGACCCTTCCTATAGCTTGAGATGTGGTATCAAACTCCTTCCCATTCAATGTGATATCCAACTCCTTCCCATTCCAATCCTGAGAACCTTCCTATACCATGAGATGTGATATTTCAATGCTTCTAATACCAAACCTGAGACCCGTCCTAAAACATGAGATGTGAGATCCAAATCCTTCCCCTTCCAAACTGAGACCTTTCCTTTAGCATGAGATGTTATATCTTAATGCTTCTAAAACCAAACCTGAGAACCATCCTATAACATGTGAACTCCAAATCCTTCCCTTTCCAAACCTGAGACCCTTCCGATAGCATGAGATGTTATATCTTAATGCTTCTAAAACCAAACCTGAGAACGATGCTATAACATGTGAACTCCAAATCCTTCCCTTTCCAAACCTGAGACCCTTCCGATAGCATGAGATGTGATATCGCAATGCTACTAAAACCAAACATGAGAACCATCCTATTACATGAGATGTGAAATCCAAATCCTTCCCTTTCCAAACCTGAGACCCTTCCTATAGCTTGAGATGTGATATCAAACTCCTTCCCATTCCAATCCTGAGATAGCTTGAGATGTGATAGCCAACTCCTTCCCATTCCAATCCTGAGACCCTTCCTATACCATGAGATGTGATATCTCAATGCTTATAATACCAAACCTGAGACCCGTCCTAAAACATGAGATGTGAGATCCAAATCCTTCCCCTTCCAAACCTGAGACCCTTCCTATAGCTTGAGATGTGATATCAAACTCCTTCCCATTCCAATCCCGAGATAGCTTGAGATGTGATATCCAACTCCATCCCATTCCAATCCTGAGACCCTTCCGATAGCATGAGATGTGACAGCTCAATGCTTCTAATATCAAAACTGAGACCCTCCCTATAGTATGAGATGTGATATCTAAGTCCTTCCCATTCCTATCCTGAGACCCTTCCGATAGCAGAGATGTGATATTTCAATGCTATACCAAACCTGATAACCCTTCCTATGGCATGAGATGTGATATCCAACTCCTTCCCATTCCAATCCTGAGTTCCTTCCTATAGCATGAGATGTGATATCTCAATGCTTCTATCAAACCTGAGACCCTTCCTTTAGCATGAGATGTGATATCCAACTCCTTGCCATTCCAATCCTGAGACCCTTCCTATAACATGAGACGTGATATCCAACTCCTTCCCATTCCAATCCTGAGTTCCTTCCTATAGCATGAGGTGTGATATCTCAATGCTTCTATCAAAACTGAGACCCTTCCTTTAGCATGAGATGTGATATCCAACTCCTTGCCATTCCAATCCTGAGACCCTTCCTATAACATGAGATGTGATATCCAAATCCTTCACATTCCAATCCGGAGACCCTTCCTATAGCATGAGATGTGATATCTCAATGCTTCTAATACCAAACCTGAGATCCTTCCTATAACATGAGATGTGATATCCAACTCCTTCCCATTCCAAACCTGAGACCCTTCCGATAGCATGAGATGTGATATCTCAATGCTTCAAAAACCAAACATGAGAACCATCCTATAACATGAGATGTGAAATCCAAATCCTTCCCTTCCCAAACCTGAGACTCTTCCTATAGCATGAGATGTGATATCTCAATGCTTCTACCAAACCTGAAACCCTTCCTATAGCATGAGATGTGATATCCAACTCCTTCCCATTCCAATCCTGAGACACTTCCTATAGCATGAGATGTGATATCACAATGCTTCTAATACCAAACCTGAGACCCCTCCTATAACATGAGATGTGATATACAAATCCTTCCCCTTCCAAACCTGAGACCCTTCCTTTAGCATGAGATGTGATATCCAGCTCCTCCCATTCCAATCCTGAGACCCTTCCGATAGCATGAGATATGATATCTCAATGCTTCTGATATCAAAACTGAGACCCTCCCTATAGCATGAGATGTGATATCTAAGTCCTTCCCATTCCAATCCTGAGACCCTTCCGATAGCAGAGATGTGATATTTCAATGCTTATACCAAACCTGAGAGCCTTCCTACAGCATGAGATGTGATATCCAAGTCCTTCCCATTCCAATCCTGAGACCCTTCCAATAGCATGAGATGGGATATCCAACTCCTTCCAAATCCAATCCTGATACCGTTCCGATAGCATGAGATGTGATATCCCAATGCTTCTACAAAACCTGAGACCCATACCATGGCATGAGATGTGATATCAAACTCCCGTCCTATACAATGAGACTTGATATCTCAATGCTTCTAATACCAAACCTGAGACCGGTCCAATAACATGAGATGTGATATCCAAATCCTTCCCCTTCCAAACCTTAGACCCTTCCTGTATCATGAGATGTGATATCCAAGTCCTTCCCATTCCATTCCTGAGACCCTTCCTATAGCATGAGATGTGATATCTCAATGCTTCTAATACCAAACCTGAGACCCTTCCTATAACATGAGATGTGATATCCAAATCCTTCCCATTTCAATCCTGAGACCCTTCCTATAACATGAGATGTGATATCCAACTCCTTCCCATTCCAACCTGAGATCCTTCCTATAGCATGAGAAGGGATATCCAACTCCTTCCCATTCCAATCCTGAAACCCTTCCTATAGCATGAGATGTGATATCTCAATGTTTCTAATAAAAAACCTGAGACCCTTCCTATAGCAAGAGATGTGACATCCAAATCTTTCCCATTCCAATCCTGAGATCCTTCCTATTGGATGAGATGTGATATCCAACTCCTTCCCATTCCAATCCTGAGACCCTTCCTATACCATGAGATGTGGTATCTCAATGCTTCTACCAAAACTGAGACCCTTCCTTTAGCATGAGATGTGATATCCAACTCCTTCCCATTCCAATCCTGAGACCCTTCCTATAGCATGAGATCTGATATCTCAATGCCTCTAATACCAAACCTGAGATTCTTCCTATAACATGAGATGTGATATCTCAATGCTTCTAATACCAAACCTGAGACCCTCCCTTTAGCATGAGATGTGATATCCGACTCCTTCCCATTCCAATCCTGAGACCTTTCTGATAGCATGAGATGTGATATCTCAATGCCTCTAATACCAAACCTGAGATTCTTCCTATAACATGAGATGTGATATCTCAATGCTTCTAATACCAAACCTGAGACCCTCCCTTTAGCATGAGATGTGATATCCGACTCCTTCCCATTCCAATCCTGAGACCCTTCTGATAGCATGAGATGTGATATCTCAATGCCTATAATACCAAACCTGAGATCCTTCCGATAGCATGAGATGTGATATCTCAATGCTTCTAATACCAAACCTGAGATCCTTCCTATAACATGAGATGTGATATCCAAATCCTTCCCCTTCCAAACCTGAGACCCTCCCTTTAGCATGAGATGTGATATCCAACTCCTTCCCATTCCAATCCTGAGACCCTTCCGATAGCAGAGATGTGATATCTCAATGCTTATACCAAACCTGAGACCCTTCCTATGGCATGAGATGTCAAATACAACTCCTTCCGATTCCAATGCTGAGACCCTTCCTATAGCATGAGATGGGATATCTCAATGCTTATACCAAACCTGAGACCCTTCCTATAGCATGAGATGTGGTATCCAACTCCTTCCGATTCCAATCCTGAGACCCTTCCTATAGCATGAGATGTGATATCTCAATGCTTCTAATACCAAACCTGAGATCCTTATAACATGAGATGTGATATCCAACTCCTTCCCATTCCAAACCTGAGACCCTTACGATAGCATGAGATGTGATATCAAACTCCTTCCCATTCCAATCCTGAGATAGCTTGAGATGTGATATCCAACTCCTTCCCATTCCAATCCTGAGACCCTTCCTATACCATGAGATGTGATATCTCAATGCTTCTAATACCAAACCTGACACCCGTCCTAAAACATGAGATGTGAGATCCAAATCCTTCCCCTTCCAAACCTGAGATCTTTCCTTTAGCATGAGATGTGATATCCAAATCCTTCCCCTTCCAAACCTGAGACCCTCCCTTTAGCATGAGATGTGATATCCAACTCCTTCCCATTCCAATCCTGAGACCCTTCCGATAGCAGAGATGTGATATCTCAATGCTTATACCAAACCTGAGACCCTTCCTATGGCATGAGATGTCAAATACAACTCCTTCCGATTCCAATGCTGAGACCCTTCCTATAGCATGAGATGGGATATCTCAATGCTTATACCAAACCTGAGACCCTTCCTATAGCATGAGATGTGGTATCCAACTCCTTCCAATTCCAATCCTGAGACCCTTCCTATAGCATGAGATGTGATATCTCAATGCTTCTAATACCAAACCTGAGATCCTTATAACATGAGATGTGATATCCAACTCCTTCCCATTCCAAACCTGAGACCCTTACGATAGCATGAGATGTGATATCAAACTCCTTCCCATTCCAATCCTGAGATAGCTTGAGATGTGATATCCAACTCCTTCCCATTCCAATCCTGAGACCCTTCCTATAGCATGATATGTGATATCACAATGCTTCTAATACCAAACCTGAGATCCTTCCTATAACATGAGATGTGTATCCAACTCCTTCCCATTCCAAACCTGAGACCCTTCCTATAGCATGAGATGTGATATCTTAATGCTTCTAAAACCAAACCTGAGAACCATCCAATAACATATGTGAAATCCAAATCCTTCCCTTTCCAAACCTGAGACCCTTCAGATAGCATGTGGTGTGATATCTCAATGCTTCTAAAACCAAACATGAGAACCATCCTATAACATGAGATGTGGAATCCAAATCCTTCCCTTTCCAAACCTGAGACCCTTCCTATAGCTTGAGATGTGCTATCAAACTCCTTCCCATTCCAATCCTGTGATAACTTGAGATGTGATATCCAACTCCTTCCCATTCCAATCCTGAGACCCTTCCTATACCATGAGATGTGATATCTCAATGCTTCTAATACCAAACCTGAGACCCGTCCTAAAACATGAGATGTGAGATCCAAATCCTTCCCCTTCCAAACCTGAGACCCTTCCTATAGCTTGAGATGTGATATCAAACTCCTTCCCATTCCAATCCTGAGATAGCTTGAGATGTGATATCTGTTAAGACGGATTTCTGAACTCTGTCCTGGTGGCGCAGAAGTTCAGAAGGCCAACCTAATTACTTGGAACAGGGTAACCTCTGGACGAGCCAGACCAATCAAGGTAGCGATCGCGGCGGTCAAGACTAGGTCTCAAGAGGGGTGAGGGTGACTGAAACCCCGCAATGAGCACACAAAGCAAGATCACTTATAAACTACTCCAAACAGTTGTTATATAAAAAATATATACACATTTATTTTAAGGCCTTTAAAACAATGACCGTAGCGAGAAAATCACAATATCACAATATTAAACCAACACATACCATATCAACACAATATATATACAAATACGACAGTCGCAAGCGTTATATGCACGAAATGTGTAGTCCACCTAAAAGGGAAGGAAAACAGGCAGTGCGAAGTAATGCTTAGACCCAGTTCGCCTTCAGAGGCACCTAACTAGATGGAAGTCCGGGCCCTGCGAAGAGTGGAGCCTTGTGCTCAGAGTACCTGCACGCGCTGGTGCCAATGGGCAAAAGGAGAAGCTCTTCAAATTAAGTCAGGCAGTTTAGTTTAGTGCACAAAGAAGAAGAACAAGTTCCGCGACTCAAGCGCAGCCTCCACAGTGGGCAGAAGCAGAGCGCGAGTACGGACACGGGTGCTGTTTTACACAGCGGGGAAAAGCAATGGGCTCCTGCAGGAGGGCGACCAGATCCTAGCTATGCTACTCACCGGTCCCCGATGCAAGCAGACCCAGGCTTCTCCGCGTCAGTTTCAGCAGCTGGCAGGTTCAGAAGAGCAGGGAACGCCTTGTCGTTGTGTTGAGTAAAAAGACGTCCCAATCGAAGAAACCTGCACAGTTTGTTACCACAGCAGGGCAACGGGGCGGCCGTGTGTATTTGAGCCAAATGTACACTACTCACTTCAGACCTGGGAACGCCAAGTGTACGAAGCGTGTGAGAGTGACAAGGACCCGAAATACTACACAACCTGGCGGCGGTTACAGAGCAAGACTCCCGTGTAAGCTGGTCAGTCAACTGGATGGCCCAGAGACGCTTCCGAAGGCTTACTGGCAGGAGATGGTGAAGATGCCGAGAATAGCTGTTCCCGCTATTCCAAGGGTCGAAGTACCAGTACAGGCCTTCTGGTTCGATCAAAGGTGAAAAGGGTTTCACAAGGCGACAGCAGTGCAGAGGAGAAGTCCTTCAGCGGGTCACCAGCGATTCCTCGGTCTAGCCTCTTGGTTGCAGGATACTTGGCTCCTGTATTCCTTCGTTCGTGAGAACTCAGGAGATCGACCTGGTAGTGGTGTTTCCAGCCCCCTCTTATCCACGGTTCCCTTCGCGCCAAAACGGAGGGGACCCAATGGGAGATCCGCTCATCAACACTCACACCATTCGTGGACCAATCACGGACCACGGTGGTCCCAGGCATTCACACCACCCTAGACTCTCTGGCACCCAGGATGTGTATTGGGACCAGACATCCCAGCCCACACCCTGGAGGCACACACAAGACATGTAGAAGCCCGCGAAAGCATCTGTGTTTCGCGGGAAAGTACATGCCCAAATAAGGAAGGCCCCGGGTCGGCTCGACCTGGGGAAGGTGAAGGGAGCAAGACGGTCAGCGGACAGGACAAAGGAGCCTCGTGGTCTGGCCATTTTGGGAGCCAGGCCACCATTTTGGGTTAAGCGCGGAAAACACGCTTAGAACGCCAAAAGGAGCTCAAAATACAAAGAAACGATCGCTGCCACCATTCCCGTCCCTGAATTACTTGCACCGATCAGATACAATCCTAAACGAGTATCTAGGGCCTGTAGAAGGCTAGAGACCCAAGAGAGCTGTAACTTAGCTTACAGTGCCCTCTTGTGTCATGTTGCACGAAAGCCGCAACATGATAAAAGAAACTACGGGAAACAGCGTTCCCCGGTACTGACTGTCTTAAGGGCATGTCAGTTTCCCCGTAAGAAAGGAGCGAAAGCCCAGAGGAGTGCGGCAGAAGGCTGCACTTCTCTGGCAAAGTCAAGAACAAGGTGAAAAACAACAGCAAAAAGTTTAGGGGTTGCCACATGGAAGGAAAATTACCTACAATTACGAAATCTTTCCTAACACTCGCCCCTCCCAGACTATGGACAGGGGGAACTAATCCACCCCTGGATGAGTCTCTTGTTCAGGTCGGTTAAACATTCTGGACAACCCATCAGCATTGCTATGTTGGACACCTGGCCTATGCTCAATAGTGAAGTCGAAGCCTTCTAGACTTATGGACCACCTAAGCAACTTTGGATTCTCCCCCTTCATGTTCATTAGCCACTTTAACGGCTTATGGTCAGTTTGCACAGTGAAGTGGGTCCCATAGAGGTAGGGCCTCAGCTTCCTTAGGGCCCACACAACAGAGAAACATTCTTTCTCTACCGTGGACCATCTGAGCTCTCTGTCCTTAAGCTGGCGACTAATAAAACCGATAGGGTGTTCCTTACCCTTCTCATCTACTTGTGATAGTACAGCTCCTATCCCAGTGTCAGAGGTGTCCGTCTGCACGATAAAAGGTCTTTGATAATCAGGGGCCCTGAGGACAGGGGCCTGGCACAAGGAGTCTTTTAAGCCATTGAAGGCCTTCTCACACTCGTCGGTCCAAGTTACCTTCTTGGGTTTCTTCGGAGTTGTGAGGGCAGTCAGAGGAGCAGCTATGGTGCCATAGTCTGCCACAAAATTGCGGTAATACCCCGTGAGTCCTAAGAAGGCTCTCACTTGGGTTTGGGTAGTGGGGGTAGGCCAGTCTTGTACTGCTTGTACTTTACTGGGAAGAGGCTGTATCCTCCCTCCACCTACTTCATGTCCAAGGTAAACCACTGAGCCTTGTCCAATCTGGCATTTACTAGCCTTTATGGTCAGGTGTGCTTTCTGAAGAGCCTGGAGCACAATCCCGAGGTGTTTCACATGGTCTTCCCAGGTGGCACTGAAAACTGCTATATCGTCCAGATATGCAAGACAGAATTCGTCCAACCCATTCAACACATGATTCACAAGCCTCTGGAAAGTGGCAGGTGCATTCTTCAACCCGAACGGCATTACCCGGAATTGGTAAAGGCCGTCTGGAGTAGAAAATGCTGTCTTTTCCTTGGCATGTTCTGCTAAAGCTATTTGCCAATAGCCAGCAGTGAAGTCAAACGTGCTGAGGTACTTGGAGGCACCCAAAGTATCCACCAGCTCATCTGTTCGAGGCAAGGGGTGTGCATCTGTCTTGGTGACAGCATTCAGAGCCCTGTAATCCATGCAGAACCTCAATTCAGAAGTGCCTGCCTTTGGAACCAAAACCACAGGGCTGGACCAAGGACTACTAGAGGGTTCAATCACCCCAAGGTCTAACATCTTGTTGACCTCGGTCTTAATATAAGACCGTACTTTGTCTGACATCCTGTATCCCCTACTTTTGGTAGGTACACTGTCTCCTGTGTCAATGTTATGTTTGCACCAAGGTGTCAAACCAGGCGACTGTGAAAACAGGGGGGAAAACTGCCTAAGCAAACTTTTCACCTCAGCCTGCTGATCAGAAGTCAGGTGAGGGGCCACTCGGACACCCTCAAAGGAGCTATCTGAAGGACCGCTGTGGAACAGGTCGGGGAGAGGTTCAGACTCCTCTTCCTCAACATCTGAAGCCAGTAGCAGTGCTGCGATTTCGACTCTTGGGACGAAAGCCTTCAGCCTATTCACGTGAAACACTTTTGGAGCCTGTCCAGGCCTTCCAAGGTCCACTAAATAGTTAACCTCACCCAGGGGCTCCACCACTGTGTAAGGGCCTGACCATTTGTCCTGTAAGGCTCGCGGCCTTATGGGATTCATGATCAGGACTTGCTGACCAGGTGTAAAGTTGATGAGGGAAGCTTTCTGTTCGTACCAATGTTTCACCAGCGCTTGTCCTGCCTTCAATTTATCACTAGCCAAGCCCATCAGAAGTACCATCCGTTTTCTGAGCCCTAGCACATAATCAACTACGTTGGTAGTAACAGGGGGCGTGGGCATCTCCCATCCCTCTTTGACGATGGCTAAGGGTCCCCGTACGGGATGCCCGAACAGAAGTTCGAAGGGGCTGAAGCCAACACCCTCCTGTGGTACCTCTCGGTAGGCAAACAGTAAGCATGGTAAAAGAAGATCCCATTTTCTTCTCTGAGGTTCCTCCAGAGCCCCAATCATGCTCTTTAACGTTCTGTTGAAACGTTCCACCAGACCATTGGTCTGGGGGTGGTATGCAGAAGAGAACTTGTAGGTGACCCCACATTCTTTCCACATAGCCTGCATATACTTCGACATAAAGTTGCTGCCACGATCCGACACAACTTCTTTAGGGAAGCCAACCCTAGTAAATATGCCGAGTAAAGCTTTTGCAACTGACTTGGCAGTTACAGTTTTCAATCGGATGGCCTCAGGATATCTGGTTGCATGGTCGACCAGCACCAGGATAAACCTATTGCCCGAGGATGTTTGCGGGTCAAGGGGACCAACGATGTCGATCCCTACCCTTTCAAATGGTACCCCCACAACTGGGAGCGGTACCAACGGAGCTTGGATTGTCGCGCCAACCTTACCAGACAACTGGCAGGAGGCACAACTCCTGCAGTGACTTTCTACTTGCACCCCCATCTTGGGCCAGTAGAAGTGCATGGATAACCTTTGCTTGGTCCTCTTCATACCAAGGTGACCAGCAAGGGGAACTTCATGCGCCAACTGCAGGAGGAAGCGCCTAACAGCAAGGGGAACCACCAACCTCCTATGGTCTCCTTCTGTAGACTCTGTGGGCTCACTATACAGGAGTCCACCTTCCCAATAAATCCTATGCGTCCCAGGAGGTTCACCCTCAAGCTGGGAGCAGGCCTGTCTCCTTAGGCCTTCCAGAGATGGGCACTCACGTTGGCCTTTACTGAATTCGTCCCTATCAGGACCTCCTTCAACTAACAAGTCTTTTAGTTCAGGATGATCGTTGGGGTCAAATACTTCAGGCATCGCCACCTCCTCGTCAGGCCCGGGCGATTGACCAACTTCCTCCACCACAGTGGTAGGCGAGCTCGGGGGAATATTCTCTTTCCCTCGTCGTGACTTGTCGACTCCTTCTGCCTTGGGTTTCCCCTTCGGCTGGGGCAGCGTATTGGTCTTGGCCAATGCTGCCCGTGCTTGAGACCGTGTGTAGGGTCTTTCGGCAGTGTCTCCTACGAGCTCTAAAGCTCTGAGATCATTACCTAACAAGACCTTTCCCGGGACGTTTCTCTGAATGCTCACTGGAATCCTGACTGCTGTACCATTTAAAGTAAGATTTACAGGTATTACTGGGAACATACGGAGTGGGCCGTCAGCCAACTTAGTGGGCATCAGAGTAGCTCTGGCAACTTCCTCTGAGTCTACCAAGGTAGAATCCACTACAGTGCAACTGCACCCACTATCCCTAAGAGCTGGAGTATCTACTCCATTGATCAGCACACTGTCTTTAAAGTAGTGCTTGGTATTATCCGGAATCCTAGCATAAGCCTCTGCGACTTTAGGCTCCCAGGAACCCAGGGACACTAAAACTACCTCAGCCTCTATCCCGCTGGGAAATGAGTCTGAGGAGAAGGATGCTCCTGTAATCTCTTCTTCCTCGTAGGAGGAGAAGGCCAGATTAGCGGAGTGGACCCCCAAAGGTCTAACCTTACACCGGGGATCCCCCTTCGGTGGTCAGTTGCTCCACAAGCAAAACAAGATCCATTGGGTCTGTTTACATAGGGAGGCTTATTGTAACCAGAGTTTTGTCTCGGAGGCTGACCTCCACTACCCTGTGAGTTCTCTTGTGTCTTACCCTTACTTTTCTTTTTGTGGCCCTTATGAGAAGAAGATTTAGCAGATTCTCCACCCTCCATATCTTTGGACTTTTTCCCTTCCTCCTGCTTACCAGGATGAGTTTTGTCCTCATGGGACACTCGATGTGACACCCATAAGTCTGCTGCAATGGCCAGCTTCTTAGGATCTATCTCCTTCGAATCGGCCAAATGCTGCTTAAGCTCCGGGGAAGAAGATGCAAAAATGTGTTCCAGCATGACAAAATTTATCATGCCTTCGAAGGTAGAAACCTTATAACCTTCGACCCAGCCAGTTAAGTTTTTCAAGGATTCAGTGACATAAGATACCCAAGTACCACCTTCCTTTTTCTTATACTCTCTGAAACGTTTCAAATATTGGGCCGGAGTCTTCCCAAACTTTAAATTGAGAGTTTGCTTTAACATTGCGAAATCAGCTCGCTCAGCTTTCGACATTTCCATAATGGCACTACAGCCAGAATGGGGCAGTCTGCTGAGTAACCAAGCAATCTTATCAGCATTGTCAACTTGTTGAACTTCGCATGCATACTCAAACGCATTCAGCCAGTCCATAATGTCATTCCTTTCTTCATACACACTGAGCAGATCTTTCGGAAACCGTGGATGAGAGGAGGCCCCAGACCCATGTCCAGGACCCTTGGACCCATTTGCAAACTGAAGCTTGGCTAGTTCCAACTGGTGATCCCTGTCTTTTTGTTTTTCTGCCTGTTCGATTTTTAGTTTGGCTATGCTGAATTCAAGCTCCTGCTGCCTAAACCGCAGCTCTTGCTTCTTGAATTCAAGCATAGCCTCCCCATCAGCACTGGCAGAGGAAACATTAGACATCTCGTCGTCCCTGTCCTCCTGGTCGCGATGGATCAGTGCAGCGGCAGAACCGTCGGTTCTACCAGTGAGAGCAGCCCCCCCACCTTCCGCACTGTCCTCAGAAGTTATAGCGTCAAGCTGCGCTTCTTGCCACGCCACGATTCTTTGGATCATTTCCAATTTCGTGCCTTGAGAGGAAACACCTCTCTCCGCACACATCTTTTTCAGTGTTTCTGATTTGGAAGCATTTAAAGTTAACAAGGTATTTGTTTCCATACTGTTAGATAGGACTATGGCCTTTTTAAAGTTATACTACAACAATTCACTACGTGTCCTGGTTGGAATAACCTGAAATGCCTTAGTTCGTGCGCAACACTGGATACCTTCAGTCGTATCCCACCGCTGTACAAAAATTTGTTAAGACGGATTTCTGAACTCTGTCCTGGTGGCGCAGAAGTTCAGAAGGCCAACCTAATTACTTGGAACAGGGTAACCTCTGGACGAGCCAGACCAATCAAGGTAGCGATCGCGGCGGTCAAGACTAGGTCTCAAGAGGGGTGGGGGTGACTGAAAGCCCGCAATGAGCACACAAAGCAAGATCACTTACAAACTACTCCAAACAGTTGTTATATAAAAAATATATACACATTTATTTTAAGGCCTTTAAAACAATGACCGTAGCGAGAAAATCACAATATCACAATATTAAACCAACACATACCATATCAACACAATATATATACAAATACGACAGTCGCAAGCGTTATATGCACGAAATGTGTAGTCCACCTAAAAGGGAAGGAAAACAGGCAGTGCGAAGTAATGCTTAGACCCAGTTCGCCTTCAGAGGCACCTAACTAGATGGAAGTCCGGGCCCTGCGAAGAGTGGAGCCTTGTGCTCAAAGTATCTGCACGCGCTGGTGCCAATGGGCAAAAGGAGAAGCTCTTCAAAGGAAGTCAGGCAGTTTAGTTTAGTGCACAAAGAAGAAGAACAAGTTCCGCGACTCAAGCGCAGCCTCCACAGTGGGCAGAAGCAGAGCGCGAGTACGGACACGGGTGCTGTTTTACACAGCGGGGAAAAGCAATGGGCTCCTGCAGGAGGGCGACCAGATCCTAGCTATGCTACTCACCATTCCCCGATGCAAGCAGACCCAGGCTTCTCCGCGTCAGTTTCAGCAGCTGGCAGGTTCAGAAGAGCAGGGAACGCCTCGTCGTCGTGTTGAGTAAAAAGACGTCCCAATCGAAGAAACCCGCACAGTTTGTTACCACAGCAGGGCAACGGGGCAGCCGTGTGTATTTGAGCCAAATGTACACTACTCACTTCAGACCTGGGAACGCCAAGTGTACGAAGCGTGTGAGAGTGACAAGTACCCGAAATATTACACAACCTGGCGGCGGTTACAGAGCAAGACTCCCGGGTAAGCTGGTCAGTCAACTGGATGGCCCAGAGACGCTTCCGAAGGCTTACTGGCAGGAGATGGTGAAGATGCCGAGAATAGCTGTTCCCGCTATTCCAAGGGTCGAAGTACCAGTACAGGCCTTCTGGTTCGATCAAAGGTGAAAAGGGTTTCACAAGGCGACAGCAGTGCAGAGGAGAAGTCCTTCAGCGGGTCACCAGCGATTCCTCGGTTTAGCCTCTTGGTTGCAGGATACTTGGCTCCTGTATTCCTTCGTTCGTGAGAACTCAGGAGATCGACCTGGTAGTGGTGTTTCCAGCCCCCTCTTATCCACGGTTCCCTTCGCGCCAAAACGGAGGAGACCCAATGGGAGATCCGCTCATCAACACTCACACCATTCGTGGACCAATCACGGACCACGGTGGTCCCAGGCATTCACACCACCCTAGACTCTCTGGCACCCAGGATGTGTATTGGGACCAGACATCCCAGCCCACACCCTGGAGGCACACACAAGACATGTAGAAGCCCGCGAAAGCATCTGTGTTTCGCAGGAAAGTACATGCCCAAATAAGGAAGGCCCCGGGTCGGCTCGACCTGGGGAAGGTGAAGGGAGCAAGACGGTCAGCGGACAGGACAAAGGAGCCTCGTGGTCTGGCCATTTTGGGAGCCAGGCCACCATTTTGGGTTAAGCGCTTAAAACGCGCTTAGAACGCCAAAAGGAGCTCAAAATACAAAGAAACGATCGCTGCCACCATTCCCGTCCCTGAATTACTTGCACCGATCAGATACAATCCTAAACAAGTATCTAGGGCCTGTAGAAGGCTAGAGACCCAAGAGAGCTGTAACTTAGCTTACAGTGCCCTCTTGTGTCATGTTGCACGAAAGCCGCAACATGATAAAAGAAACTACGGGAAACAGCGTTCCCCGGTACTGACTGTCTTAAGGGCATGTCAGTTTCCCCGTAAGAAAGGAGCGAAAGCCCAGAGGAGTGCGGCAGAAGGCTGCACTTCTCTGGCAAAGTCAAGAACAAGGTGAAAAACAACAGCAAAAAGTTTAGGGGTTGCCACATGGAAGGAAAATTACCTACAATTACGAAATCTTTCCTAACAATATCCAACTCCTTCCCATTCCAATCCTGAGACCCTTCCGATAGCATGAAATGTGATATCTCAATGCTTCTAATATCAAAACTGAGACCCTCCCTATAGCATGAGATGTGATATCTAAGTCCTTCCCATTCCTATCCTGAGACCCTTCCGATAGCAGAGATGTGATATCTCAATGCTTATACCAAACCTGAGACCCTTCCTATGGCATGAGATGTGATATCCAACTCCTTCCCATTCCAATCCTGAGACCCTTCCTATAGCATGAGATGTGATATCTCAATGCTTCTATCAAACCTGAGTCCCTTCCTTTAGCATGAGATGTGATATCCAACTCCTTCCCATTCCAATCCTTAGAGCCTTCCGATAGCATGAAATGTGATATCTCAATGCTTCTAATATCAAAACTGAGACCCTCCCTATAGCATGAGATGTGATATCTAAGTCCTTCCCATTCCTATCCTGAGACCCTTCCGATAGCAGAGATGTGATATCTCAATGCTTATACCAAACCTGAGACCCTTCCTATGGCATGAGATGTGATATCCAACTCCTTCCCATTCCAATCCTGAGACCCTTCCTATAGCATGAGATGTGATATCTCAATGCTTCTATCAAACCTGAGTCCCTTCCTATAGCATGAGATGTGATATCTCAAAGCTTCTAATACCAAACCTGGGACCCGTCCTATAACATGAGATATGATATCCAAACCATGCATCACCACCGAAACCATCAAAGGTGCACTCATCAATGCGAGATCTGTAGTCGCCCATGCCCTAGACATAGCCGACATTATCTCCATCAATGATCTCGACTTCATAGCTATTACAGAGACCTGGCTCCACCCAGCGTCTGGCCCCTCTCTATCACTTGCTATACCCAATGACTATACCATCTACCGTGCAGACAGACAAACAGCTAAAGGTGGTGGAGTAGCCATTATTGCAAAAAGCTCCATCAACATAAGACACATACAAAACCAATCCCTGCCATCAGCGGAACTACTCACCCTCAAACTATCCACAACGCACACAAGCACAATCACCATCCACCTCATTTACAGACCGCCAGGCCCTATACTATCCTTTAATGACGACATAGCCCTTTTACTCTCTAACAATATCAAACCTAACTCTCGACTACTCATCCTAGGAGACTTTAATCTAGGTCTCAATGATGAGAAAGATGACAAAGCTAACACTGTCGCCAACACCATTTCAGAATTAGGACTCACCCACCATATCGCACAACCCACACACAACAAAGGCCGAATCCTTGACTGGATAGCTGACCTTAACTGCAACACCACCATCCTTTCCAACACTCCATGCGCTTGGACCGATCACCACCTCATTACCTTCACCATCAACAAAGGCACTCAAACACCAGGGCCTTCCCCCTATGCCCCACCCACACTCACAAGAAACAACAAAAATATCACAGTAGAGAAACTCCTCCCGTTACTCCAACCCATCATCGACTTCTCACCCACCATGACCAACCCTACTGAACTAGTAGAGTTATACAACACAACCATCCTTAAGGCCATTAACACCATAGCACCACTCAAGCTTCGGAAAGCCAAACCACGCGCACACCTCAATTCTTGGTTCACCCCCGAACTAAAAACACTCCGCAAATCCAAAAGACAAGCTGAATTAGCATGGAAACAGTCACCATCCACTATTAATAAGACATCTTACACACTGGCCTCGAACATCTATAAGTCAGCCATCATCCAGTCTAAAAAAAACATGTACAATGAAAGAATCTGCAACGCCAAATCCAATACCAAAGAGCTCTTCAATATCCTGAGAGAACTCGAATCACCTTCCCCCATTCCAGACACTTGCAACAAAGACATCCACTGGTGCACGAACATTCAGGAAGCACTCCTAGGCAAAATTGCCACGCTACAAGCCAAAATCCTGACAAAGAAAGAAAGCCTCACCCTCACTGATAACATCACCTCCTCTACACACACCTACACCACCCCCAAAATGATGACATTAACCTCTTTGAGTTTTCCACCATAACCATCAAAGAGGTTGAAGAAATAATCTACTCTCTTAAACCATCCAAATGCCAAGGTGACACTTGCCCGGCCCCAGTCATTAAAGATGCAGCCAAACAACTTGCTCCTTTCATCACTTCCCTCATCAATTCATCTTTCACATCCAACGTAGTGCCCAACAACCTCAAGGACTCCTGGGTTCTTCCTTTACTTAAGAAGCCCACCCTTGACCCAAATGTCCCCACCAACTACAGACCCATTACGACTGTACCCTTCCTACTAAAAATCCTTGACAGAGCTGCCTATCTCCAGATACAGAACCACCTTGAGAAAAATAACTTACTCGGACTCAGACAATCAGGATTCTGCCCCAAACACGGCACTGAGACCGCCCTGATTGACCTTAAGACACAGATGGACAACATTAAAGACAATGGCAAACTGGTCCTCCTTCTCCTTCTTGACTTATCGGCCGCCTTCGACCTGGTCAACCACGACATCCTCTGCAAACATCTATCCTCAGCAGCCAAATTCTCAGATAATGCCAACGCATGGATCCAATCCTTCCTTAACAACAGATCCATGAGAGTCCTCGCACCCACAGCCTCTGCCAACCCAGCCCCAGTCACTTGCGGTGTCCCCCAGGGCTCCTGCGTCTCCCCCACTCTATACAATGTGTTCACAAAAACCCCTCTTTGACATATTGGACCGCTTGGGTGTCATCTACACCAACTACGCAGATGACACCCAAATACTGATCCCTTTAACAGGCGACTACTCCACCGACCTCACTGCTCTCAACAACATTTACTCCATTATCCAAGAATGGATGGCCAAGCATGGCCTATGCCTCAATGACGACAAGACCGAGCTTCTTCTCCTAGGTTCCCAACCCAGACTTAATAAACTCGACAAACTCTATCAGGCATTCACTATAGACGGCAATAACATCATTGTCTCTAACAGCGTCAAAACCCTAGGAATCTACCTCGACTCCTCCCTCACACTGACAAGACAGATCAATTCCATCTCATCCGCCACTGCTTACACCTGTAAGCTCATCAATGCCAGCAGACCTTACCTCTCACCATCCAACTGCACCACCTTAGCCAGAGCGCTAGTCCTCTCCAAAGTCGACTACTGCAATGCCCTATACTTGGGCACCAGTCAGAAAAACATTAACAAACTACAAGTCGTACAAAACAACGCCTTGCGAGCAGCCCTGAACATACCTAAACATGAACACATTTCGGACGCCAGACGCTCCTGCCATTGGCTATCCATACCACAAAGAATTGAATATAAAACCATCTCACTCACACACAAATGCCTAGCTAACCAAGCACCCAGATACCTATCCGACAACCTCACTCACCACACCCCAGCGCGCCCTACCAGATCAGCTCAAACACACTGCTTAAATATCCCAAGATTTAAGCTCCAAAAAGCAGGTGGCTCTAGCTTCCCCGTGCTTGCCTCCAAACTCTGGAATTCACTTCCACTCGAGCTGAGATCAGAACCGTCCTTTCACAGATTTAGACACAACACCAAAACATGGCTTCTATCCAAAGAAACGTAAACTGCCTAGCCCTACCTTACTAGCATGCACCAAGACTGTAAATTTGTAAATATGTAAATCGGTCTGTACATTACCTCTAACTGCGTGATAATGTCCCAAATGTATTGCTCTCATCCACCTTGACCATGCTATACCATATATGTAACTATCTGTAATTGAAACTGATTGACAACTCCCTCAATCTCTGTTACTGGTCCCCTAAAACCATATTTTATCATATTGTACTGTTGTATTAATCTTGTTGTATTCATCTCAAGCGCCTGGATGCCCCAGGGCCAGGCGGCGCTATACAAATAATAAACTAAACTAAACTAAACTAAATCCTTCCCCTTCCAAAACTGAGACCCTTCCTTTAGCATGAGATGTGATATCCAAATCCTTCCCATTCCAATCCTGAAACCCTTCCTATAGCATGAGATGTGATATCTCAATGTTTCTAATAAAAAACCTGAGACCCTTCCTATAGCAAGAGATGTGATATCCAAATCCTTCCCATTCCAATACTGAGACCCTTCCTATAACATGAGATGTGATATCCAACTCCTTCCCATTCCAACCTGAGACCCTTCCTATAGCATGAGAAGGGATATCCAACTCCTTCCCATTCCAATCCTGAAACCCTTCCTATAGCATGAGATGTGATATCTCAATGTTTCTAATAAAAAACCTGAGACCCTTCCTATAGCAAGAGATGTGACATCCAAATCCTTCCCATTCCAATCCTGAGATCCTTCCTATTGGATGAGATGTGATATCCAACTCCTTCCCATTCCAATCCTGAGACCCTTCCTATACCATGAGATGTGATATCTCAATGCTTCTACCAAAACTGAGACCCTTCCTTTAGCATGAGATGTGATATCCAACTCCTTCCCATTCCAATCCTGAGACCCTTCCTATAGCATGAGATGTGATATCTCAATGCCTCTAATACCAAACCTGAGATTCTTCCTATAACATGAGATGTGATACCTCAATGCTTCTAATACCAAACCTGAGACCCTCCCTTTAGCATGAGATGTGATATCCGACTCCTTCCCATTCCAATCCTGAGACCCTTCTGATAGCATGAGATGTGATATCTCAATGCCTCTAATACCAAACCTGAGATTCTTCCTATAACATGAGATGTGATATCTCAATGCTTCTAATACCAAACCTGAGACCCTCCCTTTAGCATGAGATGTGATATCCGACTCCTTCCCATTCCAATCCTGAGACCCTTCTGATAGCATGAGATGTGATATCTCAATGCCTATAATACCAAACCTGAGATCCTTCCGATAGCATGAGATGTGATATCTCAATGCTTCTAATACCAAACCTGAGCTCCTTCCTATAACATGAGATGTGATATCCAAATCCTTCCCCTTCCAAACCTGAGACCCTCCCTTTAGCATGAGATGTGATATCCAACTCCTTCCCATTCCAATCCTGAGACCCTTCCGATAGCAGAGATGTGATATCTCAATGCTTATACCAAACCTGAGACCCTTCCTATGGCATGAGATGTGGTATCCAACTCCTTCCGATTCCAATCCTGAGACCCTTCCTATAGCATGAGATATGATATCTCAATGCTTCTAATACCAAACCTGAGATCCTTCCTATAACATGAGATGTGATATCCAACTCCTTCCCATTCCAAACCTGAGACCCTTCCGATAGCATGAGATGTGATATCAAACTCCTTCCCATTCCAATCCTGAGATAGCTTGAGATGTGATATCCAACTCCTTCCCATTCCAATCCTGAGACCCTTCCTATACCATGAGATGTGATATCTCAATGCTTCTAATACCAAACCTGACACCCGTCCTAAAACATGACATGTGAGATCCAAATCCTTCCCCTTCCAAACCTGAGATCTTTCCTTTAGCATGAAATGTGATATCCAACTCCTTCCCATTCCAATCCTGAGACCCTTCCTATAGCATGATATGTGATATCACAATGCTTCTAATACCAAACCTGAGATCCTTCCTATAACATGAGATGTGTATCCAACTCCTTCCCATTCCAAACCTGAGACCCTTCCTATAGCATGAGATGTGATATCTTAATGCTTCTAAAACCAAACCTGAGAACCATCCAATAACATAGATGAAATCCAAATCCTTCCCATTCCAATCCTGAGACCCTTCCTATACCATGAGATGTGATATCTCAATGCTTCTAATACCAAACCTAAGACCCGTCCTAAAACATGAGATGTGAGATCCAAATCCTTCCCCTTCCAAACCTGAGACCCTTCCTATAGCTTGAGATGTGATATCAAACTCCTTCCCATTCCAATCCTGAGATAGCTTGAGATGTGATATCCAACTCCTTCCCATTCCAATCCTGAGACCCTTCCGATAGCATGAAATGTGATATCTCAATGCTTCTAATATCAAAACTGAGACCCTCCCTATAGCATGAGATGTGATATCTAAGTCCTTCCCATTCCTATCCTGAGACCCTTCCGATAGCAGAGATGTAATATCTCAATGCTTATACCAAACCTGAGACCCTTCCTATGGCATGAGATGTGATATCCAACTCCTTCCCATTCCAATCCTGAGACCCTTCCTATAGCATGAGATGTGATATCTCAATGCTTCTATCAAACCTGAGTCCCTTCCTTTAGCATGAGATGTGATATCCAACTCCTTCCCATTCCAATCCTGAGACCCTTCCTATAGCATGAGATGTGATATCTCAAAGCTTCTAATACCAAACCTGGGACCCGTCCTATAACATGAGATATCATATCCAAACCCTTCCCCTTCCAAACCTGAGACCCTTCCTTTAGCATGAGATGTGATATCCAAATCCTTCCCATTCCAATCCTGAAACCCTTCCTATAGCATGAGATGTGATATTTCAATGTTTCTAATAAAAAACCTGAGACCCTTCCAATAGCAAGAGATGTGATATCCACATCCTTACCATTTCAATACTGAGACCCTTCCTATAACATGAGATGTGATATCCAACTCCTTCCCATTCCAATCCTGAAACCCTTCCTATAGCATGAGATGTGATATCTCAATGTTTCTAATAAAAAACCTGAGACCCTTCCTATAGCAAGAGATGTGACATCCAAATCCTTCCCATTCCAATCCTGAGATCCTTCCTATTGGATGAGATGTGATATCCAACTCCTTCCCATTCCAATCCTGAGACCCTTCCTATACCATGAGATGTGATATCTCAATGCTTCTACCAAAACTGAGACCCTTCCTTTAGCATGAGATGTGATATCCAACTCCTTCCCATTCCAATCCTGAGACCCTTCCTATAGCATGAGATGTGATATCTCAATGCCTCTAATACCAAACCTGAGATTCTTCCTATAACATGAGATGTGATACCTCAATGCTTCTAATACCAAACCTGAGACCCTCCCTTTAGCATGAGATGTGATATCCGACTCCTTCCCATTCCAATCCTGAGACCCTTCTGATAGCATGAGATGTGATATCTCAATGCCTCTAATACCAAACCTGAGATTCTTCCTATAACATGAGATGTGATATCTCAATGCTTCTAATACCAAACCTGAGACCCTCCCTTTAGCATGAGATGTGATATCCGACTCCTTCCCATTCCAATCCTGAGACCCTTCTGATAGCATGAGATGTGATATCTCAATGCCTATAATACCAAACCTGAGATCCTTCCGATAGCATGAGATGTGATATCTCAATGCTTCTAATACCAAACCTGAGCTCCTTCCTATAACATGAGATGTGATATCCAAATCCTTCCCCTTCCAAACCTGAGACCCTCCCTTTAGCATGAGATGTGATATCCAACTCCTTCCCATTCCAATCCTGAGACCCTTCCGATAGCAGAGATGTGATATCTCAATGCTTATACCAAACCTGAGACCCTTCCTATGGCATGAGATGTCAAATACAACTCCTTCCGATTCCAATGCTGAGACCCTTCCTATAGCATGAGATGGGATATCTCAATGCTTATACCAAACCTGAGACCCTTCCTATAGCATGAGATGTGGTATCCAACTCCTTCCGATTCCAATCCTGAGACCCTTCCTATAGCATGAGATGTGATATCTCAATGCTTCTAATACCAAACCTGAGATCCTTCCTATAACATGAGATGTGATATCCAACTCCTTCCCATTCCAAACCTGAGACCCTTCCGATAGCATGAGATGTGATATCAAACTCCTTCCCATTCCAATCCTGAGATAGCTTGAGATGTGATATCCAACTCCTTCCCATTCCAATCCTGAGACCCTTCCTATACCATGAGATGTGATATCTCAATGCTTCTAATACCAAACCTGACACCCGTCCTAAAACATGACATGTGAAATCCAAATCCTTCCCCTTCCAAACCTGAGATCTTTCCTTTAGCATGATATGTGATATCCAACTCCTTCCCATTCCAATCCTGAGACCCTTCCTATAGCATGATATGTGATATCACAATGCTTCTAATACCAAACCTGAGATCCTTCCTATAACATGAGATGTGTATCCAACTCCTTCCCATTCCAAACCTGAGACCCTTCCTATAGCATGAGATGTGATATCTTAATGCTTCTAAAACCAAACCTGAGAACCATCCAATAACATATATGAAATCCAAATCCTTCCCATTCCAATCCTGAGACCCTTCCTATACCATGAGATGTGATATCTCAATGCTTCTAATACCAAACCTAAGACCCGTCCTAAAACATGAGATGTGAGATCCAAATCCTTCCCCTTCCAAACCTGAGACCCTTCCTATAGCTTGAGATGTGATATCAAACTCCTTCCCATCCCAATCCTGAGATAGCTTGAGATGTGATATCCAACTCCTTCCCATTCCAATCCTGAGACCCTTCCGATAGCATGAAATGTGATATCTCAATGCTTCTAATATCAAAACTGAGACCCTCCCTATAGCATGAGATGTGATATCTAAGTCCTTCCCATTCCTATCCTGAGACCCTTACGATAGCAGAGATGTGATATCTCAATGCTTATACCAAACCTGAGACCCTTCCTATGGCATGAGATGTGATATCCAACTCCTTCCCATTCCAATCCTGAGACCCTTCCTATAGCATGAGATGTGATATCTCAATGCTTCTATCAAACCTGAGTCCCTTCCTTTAGCATGAGATGTGATATCCAACTCCTTCCCATTCCAATCCTGAGACCCTTCCTATAGCATGAGATGTGATATCTCAAAGCTTCTAATACCAAACCTGGGACCCGTCCTATAACATGAGATATCATATCCAAATCCTTCCCCTTCCAAACCTGAGACCCTTCCTTTAGCATGAGATGTGATATCCAAATCCTTCCCATTCCAATCCTGAAACCCTTCCTATAGCATGAGATGTGATATTTCAATGTTTCTAATAAAAAACCTGAGACCCTTCCAATAGCAAGAGATGTGATATCCAAATCCTTACCATTTCAATACTGAGACCCTTCCTATAACATGAGATGTGATATCCAACTCCTTCCCATTCCAACCTGAGACCCTTCCTATAGCATGAGAAGGGATATCCAACTCCTTCCCATTCCAATCCTGAAACCCTTCCTATAGCATGAGATGTGATATCTCAATGTTTCTAATAAAAAACCTGAGACCCTTCCTATAGCAAGAGATGTGACATCCAAATCCTTCCCATTCCAATCCTGAGATCCTTCCTATTGGATGAGATGTGATATCCAACTCCTTCGCATTCCAATCCTGAGACCCTTCCAATAGCATGAGATATGATATCTCAATGCCTCTAATACCAAACCTGAGATTCTTCCTATAACATGAGATGTGATATCTCAATGCTTCTAATACCAAACCTGAGACCCTCCCTTTAGCATGAGATGTGATATCCGACTCCTTCCCATTCCAATCCTGAGACCCTTCTGATAGCATGAGATATGATATCTCAATGCCTCTAATACCAAACCTGAGATTCTTCCTACAACATGAGATGTGATATCTCAATGCTTCTAATACCAAACCTGAGACCCTCCCTTTAGCATGAGATGTGATATCCGACTCCTTCCCATTCCAATCCCGAGACCCTTCTGATAGCATGAGATGTGATATCTCAATGCCTCTAATACCAAACCTAAGATCCTTCCGATAGCATGAGATGTGATATCTCAATGCTTCTAATACCAAACCTGAGATCCTTCCTATAACATGAGATGTGATATCCAAATCCTTCCCCTTCCAAACCTGAGACCCTCCCTTTAGCATGAGATGTGATATCCAACTCCTTCCCATTCCAATCCTGAGATCCTTCTGATAGCATGAGATGTGATATCTCAATGCCTGTAATACCAAACCTGATATCCTACCTCTAACATGAAATGTGATATCCAACTCCTTCCCCTTCCAAACCTGAGAGCCTTCCTATAGCATGAGATGTGATATCCAAGTCCTTCCCATTCCAATCCTGAGACCCTTCATATAACATGAGATGTGATATCCAACTCCTTCCCATTCCAACCTGAGACCCTTCCTATAGCATGAGATGGGATATCCAACTCCTTCCAAATCCAATCCTGATACCCTTCCGATAGCATGAGATGTGATATCCCAATGCTTCTACAAAACCTGAGACCCGTACATGGCATGAGATGTGATATCAAACTCCTTCCCATTCCAATCCTGAGACCCTTCCTATAGCTTGAGATGTGATATCCAACTCCTTCCCATTCCAATTCTGAGACCCTTCCTATAGCATGAGATGTGATATCTCAATGCTTCTAATACCAAACCTGAGACCCTTCCTATAACATGAGATGTGATATCCAAGTCCTTCCCATTCCAATCCTGAGACCCTTCCTATAGCATGAGATGTGATATCTCAATGCTTCTAATACCAAACCTGAGACCCTTCCTATAACATGAGATGTGATATCCAAGTCCTTCCCATTCCAATCCTGAGACCCTTCCTATAGCTTGAGATGTGATATCCAACTCCTTCCCATTCCAATTCTGAGACCCGTCCTATACCATGAGATGTGATATCTCAATGCTTCTAATACCAAACCTGAGACCCTTCCTATAACGAGATGGGATATCCAACTCCTTCCCATTCCAATCCTGAGACCCTTCCGATAGCAGAGATGTGATATCTCAATGCTTATACCAAACCTGAGACCCTTCCTATGGCATGAGATGTCATATACAACTCCTTCCGATTCCAAACCTGAGACCCTTCCTATAGCATGAGATGGGATATCTCAATGCTTATACCAAACCTGAGACCCTAGCTATAGCATGAGATGTGATATCCAACTCCTTCCCATTCCAATCCTGAGACCCTTCCTATAGCTTGAGATATGATATCCAACTCCCTCCCATTCCAATCCTGAGACCCTTCCTATAGCTTGAGATGTGATATCCAACTCCTTCCCATTCCAATCCTGAGACCCTTCCTATAGCATGAGATGTGATATCTCAATGCTTCTAATACCAAACCTGAGATCCTTCCTATAACATGACATGTGATATCCAAATCCTTCCACTTCCAAACCTGAGACCCTCCCTTTAGCATGAGATGTGATATCCGACTCCTTCCCATTCCAATCCTGAGACCCTTCTGATTACTTTATCATGAGATGTGATATCCAACTCCTTCCCATTCCAATCCTGAGACCCTTCCTATAGCATGAGATGTGATATCTCAATGCTTCTAATACCAAACCTGAGACCCTTCCTATAACATGAGATGTGATATCCAAGTCCTTCCCATTCCAATCCTGAGACCCTTCCTATAGCTTGAGATGTGATATCCAACTCCTTCCCATTCCAATTCTGAGACCCGTCCTATACCATGAGATGTGATATCTCAATGCTTCTAATACCAAACCTGAGACCCTTCCTATAACATGAGATGTGATATCCAAGTCCTTCCCATTCCAATCCTGAGACCCTTCCTATAGCTTGAGATGTGATATCCAACTCCTTCCCATTCCAATTCTGAGACCCGTCCTATACCATGAGATGTGATATCTCAATGCTTCTAATACCAAACCTGAGACCCTTCCTATAACGAGATGGGATATCCAACTCCTTCCCATTCCAATCCTGAGACCCTTCCGATAGCAGAGATGTGATATCTCAATGCTTATACCAAACCTGAGACCCTTCCTATGGCATGAGATGTCATATACAACTCCTTCCGATTCCAAACCTGAGACCCTTCCTATAGCATGAGATGGGATATCTCAATGCTTATACCAAACCTGAGACCCTAGCTATAGCATGAGATGTGATATCCAACTCCTTCCCATTCCAATCCTGAGACCCTTCCTATAGCTTGAGATATGATATCCAACTCCTTCCCATTCCAATCCTGAGACCCTTCCTATAGCTTGAGATGTGATATCCAACTCCTTCCCATTCCAATCCTGAGACCCTTCCTATAGCATGAGATGTGATATCTCAATGCTTCTAATACCAAACCTGAGATCCTTCCTATAACATGACATGTGATATCCAAATCCTTCCACTTCCAAACCTGAGACCCTCCCTTTAGCATGAGATGTGATATCCGACTCCTTCCCATTCCAATCCTGAGACCCTTCTGATTACTTTATCATGAGATGTGATATCCAACTCCTTCCCATTCCAATCCTGAGACCCTTCCTATAGCATGAGATGTGATATCTCAATGCTTCTAATACCAAACCTGAGACCCTTCCTATAACATGAGATGTGATATCCAAGTCCTTCCCATTCCAATCCTGAGACCCTTCCTATAGCTTGAGATGTGATATCCAACTCCTTCCCATTCCAATTCTGAGACCCGTCCTATACCATGAGATGTGATATCTCAATGCTTCTAATACCAAACCTGAGACCCTTCCTATAACGAGATGGGATATCCAACTCCTTCCCATTCCAATCCTGAGACCCTTCCGATAGCAGAGATGTGATATCTCAATGCTTATACCAAACCTGAGACCCTTCCTATGGCATGAGATGTCATATACAACTCCTTCCGATTCCAAACCTGAGACCCTTCCTATAGAATGAGATGGGATATCTCAATGCTTATACCAAACCTGAGACCCTAGCTATAGCATGAGATGTGATATCCAACTCCTTCCCATTCCAATCCTGAGACCCTTCCTATAGCTTGAGATGTGATATCCAACTCCTTCCCATTCCAATCCTGAGACCCTTCCTATAGCTTGAGATGTGATATCCAACTCCTTCCCATTCCAATCCTGAGACCCTTCCTATAGCATGAGATGTGATATCTCAATGCTTCTAATACCAAACCTGAGATCCTTCCTATAACATGACATGTGATATCCAAATCCTTCCACTTCCAAACCTGAGACCCTCCCTTTAGCATGAGATGTGATATCCGACTCCTTCCCATTCCAATCCTGAGATCGTTCTGATTACTTTATCATGAGATGTGATATCCAACTCCTTCCCATTCCAATCCTGAGACCCTTCCGATATCATGAGATTTGTTATCTCAATGCTTCTAATATCAAACTTGACACCCTCCCTATAGCATGAGATGTGATATCCAAGTCCTTCCCATTCCAATCCTGAGACCCTTCCTATAGCATGATATGTGATATCTCAATGCTTCTAATACCAAACCTGAGACCCTTCCTATAACATGAGATGGGATATCCAACTCCTTCCCATTCCAATCCTGAGACCCTTCCGATAGCAGAGATGTGATATCTCAATGCTTATACCAAACCTGAGACCCTTCCAATAGCATGAGATGTGATGTCTCAATGCTTCTAATACAAAACCTGAGGCCCTTCCTATAGCAAGTGATGTGATATCCAACTCCTTCCCATTCCAATCCTGAGACCCTTCCGATAGCAGAGATGTGATATCTCAATGCTTATACCAAACCTGAGACCCTTCCTTTAGCATGAGATGTGATATCCAAATATCACTTCTCATGCTATAGGAAGTGTCTCAGGATTGGAATGGGAAGGAGTTGGATATCACATCTCATGTTATAGGAAGGATCTCAGGTTTGGTATTAGAAGCATTGAGACATCACATCTCATGCTATAGGAAGGGTATCAGGATTGGTATAAGCATTGAGATATCACATCTCTGCTATCGGAAGGGTCTCAGGATTGGAATGGGAAGGAGTTGGATATCCCATCTCGTTATAGGAGGGGTCTCAGGTTCGGTATTAGAAGCATTGAGATATCACATCTCATGGTATAGGAGGGGTCTCAGGTTTGGTATTAGAAGCATTGAGATATCACATCTCATGCTATAGGAAGGGTCTCAGGATTGGAATGGGAAGGACTTGGATATCACATCTCATGTTATACGAAGGGTCTCAGGTTTGGTATTAGAAGCATTGAGATATCACATCTCATGCTATAGGAAGGGTCTCAGAATTGGAATGGGAAGGAGCTGGATATCACATCTCATGCTAAAGGAAGGGTCTCAGGTTTGGAACGGGAAGGAGTTGGATATCACATCTCATGTTATAGGAAGGGTCTCAGGTGTGGTATAAGCATTCAGATATCACATCTCTGCTATCGGAAGTGTCTCAGGAATGGAATGGGAAGGAGTTGGATATCCCATCTCATGCTATAGGAAGGGTCTCAGGATTGGAATGGGAAGGAGTTTGATATCACATCTCATGCCATGTATGGGTCTCAGGTTTTGTAGAAGCATTGGGATATCACATCTCATGCTATCGGAAGGGTATCAGGATTGGATTTGGAAGGAGTTGGATATCCCATCTCATGCTATCGGAAGGGTATCAGGATTGGATTTGGAAGGAGTTGGATATCCCATCTCATGCTATAGGAAGGGTCTCAGGTTGGAATGGGAAGGAGTTGGATATCACATCTCATGCTATAGGAAGGCTCTCAGGTTTGGAAGGGGAAGGAGTTGGATATCACATTTCATGTTAGAGGTAGGATCTCAGGTTTGGTATTAGAGGCATTGAGATATCACATCTCATGCTATCAGAAGGATCTCAGGATTGGAATGGGAAGGAGTTGGATATCACATCTCATGCTAAAGGGACGGTCTCAGGTTTGGAAGGGGAAGGATTGGGATATCACATCTCATGTTATGGGAAGGATCTCAGGTTTGATGCTAGAAGCATTGATATATCACATCTCATGCTATCAGAAGGGTCTCAGGATTGGAATGGGAAGGAGTCGGATATCACATCTCATGCTAAAGGGAGGGTCTCAGGTTTGGTATTAGAAGCATTGAGATATCACATCTCATGTTATAGGAAGAATCTCAGGATTGGTATTAGGGGCATTGAGACATCACATCTCATGCTATCAGAAGGGTCTCAGGATTGGAATGGGAAGGAGTCAGATATCACATCTCATGCTAAAGGGAGGGTCTCAGGTTTGGTATTAGAAGCATTGAGATATCACATCTCATGTTATAGGAAGAATCTCAGGTTTGGTATTAGAGGCATTGAGATATCACATCTCATGCTATAGGACGGGTCTCAGAATTGGAATGGGAAGGAGTTGGATATCACATCTCAAGCTATAAGAAGGGTCTCAGGATTGGAATGGGAAGGACTTGGATATCACATCTCATGTTATAGGAAGGGTCTCAGGTTTGGTATTAGAAGCATTGAGATATCACATCTCATGCTATAGGAAGGGTCTCAGGATTGGAATGCGAAGGACTTGGATATCACATCTCATGTTATAGGAAGGGTCTCAGGTTTGGTATTAGAAGCATTGAGATATCACATCTCATGCTATAGGAAGGGTCTCAGGATTGGAATGGGAAGGACTTGGATATCACATCTCATGATAAAGGAAGGGTCTAAGGTTTGGAAGGGGAAGGATTTGGATATCACATCTCATGTTATGGGACCGGTCTCAGGTTTGGTATTAGAAGCATTGAGATATCAAGTCTCATTGTATAGGACAGGTCTCAGAATTGGAATGGGAAGGAGTTGGATATCACATCTCATGCCATGTATGGGTCTCAGGTTTTGTAGAAGCATTGAGATATCACATCTCATGCTATCGGAAGGGTATCAGGATTGGATTTGGAAGGAGTTGGATATCCCATCTCATGCTATAGGAAGGGTCTCAGGTTGGAATGGGAAGGAGTTGGATATCACTTCTCATGTTATAGGAAGGGTCTCAGGATTGGAATGGGAAGGACTTGGATATCACATCTCATGCTATAGGAAGGCTCTCAGGTTTGGAAGGGGAAGGAGTTGGATATCACATTTAATGTTAGAGGTAGGATCTCAGGTTTGGCATTAGAGGCATTGAGATATCACATCTCATGCTATCAGAAGGGTCTCAGGATTGGAATGGGAAGGAGTTGGATATCACATCTCATGCTAAAGGGAGGGTCTCAGCTTTGGAAGGGGAAGGATTTGGAGATCACATCTCATGTTATAGGAAGGATCTCAGGTTTGGTATTAGAAGCATTGAGATATCACATCTCATGCTATCGGAAGGATCTCAGGTTTGGTATTAGAGGCATTGAGATATCACATCTCATGCTATCAGAAGGGTCTCAGGATTGGAATGGGAAGGAGTCGGATATCACATCTCATGCTAAAGGGAGGGTCTCAGGTTTGGAAGTGGAAGGATTTGGATATCACATCTCATGTTATAGGAAGGATCTCAGGTTTGGTATTAGAAGCATTGAGATATCACAACTCATGCTATAGGAAGGGTCTCAGGATTGGAATGGGAAGGAGTTGGATATCACATCTCAAGCTATAGGAAGGGTCTCAGGATTGGAATGGGAAGTAGTTGGATATCACATCTCAAGCTATAGGAAGGGTCTCAGGATTGGAATGGGAAGGAGTTGGATATCACATCTCATGCTATAGGAAGGGTCTCAGGTTTGGTATAATCATTGAGATATCCCATCTAATGCTATAGGAAGGGTCTCAGGTTTGGAATCGGATGGAGTTGTATATGACATCTCATGCCATAGGAAGGGTCTCAGGTTTGGTATAAGCATTGAGATATCACATCTCTGCTATCAGAAGGGTCTCAGGATTGGAATGGGAAGGAGTTGGATATCCCATCTCGTTATAGGAAGGGTCTCAGGTTTGGTATTAGAAGCATTGAGATATCATATCTCATGGTATAGGACGGGTCTCAGAATTGGAATGGGAAGGAGTTGGATATCACATCTCAAGCTATTGGAAGGGTCTCAGGATTGGAATGGGAAGGACTTGGATATCACATCTCATGATATAGGAAGGGTCTCAGGATTGGAATGGGAAGGACTTGGATATCACATCTCATGTTATAGGAAGGGTCTCAGGTTTGGTATTAGAAGCATTGAGATATCACATCTCATGCTATAGGAAGGGTCTCAGGATTGGAATGGGAAGGACTTGGATATCACATCTCATGCTATAGGAAGGGTCTCAGAATTGGAATGGGAAGGAGTTGGATATCACATCTCAAGCTATAGGAAGGGTCTCAGGTTTGTTATTAGAAACATTGAGATATCACATCTCATGCTATAGGAAGGGTTTCAGGATTGGAATGGGAAGGATTTGTATATCACATCTCATGCTAAAGGAAGGGTCTCAGGTTTGGAAGGGGAAGGATTTGGATATCATATCTCATGTTATAGGACGGGTCCCAGGTTTGGTATTAGAAGCATTGAGATATCACATCTCATGGTATAGGAAGGGTCTCAGGATTGGAATGGGAAGGAGTTGGATATCCCTCCTCATGCTATAGGAAGGGTCTCAGGTTGGAATGGGAAGGAGTTGGATATCACATCTCATGTTATAGGAAGGGTCTCAGGATTGGAATGGGAAGGATTTGGATATCACATCTCTTGCTATAGGAAGGGTCTCAGGTTTTTTATTAGAAACATTGAGATATCACATCTCATGCTATAGGAAGGGTTTCAGGATTGGAATGGGAAGTTTTGGATATCACATCTCATGCTAAAGGAAGGGTCTCAGGTTTGGAAGGGGAAGGATTTGGATATCATATCTCATGTTATAGGACGGGTCCCAGGTTTGGTATTAGAAGCTTTGAGATATCACATCTCATGCTATAGGAAGGGTCTCAGAATTGGAATGGGAAGGACTTGGATATCACATCTCATGTTATAGGAAGGGTCTCAGGTTTGGTATTAGAAGCATTGAGATATCACATCTCATGCTATAGGAAGGGTCTCAGAATTGGAATGGGAAGGAGTTGGATATCACATCTCAAGCTATAGGAAGGGTCTCAGGATTGGAATGGGAAGGACTTGGATATCACATCTCATGTTATAGGAAGGGTCTCAGGTTTGGTATTAGAAGCATTGAGATATCACATCTCATGCTATAGGAAGGGTCTCAGGATTGGAATGGGAAGGACTTGGATATAACAAATCTCATGTTATAGGAAGGGTCTCAGGTTTGGTATTAGAAGCATTGAGATATCACATCTCATGCTATAGGAAGGGTCTCAGAATTGGAATGGGAAGGAGTTGGATATCACATCTCAAGCTATAGGAAGGGTCTCAGGATTGGAATGGGAAGGAGTTTGATATCACATCTCATGCCATGTATGGGTCTCAGGTTTTGTAGAAGCATTGGGATATCACATCTCATGCTATCGGCAGGGTATCAGGATTGGATTTGGAAGGAGTTGGATATCCCATCTCATGCTATAGGAAGGGTCTCAGGTTGGAATAGGAAGGAGTTGGATATCACATCTCATGTTATAGGAAGGGTCTCAGGATTGGAATGGGAAGGACTTGGATGTCACATCTCATGCTATAGGAAGGCTCTCAGGTTTGGAAGGGGAAGGAGTTGGATATCACATTTCATGTTAGAGGTAGGATCTCAGGTTTGGTATTAGAGGCATTGAGATATCACATCTCATGCTATCAGAAGGATCTCAGGATTGGAATGGGAAGGAGTTGGATATCACATCTCATGCTAAAGGGAGGGTCTCAGGTTTGGAAGGGGAAGGATTTGGATATCACATCTCATGTTATAGGAAGGATCTCAGGTTTGGTATTAGAAGCATTGAGATATCACATCTCATGCTATCGGAAGGATCTCAGGTTTGGTATTAGAGGCATTGAGATATCACATCTCATGCTATCAGAAGGGTCTCAAGATTGGAATGGGAAGGAGTCGGATATCACATCTCATGCTAAAGGGAGGGTCTCAGGTTTGGTATTAGAAGCATTGAGATATCACATCTCATGTTATAGGAAGAATCTCAGGTTTGGTATTAGAGGCATTGAGATATCACATCTCATGCTATAGGAAGGGTCTCAGGATTGGAATGGGAAGGAGTTGGATATCACATCTCATGCTAAAGGAAGGGTCTCAGTTTTGGTAGAAGCATTGAGATATCACATCTCATGGTATAGGAAGGGTCTCAGGATTGGAATGGGAAGGAGTTGGATATCACATCTCATCCAATAGGAAGGATCTCAGGATTGGAATGGGAAGGATTTGGATGTCACATCTCTTGCTATAGTAAGGGTCTCAGGTTTGTTATTAGAAACATTGAGATATCACATCTCATGCTATAGGAAGGGTTTCAGGATTGGAATGGGAAGGATTTGTATATCACATCTCATGCTAAAGGAAGGGTCTCAGGTTTGGAAGGGGAAGGATTTGGATATCATATCTCATGTTATAGGACGGGTCCCAGGTTTCGTATTAGAAGCATTGAGAAATCACATCTCATGGTATAGGAAGGGTCTCAGGATTGGAATGGGAAGGACTTGGATATCACATCTCATGCTATAGGAAGGCTCTCAGGTTTGGAAGGGGAAGGAGTTGGATATCACATTTAATGTTAGAGGTAGGATCTCAGGTTTGGTATTAGAGGCATTGAGATATCACATCTCATGCTATCAGAAGGGTCTCAGGATTGGAATGGGAAGGAGTTGGATATCACATCTCATGCTAAAGGGAGGGTCTCAGCTTTGGAAGGGGAAGGATTTGGAGATCACATCTCATGTTATAGGAAGGATCTCAGGTTTGGTATTAGAAGCATTGAGATATCACATCTCATGCTATCGGAAGGGTCTCAGAATTGGAATGGGAAGGAGTTGGATATCACATCTCAAGCTATAGGAAGGGTCTCAGGATTGGAATGGGAAGGAGTTTGATATCACATCTCATGCCATGTATGGGTCTCAGGTTTTGTTGAAGCATTGGGATATCACATCTCATGCTATCGGAAGGGTATCAGGATTGGATTTGGAAGGAGTTGGATATCCCATCTCATGCTATAGGAAGGGTCTCAGGTTGGAATGGGAAGGAGTTGGATATCACATCTCATGCTATCAGAAGGGTCTCAGGATTGGAATGGGAAGGAGTCGGATATCACATCTCATGCTAAAGGGAGGGTCTCAGGTTTGGTATTAGAAGCATTGAGATATCACATCTCATGTTATAGGAAGAATCTCAGGTTTGGTATTAGAGGCATTGAGATATCACATCTCATGCTTTAGGACGGTTCTCAGAATTGGAATGGGAAGGAGTTGGATATCACATCTCAAGCAATAAGAAGGGTCTCAGGATTGGAATGGGAAGGACTTGGATATCACATCTCATGTTATAGGAAGGGTCTCAGGTTTGGTATTAGAAGCATTGAGATATCACATCTCATGCTATAGGAAGGGTCTCAGGATTGGAATGGAAAGGACTTGGATATCACATCTCATGTTATAGGAAGGGTCTCAGGTTTGGTATTAGAAGCATTGAGACATCACATCTCATGCTATAGGAAGGGTCTCAGGATTGGAATGGGAAGGACTTGGATATCACATCTCATGCTATAGGAAGGATCTCAGTATTGGAATGGGAAGGAGTTGGATATCACATCTCAAGCTATAAGAAGGGTCTCAGGATTGGAATGGGAAGGACTTGGATATCACATCTCATGTTATAGGAAGGGTCTCAGGTTTGGTATTAGAAGCATTGAGATATCACATCTCATGTTATAGGAAGAATCTCAGGTTTGGTATTAGAGGCATTGAGATATCACATCTCATGCTATAGGAAGGGTCTCAGGATTGGAATGGGAAGGAGTTGGATATCACATCTCATGCTAAAGGAAGGGTCTCAGTTTTGGTAGAAGCATTGAGATATCACATCTCATGGTATAGGAAGGGTCTCAGGATTGGAATGGGAAGGAGTTGGATATCACATCTCATCCAATAGGAAGGATCTCAGGATTGGAATGGGAAGGATTTGGATGTCACATCTCTTGCTATAGTAAGGGTCTCAGGTTTGTTATTAGAAACATTGAGATATCACATCTCATGCTATAGGAAGGGTTTCAGGATTGGAATGGGAAGGATTTGTATATCACATCTCATGCTAAAGGAAGGGTCTCAGGTTTGGAAGGGGAAGGATTTGGATATCATATCTCATGTTATAGGACGGGTCCCAGGTTTCGTATTAGAAGCATTGAGAAATCACATCTCATGGTATAGGAAGGGTCTCAGGATTGGAATGGGAAGGACTTGGATATCACATCTCATGCTATAGGAAGGCTCTCAGGTTTGGAAGGGGAAGGAGTTGGATATCACATTTAATGTTAGAGGTAGGATCTCAGGTTTGGTATTAGAGGCATTGAGATATCACATCTCATGCTATCAGAAGGGTCTCAGGATTGGAATGGGAAGGAGTTGGATATCACATCTCATGCTAAAGGGAGGGTCTCAGCTTTGGAAGGGGAAGGATTTGGAGATCACATCTCATGTTATAGGAAGGATCTCAGGTTTGGTATTAGAAGCATTGAGATATCACATCTCATGCTATCGGAAGGGTCTCAGAATTGGAATGGGAAGGAGTTGGATATCACATCTCAAGCTATAGGAAGGGTCTCAGGATTGGAATGGGAAGGAGTTTGATATCACATCTCATGCCATGTATGGGTCTCAGGTTTTGTTGAAGCATTGGGATATCACATCTCATGCTATCGGAAGGGTATCAGGATTGGATTTGGAAGGAGTTGGATATCCCATCTCATGCTATAGGAAGGGTCTCAGGTTGGAATGTTAAGGAGTTGGATATCACATCTCATGCTATCAGAAGGGTCTCAGGATTGGAATGGGAAGGAGTCGGATATCACATCTCATGCTAAAGGGAGGGTCTCAGGTTTGGTATTAGAAGCATTGAGATATCACATCTCATGTTATAGGAAGAATCCCAGGTTTGGTATTAGAGGCATTGAGATATCACATCTCATGCTATAGGACGGGTCTCAGAATTGGAATGGGAAGGAGTTGGATATCACATCTCAAGCTATAAGAAGGGTCTCAGGATTGGAATGGGAAGGACTTGGATATCACATCTCATGTTATAGGAAGGGTCTCAGGTTTGGTATTAGAAGCATTGAGATATCACATCTCATGCTATAGGAAGGGTCTCAGGATTGGAATGGGAAGGACTTGGATATCACATCTCATGTTATAGGAAGGGTCTCAGGTTTGGTATTAGAAGCATTGAGATATCACATCTCATGCTATAGGAAGGGTCTCAGGATTGGAATGGGAAGGACTTGGATATCACATCTCATGCTATAGGAAAGATCTCAGTATTGGAATGGGAAGGAGTTGGATATCACATCTCAAGCTATAAGAAGGGTCTCAGGATTGGAATGGGAAGGACTTGGATATCACATCTCATGTTATAGGAAGGGTCTCAGGTTTGGTATTAGAAGCATTGAGATATCACATCTCATGCTATAGGAAGGGTCTCAGGATTGGAATGGGAAGGACTTGGATATCACATCTCATGCTATAGGACGGGTCTCAGAATTGGAATGGGAAGGAGTTGGATATCACATCTCAAGCTATAAGAAGGGTCTCAGGATTGGAATGGGAAGGACTTGGATATCACATCTCATGTTATAGGAAGGGTCTCAGGTTTGGTATTAGAAGCATTGAGATATCACATCTCATGCTATAGGAAGGGTCTCAGGATTGGAATGGGAAGGACTTGGATATCACATCTCATGCTATAGGAAGGGTCTCAGGATTGGAATGGGAAGGACTTGGATATCACATCTCATGATAAAGGAAGGGTCTAAGGTTTGGAAGGGGAAGGATTTGGATATCACATCTCATGATATAGGACCGGTCTCAGGTTTGGTATTAGAAGCATTGAGATATCAAGTCTCATTGTATAGGACGGGTCTCAGAATTGGAATGGGAAGGAGTTGGATATCACATCTCAAGCTATAGGAAGGGTCTCAGGATTGGAATGGGAAGGAGTTTGATATGACATCTAATGCCATGTATGGGTCTCAGGTTTTGTAGAAGCATTGAGATATCACATCTCATGCTATCGGAAGGGTATCAGGATTGGATTTGGAAGGAGTTGGATATCCCATCTCATGCTATAGGAAGGGTCTCAGGTTGGAATGGGAAGGAGTTGGATATCACATCTCATGTTATAGGAAGGGTCTCAGGATTGGAATGGGAAGGACTTGGATATCACATCTCATGCTATAGGAAGGCTCTCAGGTTTGGAAGGGGAAGGAGTTGGATATCACATTTCATGTTAGAGGTAGGATCTCAGGTTTGGTATTAGAGGCATTGAGATATCACATCTCATGCTATCAGAAGGGTCTCAGGATTGGAATGGGAAGGAGTTGGATATCACATCTCATGCTAAAGGGAGGGTCTCAGCTTTGGAAGGGGAAGGATTTGGAGATCACATCTCATGTTATAGGAAGGATCTCAGGTTTGGTATTAGAAGCATTGAGATATCACATCTCAAGCTATCGGAAGGATCTCAGGTTTGGTATTAGAGGCATTGAGATATCACATCTCCTGCTATCAGAAGTGTCTCAGGATTGGAATGGGAAGGAGTCGGATATCACATCTCATGCTAAAGGGAGGGTCTCAGGTTTGGAAGTGGAAGGATTTGGATATCACATCTCATGTTATAGGAAGGATCTCAGGTTTGGTATTAGAAGCATTGAGATATCACATCTCATGCTATAGGAAGGGTCTCAGGATTGGAATGGGAAGGAGTTGGATATCACATCTCAAGCTATAGGAAGGGTCTCAGGATTGGAATGGGAAGTAGTTGGATATCACATCTCAAGCTATAGGAAGGGTCTCAGGATTGGAATGGGAAGGAGTTGGATATCACATCTCATGCTATAGGAAGGGTCTCAGGTTTGGTATAAGCATTGAGATATCCCATCTCATGCTATAGGAAGGGTCTCAGGTTTGGAATCGGACGGAGTTGTATATGACATCTCATGCCATAGGAAGGGTCTCAGGTTTGGTATAAGCATTGAGATATCACATCTCTGGTATCGGAAGGGTCTCAGGATTGGAATGGGAAGGAGTTGGATATCCCATCTCGTTATAGGAAGGGTCTCAGGTTTGGTATTAGAAGCATTGAGATATCACATCTCATGGTATAGGACGGGTCTCAGAATTGGAATGGGAAGGAGTTGGATATCACATCTCAAGCTATAGGAAGGGTCTCAGGATTGGAATGGGAAGGACTTGGATATCACATCTCATGTTATAGGAAGGGTCTCAGGTTTGGTATTAGAAGCATTGAGATGTGATATCTCAATGCTTATACCAAACCTGAGACCCTTCCTATATCATGAGATGTGATATCCAACTACTTCCCATTCCAATCCTGAGTCCCTTCCTATAGCATGAGATGTGATATCTCAATGCTTCTAATACCAAACCTGAGACCCTTCCTATAGCTTGAGATGTGCTATCAAACTGCTTCCCATTCCAATCATGTGATAGCTTGAGATGTGATATCCAACTCCTTCCCATTCCAATCCTGAGACCCTTCCTATACCATGAGATGTGATATCTCAATGCTTCTAATACCAAACCTGAGACCTGTCCTAAAACATGAGATGTGAGATCCAAATCCTTCCCCTTCCAAACCTGAGACACTTCCTATAGCTTGAGATGTGATATCAAACTCCTTCCCATTCCAATCCTGAGATAGCTTGAGATGTGATATCCAACTCCTTCCCATTCCAATCCTGAGACCCTTCCGATAGCATGAAATGTGATATCTCAATGCTTCTAATATCAAAACTGAGACCCTCCCTATAGCATGAGATGTGATATCTAAGTCCTTCCCATTCCTATCCTGAGACCCTTCCGATAGCAGAGATGTGATATCTCAATGCTTATACCAAACCTGAGACCCTTCCTATGGCATGAGATGTGATATCCAACTCCATCCCATTCCAATCCTGAGACCCTTCCTATAGCATGAGATGTGATATCTCAATGCTTCTATCAAACCTGAGTCCCTTCCTTTAGCATGAGATGTGATATCCAACTTCTTACCATTCCAATCCTGAGACCCTTCCTATAGCATGAGATGTGATATCTCAAAGCTTCTAATACCAAACCTGGGACCCGTCCTATAACATGAGATATGATATCCAAATCCTTCCCCTTCCAAACCTGAGACCCTTCCTATAGCATGAGATGTGATATCTCAATGCTTATACCAAACCTGAGACCCTTCCTATAGCATGAGATGTGATACCCAACTCCTTCCCATTCCAATCCTGAGACCCTTCCTATACCATGAGACTTGATATCTCAATGCTTCTAATACCAAACCTGAGACCAGTCCTATAACATGAGATGTGATACCGAAATCCTTCCCCTTCCAAACCTGAGACCCTTCCTATAGCATGAGATGGGATATCTCAATGCTTATACCAAACCTGAGACCCTTCCTATAGCATGAGATGTGATATACAACTCCTTCCCATTCCAATCCCGAGACCCTTCCTATAGCTTGAGATGTGATATCCAACTCCTTCCCATTCCAATCCTGAGACCCTTCCTATAGCTTGAGATGTGATATCCAACTCCTTCCCTTTCCAAACCTGAGAGCCTATCTATAGCATGAGATGTGACATCCAAGTCCTTCCCATTCCAATCCTGAGCCCCTTCCTATAGCATGAGATGTGATATCTCAATGCTTCTAATACCAAACCTGAGACCCTTCCTATAGCATGAGATGTGATATCCAACTACTTCCCATTCCAATCCTGAGACCCTTCCTATAGCATGAGATGTGATATCCAACTCCTTCCATTCCAATCCTGAGACCCGTCCTATAGCATGAGATGTGATATCTCAATGCTTATACCAAACCTGAGACCCTTCCTTTAGCATGAGATGTGATATCCAAATGTCACTTCTCATGCTATAGGAAGTGTCTCAGGATTGGAATGGGAAGGAGTTGGATATCACATCTCATGTTATAGGAAGGATCTCAGGTTTGGTATTAGAAGCATTGAGACATCACATCTCATGCTATAGGAAGGGTATCAGGATTGGTATAAGCATTGAGATATCACATCTCTGCTATCGGAAGGGTCTCAGGATTGGAATGGGAAGGAGTTGGATATCCCATCTCGTTATAGGAGGGGTCTCAGGTTCGGTATTAGAAGCATTGAGATATCACATCTCATGGTATAGGAGGGGTCTCAGGTTTGGTATTAGAAGCATTGAGATATCACATCTCATGCTATAGGAAGGGTCTCAGGATTGGAATGGGAAGGACTTGGATATCACATCTCATGTTATGCGAAGGGTCTCAGGTTTGGTATTAGAAGCATTGAGATATCACATCTCATGCTATAGGAAGGGTCTCAGAATTGGAATGGGAAGGAGTTGGATATCACATCTCATGTTATAGGAAGGGTCTCAGGTGTGGTATAAGCATTCAGATATCACATCTCTGCTATCGGAAGTGTCTCAGGATTGGAATGGGAAGGAGTTGGATATCCCATCTCATGCTATAGGAAGGGTCTCAGGATTGGAATGGGAAGGAGTTTGATATCACATCTCATGCCATGTATGGGTCTCAGGTTTTGTAGAAGCATTGGGATATCACATCTCATGCTATCGGAAGGGTATCAGGATTGGATTTGGAAGGAGTTGGATATCCCATCTCATGCTATCGGAAGGGTATCAGGATTGGATTTGGAAGGAGTTGGATATCCCATCTCATGCTATAGGAAGGGTCTCAGGTTGGAATGGGAAGGAGTTGGATATCACATCTCATGCTATAGGAAGGCTCTCAGGTTTGGAAGGGGAAGGAGTTGGATATCACATTTCATGTTAGAGGTAGGATCTCAGGTTTGGTATTAGAGGCATTGAGATATCACATCTCATGCTATCAGAAGGATCTCAGGATTGGAATGGGAAGGAGTTGGATATCACATCTCATGCTAAAGGGACGGTCTCAGGTTTGGAAGGGGAAGGATTGGGATATCACATCTCATGTTATGGGAAGGATCTCAGGTTTGATGCTAGAAGCATTGATATATCACATCTCATGCTATCAGAAGGGTCTCAGGATTGGAATGGGAAGGAGTCGGATATCACATCTCATGCTAAAGGGAGGTTCTCAGGTTTGGTATTAGAAGCATTGAGATATCACATCTCATGTTATAGGAAGAATCTCAGGATTGGTATTAGAGGCATTGAGATATCACATCTCATGCTATCAGAAGGGTCTCAGGATTGGAATGGGAAGGAGTCAGATATCACATCTCATGCTAAAGGGAGGGTCTCAGGTTTGGTATTAGAAGCATTGAGATATCACATCTCATGTTATAGGAAGAATCTCAGGTTTGGTATTAGAGGCATTGAGATATCACATCTCATGCTATAGGACGGGTCTCAGAATTGGAATGGGAAGGAGTTGGATATCACATCTCAAGCTATAAGAAGGGTCTCAGGATTGGAATGGGAAGGACTTGGATATCACATCTCATGTTATAGGAAGGGTCTCAGGTTTGGTATTAGAAGCATTGAGATATCACATCTCATGCTATAGGAAGGGTCTCAGGATTGGAATGCGAAGGACTTGGATATCACATCTCATGTTATAGGAAGGGTCGCAGGTTTGGTATTAGAAGCATTGAGATATCACATCTCATGCTATAGGAAGGGTCTCAGGATTGGAATGGGAAGGACTTGGATATCACATCTCATGATAAAGGAAGGGTCTAACGTTTGGAAGGGGAAGGATTTGGATATCACATCTCATGTTATGGGACCGGTCTCAGGTTTGGTATTAGAAACATTGAGATATCAAGTCTCATTGTATAGGACGGGTCTCAGAATTGGAATGGGAAGGAGTTGGATATCACATCTCATGCCATGTATGGGTCTCAGGTTTTGTAGAAGCATTGAGATATCACATCTCATGCTATCGGAAGGGTATCAGGATTGGATTTGGAAGGAGTTGGATATCCCATCTCATGCTATAGGAAGGGTCTCAGGTTGGAATGGGAAGGAGTTGGATATCACTTCTCATGTTATAGGAAGGGTCTCAGGATTGGAATGGGAAGGACTTGGATATCACATCTCATGCTATAGGAAGGCTCTCAGGTTTGGAAGGGGAAGGAGTTGGATATCACATTTAATGTTAGAGGTAGGATCTCAGGTTTGGCATTAGAGGCATTGAGATATCACATCTCATGCTATCAGAAGGGTCTCAGGATTGGAATGGGAAGGAGTTGGATATCACATCTCATGCTAAAGGGAGGGTCTCAGCTTTGGAAGGGGAAGGATTTGGAGATCACATCTCATGTTATAGGAAGGATCTCAGGTTTGGTATTAGAAGCATTGAGATATCACATCTCATGCTATCGGTAGGATCTCAGGTTTGGTATTAGAGGCATTGAGATATCACATCTCATGCTATCAGAAGGGTCTCAGGATTGGAATGGGAAGGAGTCGGATATCACATCTCATGCTAAAGGGAGGGTCTCAGGTTTGGAAGTGGAAGGATTTGGATATCACATCTCATGTTATAGGAAGGATCTCAGGTTTGGTATTAGAAGCATTGAGATATCACAACTCATGCTATAGGAAGGGTCTCAGGATTGGAATGGGAAGGAGTTGGATATCACATCTCAAGCTATAGGAAGGGTCTCAGGATTGGAATGGGAAGTAGTTGGATATCACATCTCAAGCTATAGGAAGGGTCTCAGGATTGGAATGGGAAGGAGTTGGATATCACATCTCATGCTATAGGAAGGGTCTCAGGTTTGGTATAATCATTGAGATATCCCATCTCATGCTATAGGAAGGGTCTCAGGTTTGGAATCGGATGGAGTTGTATATGACATCTCATGCCATAGGAAGGGTCTCAGGTTTGGTATAAGCATTGAGATATCACATCTCTGCTATCAGAAGGGTCTCAGGATTGGAATGGGAAGGAGTTGGATATCCCATCTCGTTATAGGAAGGGTCTCAGGTTTGGTATTAGAAGCATTGAGATATCATATCTCATGGTATAGGACGGGTCTCAGAATTGGAATGGGAAGGAGTTGGATATCACATCTCAAGCTATAGGAAGGGTCTCAGGATTGGAATGGGAAGGACTTGGATATCACATCTCATGATATAGGAAGGGTCTCAGGTTTGGTATTAGAAGCATTGAGATATCACATCTCATGCTATAGGAAGGGTCTCAGGATTGGAATGGGAAGGACTTGGATATCACATCTCATGTTATAGGAAGGGTCTCAGGTTTGGTATTAGAAGCATTGAGATATCACATCTCATGCTATAGGAAGGGTCTCAGGATTGGAATGGGAAGGACTTGGATATCACATCTCATGCTATAGGAAGGGTCTCGAAATTGGAATGGGAAGGAGTTGGATATCACATCTCAAGCTATAGGAAGGGTCTCAGGTTTGTTATTAGAAACATTGAGATATCACATCTCATGCTATAGGAAGGGTTTCAGGATTGGAATGGGAAGGATTTGTATATCACATCTCATGCTAAAGGAAGGGTCTCAGGTTTGGAAGGGGAAGGATTTGGATATCATATCTCATGTTATAGGACGGGTCCCAGGTTTGGTATTAGAAGCATTGAGATATCACATCTCATGGTATAGGAAGGGTCTCAGGATTGGAATGGGAAGGAGTTGGATATCCCTTCTCATGCTATAGGAAGGGTCTCAGGTTGGAATGGGAAGGAGTTGGATATCACATCTCATGTTATAGGAAGGGTCTCAGGATTGGAATGGGAAGGATTTGGATATCACATCTCTTGCTATAGGAAGGGTCTCAGGTTTTATATTAGAAACATTGAGATATCACATCTCATGCTATAGGAAGGGTTTCAGGATTGGAATGGGAAGGATTTGGATATCACATCTCATGCTAAAGGAAGGGTCTCAGGTTTGGAAGGGGAAGGATTTGGATATCATATCTCATGTTATAGGTCGGGTCCCAGGTTTGGTATTAGAAGCTTTGAGATATCACATCTCATGCTATAGGAAGGGTCTCAGAATTGGAATGGGAAGGACTTGGATATCACATCTCATGTTATAGGAAGGGTCTCAGGTTAGGTATTAGAAGCATTGAGATATCACATCTCATGCTATAGGAAGGGTCTCAGAATTGGAATGGGAAGGAGTTGGATATCACATCTCAAGCTATAGGAAGGGTCTCAGGATTGGAATGGGAAGGACTTGGATATCACATCTCATGTTATAGGAAGGGTCTCAGGTTTGGTATTAGAAGCATTGAGATATCACATCTCATGCTATAGGAAGGGTCTCAGGATTGGAATGGGAAGGACTTGGATATAACAAATCTCATGTTATAGGAAGGGTCTCAGGTTTGGTATTAGAAGCATTGAGATATCACATCTCATGCTATAGGAAGGGTCTCAGAATTGGAATGGGAAGGAGTTGGATATCACATCTCAAGCTATAGGAAGGGTCTCAGGATTGGAATGGGAAGGAGTTTGATATCACATCTCATGCCATGTATGGGTCTCAGGTTTTGTAGAAGCATTGGGATATCACATCTCATGCTATCGGCAGGGTATCAGGATTGGATTTGGAAGGAGTTGGATATCCCATCTCATGCTATAGGAAGGGTCTCAGGTTGGAATAGGAAGGAGTTGGATATCACATCTCATGTTATAGGAAGGGTCTCAGGATTGGAATGGGAAGGACTTGGATGTCACATCTCATGCTATAGGAAGGCTCTCAGGTTTGGAAGGGGAAGGAGTTGGATATCACATTTCATGTTAGAGGTAGGATCTCAGGTTTGGTATTAGAGGGATTGAGATATCACATCTCATGCTATCAGAAGGATCTCAGGATTGGAATGGGAAGGAGTTGGATATCACATCTCATGCTAAAGGGAGGGTCTCAGGTTTGGAAGGGGAAGGATTTGGATATCACATCTCATGTTATAGGAAGGATCTCAGGTTTGGTATTAGAAGCATTGAGATATCACATCTCATGCTATCGGAAGGATCTCAGGTTTGGTATTAGAGGCATTGAGATATCACATCTCATGCTATCAGAAGGGTCTCAAGATTGGAATGGGAAGGAGTCGGATATCACATCTCATGCTAAAGGGAGGGTCTCAGGTTTGGTATTAGAAGCATTGAGATATCACATCTCATGTTATAGGAAGAATCTCAGGTTTGGTATTAGAGGCATTGAGATATCACATCTCATGCTATAGGAAGGGTCTCAGGATTGGAATGGGAAGGAGTTGGATATCACATCTCATGCTAAAGGAAGGGTCTCAGTTTTGGTAGAAGCATTGAGATATCACATCTCATGGTATAGGAAGGGTCTCAGGATTGGAATGGGAAGGAGTTGGATATCACATCTCATCCAATAGGAAGGATCTCAGGATTGGAATGGGAAGGATTTGGATGTCACATCTCTTGCTATAGTAAGGGTCTCAGGTTTGTTATTAGAAACATTGAGATATCACATCTCATGCTATAGGAAGGGTTTCAGGATTGGAATGGGAAGGATTTGTATATCACATCTCATGCTAAAGGAAGGGTCTCAGGTTTGGAAGGGGAAGGATTTGGATATCATATCTCATGTTATAGGACGGGTCCCAGGTTTCGTATTAGAAGCATTGAGAAATCACATCTCATGGTATAGGAAGGGTCTCAGGATTGGAATGGGAAGGACTTGGATATCACATCTCATGCTATAGGAAGGCTCTCAGGTTTGGAAGGGGAAGGAGTTGGATATCACATTTAATGTTAGAGGTAGGATCTCAGGTTTGGTATCAGAGGCATTGAGATATCACATCTCATGCTATCAGAAGGGTCTCAGGATTGGAATGGGAAGGAGTTGGATATCACATCTCATGCTAAAGGGAGGGTCTCAGCTTTGGAAGGGGAAGGATTTGGAGATCACATCTCATGTTATAGGAAGGATCTCAGGTTTGGTATTAGAAGCATTGAGATATCACATCTCATGCTATCGGAAGGGTCTCAGAATTGGAATGGGAAGGAGTTGGATATCACATCTCAAGCTATAGGAAGGGTCTCAGGATTGGAATGGGAAGGAGTTTGATATGACATCTCATGCCATGTATGGGTCTCAGGTTTTGTTGAAGCATTGGGATATCACATCTCATGCTATCGGAAGGGTATCAGGATTGGATTTGGAAGGAGTTGGATATCCCATCTCATGCTATAGGAAGGGTCTCAGGTTGGAATGGGAAGGAGTTGGATATCACATCTCATGCTATCAGAAGGGTCTCAGGATTGGAATGGGAAGGAGTCGGATATCACATCTCATACTAAAGGGAGGGTCTCAGGTTTGGTATTAGAAGCATTGAGATATCACATCTCATGTTATAGGAAGAATCTCAGGTTTGGTATTAGAGGCATTGAGATATCACATCTCATGCTATAGGACGGGTCTCAGAATTGGAATGGGAAGGAGTTGGATATCACATCTCAAGCTATAAGAAGGGTCTCAGGATTGGAATGGGAAGGACTTGGATATCACATCTCATGTTATAGGAAGGGTCTCAGGTTTGGTATTAGAAGCATTGAGATATCACATCTCATGCTATAGGAAGGGTCTCAGGATTGGAATGGGAAGGACTTGGATATCACATCTCATGTTATAGGAAGGGTCTCAGGTTTGGTATTAGAAGCATTGAGATATCACATCTCATGCTATAGGAAGGGTCTCAGGATTGGAATTGGAAGGACTTGGATATCACATCTCATGCTATAGGAAGGATCTCAGTATTGGAATGGGAAGGAGTTGGATATCACATCTCAAGCTATAAGAAGGGTCTCAGTATTGGAATGGGAAGGACTTGGATATCACATCTCATGTTATAGGAAGGGTCTCAGGTTTGGTATTAGAAGCATTGAGATATCACATCTCATGTTATAGGAAGAATCTCAGGTTTGGTATTAGAGGCATTGAGATATCACATCTCATGCTATAGGAAGGGTCTCAGGATTGGAATGGGAAGGAGTTGGATATCACATCTCATGCTAAAGGAAGGGTCTCAGTTTTGGTAGAAGCATTGAGATATCACATCTCATGGTATAGGAAGGGTCTCAGGATTGGAATGGGAAGGAGTTGGATATCACATCTCATCCAATAGGAAGGATCTCAGGATTGGAATGGGAAGGATTTGGATGTCACATCTCTTGCTATAGTAAGGGTCTCAGGTTTGTTATTAGAAACATTGAGATATCACATCTCATGCTATAGGAAGGGTTTCAGGATTGGAATGGGAAGGATTTGTATATCACATCTCATGCTAAAGGAAGGGTCTCAGGTTTGGAAGGGGAAGGATTTGGATATCATATCTCATGTTATAGGACGGGTCCCAGGTTTCGTATTAGAAGCATTGAGAAATCACATCTCATGGTATAGGAAGGGTCTCAGGATTGGAATGGGAAGGACTTGGATATCACATCTCATGCTATAGGAAGGCTCTCAGGTTTGGAAGGGGAAGGAGTTGGATATCACATTTAATGTTAGAGGTAGGATCTCAGGTTTGGTATTAGAGGCATTGAGATATCACATCTCATGCTATCAGAAGGGTCTCAGGATTGGAATGGGAAGGAGTTGGATATCACATCTCATGCTAAAGGGAGGGTCTCAGCTTTGGAAGGGGAAGGATTTGGAGATCACATCTCATGTTATAGGAAGGATCTCAGGTTTGGTATTAGAAGCATTGAGATATCACATCTCATGCTATCGGAAGGGTCTCAGAATTGGAATGGGAAGGAGTTGGATATCACATCTCAAGCTATAGGAAGGGTCTCAGGATTGGATTTGGAAGGAGTTGGATATCCCATCTCATGCTATAGGAAGGGTCTCAGGTTGGAATGGGAAGGAGTCGGATATCACATCTCATGCTAAAGGGAGGGTCTCAGGTTTGGTATTAGAAGCATTGAGATATCACATCTCATGTTATAGGAAGAATCTCAGGTTTGGTATTAGAGGCATTGAGATATCACATCTCATGCTATAGGACGGGTCTCAGAATTGGAATGGGAAGGAGTTGGATATCACATCTCAAGCTATAAGAAGGGTCTCAGGATTGGAATGGGAAGGACTTGGATATCACATCTCATGTTATAGGAAGGGTCTCAGGTTTGGTATTAGAAGCATTGAGATATCACATCTCATGCTATAGGAAGGGTCTCAGGATTGGAATGGGAAGGACTTGGATATCACATCTCATGTTATAGGAAGGGTCTCAGGTTTGGTATTAGAAGCATTGAGATATCACATCTCATGCTATAGGAAGGGTCTCAGGATTGGAATGGGAAGGACTTGGATATCACATCTCATGCTATAGGAAGGATCTCAGTATTGGAATGGGAAGGAGTTGGATATCACATCTCAAGCTATAAGAAGGGTCTCAGGATTGGAATGGGAAGGACTTGGATATCACATCTCATGTTATAGGAAGGGTCTCAGGTTTGGTATTAGAAGCATTGAGATATCACATCTCATGCTATAGGAAGGGTCTCAGGATTGGAATGGGAAGGACTTGGATATCACATCTCATGCTATAGGACGGGTCTCAGAATTGGAATGGGAAGGAGTTGGATATCACATCTCAAGCTATAAGAAGGGTCTCAGGATTGGAATGGGAAGGACTTGGATATCACATCTCATGTTATAGGAAGGGTCTCAGGTTTGGTATTAGAAGCATTGAGATATCACATCTCATGCTATAGGAAGGGTCTCAGGATTGGAATGGGAAGGACTTGGATATTACATCTCATGCTATAGGAAGGGTCTCAGGATTGGAATGGGAAGGACTTGGATATCACATCTCATGATAAAGGAAGGGTCTAAGGTTTGGAAGGGGAAGGATTTGGATATCACATCTCATGATATAGGACCGGTCTCAGGTTTGGTATTAGAAGCATTGAGATATCAAGTCTCATTGTATAGGACGGGTCTCAGAATTGGAATGGGAAGGAGTTGGATATCACATCTCAAGCTATAGGAAGGGTCTCAGGATTGGAATGGGAAGGAGTTTGATATGACATCTAATGCCATGTATGGGTCTCAGGTTTTGTAGAAGCATTGAGATATCACATCTCATGCTATCGGAAGGGTATCAGGATTGGATTTGGAAGGAGTTGGATATCCCATCTCATGCTATAGGAAGGGTCTCAGGTTGGAATGGGAAGGAGTTGGATATCACATCTCATGTTATAGGAAGGGTCTCAGGATTGGAATGGGAAGGACTTGGATATCACATCTCATGCTATAGGAAGGCTCTCAGGTTTGGAAGGGGAAGGAGTTGGATATCACATTTCATGTTAGAGGTAGGATCTCAGGTTTGGTATTAGAGGCATTGAGATATCACATCTCATGCTATCAGAAGGGTCTCAGGATTGGAATGGGAAGGAGTTGGATATCACATCTCATGCTAAAGGGAGGGTCTCAGCTTTGGAAGGGGAAGGATTTGGAGATCAAATCTCATGTTATAGGAAGGATCTCAGGTTTGGTATTAGAAGCATTGAGATATCACATCTCAAGCTATCGGAAGGATCTCAGGTTTGGTATTAGAGGCATTGAGATATCACATCTCCTGCTATCAGAAGTGTCTCAGGATTGGAATGGGAAGGAGTCGGATATCACATCTCAAGCTATAGGAAGGGTCTCAGGATTGGAATGGGAAGTAGTTGGATATCACATCTCAAGCTATAGGAAGGGTCTCAGGATTGGAATGGGAAGGAGTTGGATATCACATCTCATGCTATAGGAAGGGTCTCAGGTTTGGTATAAGCATTGAGATATCCCATCTCATGCTATAGGAAGGGTCTCAGGTTTGGAATCGGACGGAGTTGTATATGACATCTCATGCCATAGGAAGGGTCTCAGGTTTGGTATAAGCATTGAGATATCACATCTCTGGTATCGGAAGGGTCTCAGGATTGGAATGGGAAGGAGTTGGATATCCCATCTCGTTATAGGAAGGGTCTCAGGTTTGGTATTAGAAGCATTGAGATATCACATCTCATGGTATAGGACGGGTCTCAGAATTGGAATGGGAAGGAGTTGGATATCACATCTCAAGCTATAGGAAGGGTCTCAGGATTGGAATGGGAAGGACTTGGATATCACATCTCATGTTATAGGAAGGGTCTCAGGTTTGGTATTAGAAGCATTGAGATGTGATATCTCAATGCTTATACCAAACCTGAGACCCTTCCTATATCATGAGATGTGATATCCAACTACTTCCCATTCCAATCCTGAGTCCCTTCCTATAGCATGAGATGTGATATCTCAATGCTTCTAATACCAAACCTGAGACCCTTCCTATAGCTTGAGATGTGCTATCAAACTGCTTCCCATTCCAATCATGTGATAGCTTGAGATGTGATATCCAACTCCTTCCCATTCCAACCCTGAGACCCTTCCTATACCATGAGATGTGATATCTCAATGCTTCTAATACCAAACCTGAAACCCGTCCTAAAACATGAGATGTGAGATCCAAATCCTTCCCCTTCCAAACCTGAGACACTTCCTATAGCTTGAGATGTGATATCAAACTCCTTCCCATTCCAATCCTGAGATAGCTTGAGATGTGATATCCAACTCCTTCCCATTCCAATCCTGAGACCCTTCCGATAGCATGAAATGTGATATCTCAATGCTTCTAATATCAAAACTGAGACCCTCCCTATAGCATGAGATGTGATATCTAAGTCCTTCCCATTCCTATCCTGAGACCCTTCCGATAGCAGAGATGTGATATCTCAATGCTTATACCAAACCTGAGACCCTTCCTATGGCATGAGATGTGATATCCAACTCCTTCCCATTCCAATCCTGAGACCCTTCCTATAGCATGAGATGTGATATCTCAATGCTTCTATCAAACCCGAGTCCCTTCCTTTAGCATGAGATGTGATATCCAACTTCTTACCATTCCAATCCTGAGACCCTTCCTATAGCATGAGATGTGATATCTCAAAGCTTCTAATACCAAACCTGGGACCCGTCCTATAACATGAGATATGATATCCAAATCCTTCCCCTTCCAAACTTGAGACCCTTCCTATAGCATGAGATGTGATATCTCAATGCTTATACCAAACCTGAGACCCTTCCTATAGCATGAGATGTGATACCCAACTCCTTCCCATTCCAATCCTGAGACCCTTCCTATACCATGAGACTTGATATCTCAATGCTTCTAATACCAAACCTGAGACCAGTCCTATAACATGAGATGTGATACCGAAATCCTTCCCCTTCCAAACCTGAGACCCTTCCTATAGCATGAGATGGGATATCTCAATGCTTATACCAAACCTGAGACCCTTCCTATAGCATGAGATGTGATGTACAACTCCTTCCCATTCCAATCCTGAGACCCTTCCTATAGCTTGAGATGTGATATCCAACTCCTTCCCATTCCAATCCTGAGACCCTTCCTATAGCTTGAGATGTGATATCCAACTCCTTCCCTTTCCAAACCTGAGAGCCTATCTATAGCATGAGATGTGACATCCAAGTCCTTCCCATTCCAATCCTGAGCCCCTTCCTATAGCATGAGATGTGATATCTCAATGCTTCTAATACCAAACCTGAGACCCTTCCTATAGCATGAGATGTGATATCCAACTACTTCCCATTCCAATCCTGAGACCCTTCCTATAGCATGAGATGTGATATCCAACTCCTTCCATTCCAATCCTGAGACCCGTCCTATAGCATGAGATGTGATATCTCAATGCTTATACCAAACCTGAGACCCTTCCTATAGCATGAGATGTGATATCCAACTACTTCCCATTCCAATCCTGAGACCCTTCCTATAGCATGAAATGTGATATCCAACTCCTTCCCTTTCCAAACCTGAGAGCCTATCTATAGCATGAGATGGGATATCCAACTCCTTCCCATTCCAATCCTGAGACACTTCCGATAGCAGAGATGTGATATCTCAATGCTTATACCAAACCTGAGACCCTTCCTATAACATGAGATGTGATGTCCAACTCCTTCCCGTTCCAAACCTGAGACCCTTCCTTTAGCATGAGATGTGATATCCAGCTCCTTCCCATTCCAATCCTAAGACCCTTCCTATAGCATGAGAAGTGATATCTCCATGCTTATACCAAACCTGAGACCCTTACTATAGCATGAGATGTGATATTCAACTCCTTCCCATTCCAATCCTGAGACTCTTCCTATAGCATGAGAAGTGATATCTCCATGCGTCTACCAAACCTGAGACCCTTTCTATAGCATGAGATGTGATATCCAAATCCTTCCCATTCCAATCCTGAGACCCTTCCTATAGCATGAGATGTGATATCTCAATGCTTATACCAAACCAGAGACCCGTCCTATAACATGAGATGGGATATCCAACTCCTTCCCATTCCAATCCTGAGCCACTTCCGATAGCAGAGATGTGATATCTCAATGCTTATACCAAACCTGAGATCCTTCCTATAACATGAGATGTGATATCCAACTCATTCCCGTTCCAAACCTGAGACACTTCCTATAGCATATGTGATATCCAACTCCTTCCCATTCCAAACATGAGACCCTTCCTATAGCAAGAATGTAATATCCAACTCCTACCAAATCCAATCCTGAGACCATTCCTATAGCATGAGATGTGATATATCAATGCTTCTAATACCAAACCTGAGATCCTTCCTATGACATGAAATGTGATATCCAAATCCTTCCCATTCCAAACCTGAGACCCTTCCTACAGCATGCGATGTGATATCTCAATGCTTCTAATATCAAACCTGAGACCCGTCCTATAACATGAGATGGGATATCCAACTCCTTCCCGTTCCAAACCTGATACCCTTCCTATAGCATGAGATGTGATATCCAATTCCTTCCCATCCCAATCCTGAGACACCTCCGATAGCAGAGATGTGATATCTCAATGCTTCTAATACCAAACTTGTGATCCTTCCTATAATAAGAGATGTGATATCCAAATCCTTCGCCTTCCAAACCTGAGACCCTCCCTTTAGCATGAGATGTGATATCTCAATGCCTCTAATACCAAACCTGAGATCCTTCCTCTAACATGAGATGTGATATCCAAATCCTTCCCTTTCCAAACCTGAGACCCTCCCTTTAGCATGAGATGTGATATCCAACTCCTTCCCATTCCAATCCTGAGACCCTTCTGATAGCATGAGATGTGATATCTCAATGCCTCTAATACCAAACCTGAAATCCTACCTCTAACATGAAATGTGATATCCAACTCCTTCCCTTTCCAAATGTGAGACCCTCCCTATAGCATGAGATGTGATATCCAAGTCCTTCCCATTCCAATCCTGAGACCCTTCCTATAGCATGAGATGTGATATCTCAATGCTTCTAATACCAAACCTGAGACCCTTCCTATAACATAAGATGGGATATCGAACTCCTTCCCATTCCAATCCTGAGACCCTTCCGATAGCAGAGATGTGATATCTTAATGCTTATACCAAACCTGAGACCCTTCCTGTGGCATGAGATGTCATATACAACCCCTTCCCATTCCAATCCTGAGGCCCTTCCTATAGCATGAGATGTGATATCCAACTCCTTCCCATTCCAATCCTGAGACCCTTCCTATAGCATGAGATTTGATATCTCAATGCTTCTAACACCAAACCTGAGATCCTTCCGATAGCAGGAGATGTGATATCTCAATGCTTCTAATACCAAACCTGAGATCATTCCTATAACACGAGATGTAATATCCAAATCCTTCCCCTTCCAAACCTGAGACCCTCCCTTTAGCATGAGATGTGATATCCAACTCCTTCCCATTCCAATCCTGAGACCCTTCCTATAGCATGAGATGTGATGTTTCAATGCTTCTAATACCAAACCTGAGATCCTTCCTATAACATGAGATGTGATATCCAACTCCTTCCCATTACAATCCTGAGACACTTCCTATAGCATGAGAAGTGATATCTCAATGCTTATACCAAACCTGAGACCCTTCCTACGGCATGAGATGTCATATACAACTCCTTCCCATTCCAATCCTGAGACCCTTCCTATAGCATGAGATGTGATATCTCAATGCTTATACCAAACCTGAGACCCTTCCTATAGCATGAGATGTGATATCCAACTCCTTCCCATTCCAATCCTGAGACCCTTCCTATAGCATGAGATGTGATGTTTCAATGCTTCTAATACCAAACCTGAGATCCTTCCTATAACATGAGATATGATATCCAACTCCTTCCCATTACAATCCTGAGACACTTCCTATAGCATGAGAAGTGATATCTCAATGCTTATACCAAACCTGAGACCCTTCCTACGGCATGAGATGTCATATACAACTCCTTCCCATTCCAATCCTGAGACCCTTCCTATAGCATGAGATGTGATATCTCAATGCTTATACCAAACCTGAGACCCTTCCTATAGCATGAGATGTGATATCCAACTCCTTCCCATTCCAATCCTGAGACCCTTCCTATAGCATGAGATTTGATATCTCAATGCTTCTAACACCAAACCTGAGATCCTTCCGATAGCATGAGATGTGATATCTCAATGCTTCTAATACCAAACCTGAGATCATTCCTATAACACGAGATGTAATATCCAAATCCTTCCCCTTCCAAACCTGAGACCCTCCCTTTAGCATGAGATGTGATATCCAACTCCTTCCCATTCCAATCCTGAGACCCTTCCTATAGCATGAGATGTGATGTTTCAATGCTTCTAATACCAAACCTGAGATCCTTCCTATAACATGAGATGTGATATCCAACTCCTTCCCATTACAATCCTGAGACACTTCCTATAGCATGAGAAGTGATATCTCAATGCTTATACCAAACCTGAGACCCTTCCTACGGCATGAGATGTCATATACAACTCCTTCCCATTCCAATCCTGAGACCCTTCCTATAGCATGAGATGTGATATCTCAATGCTTATACCAAACCTGAGACCCTTCCTATAGCATGAGATGTGATATCCAACTCCTTCCCATTCCAATCCTGAGACCCTTCCTATAGCATGAGATGTGATGTCTCAATGCTTCTAATACCAAACCTGAGATCCTTCCTATAACATGAGATGTGATATCCAACTCCTTCCATTCCAATCCTGAGACCCGTCCTATAGCATGAGATGTGATATCTCAATGCTTATACCAAACCTGAGACCCTTCCTATATCATGAGATGTGATATCCAACTACTTCCCATTCCAATCCTGAGACCCTTCCTATAGCATGAGATGTGATATCCAACTCCTTCCCTTTCCAAACCTGAGAGCCTATCTATAGCATGAGATGTGATATCCAAGTCCTTCCATTCCAATCCTGAGACCCGTCCTATACCATGAGATGTGATATCTCAATGCTTACACCAAACCTGAGACCCTTCCTATGGCATGAGATGTGATATCCAACTACTTCCCATTCCAATCCTGAGACCCTTCCTATAGCATGAGATGTGATATCCAACTCCTTCCATTCCAATCCTGAGACCCGTCCTATAGCATGAGATGTGATATCTCAATGCTTACACCAAACCTGAGACCCTTCCTATAGCATGAGATGTGATATCCAACTACTTCCCATTACAATCCTGAGACCCTTCCTATAGCATGAGATGTGATATCCAACTCCTTCCCTTTCCAAACCTGAGAGCCTATCTATAGCATGAGATGGGATATCCAACTCCTTCCCATTCCAATCCTGAGACACCTCCGATAGCAGAGATGTGATATCTCAATGCTTATACCACACCTGAGACCCTTCCCATAACATGAGATGTGATATCCAACTCCTTCCCGTTCCAAATCTGAGACCCTTCTTTTAGCATGAGATGTGATATCCAGCTCCTTCCCATTCCAATCCTGAGACACTTCCGATAGCATGAGATGTGATATCTCAATGCTTCTAATATCAAAACTGAGACCCTCCCTATAGCATGATATGTGATATCTAAGTCCTTCCCATTCCAATCCGGAGACCCTTCCTATAGCATGAGATGTGATATCTCATTGCTTCTACCAAACCTGAGACCCTTCCTTTAGCATGAGATGTGATATCCAACTCCTTCCCATTCCAGTCCTGAGACCCTTCCTATAGCATGAGATATGATATCTCAATATTTCTAATACCAAACCTGAGATCCTTCCGATAACATGAGATGTGATATCCAAATCCTTCCCCTTCCAAACCTGAGACCCTCCCTTTAGCATGAGATGTGATATCCAACTCCTTCCCATTCCAATCCTGAGACCCTTCTGATAGCATGAGATGTGATATCTCAATGCTTCTAATACCAAACCTGAGATCCTTCCTATAACATGAGATGTGATATCCAACTCCTTCCCATTCCAATCCTGAGACCCTTCCTATAGCATGAGAAGTCATATCTCCATGCGTATACCAAACCCGAGACCCTTCCTATAGCATGAGATGTGATATCCAACTGCTTCCCATTCCAATCCTGAGACCCTTCCTATAGCATGCGATGTGATATCTCAATGCTTCTAATGTCAGACCTGAGACCCGTCCTATAACATGAGATGGGATATCCAACTCCTTCCCGTTCCAAACCTGATACCCTTCCTATAGCATGAGATGTGATATCCAATTCCTTCCCATCCCAATCCTGAGACACCTCCGATAGCAGAGATGTGATATCTCAATGCTTCTAATACCAAACCTGAGACTCTTCCTATAACATGAGATGTGATATCCAACTCCTTCCCATTCCAATCCTGAGACCCTTCCTATAGCATGAGATGTGATATCCAACTCCTTCCCATTCCAAACCTGAGACCCTTCCTATAGCATGAGATGTGATATCCAACTCCTTCCCATTCCAATCCTGAGACCATTCCTATAGCATGAGAAGTGATATCTCCATGCGTATACCAAACCTGAGACCCTTCCTATAACATGAGATGTGTTATCCAACTCATTCCCGTTCCAAACCTGAGACACTTCCTCTAGCATATGTGATATCCAACTCCTTCCCATTCCAAACATGAGACCCTTCCTATAGCAAGAATGTAATATCCAACTCCTACCCATTCCAATCCTGAGACCATTCCTATAGCATGAGATGTGATATATCAATGATTCTAATACCAAACCTGAGATCCTTCCTTTGACATGAAATGTGATATCCAAATCCTTCCCATTCCAAACCTGAGACCCTTCCTACAGCATGCGATGTGATATCTCAATGCTTCTAATATCAAACCTGAGACCCGTCCTATAACATGAGATGGGATATCCAACTCCTTCCCGTTCTAAACCTGATACACTTTCTATAGCATGAGATGTGATATCCAATTCCTTCCCATCCCAATCCTGAGACCCTTCCTATAGCATGAGATGTGATATCCAACTCCTTCCCATTCCAATCCTGAGACCCTTCCTATAACATGAGATGGGAATATCCAACTCCTTCCCATTCCAATCCTGAGGCCCTTCCGATAGCAGAGATGTGATATCTCAATGCTTATACCAAACCTGAGATCCTTCCTATAACATGAGATGTGATATCCAACTCCTTCCCATTCCAATCCTGAGACCCTTCCTATAGCATGAGATGTGATATCTCACTGCTTATACCAAACCTGAGACCCTTCCTATAGCATGAGATGTGATATCCAACTCCTTCCCATTCCAATCCTGAGACCCTTCCTATAGCATGAGATGTGACATCTCAATGCTTCTAATATCAAACTTGAGACCCTCCCTATAGCATGAGATGTGATATCCAAGTCCTTCCCATTCCAATCCTGAGACACTTCCTATAGCATGAGATGTGATATCTCAATGCTTCTAATACCAAACCTGAGACTCTTCCTATAACATGAGATGGGATATCCAACTCCTTCCCATTCCAAGCCTGAGACCCTTCCGATAGCAGAGATGTGATATCTCAATGCTTATACCAAACCTGAGACCCTTCCTACGGCATGAGATGTCATATGCAACTCCTTCCCATTCCAATCCTGAGACCCTTCCTATAGCATGAAATGTGATATCTCAATGCTTATACCAAACCTGAGACCCATCCTATAGCATGAGATGTGATATCCAACTCCTTCCCATTCCAATCCTGAGACCCTTCCTATAGCATGAGATGTGATGTCTCAATGCTTCTAATACCAAACCTGAGATCCTTCCTATAACATGAGATGTGACATCCAACTCCTTCCATTCCAATCCTGAGACCCGTCCTATAGCATGAGATGTGATATCTCAATGCTTATACCAAACCTGAGACCCTTCCTATAGCATGAGATGTGATATCCAACTACTTCCCATTCCAATCCTGAGAGCCTTCCTATAGCATGAGATGTGATATCCAACTCCTTCCCTTTCCAAACCTGAGAGCCTATCTATAGCATGAGATGTGATATCTAAGTCCTTCCCATTCCAATCCTGAGACCCTTCCTATAGCATGAGATGTGATATCTCAATGCTTCTAATACCAAACCTGAGATCCTTCCTCTAACATGAAATGTGATATCCAACTCCTTCCCATTCCAAACCTGAGAGCCTATCTGTAGCATGAGATGTGATATCCAACTCCTTCCCATTCCAATCCTGAGACCCTTCCTATAGCATGAGATGTGATATCTCAATGCTTATACCAAACCTGAGACCCTTCCTATAGCATGAGATGTGATATCCAACTCCTTCCCATTCCAATCCTGAGACCCTTCCTATAGCATGAGATGTGATGTTTCAATGCTTCTAATACCAAACCTGAGATCCTTCCTATAACATGAGATATGATATCCAACTCCTTCCCATTACAATCCTGAGACACTTCCTATAGCATGAGAAGTGATATCTCAATGCTTATACCAAACCTGAGACCCTTCCTACGGCATGAGATGTCATATACAACTCCTTCCCATTCCAATCCTGAGATCCTTCCTATAGCATGAGATGTGATATCTCAATGCTTATACCAAACCTGAGACCCTTCCTATAGCATGAGATGTGATATCCAACTCCTTCCCATTCCAATCCTGAGACACTTCCTATAGCATGAGATGTGATATCTCAATGCTTCTAATACCAAACCTGAGACTCTTCCTATAACATGAGATGGGATATCCAACTCCTTCCCATTCCAAGCCTGAGACCCTTCCGATAGCAGAGATGTGATATCTCAATGCTTATACCAAACCTGAGACCCTTCCTACGGCATGAGATGTCATATGCAACTCCTTCCCATTCCAATCCTGAGACCCTTCCTATAGCATGAAATGTGATATCTCAATGCTTATACCAAACCTGAGACCCATCCTATAGCATGAGATGTGATATCCAACTCCTTCCCATTCCAATCCTGAGACCCTTCCTATAGCATGAGATGTGATGTCTCAATGCTTCTAATACCAAACCTGAGATCCTTCCTATAACATGAGATGTGACATCCAACTCCTTCCATTCCAATCCTGAGACCCGTCCTATAGCATGAGATGTGATATCTCAATGCTTATACCAAACCTGAGACCCTTCCTTTAGCATGAGATGTGATATCCAACTACTTCCCATTCCAATCCTGAGACCCTTCCTATAGCATGAGATGTGATATCCAACTCCTTCCCTTTCCAAACCTGAGAGCCTATCTATAGCATGAGATGTGATATCTAAGTCCTTCCCATTCCAATCCTGAGACCCTTCCTATAGCATGAGATGTGATATCTCAATGCTTCTAATACCAAACCTGAGATCCTTCCTCTAACATGAAATGTGATATCCAACTCCTTCCCATTCCAAACCTGAGAGCCTATCTGTAGCATGAGATTTGATATCCAACTCCTTCCCATTCCAATCCTGAGACCCTTCCTATAGCATGAGATGTGATATCTCAATGCTTATACCAAACCTGAGACCCTTCCTATAGCATGAGATGTGATATCCAACTCCTTCCCATTCCAATCCTGAGACCCTTCCTATAGCATGAGTTGTGATGTTTCAATGCTTCTAATACCAAACCTGAGATCCTTCCTATAACATGAGATATGATATCCAACTCCTTCCCATTACAATCCTGAGACAATTCCTATAGCATGAGAAGTGATATCTCAATGCTTATACCAAACCTGAGACCCTTCCTACGGCATGAGATGTCATATACAACTCCTTCCCATTCCAATCCTGAGACCCTTCCTATAGCATGAGATGTGATATCTCAATGCTTATACCAAACCTGAGACCCTTCCTATAGCATGAGATGTGATATCCAACTCCTTCCCATTCCAATCCTGAGACCCTTCCTATAGCATGAGATTTGATATCTCAATGCTTCTAACACCAAACCTGAGATCCTTCCGATAGCATGAGATGTGATATCTCAATGCTTCTAATACCAAACCTGAGATCATTCCTATAACACGAGATGTAATATCCAAATCCTTCCCCTTCCAAACCTGAGACCCTCCCTTTAGCATGAGATGTGATATCCAACTCCTTCCCATTCCAATCCTGAGACCCTTCCTATAGCATGAGATGTGATGTCTCAATGCTTCTAATACCAAACCTGAGACCCTTCCTATAGCATGAGATGTGATATCCAACTCCTTCCCATTCCAATCCTGAGACCCTTCCTATAGCATGAGATGTGATGTCTCAATGCTTCTAATACCAAACCTGAGATCCTTCCTATAACATGAGATGTGATATCCAACTCCTTCCATTCCAATCCTGAGACCCGTCCTATAGCATGAGATGTGATATCTCAATGCTTATACCAAACCTGAGACCCTTCCTATATCATGAGATGTGATATCCAACTACTTCCCATTCCAATCCTGAGACCCTTCCTATAGCATGAGATGTGATATCCAACTCCTTCCCTTTCCAAACCTGAGAGCCTATCTATAGCATGAGATGTGATATCCAACTCCTTCCCATTCCAATCCTGAGACCCTTCCTATAACATGAGATGGGAATATCCAACTCCTTCCCATTCCAATCCTGAGGCCCTTCCGATAGCAGAGATGTGATATCTCAATGCTTATACCAAACCTGAGATCCTTCCTATAACATGAGATGTGATATCCAACTCCTTCCCATTCCAATCCTGAGACCCTTCCTATAGCATGAGATGTGATATCTCACTGCTTATACCAAACCTGAGACCCTTCCTATAGCATGAGATGTGATATCCAACTCCTTCCCATTCCAATCCTGAGACCCTTCCTATAGCATGAGATGTGATATCTCAATGCTTCTAATATCAAACTTGAGACCCTCCCTATAGCATGAGATGTGATATCCAAGTCCTTCCCATTCCAATCCTGAGACACTTCCTATAGCATGAGATGTGATATCTCAATGCTTCTAATACCAAACCTGAGACTCTTCCTATAACATGAGATGGGATATCCAACTCCTTCCCATTCCAAGCCTGAGACCCTTCCGATAACAGAGATGTGATATCTCAATGCTTATACCAAACCTGAGACCCTTCCTACGGCATGAGATGTCATATGCAACTCCTTCCCATTCCAATCCTGAGACCCTTCCTATAGCATGAAATGTGATATCTCAATGCTTATACCAAACCTGAGACCCATCCTATAGCATGAGATGTGATATCCAACTCCTTCCCATTCCAATCCTGAGACCCTTCCTATAGCATGAGATGTGATGTCTCAATGCTTCTAATACCAAACCTGAGATCCTTCCTATAACATGAGATGTGACATCCAACTCCTTCCATTCCAATCCTGAGACCCGTCCTATAGCATGAGATGTGATATCTCAATGCTTATACCAAACCTGAGACCCTTCCTATAGCATGAGATGTGATATCCAACTACTTCCCATTCCAATCCTGAGACCCTTCCTATAGCATGAGATGTGATATCCAACTCCTTCCCTTTCCAAACCTGAGAGCCTATCTATAGCATGAGATGTGATATCTAAGTCCTTCCCATTCCAATCCTGAGACCCTTCCTATAGCATGAGATGTGATATCTCAATGCTTCTAATACCAAACCTGAGATCCTTCCTCTAACATGAAATGTGATATCCAACTCCTTCCCAATCCAATCCTGAGACCCGTCCTATAACATGAGATGTGATATCCAACTCCTTCCCGTTCCAAACCTGAGACCCTTCCTTTAGCATGAGATGTGATATCCAGCTCCTTCCCATTCCAATCCTGAGCCACTTCCGATAGCAGAGATGTGATATCTCAATGCTTATACCAAACCTGAGACCCTTCCTATAACATGAGATGTGATATCCAACTCATTCCCGTTCCAAACCTGAGACACTTCCTATAGCATATGTGATATCCAACTCCTTCCCATTCCAAACATGAGACCCTTCCTATAGCAAGAATGTAATATCCAACTCCTACCCATTCCAATCCTGAGACCATTCCTATAGCATGAGATGTGATATATTAATGCTTCTAATACCAAACCTGAGATCCTTCCTATGACATGAAATGTGATATCCAAATCCTTCCCATTCCAAACCTGAGACCCTTCCTACAGCATGCGATGTGATATCTCAATGCTTCTAATATCAAACCTGAGACCCGTCCTATAACATGAGATGGGATATCCAACTCCTTCCCGTTCCAAACCTGATACCCTTCCTATAGCATGAGATGTGATATCCAATTCCTTCCCATCCCATTACTAAGACACCTCCGATAGCAGAGATGTGATATCTCAATGCTTATACCAAACCTGAGACTCTTCCTATAACATGAGATGTGATATCCAACTCCTTCCCATTCTAAACCTGAGACCCTTCCTATAGCATGAGATGTGATATCCAATTCCTTCCCATTCCAATCCTGAGACCCTTCCGATAGCATGAGATGTGATATCTCAATGCTTCTAATACCAAACTTGTGATCCTTCCTATAATAAGAGATGTGATATCCAAATCCTTCGCCTTCCAAACCTGAGACCCTCCCTTTAGCATGAGATGTGATATCTCAATGCCTCTAATACCAAACCTGAGATCCTTCCTCTAACATGAGATGTGATATCCAAATCCTTCCCCTTCCAAACCTGAGACCCTCCCTTTAGCATGAGATGTGATATTCAACTCCTTCCCATTCCAATCCTGAGACCCTTCTGATAGCATGAGATGTGATATCTCAATGCCTCTAATACCAAACCTGAGATCCTACCTCTAACATGAAATGTGATATCCAACTCCTTCCCTTTCCAAACGTGGGACCCTCCCTATAGCATGAGATGTGATATCTCAATGCTTCTACCAAACCTGAGACCCTTCCTTTAGCATGAGATGTGATATCCAACTCATTCCCATTCCAGTCCTGAGACCCTTCCTATAGCATGAGATATGATATCTCAATACTTCTAATACCAAACCTGAGATCCTTCCGATAACATGAGATGTGATATCCAAATCCTTCCCCTTCCAAACCTGAGACCCTCCCTTTAGCATGAGATGTGATATCCAACTCCTTCCCATTCCAATCCTGGGACCCTTCTGATAGCATGAGATGTGATATCTCAATGCTTCTAATACCAAACCTGAGATCCTTCCTATAACATGAGATGTGATATCCAACTCCTTCCCATTCCAATCCTGAGACCCTTCCTATAGCATGAGAAGTGATATCTCCATGCTTATACCAAACCTGAGACCCTTCCTATAGCATGAGATGTGATATTCAACTCCTTCCCATTCCAATCCTGAGACCCTTCCTATAGCATGAGAAGTGATATCTCCATGCGTATACCAAACCTGAGACCCTTCCTATAGCATGAGATGTGATATCCAAATCCTTCCCATTCCAATCCTGAGACCCTTCCTATAGCATGAGATGTGATATCTCAATGCTTATACCAAACCAGAGACCCGTCCTATAACATGAGATGGGATATCCAACTCCTTCCCATTCCAAACCTGAGCCACTTCCGATAGCAGAGATGTGATATCTCAATGCTTATACCAAACCTGAGACCCTTCCTATAACATGAGATGTGATATCCAACTCATTCCCGTTCCAAACCTGAGACACTTCCTATAGCATATGTGATATCCAACTCCTTCCCATTCCAAACATGAGACCCTTCCTATAGCAAGAATGTAATATCCAACTCCTACCCATTCCAATCCTGAGACCATTCCTATAGCATGAGATGTGATATATCAATGCTTCTAATACCAAACCTGAGATCCTTCCTATGACATGAAATGTGATATCCAAATCCTTACCATTCCAAACCTGAGACCCTTCCTACAGCATGCGATGTGATATCTCAATGCTTCTAATATCAAACCTGAGACCCGTCCTATAACATGAGATGGGATATCCAACTCCTTCCCGTTCCAAACCTGATACCCTTCCTATAGCATGAGATGTGATATCCAATTCCTTCCCATCCCAATCCTGAGACACCTCCGATAGCAGAGATGTGATATCTCAATGCTTATACCAAACCTGAGACTCTTCCTATAACATGAGATGTGATATCCAACTCCTTCCCGTTCCAAACCTGAGACCCTTCCTATAGCATGAGATGTGATATCCAATTCCTTCCCATTCCAATCCTGAGACCCTTCCGATAGCATGAGATGTGATATCTCAATGCTTCTAATACCAAACTTGTGATCCTTCCTATAATAAGAGATGTGATATCCAAATCCTTCGCCTTCCAAACCTGAGACCATCCCTTTAGCATGAGATGTGATATCTCAATGCCTCTAATACCAAACCTGAGATCCTTCCTCTAACATGAGATGTGATATCCAAATCCTTCCCCTTCCAAACCTGAGACCCTCCCTTTAGCATGAGATGTGATATCCAAATCCTTCCCATTCCAATCCTGAGACCCTTCTGATAGCATGAGATGTGATATCTCAATGCCTCTAATACCAAACCTGAGATCCTACCTCTAACATGAAATGTGATATCTAACTCCTTCCCTTTCCAAACGTGAGACCCTCCCTATAGCATGAGATCTGATATCCAAGTCCTTCCCATTCCAATCCTGACACCCTTCCTATAGCATGAGATGTGATATCTCAATGCTTCTAATACCAAACCTGAGACCCTTCCTATAACATAAGATGGGATATCCAACTCCTTCCCATTCCAATCCTGAGACCCTTCCGATAGCAGAGATGTGATATCTCAATGCTTATACCAAACCTGAGACTCTTCCTATAACATGAGATGTGATATCCAACTCCTTCCCGTTCCAAACCTGAGACCCTTCCTATAGCATGAGATGTGATATCCAATTCCTTCCCATTCCAATCCTGAGACCCTTCCGATAGCATGAGATGTGATATCTCAATGCTTCTAATACCAAACTTGTGATCCTTCCTATAATAAGAGATGTGATATCCAAATCCTTCGCCTTCCAAACCTGAGACCCTCCCTTTAGCATGAGATGTGATATCTCAATGCCTCTAATACCAAACCTGAGATCCTTCCTCTAACATGAGATGTGATATCCAAATCCTTCCCCTTCCAAACCTGAGACCCTTCCTTTAGCATGAGATGTGATATCCAGCTCCTTCCCATTCCAATCCTGAGACACTTCCGATAGCATGAGATGTGATATCTCAATGCTTCTAATATCAAAACTGAGACCCTCCCTATAGCATGATATGTGATATCTAAGTCCTTGCCATTCCAATCCTGAGACCCTTCCTATAGCATGAGATGTGATATCTCAATGCTTCTACCAAACCTGAGAACCTTCCTTTAGCATGAGATGTGATATCCAACTCCTTCCCATTCCAGTCCTGAGACCCTTCCTATAGCATGAGATATGATATCTCAATACTTCTAATACCAAACCTGAGATCCTTCCGATAACATGAGATGTGATATCCAAATCCTTCCCCTTCCAAACCTGAGACCCTCCCTTTAGCATGAGATGTGATATCCAACTCCTTCCCATTCCAATCCTGGGACCCTTCTGATAGCATGAGATGTGATATCTCAATGCTTCTAATACCAAACTTGAGATCCTTCCTATAACATGAGATGTGATATCCAACTCCTTCCCATTCCAATCCTGAGACCCTTCCTATAGCATGAGAAGTGATATCTCCATGCTTATACCAAACCTGAGACCCTTCCTATAGCATGAGATGTGATATTCAACTCCTTCCCATTCCAATCCTGAGACCCTTCCTATAGCATGAGAAGTGATATCTCCATGCGTATGCCAAACCTGAGACCCTTCCTATAGCATGAGATGTGATATCCAAATCCTTCCCATTCCAATCCTGAGACCCTTCCTATAGCATGAGATGTGATATCTCAATGCTTATACCAAACCAGAGACCCGTCCTATAACGAGATGGGATATCCAACTCCTTCCCATTCCAATCCTGAGCCACTTCCGATAGCAGAGATGTGATATCTCAATGCTTATACCAAAGCTGAGACCCTTCCTATAACATGAGATGTGATATCCAACTCATTCCCGTTCCAAACCTGAGACACTTCCTTTAGCATGAGATGTGATATCTCAATGCCTCTAATACCAAACCTGAGATCCTACCTCTAACATGAAATGTGATATCCAACTCCTTCCCTTTCCAAACGTGAGACCCTCCCTATAGCATGAGATCTGATATCCAAGTCCTTCCCATTCCAATCCTGAGACCCTTCCTATAGCATGAGATGTGATATCTCAATGCTTCTAATACCAAACCTGAGACCCTTCCTATAACATAAGATGGGATATCCAACTCCTTCCCATTCCAATCCTGAGACCCTTCCGATAGCAGAGATGTGATATCTCAATGCTTATACCAAACCTGAGACCCTTCCTGTGGCATGAGATGTCATATACAACTCCTTCCCATTCCAATCCTGAGACCCTTCCTATAGCATGAGATGTGATATCCAACTCCTTCCCATTCCAATCCTGAGACCCTTCCTATAGCATGAGATTTGATATCTCAATGCTTCTAACACCAAACCTGAGATCCTTCCGATAGCATGAGATGTGATATCTCAATGCTTCTAATACCAAACCTGAGATCATTCCTATAACACGAGATGTAATATCCAAATCCTTCCCCTTCCAAACCTGAGACCCTCCCTTTAGCATGAGATGTGATATCCAACTCCTTCCCATTCCAATCCTGAGACCCTTCCTATAGCATGAAATGTGATATCTCAATGCTTATACCAAACCTGAGACCCATCCATTAGCATGAGATGTGATATCCAACTCCTTCCCATTCCAATCCTGAGACCCTTCCTATAGCATGAGATGTGATGTCTCAATGCTTCTAATACCAAACCTTAGATCCTTCCTATAACATGAGATGTGATATCCAACTCCTTCCATTCCAATCCTGAGACCCGTCCTATAGCATGAGATGTGATATCTCAATGCTTATACCAAACCTGAGACCCTTCCTATAGCATGAGATGTGATATCCAACTACTTCCCATTCCAATCCTGAGACCCTTCCTATAGCATGAAATGTGATATCCAACTCCTTCCCTTTCCAAACCTGAGAGCCTATCTATAGCATGAGATGTGATATCTAAGTCCTTCCCATTCCAATCCTGAGACCCTTCCTATAGCATGAGATGTGATATCTCAATGCTTCGAATACCAAACCTGAGATCCTTCCTCTAACATGAAATGTGATATCCAACTCCTTCCCATTCCAAACCTGAGAGCCTATCTGTAGCATGAGATGTGATATCCAAGTCCTTCCCATTCCAATCCTTAGACCCTTCCTACAGCATGCAATATGATATCTCAATGATTCTAATAACAAACCTGAGACCCGTCCTATAACATGAGATGGGATATCCAACTCCTTCCCATTCCAATCCTGAGACACTTCCGATAGCAGAGATGTGATATCTCAATGCTTATACCAAACCTGAGACCCTTCTTATAACATGAGATGTGATATCCAACTCCTTCCCGTTCCAAACCTGAGACTCTTCCTTTAGCATGAGATGCGATATCCAGCTCCTTCCCATTCCAATCCTGAGACACTTCCGATAGCATGAGATGTGATATCTCAATGCTTCTAATATCAAAACTGAGACCCTCCCTTTAGCATGAGATGTGATATCCAACTCCTTGCCATTCCAGTCCTGAGACCCTTCCTATAGCATGAGATATGATATCTCAATACTTCTAATACCAAACCTGAGATCCTTCTGATAACATGAGATGTGATATCCAAATCCTTCCCCTTCCAAACCTGAGACCCTCCCTTTAGCATGAGATGTAATATCCAACTCCTTCCCATTCCAATCCTGAGACCCTTCTGATAGCATGAGATGTGATATCTCAAGGCTTCTAATACCAAACCTGAGATCCTTCCGATAGCATGAGATGTGACATCTCAATGCTTCTAATACCAAACCTGAGATCCTTCCTATAACATGAGATGTGATATCCAAATCCTTCCCCTTCCAAACCTGAGACCCTTCCTTTAGCATGAGATGTGATATCCAACTCCTTCCCATTCCATTCCTGAGACCCTTCTGTTAGCATGATATGTGATATCTCAATGCCTCTAATACCAAACCTGAGATCCTACCTCTAACATGAAATGTGATATCCAACTCTTTCCCTTTCCAAACCTGAGAGACTTCCTATAGCATGAGATGTGATATCCAAGTCCTTCCCATTCCAATCCTGAGACCCTTCCTATAGCTTGAGATGTGATATCCAACTCCTTCCCATTCCAATTCTGAGACCCTTCCTATACCATGAGACTTGATATCTCAAAGGTTCTAATACCAAACCTGAGACCCGTCCTATAACATGAGATGTGATATCCAAATCCTTCCCCTTCCAAACCTTAGACCCTTCGTTTATCATGAGATGTGATATCCAACTCCTTCCATTCCAATCCTGAGACCCTTCCGATATCATGAGATGTGATATCTCAATGCTTCTAATATCAAACTTGAGACCCTCCCTATTAATGAGATGTGATATCCAAGTCCTTCCCATTCCAATCCTGAGACCCTTCCTATAGCATGAGATGTGATATCTCAATGCTTCTAATACCAAACATGAGACCCTTACTATAACATGAGATGGGAATATCCAACTCCTTCCCATTCCAATCCTGAGACCTCTCCGATAGCAGAGATGTGATATCTCAATGCTTATACCAAACCTGAGATCCTTCCTATAACATGAGATGTGATATCCAATTCCTTCCCATTCCAATCCTGAGACACTTCCTATAGCATGAGATGTGATATCTCAATGCTTATACCAAACCTGAGACCCTTCCTATAGCATGAGATGTGATATCCAACTCCTTCCCATTCCAATCCTGAGACCCTTCCTATAGCATGAGATGTGATGTCTCAGTGCTTCTAATACCAAACCTGAGATCCTTCCTATAACATGAGATGTGATATCCAACTCCTTCCCAATCCAATCCTGAGACCCTTCATATAGCATGAGATGTGATATCTCAATGCTTATACCAAACCTGAGAATCTTCCTATAGCATGAGATGTGATATCCAACTCCTTCCCATTCCAACCCTGAGACCCTTCCTATAGCATGAGATGTTATATCCAACTACTTCCCATTCCAATCCTGAGACCCTTCCTATAGCATGAGATGTGATATCCAACTCCTTCCCTTTCCAAACCTGAGAGCCTATCTATAGCATGAGATGTGATATCCAAGTCCTTCCCATTCCAATCCTGAGACCCTTCCTATAGCATGAGATGTGATATCTCAATGCTTCTAATACCAAACCTGAGATCCTTCCTCTAACATGAACTGTGATATCCAACTCCTTCCCGTTCCAAACCTGAGAGCCTATCTATAGCATGAGATGTGATATCCAAGTCCTTCCCATTCCAATCCTTAGACCCTTCCTACAGCATGCAATATGATATCTCAATGATTCTAATAACAAACCTGAGACCCGTCCTATAACATGAGATGGGATATCCAACTCCTTCCCATTCCAATCCTGAGACACTTCCGATAGCAGAGATGTGATATCTCAATGCTTATACCAAACCTGAGACCCTTCCTATAACATGAGATGTGATATCCAACTCCTTCCCGTTCCAAACCTGAGCCCCTTCCTTTAGCATGAGATGTGATATCCAGCTCCTTCCCATTCCAATCCTGAGACACTTCCGATAGCATGAGATGTGATATCTCAATGCTTCTAATATCAAAACTGAGACCCTCCCTATAGCATGATATGTGATATCTAAGTCCTTGCCATTCCAATCCTGAGACCCTTCCTATAGCATGAGATGTGATATCTCAATGCTTCTACCAAACCTGAGACCCTTCCTTTAGCATGAGATGTGATATCCAACTCCTTCCCATTCCAGTCCTGAGACCCTTCCTATAGCATGAGATATGATATCTCAATACTTCTAATACCAAACCTGAGATCCTTCCGATAACATGAGATGTGATATCCAAATCCTTCCGCTTCCAAACCTGAGACCCTCCCTTTAGCATGAGACGTGATATCCAACTCCTTCCCATTCCAATCCTGGGACCCTTCTGATAGCATGAGATGTGATATCTCAATGCTTCTAATACCAAACCTGAGATCCTTCCTATAACATGAGATGTGATATTCAACTCCTTCCCATTCCAATCCTGAGACCCTTCCTATAGCATGAGAAGTGATATCGCCATGCGTATACCAAACCTGAGACCCTTCCTATAGCATGAGATGTGATATCCAAATCCTTCCCATTCCAATCCTGAGACCCTTCCTATAGCATGAGATGTGATATCTCAATGCTTATACCAAACCAGAGACCCGTCCTATAACATGAGATGGGATATCCAACTCCTTCCCATTTCAATCCTGAGCCACTTCCGATAGCAGAGATGTGATATCTCAATGCTTATACCAAACCTGAGACCCTTCCTATAACATGAGATGTGATATCCAACTAATTCCCGTTCCAAACCTGAGACACTTCCTATAGCATATGTGATATCCAACTCCTTCCCATTCCAAACATGAGACCCTTCCTATAGCAAGAATGTAATATCCAACTCCTACCCATTCCAATCCTGAGACCATTCCTATAGCATGAGATGTGATATATCAATGCTTCTAATACCAAACCTGAGATCCTTCCTATGACATGAAATGTGATATCCAAATCCTTCCCATTCCAAACCTGAGACCCTTCCTACAGCATGCGATGTGATATCTCAATGCTTCTAATATCAAACCTGAGACCCGTCCTATAACATGAGATGGGATATCCAACTCCTTCCCGTTCCAAACCTGATACCCTTCCTATAGCATGAGATGTGATATCCAATTCCTTCCCATCCCAATCCTGAGACACCTCCGATAGCAGAGATGTGATATCTCAATGCTTATACCAAACCTGAGACTCTTCCTATAACATGAGATGTGATATCCAACTCCTTCCCGTTCCAAACCTGAGACCCATCCTATAGCACGAGATGTGATATCCAATTCCTTCCCATTCCAATCCTGAGACACTTCCGATAGCATGAGATGTGATATCTCAATGCTTCTAATACCAAACTTGTGATCCTTCCTATAATAAGAGGTGATATCCAAATCCTTCGCCTTCCAAACCTGAGACCCTCCCTTTAGCATGAGATGTGATATCTCAATGCCTCTAATACCAAACCTGAGATCCTTCCTCTAACATGAGATGTGATATCCAAATCCTTCCCCTTCCAAACCTGAGACCCTCCCTTTAGCATGAGATGTGATTTCCAACTCCTTCCCATTCCAATCCTGAGACCCTTCTGATAGCATGAGATGTGATATCTCAATGCCTCTAATACCAAACCTGAGATCCTACCTCTAACATGAAATGTGATATCCAACTCCTTCCCTTTCCAAACGTGAGACCCTCCCTATAGCATGAGATCTGATATCCAAGTCCTTCCCATTCCAATCCTGAGACCCTTCCTATAGCATGAGATGTGATATCTCAATGCTTCTAATACCAAACCTGAGACCCTTCCTATAACATAAGATGGGATATCCAACTCCTTCCCATTCCAATCCTGAGACCCTTCCGATAGCAGAGATGTGATATCTCAATGCTTATACCAAACCTGAGACCCTTCCTGTGGCATGAGATGTCATATACAACTCCTTCCCATTCCAATCCTGAGACCCTTCCTATAGCATGAGATGTGATATCCAACTCCTTCCCATTCCAATCCTGAGACCCTTCCTATAGCATGAGATTTGATATCTCAATGCTTCTAACACCAAACCTGAGATCCTTCCGATAGCATGAGATGTGATATCTCAATGCTTCTAATACCAAACCTGAGATCATTCCTATAACACGAGATGTAATATCCAAATCCTTCCCCTTCCAAACCTGAGACCCTCCCTTTATCATGAGATGTGATATCCAACTCCTTCCCATTCCAATCCTGAGACCCTTCCTATAGCATGATATGTGATGTCTCAATGCTTCTAATACCAAACCTGAGATCCTTCCTATAACATGAGATGTGATATCCAACTCCTTCCAATTCCAATCCTGAGACACTTCCTATAGCATGAGAAGTGATATCTCAATGCTTATACCAAACCTGAGACCCTTCCTACGGCATGAGATGTCATATACAACTCCTTCCCATTCCAATCCTGAGACCCTTTCTATAGCATGAGATGTGATATCTCAATGCTTATACCAAACCTGAGACCCTTCCTATAGCATGAGATGTGATATCCAACTCCTTCCCATTCCAATCCTGAGACCCTTCCTATAGCATGAGATGTGATGTCTCAATGCTTCTAATACCAAACCTGAGATCCTTCCTATAACATGAGATGTGATATCCAACTCCTTCCATTCCAATCCTGAGATCCGTCCTATAGCATGAGATGTGATATCTCAATGCTTATACCAAACCTGAGACCCTTCCTATAGCATGAGATGTGATATCCAACTACTTCCCATTCCAATCCTGAGACCCTTCCTATAGCATGAGATGTGATATACAACTCCTTCCCTTTCCAAACCTGAGAGCCTATCTATAGCATGAGATGTGATATCCAAGTCCTTCCCATTCCAATCCTGAGACCCTTCCTATAGCATGAGATGTGATATCTCAATGCTTCTAATACCAAACCTGAGACCCTTCCGATAGCATGAGATGTGATATCCAACTCCTTCCCATTCCAATCCTGAGACCCTTCCTATAGCATGAGATGTGATATCCAACTCCTTCCATTCCAATCCTGAGACCCGTCCTATAGCATGAGATGTGATATCTCAATGCTTATACCAAACCAAAGACCCTTCGTATAGCATGAGATGTGATATCCAACTACTTCCCATTCCAATCCTGAGACCCTTCCTATAGCATGAGATGTGATATCCAACTCCTTCCCTTTCCAAACCTGAGAGCCTATCTATAGCATGAGATGGGATATCCAACTCCTTCCCATTCCAATCCTGAGACACTTCCGATAGCAGAGATGTGATATCTCAATGCTTATACCACACCTGAGACCCTTCCTATAACATGAGATGTGATATCCAACTCCTTCCCGTTCCAAACCTGAGACCCTTCCTTTAGCATGAGATGTGATATCCAGCTCCTTCCCATTCCAATCCTGAGACACTTCCGATAGCATGAGATGTGATATCTCAATGCTTCTAATATCAAAACTGAGACCCTCCCTATAGCATGATATGTGATATCTAAGTCCTTCCCATTCCAATCCTGAGACCCTTCCTATAGCATGAGATGTGATATCTCAATGCTTCTACCAAACCTGAGACCCTTCCTTTAGCATGAGATGTGATATCCAACTCCTTCCCATTCCAGTCCTGAGACCCTTCCTATAGCATGAGATATGACATCTCAATACTTCTAATACCAAACCTGAGATCCTTCCGATAACATGAGATGTGATATCCAAATCCTTCCCCTTCCAAACCTGAGACCCTCCCTTTAGCATGAGATGTGATATCCAACTCCTTCCCATTCCAATCCTGAGACCCTTCTGATAGCATGAGATGTGATATCTCAATGCTTCTAATACCAAACCTGAGATCCTTCCTATAACATGAGATGTGATATCCAACTCCTTCCCATTCCAATCCTGAGACCCTTCCTATAGCATGAGAAGTGATATCTCCATGCGTATACCAAACCTGAGACCCTTCCTATAGCATGAGATGTGATATCCAAATCCTTCCCATTCGAATCCTGAGACCCTTCCTATAGCATGAGATGTGATATCTCAATGCTTATACCAAACCAGAGACCCGTCCTATAACATGAGATGGGATATCCAACTCCTTCCCATTCCAATCCTGAGCCACTTCCGATAACAGAGATGTGATATCTCAATGCTTATACCAAAACTGAGACCCTTCCTATAACATGAGATGTGATATCCAACTCATTCCCATTCCAAACCTGAGACACTTCCTATAGCATATGTGATATCCAACTCCTTCCCATTCCAAACATGAGACCCTTCCTATAGCAAGAATGTAATATCCAACTCCTAACCATTCCAATCCTGAGACCATTCCTATAGCATGAGATGTGATATATCAATGCTTCTAATAACAAACCTGAGATCCTTCCTATGACATGAAATGTGATATCCTAATCCTTCCCATTCCAAACCTGAGACCCTTCCTACAGCATGCGATGTGATATCTCAATGCTTCTAATATCAAACCTGAGACCCGTCCTATAACATGAGATGGGATATCCAACTCCTTCCCGTTCCACACCTGATACCCTTCCTATAGCATGAGATGTGATATCCAATTCCTTCCCATCCCAATCCTGAGACACCTCCGATAGCAGAGATGTGATATCGCAATGCTTATACCAAACCTGAGACTCTTCCTATAACATGAGATGTGATATCCGACTCCTTCCCGTTCCAAACCTGAGACCCTTCCTATAGCATGAGATGTGATATCCAACTCCTTCCCATTCCAATCCTGAGACCCTTCCGATAGCATGAGATGTGATATCTCAATGCTTCTAATACCAAACCTGAGATCCTTCCTATAACATGAGATGTGATATCCAACTCCTTCCCATTCCAATCCTGAGACCCTTCCTATAGCATGAGAAGTGATATCTCCATGCTTATACCAAACCTGAGACCCTTCCTATAGCATGAGATGTGATATCCAACTCCTTCCCATTCCAATCCTGAGACCCTTCCTATAGCATGAGAAGTGATATCTCCATGTGTATACCAAACCTGAGACCCTTCCTATAGCATGAGATGTGATATCCAAATCCTTCCCATTCCAATCCTGAGACCCTTCCTATAGCATGAGATGTGATATCTCAATGCTTATACCAAACCAGAGACCCGTCCTATAACATGAGATGGGATATCCAACTCCTTCCCATTCCAATCCTGAGCCACTTCCGATAGCAGAGATGTGATATCTCAATGCTTATACCAAACCTGAGACCCTTCCTATAACATGAGATGTGATATCCAACTCATTATCGTTCCAAACCTGAGACACTTCCTATAGCATATGTGATATCCAACTCCTTCCCATTCCAAACATGAGATCCTTCCTATAGCAAGAATGTAATATCCAACTCCTACCCATTCCAATCCTGAGACCATTCCTATAGCATGAGATGTGATATATCAATGCTTCTAATACCAAACCTGAGATCCTTCCTATGACATGAAATGTGATATTCAAATCCTTCCCATTCCAAACCTGAAACCCTTCCTACAGCATGCGATGTGATATCTCAATGCTTCTAATATCAAACCTGAGACCCGTCCTATAACATGAGATGGGATATCCAACTCCTTCCCGTTCCAAACCTGATACCCTTCCTATAGCATGAGATGTGATATCCAATTCCTTCCCATCCCAATCCTGAGACACCTCCGATAGCATGAGATGTGATATCTCAATGCTTCTAATACCAAACCTGAGATCCTTCCTATAACATGAGATGTGATATCCAACTCCTTCCCATTCCAATCCTGAGACCCTTCCTATAGCATGAGAAGTGATATATCCATGCTTATACCAAACCTGAGACCCTTCCTATAGCATGAGATGTGATATCCAACTCCTTCCCATTCCAATCCTGAGACCCTTCCTATAGCATGAGAAGTGATATCTCCATGTGTATACCAAACCTGAGACCCTTCCTATAGCATGAGATGTGATATCCAAATCCTTCCCATTCCAATCCTGAGACCCTTCCTATAGCATGAGATGTGATATCTCAATGCTTATACCAAACCAGAGACCCGTCCTATAACATGAGATGGGATATCCAACTCCTTCCCATTCCAATCCTGAGCCACCTCCGATAGCAGATATGTGATATCTCAATGCTTATACCAAACCTGAGACCCTTCCTATAACATGAGATGTGATATCCAACTCATTCCCGTTCCAAACCTGAGACACTTCCTATAGCATATGTGATATCCAACTCCTTCCCATTCCAAACATGAGACCCTTCCTATAGCAAGAATGTAATATCCAACTCCTACCCATTCCAATCCTGAGACCATTCCTATAGCATGAGATGTGATATATCAATGCTTCTAATACCAAACCTGAGATCCTTCATATGACATGAAATGTGATATCCAAATCCTTCCCATTCCAAACCTGAGACCCTTCCTACAGCATGCGATGTGTTATCTCAATGCTTCTAATATCAAACCTGAGACCCGTCCTATAACATGAGATGGGATATCCAACTCCTTCCCGTTCCAAACCTGATACCCTTCCTATAGCATGAGATGTGATATCCAATTCCTTCCCATCCCAATCCTGAGACACCTCCGATAGCAGAGATGTGATATCTCAATGCTTATACCAAACCTGAGACTCTTCCTATAACATGAGATGTGATATCCGACTCCTTCCCGTTCCAAACCTGAGACCCTTCCTATAGCATGAGATGTGATATCCAACTCCTTCCCATTCCAATCCGGAGAACCTTCCGATAGCATGAGATGTGATATCTCAATGCTTCTAATACCAAACCTGAGATCCTTCCTATAACATGAGATGTGATATCCAACTCCTTCCCATTCCAATCCTGAGACCCTTCCTATAGCATGAGAAGTGATATCTCCATGCTTATACCAAACCTGAGACCCTTCCTATAGCATGAGATGTGATATCCAACTCCTTCCCATTCCAATCCTGAGACCCTTCCTATAGCATGAGAAGTGATATCTCCATGTGTATACCAAACCTGAGTCCCTTCCTATAGCATGAGATGTGATATCCAAATCCTTCCCATTCCAATCCTGAGACCCTTCCTATAGCATGAGATGTGATATCTCAATGCTTATACCAAACCAGAGACCCGTCCTATAACATGAGATGGGATATCCAACTCCTTCCCATTCCAATCCTGAGCCACTTCCGATAGCAGATATGTGATATCTCAATGCTTATACCAAACCTGAGACCCTTCCTATAACATGAGATGTGATATCCAACTCATTCCCGTTCCAAACCTGAGACACTTCCTATAGCATATGTGATATCCAACTCCTTCCCATTCCAAACATGAGACCCTTCCTATAGCAAGAATGTAATATCCAACTCCTACCCATTCCAATCCTGAGACCATTCCTATAGCATGAGATGTGATATATCAATGCTTCTAATACCAAACCTGAGATCCTTCCTATGACATGAAATGTGATATCCAAATCCTTCCCATTCCAAACCTGAGACCCTTCCTACAGCATGCGATGTGATATCTCAATGCTTCTAATATCAAACCTGAGACCCGTCCTATAACATGAGATGGGATATCCAACTCCTTCCCGTTCCAAACCTGATACCCTTCCTATAGCATGAGATGTGATATCCAATTCCTTCCCATCCCAATCCTGGGACACCTCCGATAGCATGAGATGTGACATCTCAATGCTTCTAATACCAAACCTGAGATCCTTCCTATAACATGAGATGTGATATCCAACTCCTTCCCATTCCAATCCTGAGACCCTTCCTATAGCATGAGAAGTGATATCTCCATGCTTATACCAAACCTGAGACCCTTCCTATAGCATGAGATGTGATATCCAACTCCTTCCCATTCCAATCCTGAGACCCTTCGTATAGCATGAGAAGTGATATCTCCATGTGTATACCAAACCGAGACCCTTCCTATAGCATGAGATGTGATATCCAAATCCTTCCCATTCCAATCCTGAGACCCTTCCTATAGCATGAGATGTGATATCTCAATGCTTATACCAAACCAGAGACCCGTCCTATAACATGAGATGGGATATCCAACTCCTTCCCATTCCAATCCTGAGCCACTTCCGATAGCAGAGATGTGATATCTCAATGCTTAAACCAAACCTGAGACCCTTCCTATAACATGAGATGTGATATCCAACTCATTCCAGTTCCAAACCTGAGACACTTCCTATAGCATATGTGATATCCAACTCCTTCCCATTCCAAACATGAGACCCTTCCTATAGCAAGAATGTAATATCCAACTCCTACCCATTCCAATCCTGAGACCATTCCTATAACATGAGATGTGATATATCAATGCTTCTAATACCAAACCTGAGATCCTTCCTATGACATGAAATGTGATATCCAAATGCTTCCCATTCCAAACCTGAGACCCTTCCTACAGCATGCGATGTGATATCTCAATGCTTCTAATATCAAACCTGAGACCCGTCCTATAACATGAGATGGGATATCCAACTCCTTCCCGTTCCAAACCTGATACCCTTCCTATAGCATGAGATGTGATATCCAATTCCTTCCCATCCCAATCCTGAGACACCTCCGATAGCAGAGATGTGATATCTCAATGCTTATACCAAACCTGAGACTCTTCCTATAACATGAGATGTGATATCCAACTCCTTCCCGTTCCAAACCTGAGACCCTTCCTATAGCATGAGATGTGATATCCAATTCCTTCCCATTCCAATCCTGAGACCCTTCCGATAGCATGAGATGTGATATCTCAATGCTTCTAATACCAAACTTGTGATCCTTCCTATAATAAGAGATGTGATATCCAAATCCTTCGCCTTCCAAACCTGAGACCCTCCCTTTAGCATGAGATGTGATATCTCAATGCCTGTAATACCAAACCTGAGATCCTTCCTCTAACATGAGATGTGATATCCAAATCCTTCCCCTTCCAAACCTGAGACCCTCCCTTTAGCATGAGATGTGATATCCAACTCCTTCCCATTCCAATCCTGAGACCCTTCTGATAGCATGAGATGTGATATCTCAATGCCTCTAATACCAAACCTGAGATCCTACCTCTAACATGAAATGTGATATCCAACTCCTTCCCTTTCCAAACGTGAGACCCTCCCTATAGCATGAGATCTGATATCCAAGTCCTTCCCATTCCAATCCTGAGACCCTTCCTATAGCATGAGATGTGATATCTCAATGCTTCTAATACCAAACCTGAGACCCTTCCTATAACATGAATTGTGATATCCAAGTCCTTCCCATTCCAATCCTGAGACCTTTCCGATAGCAGAGATGTGATATCTCAATGCTTATACCAAACCTGAGACCCTTCCTGTGGCATGAGATGTCATACACAACTCCTTCCCATTCCAATCCTGAGACCCTTCCTATAGCATGAGATGTGATATCCAACTCCTTCCCATTCCAATCCTGAGACCCTTCCTATAGCATGAGATTTGATATCTCAATGCTTCTAACACCAAACCTGAGATCCTTCCGATAGCATGAGATGTGATATCTCAATGCTTCTAATACCAAACCTGAGATCATTCCTATAACACGAGATGTAATATCCAAATCCTTCCCCTTCCAAACCTGAGACCCTCCCTTTAGCATGAGATTTGATATCCAACTCCTTCCCATTCCAATCCTGAGACCCTTCCTATAGCATGAGATGTGATGTCTCAATGCTTCTAATACCAAACCTGAGATCCTTCCTATAACATGAGATGTGATATCCAACGCCTTCCAATTCCAATCCTGAGACACTTCCTATAGCATGAGAAGTGATATCTCAATGCTTATACCAAACCTGAGACCCTTCCTACGGCATGAGATGTCATATACAACTCCTTCCAATTCCAATCCTGAGACCCTTCCTATAGCATGAGTTGTGCTATCTCAATGCTTATACCAACCCTGAGACCCTTCCTATAGCATGAGATGTGATATCCAACTCCTTCCCATTCCAATCCTGAGACCCTTCCTATAGCATGAGATGTGATGTCTCAATGCTTCTAAAACCAAACCTGAGATCCTTCCTATAACATGAGATGTGATATCCAACTCCTTCCATTCCAATCCTGAGACCCGTCCTATAGCATGAGATGTGATATCTTAATGCTTATACCAAACCTGAGACCCTTCCTATAGCATGAGATGTGATATCCAACTACTAGAACACCAAGGGTTAATTTTACTTCTACCTTAATCAAGGTTAAATTTCAATTCTTACCGAGAATTACAAGATTATTGTCACACTCAATCACGGTCTATAGAGGAAGTGGTTTTACAAAACATAGTTTAATATGCACAAACATTTCATCTGGCTATTGAAGCAGTAAAGACAATTATTCAGTGTATAAATGATTCTTTTCAACATCAAAAAAAGTGTCCATTAAATCATTTCTAAAAGTTAAAATACAGTACCAAGTGTATAAATCACAAACGAGTGAATACATAAGGCATTTTACATTAGATAATGCCTTTTCAGTGGATTGTTCTAGTGCTGTATCTGTACACCAGTGTATAAGTATTTTAATGGCCACTATAGTGCCAGCATATAGAAAAAAACCCCAAACACTTGTACTATTATCACACAATATTAAAGTACCACAGGCGCCTCACAAGAGGGGTCCTGTTTAACACCTAAAACCTATTATATAGACAACATACACAATATGATGTCAACTATGTATAACACAGTCTATGTCAGCAATTTATTGCATAGATCTAAAAAACATGAGACCTGCTCATGCTAAATCAGGGTCGACCGGTTTCATAACCGTAACTTATTGTGGTCATCTTCATCAGGACTTTTAATTGAGAAGGTCTTGACTGCCTGTCTAGGGTCGCTGTCTTGCACCCCTCCGTGTGTGTTTCTATTCCTATAGATTATAGTTCAAAGGAAACAAAAAAAGGGGGATGGTCTTAATATGTGCCATTCAAACTTCTACGAGTCTATACTGCTATGCATATATTGCTTTTAAATTGTATTCAAGAATATCATTAGGCTTTCTTACTACTGGACAAATGATTGTGTCCAAGACATGTGCCTATTATTACATTTAACATCAAAGGGAGGGGGGGGAGGGGGGGGGAAGGGGAAGGGGTAGGTGGGGGTTGGTTGTGTACAAACATGCACGGGAACATCTCCACATTCTAATCATTTGATTGTGAATGGAGGTGAGAAAAGGGGGGGGGGGCGGGGGGGGCGCCCCGTGGTGAAATGACCTTATAGCCCATATCAATCTGTGCGTTAACTTACCGCACTTAGCTGAAGAGCGTCACTGCTCTTGGGTGTCTAGGGACTAAACGCTTCCTGACGTGGAAGTACTCGATGTCATGCTCTAAGGTTATAGAGTAGACTCATGTACACCCTATAAAAATACATGATGCTTTTATTTACAAAATTTCCACTCAAAAAACGGCCGTTTTTTGAGTGGAAATTTTGTAAATAAAAGCATCATGTATTTTTATAGGGTGTACATGAGTCTACTCTATAACCTTAGAGCATGACATCGAGTACTTCCACGTCAGGAAGCGTTTAGTCCCTAGACACCCAAGAGCAGTGACGCTCTTCAGCTAAGTGCGGTAAGTTAACGCACAGATTGATATGGGCTATAAGGTCATTTCACCACGGGGCGCCCCCCCCGCCCCCCCCCCTTTTCTCACCTCCATTCACAATCAAATGATTAGAATGTGGAGATGTTCCCGTGCATGTTTGTACACAACCAACCCCCACCTACCCCTTCCCCTTCCCCCCCCCTCCCCCCCCTCCCTTTGATGTTAAATGTAATAATAGGCACATGTCTTGGACACAATCATTTGTCCAGTAGTAAGAAAGCCTAATGATATTCTTGAATACAATTTAAAAGCAATATATGCATAGCAGTATAGACTCGTAGAAGTTTGAATGGCACATATTAAGACCATCCCCCTTTTTTTGTTTCCTTTGAACTATAATCTATAGGAATAGAAACACACACGGAGGGGTGCAAGACAGCGACCCTAGACAGGCAGTCAAGACCTTCTCAATTAAAAGTCCTGATGAAGATGACCACAATAAGTTACGGTTATGAAACCGGTCGACCCTGATTTAGCATGAGCAGGTCTCATGTTTTTTAGATCTATGCAATAAATTGCTGACATAGACTGTGTTATACATAGTTGACATCATATTGTGTATGTTGTCTATATAATAGGTTTTAGGTGTTAAACAGGACCCCTCTTGTGAGGCGCCTGTGGTACTTTAATATTGTGTGATAATAGTACAAGTGTTTGGGGTTTTTTTCTATATGCTGGCACTATAGTGGCCATTAAAATACTTATACACTGGTGTACAGATACAGCACTAGAACAATCCACTGAAAAGGCATTATCTAATGTAAAATGCCTTATGTATTCACTCGTTTGTGATTTATACACTTGGTACTGTATTTTAACTTTTAGAAATGATTTAATGGACACTTTTTTTGATGTTGAAAAGAATCATTTATACACTGAATAATTGTCTTTACTGCTTCAATAGCCAGATGAAATGTTTGTGCATATTAAACTATGTTTTGTAAAACCACTTCCTCTATAGACCGTGATTGAGTGTGACAATATCCAACTACTTCCCATTCCAATCCTGAGACCCTTCCTATAGCATGAGATGTGATATCCAACTCCTTCCCTTTCCAAACCTGAGAGCCTATCTATAGCATGAGATGTGATATCCAAGTCCTTCCCATTCCAATTCTGAGACCCTTCCTATAGCATGAGATGTGATATCTCAATGCTTCTAATACCAAACCTGAGACCCTTCCTATAGCATGAGATGTGATATCCAACTACTTCCCATTCCAATCCTGAGACCCTTCCTATAGCATGAGATGTGATATCCAACTCCTTCCATTCCAATCCTGAGACCCGTCCTATAGCATGAGATGTGATATCTCAATGCTTATACCAAACCTGAGACCCTTCCTATAGCATGAGATGTGATATCCAACTACTTCCCATTCCAATCCTGAGACCCTTCCTATAGCATGAGATGTGATATCCAACTCCTTCCCTTTCCAAACCTGAGAGCCTATCTATAGCATGAGATGGGATATCCAACTCCTTCCCATTCCAATCCTGAGACACTTCCGATAGCAGAGATGTGATATCTCAATGCTTATACCACACCTGAGACCCTTCCTATAACATGAGATGTGATATCCATCTCCTTCCCGTTCCAAACCTGAGACCCTTCCTTTAGCATGAGATGTGATATCCAGCTCCTTCCCATTCCAATCCTGAGACACTTCCTATAGCATGAGATGTGATATCTCAATGCTTCTAATACCAAACCTGAGACCCTTCCTATAGCATGAGATGTGATATCCAACTACTTCCCATTCCAATCCTGAGACCCTTCCTATAACATGAGATGTGATATCCATCTCCTTCCCGTTCCAAACCTGAGACCCTTCCTTTAGCATGAGATGTGATATCCAGCTCCTTCCCATTCCAATCCTGAGACACTTCCGATAGCATGAGATGTGATATCTCAATGCTTCTATTATCAAAACTGAGAACCTCCCTATAGCATGATATGTGATATCTAAGTCCTTCCCATTCCAATCCTGAGACCCTTCCTATAGCATGAGATGTGATATCTCAATGCTTCTACCAAACCTGAGACCCTTCCTTTAGCATGAGATGTGATATCCAACTCCTTCCGATTCCAGTCCTGAGACCCTTCCTATAGCATGAGATATGATATCTAAATACTTCTAATACCAAACCTGAGATCCTTCCGATAACATGAGATGTGATATCCAAATCCTCCCCCTTCCAAACCTGAGACCCTCCCTTTAGCATGAGATGTGATATCCAACTCCTTCCCATTCCAATCCTGAGACCCTTCTGATAGCATGAGAAGTGATATCTCCATGCGTATACCAAACCTGAGACCCTTCCTATAGCATGAGATGTGATATCCAAATCCTTCCCATTCCAATCCTGAGACCCTTCCTATAGCATGAGAAGTGATATCTCCATGCGTATACCAAACCTGAGACCCTTCCTATAGCATGAGATGTGATATCCAAATCCTTCCCATTCCAATCCTGAGACCCTTCCTATAGCATGAGATGTGATATCTCAATGCTTCTAATACCAAACCTGAGATCCTTCCTATAACATGAGATGTGATATCCAACTCCTTCCCATTCCAATCCTGAGACCCTTCCTATAGCATGAGAAGTGATATCTCCATGCGTATACCAAACCTGAGACCCTTCCTATAGCATGAGATGTGATATCCAAATCCTTCCCATTCCAATCCTGAGACCCTTCCTATAGCATGAGATGTGATATCTCAATGCTTATACCAAACCAGAGACCCGTCCTATAACATGAGATGGGATATCCAACTCTTTCCCATTCCAATCCTGAGCCACTTCCGATAGCAGAGATGTGATATCTCAATGCTTATACCAAAACTGAGACCCTTCCGATAACATGAGATGTGATATCCAACTCATTCCCATTCCAAACCTGAGAGACTTCCTGTAGCATATGTGATATCCAACTCCTTCCCATTCCAAACATGAGACCCTTCCTATAGCAAGAATGTAATATCCAACTCCTACCCATTCCAATCCTGAGACCATTCCTATAGCATGAGATGTGATATATCAATGCTTCTAATACCAAACCTGAGATCCTTCCTATGACATAAGATGGGATATCCAACTCCTTCCCATTCCAATCCTGAGACCCTTCCGATAGCAGAGATGTGATATCTCAATGCTTATACCAAACCTGAGACCCTTCCTGTGGCATGAGATGTCATATACAACTCCTTCCCATTCCAATCCTGAGACCCTTCCTATAGCATGAGATGTGATATCTCAATGCTTATACCAAACCAGAGACCCGTCCTATAACATGAGATGGGATATCCAACTCTTTCCCATTCCAATCCTGAGCCACTTCCGATAGCAGAGATGTGATATCTCAATGCTTATACCAAAACTGAGACCCTTCCTATAACATGAGATGTGATATCCAACTCCTTCCCATTCCAAACATGAGACCCTTCCTATAGCAAGAATGTAATATCCAACTCCTACCCATTCCAATCCTGAGACCATTCCTATAGCATGAGATGTGATATATCAATGCTTCTAATACCAAACCTGAGATCCTTCCTATGACATAAGATGGGATATCCAACTCCTTCCCATTCCAATCCTGAGACCCTTCCGATAGCAGAGATGTGATATCTCAATGCTTATACCAAACCTGAGACCCTTCCTGTGGCATGAGATGTCATATACAACTCCTTCCCATTCCAATCCTGAGACCCTTCCTATAGCATGAGATGTGATATCCAACTCCTTCCCATCCCAATCCTGAGACACTTCCGATTGCAGAGATGTGATATCTCAATGCTTCTAATATCAAAACTGAGACCCTCCCTATAGCATGATATGTGATATCTAAGTCCTTCCCATTCCAATCCTGAGACCCTTCCTATAGCATGAGATGTGATATCTCAATGCTTCTACCAAACCTGAGACCCTTCCTTTAGCATGAGATGTGATATCCAACTCCTTCCCATTCCAGTCCTGAGACCCTTCCTATAGCATGAGATATGATATCTCAATACTTCTAATACTAAACCTGAGATCCTTCCGATAACATGAGATGTGGTATCCAAATCCTTCCCCTTCCAAACCTGAGACCCTCCCTTTAGCATGAGATGTGATATCCAACTCCTTCCCATTCCAATCCTGAGACCCTTCTGATAGCATGAGATGTGATATCTCAATGCTTCTAATACCAAACCTGAGATCCTTCCTATAACATGAGATGTGATATCCAACTCCTTCCCATTCCAATCCTGAGACCCTTCCTATAGCATGAGAAGTGATATCTCCATGCGTATACCAAACCTGAGACCCTTCCTATAGCATGAGATGTGATATCCAAATCCTTCCCATTCCAATCCTGAGACCCTTCCTATAGCATGAGATGTGATATCTCAATGCTTATACCAAACCAGAGACCCGTCCTATAACATGAGATGGGATATCCAACTCCTTCCCATTCCAATCCTGAGCCACTTCCGATAGCAGAGATGTGATATCGCAATGCTTATACCAAAACTGAGACCCTTCCTATAACATGAGATGTGATATCCAACTCATTCCCATTCCAAACCTGAGACACTTCCTATAGCATATGTGATATCCAACTAAATCCCATTCCAAACATGAGACCCTTCCTATAGCAAGAATGTAATATCCAACTCCTACCCATTCCAATCCTGAGACCATTCCTATAGCATGAGATGTGATATATCAATGCTTCTAATACCAAACCTGAGATCCTTCCTATGACATGAAATGTGATATCCAAATCCTTCCCATTCGAAACCTGAGACCCTTCCTACAGCATGCGATGTGATATCTCAATGCTTCTAATACCAAACCTGAGACCCGTCCTATAACATGAGATGGGATATCCAACTCCTTCCCGTTCCAGACCTGAGACCCTTCCTATAGCATGAGATGTGATATCCAACTCCTTCCCATCCCAATCCTGAGACACTTCCGATTGCAGAGATGTGATATCTCAATGCTTCTAATATCAAAACTGAGACCCTCCCTATAGCATGATATGTGATATCTAAGTCCTTCCCATTCCAATCCTGAGACCCTTCCTATAGCATGAGATGTGATATCTCAATGCTTCCACCAAACCTGAGACCCTTCCTTTAGCATGAGATGTGATATCCAACTCCTTCCCATTCCAGTCCTGAGACCCTTCCTATAGCATGAGATATGATATCTCAATACTTCTTATACTAAACCTGAGATCCTTCCGATAACATGAGATGTGGTATCCAAATCCTTCCCCTTCCAAACCTGAGACCCTCCCTTTAGCATGAGATGTGATATCCAACTCCTTCCCATTCCAATCCTGATACCCTTCTGATAGCATGAGATGTGATATCTCAATGCCTCTAATACCAAACCTGAGATCCTACCTCTAACATGAAATGTGATATCCAAATCCTTCCCTTTCCAAACCTGAGAGCCTTCCTACAACATGAGATGTGATATCCAAGTCCTTCCCATTCCAATCCTGAGACCCTTCCTATAGGATGAGATGGGATATCCAACTCCTTCCAAATCCAATCCTGATACCCTTCCGATAGCATGAGATGTGATATCCCAATGCTTCTACAAAACCTGAGACCCATACCATGGCATGAGATGTGATATCAAACTCCTGCCCTATACCATGAGACTTGATATCTCAATGCTTCAAATACCAAACCTGAGACCGGTCCAATAACATGAGATGTGATATCCAAATCCTTCCCCTTCCAAACCTTAGACCCTTCCTGTATCATGAGATGTGATATCCAAGTCCTTTCCATTCCATTCCTGAGACCCTTACTATAGCATGAGATGTGATATCTCAATGCTTCTAATACCAAACCTGAGACCCTTCCTATAACATGAGATGTGATATCCAAGTCCTTCCCATTCCAATCCTGAGACCCTTCCTATAGCATGAGATGTGATATCTCAATGCTTCTAATACCAAACCTGAGACCCTTCCTATAACATGAATTGTGATATCCAAGTCCTTCCCATTCCAATCCTGAGACCCTTCCGATAACAGAGATGTGATATCTCAATGCTTATACCAAACCTGAGACCCTTCCGATAGCATGAGATGTGATGTTCAAATCCTTCCCCTTCCAAACCTTAGACCCTCCCTTTAGCATGAGATGTGATATCCAACTCCTTCCCATTCCAATCCTGAGACCCTTCTGATGGCATGAGATGTCATATCTCAATGCCTCTAATACCAAACCTGAGATCCTACCTCTAACATGAAATGTGATATCCAACTCCTTCCCCTTCCAACCCTGAGAGCCTTCCTATAGAATGAGATGTGATATCCAAGTCCTTCCCATTCCAATCCTGAGACCCTTCCTATAACATGAGATGTGATATCCAACTCCTTCCCATTCCAACCTTAGACCCTGCCTCTAGCATGTGATGTGATATCCCAATGCTTCTACAAAACCTGAGACCCATACCATGGCATGAGATGTGATATCAAACTCCTTCCCATTCCAATCCTGAGGCCCTTTCTATAGCTTGAGATGTGATATCCAACTCCTTCCCATTCCAATTCTGAGACCCGTCCTATACCATGAGACTTGATATCTCAATGCTTCTAATACCAAACCTGAGACCGGTCCTATAACATGAGATGTGATACCCAAATCCTTCCCCTTTCCAAACCTTAGACCCTTCCTATAGCATGAGATGTGATATCTCAATGCTTCTAATACCATACCTGAGACCCTTCCTATAACGAGATGGGATATCCAACTCCTTCCCATTCCAATCCTGAGACCCTTCCGATAGCAGAGATGTGATATCTCAATGCTTATACCAAACCTGAGACCCTTCCTATGGCATGAGATGTCATATACAACTCCTTCCGATTCCAATCCTGAGACCCTTCCTATACCATGAGATGTGATATCTCAATGCTTCTAATACCAAACCTGAGATCCTTCCTATAACATGAGATGTGATATCAAACTCCTTCCCATTCCAAACCTGAGACCCTTCCGATAGCATGAGATGTGATATCTCAATGCTTCTAAAACCAAACATGAGAACCATCCTATAATATGAGATGTGAAATCCAAATCATTCCCTTTCCAAACCTGAGACCCTTCCTATAGCTTGAGATGTGATATCAAACTCCTTCCCATTCAATGTGATATCCAACTTCTTCCCATTCCAATCCTGAGACCCTTCCTATACCATGAGATGTGGTATATATTTCAATGCTTCTAATACCAAACCTGAGACCCATCCTAAAACATGAGATGTGAGATCCAAATCCTTCCCCTTCCAAACCTGAGACCTTTCCTTTAGCATGAGATGTGATATCAACTCCTTCCCATTCCAAACCTGAGACCCTTCCTATAGCATGAGATGTTATATCTTAATGCTTCTAAAACCAAACCTGAGAACCATCCTATAACATGTGAACTCCAAATCCTTCCCTTTCCAAACCTGAGACCCTTCCGATAGCATGAGATGTGATATCTCAATGCTACTAAAACCAAACATGAGAACCATCCTATAACATGAGATGTGAAATCCAAATCCTTCCCTTTCCAAACCTGAGACCCTTCCTATAGCTTGAGATGTGATATCAAACTCCTTCCCATTCCAATCCTGAGATAGCTTGAGATGTGATAGCCAACTCCTTCTCATTCCAATCCTGAGACCCTTCCTATACCATGAGATGTGATATCTCAATGCTTCTAATACCAAACCTGAGACCCGTCCTAAAACATGAGATGTGAGATCCAAATCCTTCCCCTTCCAAACCTGAGACCCTTCCTATAGCTTGAGATGTGATATCAAACTCCTTCCCATTCCAATCCCGAGATAGCTTGAGATGTGATATCCAACTCCATCCCATTCCAATCCTGAGACCCGTCCTATACCATGAGACTTGATATCTCAATGCTTCTAATACCAAACCTGAGACCGGTCCTATAACATGAGATGTGATACCCAAATCCTTCCCCTTTCCAAACCTTAGACCCTTCCTATAGCATGAGATGTGATATCTCAATGCTTCTAATACCATACCTGAGACCCTTCCTATAACGAGATGGGATATCCAACTCCTTCCCATTCCAATCCTGAGACCCTTCCGATAGCAGAGATGTGATATCTCAATGCTTATACCAAACCTGAGACCCTTCCTATGGCATGAGATGTCATATACAACTCCTTCCGATTCCAATCCTGAGACCCTTCCTATAGCATGAGATGTGATATCTCAATGCTTCTAATACCAAACCTGAGATCCTTCCTATAACATGAGATGTGATATCAAACTCCTTCCCATTCCAAACCGGAGACCCTTCCGATAGCATGAGATGTGATATCTCAATGCTTCTAAAACCAAACATGAGAACCATCCTATAACATGAGATGTGAAATCCAAATCATTCCCTTTCCAAACCTGAGACCCTTCCTATAGCTTGAGATGTGATATCAAACTCCTTCCCATTCAATGTGATATCCAACTTCTTCCCATTCCAATCCTGAGACCCTTCCTATACCATGAGATGTGGTATATATTTCAATGCTTCTAATACCAAACCTGAGACCCGTCCTAAAACATGAGATGTGAGATCCAAATCCTTCCCCTTCCAAACCTGAGACCTTTCCTTTAGCATGAGATGTGATATCAACTCCTTCCCATTCCAAACCTGAGACCCTTCCTATAGCATGAGATGTTATATCTTAATGCTTCTAAAACCAAACCTGAGAACCATCCTATAACATGTGAACTCCAAATCCTTCCCTTTCCAAACCTGAGACCCTTCCGATAGCATGAGATGTGATATCTCAATGCTACTAAAACCAAACATGAGAACCATCCTATAACATGAGATGTGAAATCCAAATCCTTCCCTTTCCAAACCTGAGACCCTTCCTATAGCTTGAGATGTGATATCAAACTCCTTCCCATTCCAATCCTGAGATAGCTTGAGATGTGATAGCCAACTCCTTCTCATTCCAATCCTGAGACCCTTCCTATACCATGAGATGTGATATCTCAATGCTTCTAATACCAAACCTGAGACCCGTCCTAAAACATGAGATGTGAGATCCAAATCCTTCCCCTTCCAAACCTGAGACCCTTCCTATAGCTTGAGATGTGATATCAAACTCCTTCCCATTCCAATCCCGAGATAGCTTGAGATGTGATATCCAACTCCATCCCATTCCAATCCTGAGACCCTTCCGATAGCATGAGATGTGATAGCTCAATGCTTCTAATATCAAAACTGAGACCCTCCCTATAGTATGAGATGTGATATCTAGGTCCTTCCCATTCCTATCCTGAGACCCTTCCTATAGCATGAGATGTGATATCTCAATGCTTCTATCAAACCTGAGACCCTTCCTTTAGCATGAGATGTGATATCCAACTCCTTGCCATTCCAATCCTGAGACCCTTCCTATAAAGAGATGTGATATCCAACTCCTTCCCATTCCAACCTGAGACACTTCCTATAGCATGAGAAGGGATATCCAAATCCTTCCCATTCCAATCCTGAGATCCTTCCTATAACATTATGTGATATCCAATTCCTTCCCATTCCAAACCTGAGACCCTTCCTATTGGATGAGATGTGATATCCAACACCTTCCCATTCCAATCCTGAGACCCTTCCTATACCATGAGATGTGATATCTCAATGCTTCTAATACCAAACCTGGGACCCGCCCTATAACATGAGATATGATATCCAAATCCTTCCCCTTCCAAACCTGAGACCCTTCCTTTAGCATGAGATGTGATATCCAAATCCTTCCCATTCCAATCCTGAAACCCTTCCTATAGCATGAGATGTGATATCTCAATGTTTATAATAAAAAACCTGAGACCCTTCCTATAGAAAGAGATGTGATATCCAAATCCTTCCCATTTCAATCTTGAGACCCTTCCTATAGCATGAGATGTGATATCCAAATCCTTCCCATTCCAATCCTGAGACCCTTCCTATAGCATGAGATGTGATATCTCAATGCTTATACCAAACCAGAGACCTGTCCTATAACATGAGATGGGATATCCAACTCCTTCCCATTCCAATCCTGAGCCACTTCCGATAGCAGAGATGTGATATCTCAATGCTTATACCAAAACTGAGACCCTTCCTATAACATGAGATGTGATATCCAACTCATTCCCATTCCAAACCTGAGAGACTTCCTATAGCATATGTGATATCCAACTCCTTCCCATTCCAAACATGAGACCCTTCCTATAGCAAGAATGTAATATCCAACTCCTACCCATTCCAATCCTGAGACCATTCCTATAGCATGAGATGTGATATATCAATGCTTCTAATACCAAACCTGAGATCCTTCCTATGACATAAGATGGGATATCCAACTCCTTCCCATTCCAACCTGAGACACTTCCTATAGCATGAGAAGGGATATCCAAATCCTTCCCATTCCAATCCTGAGATCCTTCCTATAACATTATGTGATATCCAATTCCTTCCCATTCCAAACCTGAGACCCTTCCTATTGGATGAGATGTGATATCCAACACCTTCCCATTCCAATCCTGAGACCCTTCCTATACCATGAGATGTGATATCTCAATGCTTCTAATACCAAACCTGGGACCCGCCCTATAACATGAGATATGATATCCAAATCCTTCCCCTTCCAAACCTGAGACCCTTCCTTTAGCATGAGATGTGATATCCAAATCCTTCCCATTCCAATCCTGAAACCCTTCCTATAGCATGAGATGTGATATCTCAATGTTTATAATAAAAAACCTGAGACCCTTCCTATAGAAAGAGATGTGATATCCAAATCCTTCCCATTTCAATCTTGAGACCCTTCCTATAGCATGAGATGTGATATCCAAATCCTTCCCATTCCAATCCTGAGACCCTTCCTATAGCATGAGATGTGATATCTCAATGCTTATACCAAACCAGAGACCTGTCCTATAACATGAGATGGGATATCCAACTCCTTCCCATTCCAATCCTGAGCCACTTCCGATAGCAGAGATGTGATATCTCAATGCTTATACCAAAACTGAGACCCTTCCTATAACATGAGATGTGATATCCAACTCATTCCCATTCCAAACCTGAGAGACTTCCTATAGCATATGTGATATCCAACTCCTTCCCATTCCAAACATGAGACCCTTCCTATAGCAAGAATGTAATATCCAACTCCTACCCATTCCAATCCTGAGACCATTCCTATAGCATGAGATGTGATATATCAATGCTTCTAATACCAAACCTGAGATCCTTCCTATGACATAAGATGGGATATCCAACTCCTTCCCATTCCAATCCTGAGACCCTTCCGATAGCAGAGATGTGATATCTCAATGCTTATACCAAAACTGAGACCCTTCCTGTGGCATGAGATGTCATATACAACTCCTTCCCATTCCAATCCTGAGACCCTTCCTATAGCATGAGATGTGATATCCAACTCCTTCCCATTCCAATCCTGAGACCCTTCCTACAGCATGCAATGTGATATCTCAATGATTCTAATACCAAACCTGAGACCCGTCCTATAACATGAGATGGGATATCCAACTCCTTCCCGTTCCAGACCTGAGACCCTTCCTATAGCATGAGATGTGATATCCAACTCCTTCCCATCCCAATCCTGAGACACTTCCGATTGCAGAGATGTGATATCTCAATGCTTCTAAAATCAAAACTGAGACCCTCCCTATAGCATGATATGTTATATCTAAGTCCTTCCCATTCCAATCCTGAGACCCTTCCTATAGCATGAGATGTGATATCTCAATGCTTCTACCAAACCTGAGACCCTTCCTTTAGCATGAGATGTGATATCCAACTCCTTCCCATTCCAGTCCTGAGACCCTTCCTATAGCATGAGATATGATATCTCAATACTTCTAATACTAAACCTGAGATCCTTCCGATAACATGAGATGTGGTATCCAAATCCTTCCCCTTCCAAACCTGAGACCCTCCCTTTAGCATGAGATGTGATATCCAACTCCTTCCCATTCCAATCCTGAGACCCTTCTGATAGCATGAGATGTGATATCTCAATGCTTCTAATACCAAACCTGAGATCCTTCCTATAACATGAGATGTGATATCCAACTCCTTCCCATTCCAATCCTGAGACCCTTCCTATAGCATGAGAAGTGATATCTCCATGCGTATACCAAACCTGAGACCCTTCCTATAGCATGAGATGTGATATCCAAATCCTTCCCATTCCAATCCTGAGACCCTTCCTATAGCATGAGATGTGATATCTCAATGCTTATACCAAACCAGAGACCCGTCCTATAACATGAGATGGGATATCCAACTCCTTCCCATTCCAATCCTGAGCCACTTCTGATAGCAGAGATGTGATATCTCAATGCTTATACCAAAACTGAGACCCTTCCTATAACATGAGATGTGATATCCAACTCATTCCCATTCCAAACCTGAGACACTTCCTATAGCATATGTGATATCCAACTAAATCCCATTCCAAACATGAGACCCTTCCTATAGCAAGAATGTAATATCCAACTCCTACCCATTCCAATCCTGAGACCATTCCTATAGCATGAGATGTGATATATCAATGCTTCTAATACCAAACCTGAGATCCTTCCTATGACATGAAATGTGATATCCAAATCCTTCCCATTTGAAACCTGAGACCCTTCCTACAGCATGCGATGTGATATCTCAATGCTTCTAATACCAAACCTGAGACCCGTCCTATAACATGAGATGTGATATCCAAGTCCTTCCCATTCCAATCCTGAGACCCTTCCTATAACATGAGATGTGATATCCAACTCCTTCCCATTCCAACCTTAGACCCTGCCTCTAGCATGTGATGTGATATCCCAATGCTTCTACAAAACCTGAGACCCATACCATGGCATGAGATGTGATATCAAACTCCTTCCCATTCCAATCCTGAGGCCCTTTCTATAGCTTGAGATGTGATATCCAACTCCTTCCCATTCCAATTCTGAGACCCGTCCTATACCATGAGACTTGATATCTCAATGCTTCTAATACCAAACCTGAGACCGGTCCTATAACATGAGATGTGATACCCAAATCCTTCCCCTTTCCAAACCTTAGACCCTTCCTATAGCATGAGATGTGATATCTCAATGCTTCTAATACCATACCTGAGACCCTTCCTATAACGAGATGGGATATCAAACTCCTTCCCATTCCAATCCTGAGACCCTTCCGATAGCAGAGATGTGATATCTCAATGCTTATACCAAACCTGAATCCCTTCCTATAGCATGAGATGTGATATCCAACTCCTTCCCATTCCAATCCTGAGACCCTTCCTATAGCATTAGATGTGATATCTCAATGCCTCTAATACCAAACCTGAGATCCTTCCTCTAACATGAAATGTGATATCCAACTCCTTCCCTTTCCAAACCTGAGAGCCTACCTATAGCATGAGATGTGATATCCAAGTCCTTCCCATTCCAATCCTTAGACCCTTCCTACAGCATGCAATATGATATCTCAATGATTCTAATAACAAACCTGAGACCCGTCCTATAACATGAGATGGGATATCCAACTCCTTCCCATTCCAATCCCGAGACACTTCCGATAGCAGAGATGTGATATCTCAATGCTTTTACCAAACCTGAGACCCTTCCTATAGCATGAGATGTGATATCCAATTCTTTCCCGTTCCAAACCTGAGACCCTTCCTATAGCATATGTGATATCCAACTCCTTCCCATTCCAAACATGAGACCCTTCCTATAGCAAGAATGTAATATCCAACTCATTCCCATTCCAATCCTGAGACCCTTCCTACAGCATGCGATGTGATATCTCAATGCTTCTAATACCAAACCTGAGACCCGTCCTATAACATGAGATGGGATATCCAACTCCTTCCAGTTCCAAACCTGACACCCTTCCTATAGCATGAGATGTGATATCAAACTCCTTCCCATTCCAATCCTGAGACATTTCCGATAGCATGAGATGTGTTATCTCAATGCCTATTTACCAAACCTGAGATCCTACCTCTAACATGAAATGTGATATCCAACTCCTTCCCCTTCCAAACCTGAGAGCCTTCCTATAGCATGAGATGTGATATCCAAGTTCTTCCCATTCCAATCCTGAGACCCTTCCTATAACATGAGATGTGATGTCTCAATGCTTCTAATACCAAACCTGAGATCTTTCCTATAACATGAGATGTGATATCCAAATCCTTCCCATTCCAATCCTAAGACCCTTCCTATAGCAGGAAATGTGATATCTCAATGCTTCTACCAAACCTGAGACCCTTCCTTTAGCATGAGATGTGATATCCAACTCCTTCCCATTCCAGTCCTGAGACCCTTCGTATAGCATGAGATATGATATCTCAATACTTCTAATACCAAACCTGAGACCCTTCTGATAACATGAGATGTGATATCCAAATCCTTCCCCTTCCAAACCTGAGACCCTCCCTTTAGCATGAGATGTGATATCCAACTCCTTCCCATTCCAATCCTGAGACCCTTCTGATAGCATGATTGTGATATCTCAATGCTTCTAATACCAAACCTGAGATCCTTCCTAAAACATGAGATGTGATATCCAACTCCTTCCTTTTCCAATCCTGAGACCCTTCCTATAGCATGAGAAGTGATATCTCCATGCGTATACCAAACCTGAGACCCTTCCTATAGCATGAGATGTGATATCCAAATCCTTCCCATTCCAATCCTGAGACCCTTCCTATAGCATGAGATGTGATATTTCAATGCTTATACCAAACCAGAGACCCGTCCTATAACATGAGATGTGATATCCAACTCATTCCCATTCCAAACCTGAGACACTTCCTATAGCATATGTGATATCCAACTGCTTCCCATTCCAAACATGAGACCCTTCCGATAGCATGAGATGTGATATCCAACTCCTTCCAATTCCAATACTGAGACCCTTCCAATAGCATATGTGATATCTCAATGCTTCTAATATCAAACCTGAGAACCTCCCTATAGCATGAGATGTGATATCCAACTCCTTCCCATCCCAATCCTGAGACACTTCCGATTGCAGAGATGTGATATCTCAATGTTTATACCAAACCTGAGACTCTTCCTATAACATGAGATGTGATATTCAACTCCTTCCCGTTCCAAACCTGAGACCCTTCCTATAGCATGAGATGTGATATCCAGCTCCTTCCCATTCCAATCCTGAGACCCTTCTGATAGCATGAGATGTGTTATCTCAATGCTTCTAATACCAAACCTGAGATCCTTCTTATAACATGTGATGTGATATCCAAATCCTTCCCCTTCCAAACCTGAGACCCTCCCTTTAGCATGAGATGTGATATCCAACTCCTTCCCATTCCAATCCTGAGACCCTTATGATAGCATGAGATGTGATATCTCAATGCCTCTAATACCAAACCTGAGATACTTCCGATAGCATGAGATGTGATATCTCAATGCTTCTAATACCAAACCTGAGATCCTTCCTATAACATGAGATGTGATATCCAAATCCTTCCCCTTCCAAACCTGAGACCCTCCCTTTAGCATGAGATGTGATATCCAACTCCTTCCCATTCCAATCCTGAGACCCTTCTGATAGCATGAGATGTGATATCTCAATTCCTCTAATACCAAACCTGAGATCCTACCTCTAGCATGACATTTGATATCCAACTCCTTCCCTTTCCAAACCTGAGACCCTGCCTATAGCATGAGATATGATATCCAAGTCCTTCCCATTCCAATCCTGAGACCCTTCCTATAGCATGAGATGTGATATCTCAATGCTTATACCAAACCTGAGACCCTTCCTATGGCATGAGATGTCATATACAACTCCTTCCCATTCCAATCCTGAGACCCTTCCTATAGCATGAGATGTGATATCTCAATGCTTATACCAAACCTGAGACCCTTCCTATGGCATGAGATGTCATATACAACTCCTTCCCATTCCAATCCTGAGACCCTTCCTATAGCTTGAGATGTGATATCCAACTCCTTCCCATTCCAATTCTGAGACCCTTCCTATACCATGAGACGTGATATCTCAATGCTTCTAATACCAAACCTGAGACCCGTCCTATAACATGAGATGTGATATCCAAATCCTTCCCCTTCCAAACTTTAGACCCTTTCTTTATCATGAGATGTGATTTCCAACTCCTTCCCATTCCAATCCTGACACCCTTCCGATATCATGAGATTTGTTATCTCAATGCTTCTAATATCAAACTTGAGACCCTCCCTATAGCATGAGATCTGACATCCAAGTCCTTCCCATTCCAATCCTGAGACCCTTCCTATAGCATGAGATGTGATATCTCAATGCTTCTAATACCAAACCTGAGACCCTTCCTATAACATGAGATGGGATATCCAACTCCTTCCCATTCCAATCCTGAGACCCTTCCAATAGCAGAGATGTGATATCTCAATGCTTATACCAAACCTGAGACCCTTGCTATGGCCTGAGATGTCATATACAACTCCTTCCCATTCCAATCCTGAGACCCTTCCTATAGCATGAGATGTGATATCTCAATGCTTATACCAAACCTGAGACCCTTCCTATAGCATGAGATGTGATATCCAACTCCTTCCCATTCCAATCCTGAGACCCTTCCCATAGCATGAGATGTGATGTCTCAATGCTTCTAATACCAAACCTGAGATCCTTCCTATAACATGAGATGTGATATCCAACTCCTTCCCATTCCAATCCTGAGACCCTTCCTATAGAATGAGAAGTGATATCTCAATGCTTATACCAAACCTGAGACCCTTCCTATAGCATGAGCTGTAATATCCAACTCCTTCCCATTCCAATCCTGAGACCCTTCCTATAGCATGAGAAGTGATATCTCCATGCGTATACCAAACCTGAGACCCTTCCTATAGCATGAGATGTGATATCCAACTCCTTCCCATTCCAATCCTGAGACCCTTCCGATAGCATGAGATGTGATATCTCAATGCTTATACCAAACCAGAGACCCGTCCTATAACATGAGATGGGATATCCAACTCCTTCCCATTCCAATCCTGAGCCACTTCCGATAGTAGAGATGTGATATCTCAATGCTTATACCAAACCTGAGACCCTTCCTAGAACATGAGATGTGATATCCAACTCATTCCCGTTCCAAACCTGAGACACTTCCTATAGCATATGTGATATCCAACTCCTTCCCATTCCAAACATGAGACCCTTCCTATAGCAAGAATGTAATATCCAACTCCTACCCATTCCAATCCTGAGACCATTCCTATAGCATGAGATGTGATATATCAATGCTTCTAATACCAAACCTGCGATCCTTCCTATGACATGAAATGTGATATCCAAATCCTTCCCATTCCAAACCTGAGACCCTTCCTACAGCATGCGATGTGATATCTCAATGCTTCTAATATCAAACCTGAGACCCATCCTATAACATGAGATGGGATATCCAACTCCTTCCTGTTCCAAACCTGAGACCCTTCCTATAGCATGAGATGTGATATCCAATTCCTTCACATCCCAATCCTGAGACACCTTCGATAGCAGAGATGTGATATCTCAATGCTTATACCAAACCTGAGACTCTTCCTATAACATGAGATGTGATATCCAACTCCTTCCCGTTCCAAACCTGAGACCCTTCCTATAGCATGAGATGTGATATCCAACTCTTTCCCATTCCAATCCTGAGACCCTTCCGATAGCATGAGATGTGATATCTCAATGCTTCTAATACCAAACCTGTGATCCTTCCTATAATAAGAGATGTGATATCCAAATCCTTCCCCTTCCAAACCTGAGACCCTCCCTTTAGCATGAGATGTGATATCTCAATGCCTCTAATACCAAACCTGAGATCGTTCCAATAGCATGAGATGTCATATCTCAATGCTTCTGATACAAAACCTGAGATCCTTCCTATAACATGAGATGTGATATCCAAATCCTTCCCCTTCCAAACCTGAGACCTTCCCTTTAGCATGAGATGTGATATCCAACTCCTTCCTATTCCAATCCTGAGACCCTTCTGATAGCATGAGATGTGATATCTCAATGCCTCTAATACCAAACCTGATTCCTACCTCTAACATGAAATGTGATATCCAACCCCTTCCCTTTCCAAACGTGAGACCCTCCCTATAGCATGAGATGTGATATACAAGTCCTTCCCATTCCAATCCTGAGACCCTTCCTATAGCATGAGATGTGATATCTCAATGCTTCTAATACCAAACCTGAGACCCTTCCTATAACATAAGATGGGATATCCAACTCCTTCCCATTCCAATCCTGAGACCCTTCCGATAGCAGAGATGTGATATCTCAATGCTTATACCAAACCTGAGACCCTTCCTGTGGCATGAGATGTCATATACAACTCCTTCCCATTCCAATCCTGAGACCCTTCCTATAGCATGAGATGTGATATCCAACTCCTTCCCATTCCAATCCTGAGACCCTTCCTATAGCATGAGATTTGATATCTCAATGCTTCTAACACCAAACCTGAGATCCTTCCGATAGCATGAGATGTGATATCTCAATGCTTCTAATACCAAACCTGAGATCATTCCTATAACACGAGATGTTATATCCAAATCCATCCCCTTCCAAACCTGAGACCCTCCCTTTAGCATGAGATGTGATATCCAACTCCTTCCCATTCCAATCCTGAGACCCTTCCTATAGCATGAGATGTGATTTCTCAATGCTTCTAATACCAAACCTGAGATCCTTCCTATAACATGAGATGTGATATCCAACTCCTTCCCATTCTAATCCTGAGACACTTCCTATAGCATGAGATGTGATATCCAAGTCCTTCCCATTCCAATCCTGAGACCCTTCCTATAGCATGAGATGTGATATCTCAATGCTTATACCAAACCTGAGACCCTTCCTATGGCATGAGATGTCATATACAACTCCTTCCCATTCCAATCCTGAGACCCTTCCTATAGCATGAGATGTGATATCTCAATGCTTATACCAAACCTGAGACCCTTCCTATAGCATGAGATGTGATATCCAACTTCTTCCCATTCCAATCCTGAGACCCTTCCTATAACATGAGATGTGATGTCTCAATGCTTCTAATACCAAACCTGAGATCTTTCCTATAACATGAGATGTGATATCCAACTCCTTCCCATTCCAATTCTGAGACCCTTCCTATAGCAAGAGATGTGATATCTTAATGCCTCTTTACCAAACCTGATATCCTACCTCTAACATGAAATGTGATATCCAACTCCTTCCCCTTCCAAACCTGAGAGCCTTCCTATAGCATGAGATGTGATATCCAAGTCCTTCCCATTCCAATCCTGAGACCCTTCCTATAACATCAGATGTGATATCCAACTCCTTCCCATTCCAACCTGAGACCCTTCCTATAGCATGAGATGGGATATCCAACTCCTTCCAAATACAATCCTGATACCCTTCCGATAGCATAAGATGTGATATCCCAATGCTTCTACAAAACCTGAGACCCATACATGGCATGAGATGTGATATCAAACTCCTTCCCATTCCAATCCTGAGACCCTTCCGATAGCAGAGATGTGATATCTCAATGCTTATACCAAACCTGAGACCCTTCCTATGGCATGAGATGTCATATACAACTCCTTCCCATTCCAATCCTGAGACCCTTCCTATAGCATGAGATGTGATATCTCAATGTTTATACCAAACCTGAGACCCTTCCTATAGCATGAGATGTGATATCCAATTCTTTCCCGTTCCAATTCTGAGACCCTTCCTATAGCAAGAGATGTGATATCTTAATGCCTCTTTACCAAACCTGATATCCTACCTCTAACATGAAATGTGATATCCAACTCCTTCCCCTTCCAAACCTGAGAGCCTTCCTATAGCATGAGATGTGATATCCAACTCCTTCCCATTCCAATCCTGAGACCCTTCCTATAGCATGAGATGTGATATCTCAATGCTTATACCAAACCTGAATCCCTTCCTATAGCATGAGATGTGATATCCAACTCCTTCCCATTCCAATCCTGAGACCCTTCCTATAGCATTAGATGTGATATCTCAATGCCTCTAATACCAAACCTGAGATCCTTCCTCTAACATGAAATGTGATATCCAACTCCTTCCCTTTCCAAACCTGAGAGCCTACCTATAGCATGAGATGTGATATCCAAGTCCTTCCCATTCCAATCCTTAGACCCTTCCTACAGCATGCAATATGATATCTCAATGATTCTAATAACAAACCTGAAACCCGTCCTATAACATGAGATGGGATATCCAACTCCTTCCCATTCCAATCCCGAGACACTTCCGATAGCAGAGATGTGATATCTCAATGCTTATACCAAACCTGAGATCCTTCCTATAGCATGAGATGTGATATCCAATTCTTTCCCGTTCCAAACCTGAGACCCTTCCTATAGCATATGTGATATCCAACTCCTTCCCATTCCAAACATGAGACCCTTCCTATAGCAAGAATGTAATATCCAACTCATTCCCATTCCAATCCTGAGACCCTTCCTACAGCATGCGATGTGATATCTCAATGCTTCTAATACCAAACCTGAGACCCGTCCTATAACATGAGATGGGATATCCAACTCCTTCCAGTTCCAAACCTGACACCCTTCCTATAGCATGAGATGTGATATCAAACTCCTTCCCATTCCAATCCTGAGACCCTTCCGATAGCATGAGATGTGTTATCTCAATGCCTCTTTACCAAACCTGAGATCCTACCTCTAACATGAAATGTGATATCCAACTCCGTCCCCTTCCAAACCTGAGAGCCTTCCTATAGCATGAGATGTGATATCCAAGTTCTTCCCATTCCAATCCTGAGACCCTTCCTATAACATGAGATGTGATGTCTCAATGCTTCTAATACCAAACCTGAGATCTTTCCTATAACATGAGATGTGATATCCAAATCCTTCCCATTCCAATCCTAAGACCCTTCCTATAGCAGGAAATGTGATATCTCAATGCTTCTACCAAACCTGAGACCCTTCCTTTAGCATGAGATGTGATATCCAACTCCTTCCCATTCCAGTCCTGAGACCCTTCGTATAGCATGAGATATGATATCTCAATACTTCTAATACCAAACCTGAGACCCTTCTGATAACATGAGATGTGATATCCAAATCCTTCCCCTTCCAAACCTGAGACCCTCCCTTTAGCATGAGATGTGATATCCAACTCCTTCCCATTCCAATCCTGAGACCCTTCTGATAGCATGATTGTGATATCTCAATGCTTCTAATACCAAACCTGAGATCCTTCCTAAAACATGAGATGTGATATCCAACTCCTTCCTTTTCCAATCCTGAGACCCTTCCTATAGCATGAGAAGTGATATCTCCATGCGTATACCAAACCTGAGACCCTTCCTATAGCATGAGATGTGATATCCAAATCCTTCCCATTCCAATCCTGAGACCCTTCCTATAGCATGAGATGTGATATTTCAATGCTTATACCAAACCAGAGACCCGTCCTATAACATGAGATGGGATATCCAACTCCTTCCCATTCCAATCCTGAGCCACTTCCGATAGCAGAGATGTGATATCTCAATGCTTATACCAAACCTGAGACCCTTCCTATAACATGAGATGTGATATCCAACTCATTCCCATTCCAAACCTGAGACACTTCCTATAGCATATGTGATATCCAACTGCTTCCCATTCCAAACATGAGACCCTTCCGATAGCATGAGATGTGATATCCAACTCCTTCCAATTCCAATACTGAGACCCTTCCAATAGCATATGTGATATCTCAACACTTCTAATATCAAACCTGAGAACCTCCCTATAGCATGAGATGTGATATCCAACTCCTTCCCATCCCAATCCTGAGACACTTCCGATTGCAGAGATGTGATATCTCAATGTTTATACCAAACCTGAGACTCTTCCTATAACATGAGATGTGATATTCAACTCCTTCCCGTTCCAAACCTGAGACCCTTCCTATAGCATGAGATGTGATATCCAGCTCCTTCCCATTCCAATCCTGAGACCCTTCTGATAGCATGAGATGTGTTATCTCAATGCTTCTAATACCAAACCTGAGATCCTTCTTATAACATGTGATGTGATATCCAAATCCTTCCCCTTCCAAACCTGAGACCCTCCCTTTAGCATGAGATGTGATATCCAACTCCTTCCCATTCCAATCCTGAGACCCTTATGATAGCATGAGATGTGATATCTCAATGCCTCTAATACCAAACCTGAGATACTTCCGATAGCATGAGATGTGATATCTCAATGCTTCTAATACCAAACCTGAGATCCTTCCTATAACATGAGATGTGATATCCAAATCCTTCCCCTTCCAAACCTGAGACCCTCCCTTTAGCATGAGATGTGATATCCAACTCCTTCCCATTCCAATCCTGAGACCCTTCTGATAGCATGAGATGTGATATCTCAATTCCTCTAATACCAAATCTGAGATCCTACCTCTAACATGAAATTTGATATCCAACTCCTTCCCTTTCCAAACCTGAGACCCTGCCTATAGCATGAGATATGATATCCAAGTCCTTCCCATTCCAATCCTGAGACCCTTCCTATAGCATGAGATGTGATATCTCAATGCTTATACCAAACCTGAGACCCTTCCTATGGCATGAGATGTCATATACAACTCCTTCCCATTCCAATCCTGAGACCCTTCCTATAGCATGAGATGTGATATCTCAATGCTTATACCAAACCTGAGACCCTTCCTATAGCATGAGATGTGATATCCAACTTCTTCCCATTCCAATCCTGAGATCCTTCCTATAACATGAGATGTGATGTCTCAATGCTTCTAATACCAAACCTGAGATCTTTCCTATAACATGAGATGTGATATCCAACTCCTTCCCATTCCAATTCTGAGACCCTTCCTATAGCAAGAGATGTGATATCTCAATGCCTCTTTACCAAACCTGATATCCTACCTCTAACATGAAATGTGATATCCAACTCCTTCCCCTTCCAAATCTGAGAGCCTTCCTATAGCATGAGATGTGATATCCAAGTCCTTCCCATTCCAATCCTGAGACCCTTCCTATAACATCAGATGTGATATCCAACTCCTTCCCATTCCAACCTGAGACCCTTCCTATAGCATGAGATGGGATATCCAACTCCTTCCAAATCCAATCCTGATACCCTTCCGATAGCATGAGATGTGATATCCCAATGCTTCTACAAAACCTGAGACCCATACATGGCATGAGATGTGATATCAAACTCCTTCCCATTCCAATCCTGAGACCCTTCCGATAGCAGAGATGTGATATCTCAATGCTTATACCAAACCTGAGACCCTTCCTATGGCATGAGATGTCATATACAACTCCTTCCCATTCCAATCCTGAGACCCTTCCTATAGCATGAGATGTGATATCCAAGTCCTTCCCATTCCAATCCTGAGACCCTTCCTATAACATCAGATGTGATATCCAACTCCTTCCCATTCCAACCTGAGACCCTTCCTATAGCATGAGATGGGATATCCAACTCCTTCCAAATACAATCCTGATACCCTTCCGATAGCATAAGATGTGATATCCCAATGCTTCTACAAAACCTGAGACCCATACATGGCATGAGATGTGATATCAAACTCCTTCCCATTCCAATCCTGAGACCCTTCCGATAGCAGAGATGTGATATCTCAATGCTTATACCAAACCTGAGACCCTTCCTATGGCATGAGATGTCATATACAACTCCTTCCCATTCCAATCCTGAGACCCTTCCTATAGCATGAGATGTGATATCTCAATGTTTATACCAAACCTGAGACCCTTCCTATAGCATGAGATGTGATATCCAATTCTTTCCCGTTCCAATTCTGAGACCCTTCCTATAGCAAGAGATGTGATATCTTAATGCCTCTTTACCAAACCTGATATCCTACCTCTAACATGAAATGTGATATCCAACTCCTTCCCCTTCCAAACCTGAGAGCCTTCCTATAGCATGAGATGTGATATCCAACTCCTTCCCATTCCAATCCTGAGACCCTTCCTATAGCATGAGATGTGATATCTCAATGCTTATACCAAACCTGAATCCCTTCCTATAGCATGAGATGTGATATCCAACTCCTTCCCATTCCAATCCTGAGACCCTTCCTATAGCATTAGATGTGATATCTCAATGCCTCTAATACCAAACCTGAGATCCTTCCTCTAACATGAAATGTGATATCCAACTCCTTCCCTTTCCAAACCTGAGAGCCTACCTATAGCATGAGATGTGATATCCAAGTCCTTCCCATTCCAATCCTTAGACCCTTCCTACAGCATGCAATATGATATCTCAATGATTCTAATAACAAACCTGAAACCCGTCCTATAACATGAGATGGGATATCCAACTCCTTCCCATTCCAATCCCGAGACACTTCCGATAGCAGAGATGTGATATCTCAATGCTTATACCAAACCTGAGACCCTTCCTATAGCATGAGATGTGATATCCAATTCTTTCCCGTTCCAAACCTGAGACCCTTCCTATAGCATATGTGATATCCAACTCCTTCCCATTCCAAACATGAGACCCTTCCTATAGCAAGAATGTAATATCCAACTCATTCCCATTCCAATCCTGAGACCCTTCCTACAGCATGCGATGTGATATCTCAATGCTTCTAATACCAAACCTGAGACCCGTCCTATAACATGAGATGGGATATCCAACTCCTTCCAGTTCCAAACCTGACACCCTTCCTATAGCATGAGATGTGATATCAAACTCCTTCCCATTCCAATCCTGAGACCCTTCCGATAGCATGAGATGTGTTATCTCAATGCCTCTTTACCAAACCTGAGATCCTACCTCTAACATGAAATGTGATATCCAACTCCGTCCCCTTCCAAACCTGAGAGCCTTCCTATAGCATGAGATGTGATATCCAAGTTCTTCCCATTCCAATCCTGAGACCCTTCCTATAACATGAGATGTGATGTCTCAATGCTTCTAATACCAAACCTGAGATCTTTCCTATAACATGAGATGTGATATCCAAATCCTTCCCATTCCAATCCTAAGACCCTTCCTATAGCAGGAAATGTGATATCTCAATGCTTCTACCAAACCTGAGACCCTTCCTTTAGCATGAGATGTGATATCCAACTCCTTCCCATTCCAGTCCTGAGACCCTTCGTATAGCATGAGATATGATATCTCAATACTTCTAATACCAAACCTGAGACCCTTCTGATAACATGAGATGTGATATCCAAATCCTTCCCCTTCCAAACCTGAGACCCTCCCTTTAGCATGAGATGTGATATCCAACTCCTTCCCATTCCAATCCTGAGACCCTTCTGATAGCATGATTGTGATATCTCAATGCTTCTAATACCAAACCTGAGATCCTTCCTAAAACATGAGATGTGATATCCAACTCCTTCCTTTTCCAATCCTGAGACCCTTCCTATAGCATGAGAAGTGATATCTCCATGCGTATACCAAACCTGAGACCCTTCCTATAGCATGAGATGTGATATCCAAATCCTTCCCATTCCAATCCTGAGACCCTTCCTATAGCATGAGATGTGATATTTCAATGCTTATACCAAACCAGAGACCCGTCCTATAACATGAGATGGGATATCCAACTCCTTCCCATTCCAATCCTGAGCCACTTCCGATAGCAGAGATGTGATATCTCAATGCTTATACCAAACCTGAGACCCTTCCTATAACATGAGATGTGATATCCAACTCATTCCCATTCCAAACCTGAGACACTTCCTATAGCATATGTGATATCCAACTGCTTCCCATTCCAAACATGAGACCCTTCCGATAGCATGAGATGTGATATCCAACTCCTTCCAATTCCAATACTGAGACCCTTCCAATAGCATATGTGATATCTCAACGCTTCTAATATCAAACCTGAGAACCTCCCTATAGCATGAGATGTGATATCCAACTCCTTCCCATCCCAATCCTGAGACACTTCCGATTGCAGAGATGTGATATCTCAATGTTTATACCAAACCTGAGACTCTTCCTATAACATGAGATGTGATATTCAACTCCTTCCCGTTCCAAACCTGAGACCCTTCCTATAGCATGAGATGTGATATCCAGCTCCTTCCCATTCCAATCCTGAGACCCTTCTGATAGCATGAGATGTGTTATCTCAATGCTTCTAATACCAAACCTGAGATCCTTCTTATAACATGTGATGTGATATCCAAATCCTTCCCCTTCCAAACCTGAGACCCTCCCTTTAGCATGAGATGTGATATCCAACTCCTTCCCATTCCAATCCTGAGACCCTTATGATAGCATGAGATGTGATATCTCAATGCCTCTAATACCAAACCTGAGATACTTCCGATAGCATGAGATGTGATATCTCAATGCTTCTAATACCAAACCTGAGATCCTTCCTATAACATGAGATGTGATATCCAAATCCTTCCCCTTCCAAACCTGAGACCCTCCCTTTAGCATGAGATGTGATATCCAACTCCTTCCCATTCCAATCCTGAGACCCTTCTGATAGCATGAGATGTGATATCTCAATTCCTCTAATACCAAATCTGAGATCCTACCTCTAACATGAAATTTGATATCCAACTCCTTCCCTTTCCAAACCTGAGACCCTGCCTATAGCATGAGATATGATATCCAAGTCCTTCCCATTCCAATCCTGAGACCCTTCCTATAGCATGAGATGTGATATCTCAATGCTTATACCAAACCTGAGACCCTTCCTATGGCATGAGATGTCATATACAACTCCTTCCCATTCCAATCCTGAGACCCTTCCTATAGCATGAGATGTGATATCTCAATGCTTATACCAAACCTGAGACCCTTCCTATAGCATGAGATGTGATATCCAACTTCTTCCCATTCCAATCCTGAGATCCTTCCTATAACATGAGATGTGATGTCTCAATGCTTCTAATACCAAACCTGAGATCTTTCCTATAACATGAGATGTGATATCCAACTCCTTCCCATTCCAATTCTGAGACCCTTCCTATAGCAAGAGATGTGATATCTCAATGCCTCTTTACCAAACCTGATATCCTACCTCTAACATGAAATGTGATATCCAACTCCTTCCCCTTCCAAATCTGAGAGCCTTCCTATAGCATGAGATGTGATATCCAAGTCCTTCCCATTCCAATCCTGAGACCCTTCCTATAACATCAGATGTGATATCCAACTCCTTCCCATTCCAACCTGAGACCCTTCCTATAGCATGAGATGGGATATCCAACTCCTTCCAAATCCAATCCTGATACCCTTCCGATAGCATGAGATGTGATATCCCAATGCTTCTACAAAACCTGAGACCCATACATGGCATGAGATGTGATATCAAACTCCTTCCCATTCCAATCCTGAGACCCTTCCGATAGCAGAGATGTGATATCTCAATGCTTATACCAAACCTGAGACCCTTCCTATGGCATGAGATGTCATATACAACTCCTTCCCATTCCAATCCTGAGACCCTTCCTATAGCATGAGATGTGATATCCAACTCCTTCCCATTCCAATCCTGAGACCCTTCCTATAGCATGAGATGTGATATCTCAATGCTTATACCAAACCTGAATATCTTCCTATAGCATGAGATGTGATATCCAACTCCTTCCCATTCCAATCCTTAGACCCTTCCTATAGCATTAGATGTGATATCTCAATGCCTCTAATACCAAACCTGAGATCCTTCCTCTAACACGAAATGTGATATCCAACTCCTTCCCTTTCCAAACCTGAGAGCCTACCTATAGCATGAGATGTGATATCCAAGTCCTTCCCATTCCAATCCTTAGACCCTTCCTACAGCATGCAATATGATATCTCAATGATTCTAATAACAAACCTGAGACCCGTCCTATAACATGAGATGGGATATCCAACTCCTTCCCATTCCAATCCTGAGACACTTCCGATAGCAGAGATGTGATATCTCAATGCTTATACCAAACCTGAGACCCTTCCTATAGCATATGTGATATCCAACTCCTTCCCATTCCAAACATGAGACCCTTCCTATAGCAAGAATGTAATATCCAACTCCTTCCCATTCCAATCCTGAGACCCTTCCTACAGCATGCGATGTGATATCTCAATGCTTCTAATACCAAACCTGAGACCCGTCCTATAACATGAGATGGGATATCCAACTCCTTCCAGTTCCAAACCTGAGACCCTTCCTATAGCATGAGATGTGATATCAAACTCCTTCCCATTCCAATCCTGAGACCCTTCCGATAGCATGAGATGTGTTATCTCAATGCCTCTTTACCAAACCTGAGATCCTACCTCTAACATGAAATGTGATATCCAACTCCTTCCCCTTCCAAACCTGAGAGCCTTCCTATAGCATGAGATGTGATATCCAAGTTCTTCCCATTCCAATCCTGAGACCCTTCCTATAACATGAGATGTGATGTCTCAATACTCCTAATACCAAACCTGAGATCTTTGCTATAACATGAGATGTGATATCCAACTCCTTCCCATTCCAATCCTGAGACCCTTCCTATAGCATGAGATGTGATATCTCAATGCCTCTTTACCAAACCTGAGATCCTACCTCTAACATGAAATGTGATATCCAACTCCTTCCCCTTCCAAACCTGTGAGCCTTCCTATAGCATGAGATGTGATATCCAAGTCCTTCCCATTCCAATCCTGAGACCCTTCCTATAACATCAGATGTGATATCCAACTCCTTCCCATTCCAACCTGAGACCCTTCCTATAGCATGAGATGGGATATTCAACTCCTTCCAAATCCAATCTTGATACCCTTCCGATAGCATGAGATGTGATATCTCAATGCTTCTAATACCAAACCTGTGACTCTTCCTATAAGATGAGATGGGATATCCAACTCCTTCCCATTCCAATCCTGAGACCCTTCCGATAGCAGAGATGTGATATCTCAATGCTTATACTAAACCTGAGACCCTTCCTATGGCATGAGATGTCACATACAACTCCTTCCCATTCCAATCCTGAGACCCTTCCTATAGTATGAGATGTGATATCTCAATGCTTATACCAAACCTGAGACCCTTCCTATAGCATGAGATGTGATATCCAACTCCTTCCCATTCCAATCCTGAGACCCTTCCCATAGCATGAGATGTGATGTCTCAATGCTTCTAATACCAAACCTGAGATCCTTCCTATAACATCAAATGTGATATCCAACTCCTTCCCATTCCAATCCTGAGACCCTTCCTATAGCATGAGATGTGATATCTCAATGCTTATACCAAACCTGAGACCCTTCCTATAGCATGAGATGTGATATCCAACTCCTTCCCATTCCAATCCTGAGACCCTTCCTATAGCATGAGATGTGATATCTCAATGCCTCTAATACCAAACCTGAGATCCTTTCTCTAACATGAAATGTGATATCCAACTCCTTCCCTTTCCAAACCTGAGAGCCTACCTATAGCATGAGATGTGATATCCAAGTCATTTCAATTCCAATCCTGAGACACTTCCTATAGCATGCGATGTGATATCTCAATGCTTATACCAAACCTGAGACCCTTCCTATGGCATGAGATGTCATATACAACTCCTTCCCATTCCAATCCTGAGACCCTTCCTATAGCATGTGATGTGATATCTCAATGCTTATACCAAACCTGAGACCCTTCCTATAGCATGAGATGTGATATCCAACTTCTTCCCATTCCAATCCTGAGACCCTTCCTATAACATGAGATGTGATGTCTGAATGCTTCTAATACCAAACCTGATATCTTTCCTATAACATGAGATGTGATATCCAACTCCTTCCCATTCCAATCCTGAGACCCTTCCTATAGCATGAGATGTGATATCTCAATGCTTATACCAAACCTGAGACCCTTCCTATAGCTTGAGATGTGATGTCCAACTCCTTCCCATTCCAATCCTGAGAACCTTCCTATAGCATGAGATGTGATATCTCAATGCCTCTAATACCAAACCTGAGATCCTTCCTCTAACATGAAATGTGATATCCAACTCCTTCCCCTTCCAAACCTGAGAGCCTTCCTATAGCATGAGATATGATATCCAAGTCCTTCCCATTCCAATCCTGAGACCCTTCCTATAACATGAGATGTGATATCCAACTCCTTCCCATTCCAACCTGAGACCCTTCCTATAGCATGAGATGGGATATCCAACTCCTTCCAAATCCAATCCTGATACCCTTCCGATAGCATGAGATGTGATATCCCAATGCTTCTACCAAACCTGAGAGCCATACTATGGCATGAGATGTGATATCAAACTCCTTCCCATTCCAATCCTGAGACCCTTCCTATAGCTTGAGATGTGATATCCAACTCCTTCCCATTCCAATTCTGAGACCCTTCCTATACCATGAACTTGATATCTCAATGCTTCTAATACCAAACCTGAGATCCGTCCTATAACATGAGATGTGATATCCAAATCCTTCCCCTTCCAAACCTTAGACCCTTCCTTTATCATGAGATGTGATATCCAACTCCTTCCCATTCCAATCCTGACACCCTTCCGATATCATGAGATTTGTTATCTCAATGCTTCTAATATCAAACTTGAGACCCTCCCTATAGCATGAGATCTGACATCCAAGTCCTTCCCATTCCAATCCTGAGACCCTTCCTATAGCATGAGATGTGATATCTCAATGCTTCTAATACCAAACCTGAGACCCTTCCTATAACATGAGATGGGATATCCAAGTCCTTCCCATTCTAATCCTGAGACCCTTCCCATAGCATGAGATGTGATGTCTCAATGCTTCTAATACCAAACCTGAGATCCTTCCTATAACATGAGATGTGATATCCAACTCCTTCCCATTCCAATCCTGAGACCCTTCCTATAGCATGAGAAGTGATATCTCCATGCTTATACCAAACCCGAGACCCTTCCTATAGCATGAGATGTGATATCCAACTCCTTCCCATTCCAATCCTGAGACCCTTCCTATAGCATGAGAAGTGATATCTCCATGCGTATACCAAACCTGAGACCCTTCCTATAGCATGAGATGTGATATCCAAATCCTTCCCATTCCAATCCTAAGACCCTTCCTATAGCATGAGATGTGATATCTCAATGCTTATACCAAACCAGAGACCCGTCCTATAACATGAGATGGGATATCCAACTCCTTCCCATTCCAATCCTGAGACCCTTCCTATAACATGAGATGTGATATCCAACTCCTTCCCATTCCAACCTGAGACCCTTCCTATAGCATGAGATGGGATATCCAATTCCTTCCAAATCCAATCCTGATACCCTTCCGATAGCATGAGATGTGATATCCCAATGCTTCTACCAAACCTGAGACCCATACTATGGCATGAGATGTGATATCAAACTCCTTCCCATTCCAATCCTGAGACCCTTCCTATAGCTTGAGATGTGATATCCAACTCCTTCCCATTCCAATTCTGAGACCCTTCCTATACCATGAGACTTGATATCTCAATGCTTCTAATACCAAACCTGAGACCCGTCCTATAACATGAGATGTGATATCCAAATCCTTCCCCTTCCAAACCTTAGACCCTTCCTTTATTATGAGATGTGATTTCCAACTCCTTCCCATTCCAATCCTGACACCCTTCCGATATCATGAGATTTGTTATCTCAATGCTTCTAATATCAAACTTGAGACCCTCCCTATAGCATGAGATCTGACATCCAAGTCCTTCCCATTCCAAACCTGAGACCCTTCCTATAGCATGAGATGTGATATCTCAATGCTTCTAATACCAAACCTGAGACCCTTCCTATAACATGAGATGGGATATCCAACTCCTTCCCATTCCAATCCTGAGACCCTTCCGATAGCAGAGATGTGATATCTCAATGCTTATACCAAACCTGAGACCCTTGCTATGGCCTGAGATGTCATATACAACTCCTTCCCTTTCCAATCCTGAGACCCTTCCTATAGCATGAGATGTGATATCTCAATGCTTATACCAAACCTGAGACCCTTCCTATAGCATGAGATGTGATATCCAACTCCTTCCCATTCCAATCCTGAGACCCTTCCCATAGCATGAGATGTGATGTCTCAATGCTTCTAATACCAAACCTGAGATCCTTCCTATAACGTGAGATGTGATATCCAACTCCTTCCCATTCCAATCCTGAGACCCTTCCCATAGCATGAGATGTGATGTCTCAATGCTTCTAATACCAAACCTGAGATCCTTCCTATAACGTGAGATGTGATATCCAACTCCTTCCCATTCCAATCCTTAGACCCTTCCTACAGCATGCAATATGATATCTCAATGCTTCTAATACCAAACCTGTGACTCTTCCTATAAGATGAGATGGGATATCCAACTCCTTCCCATTCCAATCCTGAGACCCTTCCGATAGCAGAGATGTGATATCTCAATGCTTATACTAAACCTGAGGCCCTTCCTATGGCATGAGATGTCATATACAACTCCTTCCCATTCCAATCCTGAGACCCTTCCTATAGTATGAGATGTGATATCTCAATGCTTATACCAAACCTGAGACCCTTCCTATAGCATGAGATGTGATATCCAACTCCTTCCCATTCCAATCCTGAGACCCTTCCCATAGCATGAGATGTGATGTCTCAATGCTTCTAATACCAAACCTGAGATCCTTCCTATAACATCAAATGTGATATCCAACTCCTTCCCATTCCAATCCTGAGACCCTTCCTATAGCATGAGATGTGATATCTCAATGCTTATACCAAACCTGAGACCCTTCCTATGGCATGAGATGTCATATACAACTCCTTCCCATTCCAATCCTGAGACCCTTCCTATAGCATGTGATGTGATATCTCAATGCTTATACCAAACCTGAGACCCTTCCTACAGCATGAGATGTGATATCCAACTTCTTCCCATTCCAATCCTGAGACCCTTCCTATAACATGAGATGTGATGTCTGAATGCTTCTAATACCAAACCTGATATCTTTCCTATAACATGAGATGTGATATCCAACTCCTTCCCATTCCAATCCTGAGACCCTTCCTATAGCATGAGATGTGATATCTCAATGCTTATACCAAACCTGAGACCCTTCCTATAGCATGAGATGTGATATCTCAATGCCTCTAATACCAAACCTGAGATCCTTCCTCTAACATGAAATGTGATATCCAACTCCTTCCCCTTCCAAACCTGAGAGCCTTCCTATAGCATGAGATATGATATCCAAGTCCTTCCCATTCCAATCCTGAGACCCTTCCTATAACATGAGATGTGATATCCAACTCCTTCCCATTCCAACCTGAGACCCTTCCTATAGCATGAGATGGGATATCCAACTCCTTCCAAATCCAATCCTGATACCCTTCCGATAGCATGAGATGTGATATCCCAATGCTTCTACCAAACCTGAGAGCCATACTATGGCATGAGATGTGATATCAAACTCCTTCCCATTCCAATCCTGAGACCCTTCCTATAGCTTGAGATGTGATATCCAACTCCTTCCCATTCCAATTCTGAGACCCTTCCTATACCATGAACTTGATATCTCAATGCTTCTAATACCAAACCTGAGATCCGTCCTATAACATGAGATGTGATATCCAAATCCTTCCCCTTCCAAACCTTAGACCCTTCCTTTATCATGAGATGTGATATCCAACTCCTTCCCATTCCAATCCTGACACCCTTCCGATATCATGAGATTTGTTATCTCAATGCTTCTAATATCAAACTTGAGACCCTCCCTATAGCATGAGATCTGACATCCAAGTCCTTCCCATTCCAATCCTGAGACCCTTCCTATAGCATGAGATGTGATATCTCAATGCTTCTAATACCAAACCTGAGACCCTTCCTATAACATGAGATGGGATATCCAAGTCCTTCCCATTCTAATCCTGAGACCCTTCCCATAGCATGAGATGTGATGTCTCAATGCTTCTAATACCAAACCTGAGATCCTTCCTATAACATGAGATGTGATATCCAACTCCTTCCCATTCCAATCCTGAGACCCTTCCTATAGCATGAGAAGTGATATCTCCATGCTTATACCAAACCCGAGACCCTTCCTATAGCATGAGATGTGATATCCAACTCCTTCCCATTCCAATCCTGAGACCCTTCCTATAGCATGAGAAGTGATATCTCCATGCGTATACCAAACCTGAGACCCTTCCTATAGCATGAGATGTGATATCCAAATCCTTCCCATTCCAATCCTGAGACCCTTCCTATAGCATGAGATGTGATATCTCAATGCTTATACCAAACCAGAGACCCGTCCTATAACATGAGATGGGATATCCAACTCCTTCCCATTCCAATCCTGAGACCCTTCCTATAACATGAGATGTGATATCCAACTCCTTCCCATTCCAACCTGAGACCCTTCCTATAGCATGAGATGGGATATCCAATTCCTTCCAAATCCAATCCTGATACCCTTCCGATAGCATGAGATGTGATATCCCAATGCTTCTACCAAACCTGAGACCCATACTATGGCATGAGATGTGATATCAAACTCCTTCCCATTCCAATCCTGAGACCCTTCCTATAGCTTGAGATGTGATATCCAACTCCTTCCCATTCCAATTCTGAGACCCTTCCTATACCATGAGACTTGATATCTCAATGCTTCTAATACCAAACCTGAGACCCGTCCTATAACATGAGATGTGATATCCAAATCCTTCCCCTTCCAAACCTTAGACCCTTCCTTTATTATGAGATGTGATTTCCAACTCCTTCCCATTCCAATCCTGACACCCTTCCGATATCATGAGATTTGTTATCTCAATGCTTCTAATATCAAACTTGAGACCCTCCCTATAGCATGAGATCTGACATCCAAGTCCTTCCCATTCCAATCCTGAGACCCTTCCTATAGCATGAGATGTGATATCTCAATGCTTCTAATACCAAACCTGAGACCCTTCCTATAACATGAGATGGGATATCCAACTCCTTCCCATTCCAATCCTGAGACCCTTCCGATAGCAGAGATGTGATATCTCAATGCTTATACCAAACCTGAGACCCTTGCTATGGCCTGAGATGTCATATACAACTCCTTCCCTTTCAAATCCTGAGACCCTTCCTATAGCATGAGATGTGATATCTCAATGCTTATACCAAACCTGAGACCCTTCCTATAGCATGAGATGTGATATCCAACTTCTTCCCATTCCAATCCTGAGACCCTTCCCATAGCATGAGATGTGATGTCTCAATGCTTCTAATACCAAACCTGAGATCCTTCCTATAACGTGAGATGTGATATCCAACTCCTTACCATTCCAATCCTGAGACCCTTCCTATAGCATGAGAAGTGATATCTCCATGCTTATACCAAATCTGAGACCCTTCCTATAGCATGAGATGTAATATCCAACTCCTTCCCATTCCAATCCTGAGACCCTTCCTATAGCATGAGAAGTGATATCTCCATGCGTATACCAAACCTGAGACCCTTCCTATAGCATGAGATGTGATATCCAAATCCTTCCCATTCCAATCCTTAGACCCTTCCTATAGCATGAGATGTGATATCTCAATGCTTATACCAAACCAGAGACCCGTCCTATAACATGAGATGGGATATCCAACTCCTTCCCATTCCAATCCTGAGCCACTTCCGATAGCAGAGATGTGATATCTCAATGCTTATACCAAACCTGAGACCCTTCCTATAACATGAGATGTGATATGCAACTCATTCCCGTTCCAAACCTGAGACACTTCCTATAGCATATGTGATATCCAACTCCTTCCCATTCCAAACATGAGACCCTTCCTATAGCAAGAATGTAATATCCAACTCCTACCCATTCCAATCCTGAGACCATTCCTATAGCATGAGATGTGATATATCAATGCTTCTAATACCAAACCTGAGATCCTTCCTATGACATGAAATGTGATATCCAAATCCTTCCCATTCCAATCCTGAGACCCTTCCTATAGCATGAGATGTGATATCTCAATGCTTCTATCAAACTTGAGTCCCTTACTTTAACATGAGATGTGATATCCAAATCCTTCCCCTTCCAAACCTGAGACCCTCCCTTTAGCATGAGATGTGATATCCAACTCCTTCCCATTCCAATCCTGAGACCCTTCTGATAGCATGAGATGTGATATCTCAATGCCTCTAATACCAAACCTGATTCCTACCTCTAACATGAAATGTGATATCCAACCCCTTCCCTTTCCAAACGTGAGACCCTCCCTATAGCATCAGATGTGATATCCAAGTCCTTCCCATTCCAATCCTGAGACCCTTCCTATAGCATGAGATGTGATATCCCAATGCTTCTAATACCAAACCTGAGACCCTTCTTATAACATAAGATGGGATATCCAACTCCTTCCCATTCCACTCCTGAGACCCTTCCGATAGCAGAGATGTGATATCTCAATGCCTATACCAAACCTGAGACCCTTCCTGTGGCATGAGATGTCATATACAACTCCTTCCCATTCCAATCCTGAGACCCTTCCTATAGCATGAGATGTGATATCCAACTCGTTCCCATTCCAATCCTGAGACCCTTCCTATAGCATGAGATGTGATTTCTCAATGCTTCTAATACCAAACCTGAGATCCTTCCTATAACATGAGATGTGATATCCAACTCCTTCCCATTCCAATCCTGAGACACTTCCTATAGCATGAGAAGTGATATCTCAATGCTTATACCAAACCTGAGACCCTTCCTACAGCATGAGATGTCATATACAACTCCTTCCCATTCCAATCCTGAGACCCTTCCTATAGCATGAGATGTTATCTCAATGCTTATACCAAACCTGAGACCCTTCCTATAGCATGAGATGTGATATCCAACTACTTCCCATTCCAATCCTGAGACCCTTCCTATAGCATGAGATGTGATATCCAACTCCTTCCCTTTCCAAACCTGAGAGCCTATCTATAGCATGAGATGTGATATCCAATTCCTTCCCATTCCAATCCTGAGACCCTTCCTATAGCATGAGATGTGATATCTCAATGCTTCTAATACCAAACCTGAGACCCTTCCTATAGCATGAGATGTGATATCCAACTACTTCCCATTCCAATCCTGAGACCCTTCTTATAGCATGAGATGTGATATCCAACTCCTTCCATTCCAATCCTGAGACCCATCCTATAGCATGAGATGTGATATCTCAATGCTTATACCAAACCTGAGACCCTTCCTATAGCATGAGATGTGATATCCAACTACTTCCCATTCCAATCCTGAGAAATTTCCTATAGCATGAGATGTGATATCCAACTCCTTCCCTTTCCAAACCTGAGAGCATATCTATAGCATGAGATGGGATATCCAACTCCTTCCCATTCCAATCCTGAGACACTTCCGATAGCAGAGATGTGATATCTCAATGCTTATACCAAACCTGAGACCCTTCCTATAACATGAGATGTGATATCCAACTCCTTCCCGTTCCAAACCTGAGACCCTTCCTTTAGCATGAGATGTGATATCCAGCTCCTTCCCATTCCAATCCTGAGACACTTCCGATAGCATAAGATGTGATATCTCAATGCTTCTAATATCAAAACTGAGACCCTCCCTATAGCATGATATGTGATATCTAAGTCCTTCCCATTCCAATCCTAGAACCCTTCCTATAGCAGGAGATGTGATATCTCAATGCTTCTACCAAACCTGAGACCCTTCCTTTAGCATGAGATGTGATATCCAACTCCTTCCCATTCCAGTCCTGAGACCCTTCCTATAGCATGAGATATGATATCTCAATACTTCTAATACCAAACCTGAGATCCTTCTGATAACATGAGATGTGATATCCAAATCCTTCCCCTTCCAAACCTGAGACCCTCCCTTTAGCATGAGATGTGATATCCAACTCCTTCCCATTCCAATCCTGAGACCCTTCTGATAGCATGAGATGTGATATCTCAATGCTTCTAATACCAAACCTGAGATCCTTCCTATAACATGAGATGTGATATCCAACTCCTTCCTTTTCCAATCCTGAGACCCTTCCTATAGCATGAGAAGTGATATCTCCATGCGTATACCAAACCTGAGACCCTTCCTATAGCATGAGATGTGATATCCAAATCCTTCCCATTCCAATCCTGAGACCCTTCCTATAGCATGAGATGTGATATCTCAATGCTTATACCAAACCAGACACCCGTCCTATAACATGAGATGGGATATCCAACTCCTTCCCATTCCAATCCTGAGCCACTTCCGATAGCAGAGATGTGATATCTCAATGCTTATACCAAACCTGAGACCCTTCCTATAACATGAGATGTGATATCCAACTCATTCCCATTCCAAACCTGAGACACTTCCTATAGCATATGTGATATCCAACTCCTTCCCATTCCAAACATGAGACCCTTCCGATAGCATGAGATGTGATATCCAACTCCTTCCAATTCCAATACTGAGACCCTTCCAATAGCATATGTGATATCTCAATGCTTCTAATATCAAACCTGAGAACCTCCCTATAGCATGAGATGTGATATCCAACTCCTTCCCATCCCAATCCTGAGACACTTCCGATTGCAGAGATGTGATATCTCAATGTTTATACCAAACCTGAGACTCTTCCTATAACATGAGATGTGATAAACAACTCCTTCCCGTTCCAAACCTGAGACCCTTCCTATAGCATGAGATGTGATATCCAGCTCCTTCCCATTCCAATCCTGAGACCCTTCCGATAGCATGAGATGTGTTATCTCAATGCTTCTAATACCAAACCTGAGATCCTTCTTATAACATGTGATGTGATATCCAAATCCTTCCCCTTCCAAACCTGAGACCCTCCCTTTAGCATGAGATGTGATATCCAACTCCTTCCCATTCCAATCCTGAGACCCTTTTGATAGCATGAGATGTGATATCTCAATGCCTCTAATACCAAACCTGAGATACTTCCGATAGCATGAGATGTGATATCTCAATGCTTCTAATACCAAACCTGAGATCCTTCCTATAACATGAGATGTGATATCCAAATCCTTCCCCTTCCAAACCTGAGACCCTCCCTTTAGCATGAGATGTGATATCCAACGCCTTCCCATTCCAATCCTGAGACCCTTCCTATAGCATGAGATGTGATATCTCAATGCTTATACCAAACCTGAGACCCTTCCTATGGCATGAGATGTCATATACAACTCCTTCCCATTCCAATCCTGAAACCCTTCCTATAGCATGAGATGTGATATCCAACTTCTTCCCATTCCAATCCTGAGACCCTTCCTATAACATGAGATGTGATGTCTCAATGCTTCTAATACCAAACCTGAGATCTTTCCTATAACATGAGATGTGATATCCAACTCCTTCCCATTCCAATTCTGAGACCCTTCCTATAGCAAGAGATGTGATATCTCAATGCCTCTTTACCAAACCTGATATCCTACCTCTAACATGAAATGTGATATCCAACTCCTTCCCCTTCCAAACCTGAGAGCCTTCCTATAGCATGAGATGTAATATCCAAGTCCTTCCCATTCCAATCCTGAGACCCTTCCTATAACATCAGATGTGATATCCAACTCCTTCCCATTCCAACCTGAGACCCTTCCTATAGCATGAGATGGGATATCCAACTCCTTCCAAATCCAATCCTGATACCCTTCCGATAGCATGAGATGTGATATCCCAATGCTTCTACAAAACCTGAGACCCATACATGGCATGAGATGTGATATCAAACTCCTTCCCATTCCAATCCTGAGACCCTTCCGATAGCAGAGATGTGATATCTCAATGCTTATACCAAACCTGAGACCCTTCCTATGGCATGAGATGTCAAATACAACTACTTCCCATTCCAATCCTGAGACCCTTCCTATAGCATGAGATGTGATATCTCAATGTTTATACCAAACCTGAGACCCTTCCTATAGCATGAGATGTGATATCCAACTCCTTCCCATTCCAATCCTGAGACCCTTCCTATAGCATGAGATGTGATATCTCAATGCTTATACCAAACCTGAATCCCTTCCTATAGCATGAGATGTGATATCCAACTCCTTCCCATTCCAATCCTGAGACCCTTCCTATAGCATTAGATGTGATATCTCAATGCCTCTAATACCAAACCTGAGATCCTTCCTCTAACATGAAATGTGATATCCAACTCCTTCCCTTTCCAAACCTGAGAGCCTACCTATAGCATGAGATGTGATATCCAAGTCCTTCCCATTCCAATCCTTAGACCCTTCCTACAGCATGCAATATGATATCTCAATGATTCTAATAACAAACCTGAGACCCGTCCTATAACATGAGATGGGATATCCAACTCCTTCCCATTCCAATCCTGAGACACTTCCGATAGCAGAGATGTGATATCTCAATGCTTATACCAAACCTGAGACCCTTCCTATAGCATGAGATGTGATATCCAATTCTTTCCCGTTCCAAACCTGAGACCCTTCCTATAGCATATGTGATATCCAACTCCTTCCCATTCCAAACATGAGACCCTTCCTATAGCAAGAATGTAATATCCAACTCCTTCCCATTCCAATCCTGAGACCCTTCCGATAGCATGAGATGTGTTATCTCAATGCCTCTTTACCAAACCTGCGATCCTACCTCTAACATGAAATGTGATATCCAACTCCTTCCCCTTCCAAACCTGAGAGCCTTCCTATAGCATGAGATGTGATATCCAAGTTCTTCCCATTCCAATCTTGAGACCCTTCCTATAACATGAGATGTGATGTCTCAATGCTTCTAATACCAAACCTGAGATCTTTCCTATAACATGAGATATGATATCCAACTCCTTCCCATTTCAATCCTAAGACCCTTCCTATAGCAGGAGATGTGATATCTCAATGCTTCTACCAAACCTGAGACCCTTCCTTTAGCATGAGATGTGATATCCAACTCCTTCCCATTCCAGTCCTGAGACCCTTCGTATAGCATGAGATATGATATCTCAATACTTCTAATACCAAACCTGAGATCCTTCTGATAACATGAGATGTGATATCCAAATCCTTCCCCTTCCAAACCTGAGACCCTCCCTTTAGCATGAGATGTGATATCCAACTCCTTCCCATTCCAATCCTGAGACCCTTCTGATAGCATGATTGTGATATCTCAATGCTTCTAATACCAAACCTGAGATTCTTCCTAAAACATGAGATGTGATATCCAACTCCTTCCTTTTCCTATCCTGAGACCCTTCATATAGCATGAGAAGTGATATCTCCATGCGTATACCAAACCTGAGACCCTTCCTATAGCATGAGATGTGATATCCAAATCCTTCCCATTCCAATCCTGAGACCCTTCCTATAGCATGAGATGTGATATTTCAATGCTTATACCAAACCAGAGACCCGTCCTATAACATGAGATGGGATATCCAACTCCTTCCCATTCCAATCCTGAGCCACTTCCGATAGCAGAGATGTGATATCTCAATGCTTATACCAAACCTGAGACCCTTCCTATAACATGAGATGTGATATCCAACTCATTCCCATTCCAAACCTGAGACACCTCCTATAGCATATGTGATATCCAACTCCTTCCCATTCCAAACATGAGACCCTTCCGATAGCATGAGATGTGATATCCAACTCCTTCCAATTCCAATACTGAGACCCTTCCAATAGCATATGTGATATCTCAATGCTTCTAATATCAAACCTGAGAACCTCCCTATAGCATGAGATGTGATATCCAACTCCTTCCCATCCCAATCCTGAGACACTTCCGATTGCAGAGATGTGATATCTCAATGTTTATACCAAACCTGAGACTCTTCCTATAACATGAGATGTGATATTCAACTCCTTCCCTTTCCAAACCTGAGACCCTTCCTATAGCATGAGATGTGATATCCAGCTCCTTCCCATTCCAATCCTGAGACCCTTCCGATAGCATGAGATGTGTTATCTCAATGCTTCTAATACCAAACCTGAGATCCTTCTTATAACATGTGATGTGATATCCAAATCCTTCCCCTTCCAAACCTGAGACCCTCCCTTTAGCATGAGATGTGATATCCAACTCCTTCCCATTCCAATCCTGAGACCCTTATGATAGCATGAGATGTGATATCTCAATGCCTCTAATACCAAACCTGAGATACTTCCGATAGCATGAGATGTGATATCTCAATGCTTCTAATACCAAACCTGAGATCCTTCCTATAACATGAGATGTGATATCCAAATCCTTCCCCTTCCAAACCTGAGACCCTCCCTTTAGCATGAGATGTGATATCCAACTCCTTCCCATTCCAATCCTGAGACCCTTCTGATAGCATGAGATGTGATATCTCAATGCCTCTAATACCAAACCTGAGATCCTACCTCTAACATGAAATTTGATATCCAACTCCTTCCCTTTCCAAACCTGAGACCCTGCCTATAGCATGAGATGTGATATCCAAGTCCTTCCCATTCCAATCCCGAGACCCTTCCTATAGCATGAGATGTGATATCTCAATGCTTATACCAAACCTGAGACCCTTCCTATGGCATGAGATGTCATATACAACTCCTTCCCATTCCAATCCTGAGACCCTTCCTATAGCATGAGATGTGATATCTCAATGCTTATACCAAACCTGAGACCCTTCCTATAGCATGAGATGTGATATCCAACTTCTTCCCATTCCAATCCTGAGACCCTTCCTATAACATGAGATGCGATGTCTCAATGCTTCTAATACCAAACCTGAGATCTTTCCTATAACATGAGATGTGATATCCAACTCCTTCCCATTCCAATTCTGAGACCCTTCCTATAGCAAGAGATGTGATATCTCAATGCCTCTTTACCAAACCTGATATCCTATCTCTAACATGAAATGTGATATCCAACTCCTTCCCCTTCCAAACCTGAGAGCCTTCCTATAGCATGAGATGTGATATCCAAGTCCTTCCCATTCCAATCCTGAGACCCTTCCTATAACATCAGATGTGATATCCAACTCCTTCCCATTCCAACCTGAGACCCTTCCTATAGCATGAGATGGGATATCCAACTCCTTCCAAATCCAATCCTGATACCCTTCCGATAGCATGAGATGTGATATCCCAATGCTTCTACAAAACCTGAGACCCATACATGGCATGAGATGTGATATCAAACTCCTTCCCATTCCAATCCTGAGACCCTTCCGATAGCAGAGATGTGATATCTCAATGCTTATACCAAACCTGAGACCCTTCCTATGGCATGAGATGTCATATACAACTCCTTCCCATTCCAATCCTGAGACCCTTCCTATAGCATGAGATGTGATATCTCAATGTTTATACCAAACCTGAGACCCTTCCTATAGCATGAGATGTGATATCCAACTCCTTCCCATTCCAATCCTGAGACCCTTCCTATAGCATGAGATGTGATATCTCAATGCTTATACCAAACCTGAATCCCTTCCTATAGCATGAGATGTGATATCCAACTCCTTCCCATTCCAATCCTGAGACCCTTCCTATAGCATTAGATGTGATATCTCAATGCCTATAATACCAAACCTGAGATCCTTCCTCTAACACGAAATGTGATATCCAACTCCTTCCCTTTCCAAACCTGAGAGCCTACCTATAGCATGAGATGTGATATCCAAGTCCTTCCCATTCCAATCCTTAGACCCTTCCTACAGCATGCAATATGATATCTCAATGATTCTAATAACAAACCTGAGACCCGTCTTATAACATGAGATGGGATATCCAACTCCTTCCCATTCCAATCCTGAGACACTTCCGATAGCAGAGATGTGATATCTCAATGCTTATACCAAACCTGAGACCCTTCCTATAGCATATGTGATATCCAACTCCTTCCCATTCCAAACATGAGACCCTTCCTATAGCAAGAATGTAATATCCAACTCCTTCCGATTCCAATCCTGAGACCCTTCCTACAGCATGCGATGTGATATCTCAATGCTTCTAATACCAAACCTGAGACCCGTCCTATAACATGAGATGGGATATCCAACTCCTTCCAGTTCCAAACCTGAGACCCTTCCTATAGCATGAGATGTGATATCAAACTCCTTCCCATTCCAATCCTGAGACCCTTCCTATAACATGAGATGTGATGTCTCAATGCTTCTAATACCAAACCTGAGATCTTTCCTATAACATGAGATGTGATATCCAACTCCTTCCCATTCCAATCCTGAGACCCTTCCTATAGCATGAGATGTGATATCTCAATGCCTCTTTACCAAACCTGAGATCCTACCTCTAACATGAAATGTGATATCCAACTCCTTCCTCTTCCAAACCTGTGAGCCTTCCTATAGCATGAGATGTGATATCCAAGTCCTTCCCATTCCAATCCTGAGACCCTTCCTATAACATCAGATGTGATATCCAACTCCTTCCCATTCCAACCTGAGACCCTTCCTATAGCATGAGATGGGATATTCAACTCCTTCCAAATCCAATCCTGATACCCTTCCGATAGCATGAGATGTGATATCTCAATGCTTCAAATACCAAACCTGTGACTCTTCCTATAAGATGAGATGGGATATCCAACTCCTTCCCATTCCAATCCTGAGACCCTTCCGATAGCAGAGATGTGATATCCCAATGCTTATACTAAACCTGAGACCCTTCCTATGGCATGAGATGTCACATACAACTCCTTCCCATTCCAATCCTGAGACCCTTCCTATAGTATGAGATGTGATATCTCAATGCTTATACCAAACCTGAGACCCTTCCCATAGCATGAGATGTGATATCCAACTCCTTCCCATTCCAATCCTGAGACCCTTCCCATAGCATGAGATGTGATGTCTCAATGCTTCTAATACCAAACCTGAGATCCTTCCTATACCATCAAATGTGATATCCAACTCCTTCCCATTCCAATCCTGAGACCCTTCCTATAGCATGAGATGTGATATCTCAATGCTTATACCAAACCTGAGACCCTTCCTATAGCATGAGATGTGATATCCAACTCGTTCCCATTCCAATCCTGAGACCCTTCCTATAGCATGAGATGTGATATCTCAATGCCTCTAATACCAAACCTGAGATCCTTTCTCTAACATGAAATGTGATATCCAACTCCTTCCCTTTCCAAACCTGAGAGCCTACCTATAGCATGAGATGTGATATCCAAGTCCTTCCCATTCCAATCCTTAGACCCTTCCTACAGCATGCAATATGATATCTCAATGATTCTAATAACAAACCTGAGACCCGTCCTATAACATGAGATGGGATATCCAACTCCTTTCAATTCCAATCCTGAGACACTTCCTATAGCATGCGATGTGATATCTCAATGCTTATACCAAACCTGAGACCCTTCCTATGGCATGAGATGTCATATACAACTCCTTCCCATTCCAATCCTGAGACCCTTCCTATAGCATGTGATGTGATATCTCAATGCTTATACCAAACCTGAGACCCTTCCTATAGCATGAGATGTGATATCCAACTTCTTCCCATTCCAATCCTGAGACCCTTCCTATAACATGAGATGTGATGTCTGAATGCTTCTAATACCAAACCTGATATCTTTCCTATAACATGAGATGTGATATCCAACTCCTTCCCATTCCAATCCTGAGACCCTTCCTATAGCATGAGATGTGATATCTCAATGCTTATACCAAACCTGAGACCCTTCCTATAGCTTGAGATGTGATGTCCAACTCCTTCCCATTCCAATCCTGAGAACCTTCCTATAGCATGAGATGTGATATCTCAATGCCTCTAATACCAAACCTGAGATCCTTCCTCTAACATGAAATGTGATATCCAACTCCTTCCCCTTCCAAACCTGAGAGCCTTCCTATAGCATGAGATATGATATCCAAGTCCTTCCCATTCCAATCCTGAGACCCTTCCTATAACATGAGATGTGATATCCAACTCCTTCCCATTCCAACCTGAGACCCTTCCTATAGCATGAGATGGGATATCCAACTCCTTCCAAATCCAATCCTGATACCCTTTCGATAGCATGAGATGTGATATCCCAATGCTTCTACCAAACCTGAGAGCCATACTATGGCATGAGATGTGATATCAAACTCCTTCCCATTCCAATACTGAGACCCTTCCTATAGCTTGAGATGTGATATCCAACTCCTTCCCATTCCAATTCTGAGACCCTTCCTATACCATGAGACTTGATATCTCAATGCTTCTAATACCAAACCTGAGATCCGTCCTATAACATGAGATGTGATATCCAAATCCTTCCCTTCCAAACCTTAGACCCTTCCTTTATCATGAGATGTGATATCCAACTCCTTCCCATTCCAATCCTGACACCCTTCCGATATCATGAGATTTGTTATCTCAATGCTTCTAATATCAAACTTGAGACCCTCCCTATAGCATGAGATCTGACATCCAAGTCCTTCCCATTCCAATCCTGAGACCCTTCCTATAGCATGAGATGTGATATCTCAATGCTTCTAATACCAAACCTGAGACACTTCCTATAACATGAGATGGGATATCCAAGTCCTTCCCATTCTAATCCTGAGACCCTTCCCATAGCATGAGATGTGATGTCTCAATGCTTCTAATACCAAACCTGAGATCCTTCCTATAACATGAGATGTGATATCCAACTCCTTCCCATTCCAATCCTGAGACCCTTCCTATAGCATGAGAAGTGATATCTCCATGCTTATACCAAACCCGAGACCCTTCCTATAGCATGAGATGTGATATCCAACTCCTTCCCATTCCAATCCTGAGACCCTTCCTATAGCATGAGAAGTGATATCTCCATGCGTATACCAAACCTGAGACCCTTCCTATAGCATGAGATGTGATATCCAAATCCTTCCCATTCCAATCCTGAGACCCTTCCTATAGCATGAGATGTGATATCTCAATGCTTATACCAAACCAGAGACCCGTCCTATAACATGAGATGGGATATCCAACTCCTTCCCATTCCAATCCTGAGACCCTTCCTATAACATGAGATGTGATATCCAACTCCTTCCCATTCCAACCTGAGACCCTACCTATAGCATGAGATGGGATATCCAACTCCTTCCAAATCCAATCCTGATACCCTTCCGATAGCATGAGATGTGATATCCCAATGCTTCTACCAAACCTGAGACCCATACTATGGCATGAGATGTGATATCAAACTCCTTCCCATTCCAATCCTGAGACCCTTCCTATACCATGAGACTTGATATCTCAATGCTTCTAATACCAAACCTGAGACCCGTCCTATAACATGAGATGTGATATCCAAATCCTTCCCCTTCCAAACCTTAGACCCTTCCTTTATTATGAGATGTGATTTCCAACTCCTTCCCATTCCAATCCTGACACCCTTCCGATATCATGAGATTTGTTATCTCAATGCTTCTAATATCAAACTTGAGACCCTCCCTATAGCATGAGATCTGACATCCAAGTCCTTCCCATTCCAATCCTGAGACCCTTCCTATAGCATGAGATGTGATATCTCAATGCTTCTAATACCAAACCTGAGACCCTTCCTATAACATGAGATGGGATATCCAACTCCTTCCCATTCCAATCCTGAGACCCTTCCGATAGCAGAGATGTGATATCTCAATGCTTATACCAAACCTGAGACCCTTGCTATGGCCTGAGATGTCATATACAACTCCTTCCCTTTCCAATCCTGAAACCCTTCCTATAGCATGAGATGTGATATCTCAATGCTTATACCAAACCTGAGACCCTTCCTATAGCATGAGATGTGATATCCAACTCCTTCCCATTCCAATCCTGAGACCCTTCCCATAGCATGAGATGTGATGTCTCAATGCTTCTAATACCAAACCTGAGATCCTTCCTATAACGTGAGATGTGATATCCAACTCCTTCCCATTCCAATCCTGAGACCCTTCCTATAGCATGAGAAGTGATATCTCCATGCGTATACCAAACCTGAGACCCTTCCTATAGCATGAGATGTGATATCCAAATCCTTCCCATTCCAATCCTGAGACCCTTCCTATAGCATGAGAAGTGATATCTCCATGCTTATACCAAACCTGAGACCCTTCCTATAGCATGAGAAGTGATATCTCCATGCTTATACCAAACCTGAGACGCTTCCTATAGCATGAGATGGGATATCCAACTCCTTCCCATTCCAATCCTGAGCCACTTCCGGTAGCAGAGATGTGATATCTCAATGCTTATACCAAACCTGAGACCCTTCCTATAACATGAGATGTGATATGCAACTCATTCCCGTTCCAAACCTGAGACACTTCCTATAGCATATGTGATATCCAACTCCTTCCCATTCCAAACATGAGACCCTTCCTATAGCAAGAATGTAATATCCAACTCCTACCCATTCCAATCCTGAGACCATTCCTATAGCATGAGATGTGATATATCAATGCTTCTAATACCAAACCTGAGATCCTTCCTATGACATGAAATGTGATATCCAAATCCTTCCCATTCCAATCCTGAGACCCTTCCTATAGCATGAGATGTGATATCTCAATGCTTCTATCAAACTTGAGTCCCTTACTTTAACATGAGATGTGATATCCAAATCCTTCCCCTTCCAAACCTGAGACCCTCCCTTTAGCATGAGATGTGATATCCAACTCCTTCCCATTCCAATCCTGAGACCCTTCTGATAGCATGAGATGTGATATCTCAATGCCTCTAATACCAAACCTGATTCCTACCTCTAACATCAAATGTGATATCCAACCCCTTCCCTTTCCAAACGTGAGACCCTCCCTATAGCATCAGATGTGATATCCAAGTCCTTCCCATTCCAATCCTGAGACCCTTCCTATAGCATGAGATGTGATATCCCAATGCTTCTAATACCAAACCTGAGACCCTTCCTATAACATAAGATGGGATATCCAACTCCTTCCCATTCCACTCCTGAGACCCTTCCGATAGCAGAGATGTGATATCTCAATGCTTATACCAAACCTGAGACCCTTCCTGTGGCATGAGATGTCATATACAACTCCTTCCCATTCCAATCCTGAGACCCTTCCTATAGCATGAGATGTGATATCCAACTCCTTCCCATTCCAATCCTGAGACCCTTCCTATAGCATGAGATGTGATTTCTCAATGCTTCTAATACCAAACCTGAGATCCTTCCTATAACATGAGATGTGATATCCAACTCCTTCCCATTCCAATCCTGAGACACTTCCTATAGCATGAGAAGTGATATCTCAATGCTTATACCAAACCTGAGACCCTTCCTACGGCATGAGATGTCATATACAACTCCTTCCCATTCCAATCCTGAGACCCTTCCTATAGCATGAGATGTTATCTCAATGCTTATACCAAACCTGAGACCCTTCCTATAGCATGAGATGTGATATCCAACAACTTCCGATTCCAATCCTGAGACCCTTCCTATAGCATGAGATGTGATATCCAACTCCTTCCCTTTCCAAACCTGAGAACCTATCTATAGCATGAGATGTGATATCCAAGTCCTTCCCATTCCAATCCTGAGACCCTTCCTATAGCATGAGATGTGATATCTCAATGCTTCTAATACCAAACCTGAGACCCTTCCTGTAGCATGAGATGTGATATCCAACTACTTCCCATTCCAATCCTGAGACCCTTCTTATAGCATGAGATGTGATATCCAACTCCTTCCATTCCAATCCTGAGACCCATCCTATAGCATGAGATGTGATATCTCAATGCTTATACCAAACCTGAGACCCTTCCTATAGCATGAGATGTGATATCCAACTACTTCCCATTCCAATCCTGAGAAATTTCCTATAGCATGAGATGTGATATCCAACTCCTTCCCTTTCCAAACCTGAGAGCATATCTATAGCATGAGATGGGATATCCAACTCCTTCCCATTCCAATCCTGAGACACTTCCGATAGCAGAGATGTGATATCTCAATGCTTATACCAAACCTGAGACCCTTCCTATAACATGAGATGTGATATCCAACTCCTTCCCGTTCCAAACCTGAGACCCTTCCTTTAGCATGAGATGTGATATCCAGCTCCTTCCCATTCCAATCCTGAGACACTTCCGATAGCATAAGATGTGATATCTCAATGCTTCTAATATCAAAACTGAGACCCTCCCTATAGCATGATATGTGATATCTAAGTCCTTCCCATTCCAATCCTAGAACCCTTCCTATAGCAGGAGATGTGATATCTCAATGCTTCTACCAAACCTGAGACCCTTCCTTTAGCATGAGATGTGATATCCAACGCCTTCCCATTCCAGTCCTGAGACCCTTCCTATAGCATGAGATATGATATCTCAATACTTCTAATACCAAACCTGAGATCCTTCTGATAACATGAGATGTGATATCCAAATCCTTCCCCTTCCAAACCTGAGACCCTCCCTTTAGCATGAGATGTGATATCCAACTCCTTCCCATTCCAATCATGAGATCCTTCTGATAGCATGAGATGTGATATCTCAATGCTTCTAATACCAAACCTGAGATCCTTCCTATAACATGAGATGTGATATCCAACTCCTTCCTTTTCCAATCCTGAGACCCTTCCTATAGCATGAGAAGTGATATCTCCATGCGTATACCAAACCTGAGACCCTTCCTATAGCATGAGATGTGATATCCAAATCCTTCCCATTCCAATCCTGAGACCCTTCCTATAGCATGAGATGTGATATCTCAATGCTTATACCAAACCAGAGACCCGTCCTATAACATGAGATGGGATATCCAACTCCTTCCCATTCCAATCCTGGGCCACTTCCGATAGCAGAGATGTGATATCTCAATGCTTATACCAAACCTGAGACCCTTCCTATAACATGAAATGTTATATCCAACTCATTCCCATTCCAAACCTGAGACACTTCCTATAGCATATGTGATATCCAACTCCTTCCCATTCCAAACATGAGACCCTTCCGATAGCATGAGATGTGATATCCAACTCCTTTGAATTCCAATACTGAGACCCTTCCAATAGCATATGTGATATCTCAATGCTTCTAATATCAAACCTGAGAACCTCCCTATAGCATGAGATGTGATATCCAACTCCTTCCCATCCCAATCCTGAGACACTTCCGATTGCAGAGATGTGATATCTCAATGTTTATACCAAACCTGAGACTCTTCCTATAACATGAGATGTGATAAACAACTCCTTCCCGTTCCAAACCTGAGACCCTTCCTATAGCATGAGATGTGATATCCAGCTCCTTCCCATTCCAATCCTGAGACCCTTCCGATAGCATGAGATGTGTTATCTCAATGCTTCTAATACCAAACCTGAGATCCTTCTTATAACATGTGATGTGATATCCAAATCCTTCCCCTTCCAAACCTGAGACCCTCCCTTTAGCATGAGATGTGATATCCAACTCCTTCCCATTCCAATCCTGAGACCCTTATGATAGCATGAGATGTGATATCTCAATGCCTCTAATACCAAACCTGAGATACTTCCGATAGCATGAGATGTGATATCTCAATGCTTCTAATACCAAACCTGAGATGCTTCCTATAACATGAGATGTGATATCCAAATCCTTCCCCTTCCAAACCTGAGACCCTCCCTTTAGCATGAGATGTGATATCCAACGCCTTCCCATTCCAATCCTGAGACCCTTCTGATAGCATGAGATGTGATATCTCAATGCCTCTAATACCAAACCTGAGATCCTACCTCTAACATGAAATGTGATATCCAACTCCTTCCCTTTCCAAACCTGAGACCCTGCCCATAGCATGAGATGTGATATCCAAGTCCTTCCCATTCCAATCCTGAGACCCTTCCTATAGCATGAGATGTGATATCTCAATGCTTATACCAAACCTGAGACCCTTCCTATGGCATGAGATGTCATATACAACTCCTTCCCATTCCAATCCCGAGACCCTTCCTATAGCATGAGATGTGATATCTCAATGCTTATACCAAACCTGAAACCCTTCCTATAGCATGAGATGTGATATCCAACTTCTTCCCATTCCAATCTTGAGACCCTTCCTATAACATGAGATGTGATGTCTCAATGCTTCTAATACCAAACCTGAGATCTTTCCTATAACATGAGATGTGATATCCAACTCCTTCCCATTCCAATTCTGAGACCCTTCCTATAGCAAGAGATGTGATATCTCAATGCCTCTTTACCAAACCTGATATCCTACCTCTAACATGAAATGTGATATCCAACTCCTTCCCCTTCCAAACCTGAGAGCCTTCCTATAGCATGAGATGTGATATCCAAGTCCTTCCCATTCCAATCCTGAGACCCTTCCTATAACATCAGATGTGATATCCAACTCCTTCCCATTCCAACCTGAGACCCTTCCTATAGCATGAGATGGGATATCCAACTCCTTCCAAATCCAATCCTGATACCCTTCCGATAGCATGAGATGTGATATCCCAATGCTTCTACAAAACCTGAGACCCATACATGGCATGAGATGTGATATCAAACTCCTTCCCATTCCAATCCTGAGACCCTTCCGATAGCAGAGATGTGATATCTCAATGCTTATACCAAACCTGAGACCCTTCCTATGGCATGAGATGTCATATACAACTCCTTCCCATTCCAAGCCTGAGACCCTTCCTATAGCATGAGATGTGATATCTCAATGTTTATACCAAACCTGAGACCCTTCCTATAGCATGAGATGTGATATCCAACTCCTTCCCATTCCAATCCTGAGACCCTTCCTATAGAATGAGATGTGATATCTCAATGCTTATACCAAACCTGAATCCCTTCCTATAGCATGAAATGTGATATTCAACTCCTTCCCTTTCCAAACCTGAGAGCCTACCTATAGCATGAGATGTGATATCCAAGTCCTTCCCATTCCAATCCTTAGACCCTTCCTACAGCATGCAATATGATATCTCAATGATTCTAATAACAAACCTGAGACCCGTCCTATAACATGAGATGGGATATCCAACTCCTTCCCATTCCAATCCTGAGACACTTCCGATAGCAGAGATGTGATATCTCAATGCTTATACCAAACCTGAGACCCTTCCTATAGCATGAGATGTGATATCCAATTCTTTCCCGTTCCAAACCTGAGACCCTTCCTATAGCATATGTGATATCCAACTCCTTCCCATTCCAAACATGAGACCCTTCCTATAGCAAGAATGTAATATCCAACTCCTTCCCATTCCAATCCTGAGATCCTTCCTTCAGCATGCGATGTGATATCTCAATGCTTCTAATACCAAACCTGAGACCCGTCCTATAACATGAGATGGGATATCCAACTCCTTCCAGTTCCAAACCTGAGAGCCTTCCTATAGCATGAGATGTGATATCCAAGTCCTTCCCATTCCAATCCTGAGACCCTTCCTATAACATGAGATGTGATATCTCAATGCTTATACCAAACCTGAATCCATTCCTATAGCATGAGATGTGATATCAAACTCCTTCCCATTCCAATCCTGAGACCCTTCCTATAGCATTAGATGTGATATCTCAATGCCTCTAATACCAAACCTGAGATCCTTCCTCTAACATGAAATGTGATATCCAACTCCTTCCCTTTCCAAACCTGAGAGCCTACCTATAGCATGAGATGTGATATCCAAGTCCTTCCCATTCCAATCCTTAGACCCTTCCTACAGCGTGCAATATGATATCTCAATGATTCTAATACCAAACCTGAGATCTTTCCTATAACATGAGATGTGATATCCAACTCCTTCCCATTCCAATCCTGAGACCCTTCCTATAGCATGAGATGTGATATCTCATTGCCTCTTTACCAAACCTGAGATCCTACCTCTAACATGAAATGTGATATCCAACTCCTTCCCCTTCCAAACCTGAGAGCCTTCCTATAGTATGAGATGTGATATCCAAGTCCTTCCCATTCCAATCCTGAGACCCTTCCTATAACATCAGATGTGATATCCAACTCCTTCCCATTCCAACCTGAGACCCTTCCTATAGCATGAGATGGGATATTCAACTCCTTCCAAATCCAATCCTGATACCCTTCCGATAGCATGATATGTGATATCTCAATGCTTCTAATACCAAACCTGTGACTCTTCCGATAACATGAGATGGGATATCCAACTCCTTCCCATTCCAATCCTGAGACCCTTCCGATAGCAGAGATGTGATATCTCAATGCTTATACCAAACCTGAGACCCTTCCTATGGCATGAGATGTCACATACAACTCCTTCCCATTCCAATCCTGAGACCCTTCCTATAGTATGAGATGTGATATCTCAATGCTTATACCAAACCTGAGACCCTTCCTATAGCATGAGATGTGATATCCAACTCCTTCCCATTCCAATCCTGAGACCCTTCCCATAGCATGAGATGTGATGTCTCAATGCTTATACCAAACCTGAGACCCTTCCTATAGCATGAGATGTGATATCCAACTCCTTCCCATTCCAATCCTGAGACCCTTCCTATAGCATGAGATGTGATATCTCAATGCCTCTAATACCAAACCTGAGATCCTTCCTCTAACATGAAATGTGATATCCAACTCCGTCCCTTTCCAAACCTGAGAGCCTACCTATAGCATGAGATGTGATATCCAACTCCTTCCCATTCCAAACATGAGACCCTTCCTATAGCAAGAATGTAATATCCAACTCCTTCCCATTCCAATCCTGAGACCCTTACTACAGCATGCGATGTGATATCTCAATGCTTCTAATACCAAACCTGAGACCGTTCCTATAACATGAGATGGGATATCCAACTCCTTCCAGTTCCAAACCTGAGACCCTTCCTATAGCATGAGATGTGATATCAAACTCCTTCCCATTCCAATCCTGAGACCCTTCCGATAGCATGAGATGTGTAATCTCAATGCCTCTTTACCAAACCTGAGATCCTACCTCTAACATGAAATGTGATTTCCAACTCCTTCCCCTTCCAAACCTGAGAGCCTTCCTATAGCATGAGATGTGATATCCAGGTCCTTCCCATTCCAATCCTGAGACCCTTCCTATAACATGAGATGTGATGTCTCAATGCTTCTAATACCAAACCTGAGATCTTTCCTATAACATGAGATGTGATATCCAACTCCTTCCCATTCAAATCCTGAGACCCTTCCTATAGCATGAGATGTGATATCTCAATGCCTCTTTACCAAACCTGAGATCCTACCTCTAACATGAAATGTGATATCCAACTCCTTCCCCTTCAAACCTGAGAGCCTTCCTATAGTATGAGATGTGATATCCAAGTCCTTCCCATTCCAATCCTGAGACCCTTCCTATAACATCAGATGTGATATCCAACTCCTTCCCATTCCAACCTGAGACCCTTCCTATAGCATGAGATGGGATATTCAACTCCTTCCAAATCCAATCCTGATACCCTTCCGATAGCTTGAGATGTGATATCTCAATGCTTCTAATACCAAACCTGTGACTCTTCCTATAACATGAGATGGGATATCCAACTCCTTCCCATTCCAATCCTGAGACCCTTCCGATAGCAGAGATGTGATATCTCAATGCTTATACCAAACCTGAGACCCTTCCTATGGCATGAGATGTCACATACAACTCCTTCCCATTCCAACCCTGAGACCCTTCCTATAGTATGAGATGTGATATCTCAATGCTTATACCAAACCTGAGACCCTTCCTATAGCATGAGATGTGATATCCAACTCCTTCCCATTCCAATCCTGAGACCCTTCCCATAGCATGAGATGTGATGTCTCAATGCTTCTAATACCAAACCTGAGATCCTTCCTATAACATCAAATGTGATATCCAACTCCTTCCCATTCCAATCCTGAGACCCTTCCTATAGCAAGAGATGTGATATCTCAATGCTTATACCAAACCTGAGACCCTTCCTATAGCATGAGATGTGATATCCAACTCCTTCCCATTCCAATCCTGAGACCCTTCCTATAGCATGAGATGTGATATCTCAATGCCTCTAATACCAAACCTGAGATCCTTCCTCTAACATGAAATATGATATCCAACTCCGTCCCTTTCCAAACCTGAGAGCCTACCTATAGCATGAGATGTGATATCCAAGTCCTTCCCATTCCAATCCTTAGACCCTTCCTACAGCATGCAATATGATATCTCGATGATTCTAATAACAAACCTGAGACCCATCCTATAACATGAGATGGGATATCCAACTCCTTTCAATTCCAATCCTGAGACACTTCCTATAGCATGAGATGTGATATCTCAATGCTTATACCAAACCTGAGACCCTTCCTATGGCATGAGATGTCATATACAACTCCTTCCCATTCCAATCCTGAGACCCTTCCTATAGCATGAGATGTGATATCTCAATGCTTATACCAAACCTGAGACCCTTCCTATAGCATGAGATGTGATATCCAACTTCTTCCCATTCCAATCCTGAGACCCTTCCTATAACATGAGATGTGATGTCTCAATGCTTCTAATACCAAACCTGATATCTTTCCTATAACATGAGATGTGATATCCAACTCCTTCCCATTCCAATCCTGAGACCCTTCCTAGAGCATGAGATGTGATATCTCAATGCTTATACCAAACCTGAGACCCTTCCTATAGCTTGAGATGTGATATCCAACTCCTTCCCATTCCAATCCTGAGAACCTTCCTATAGCACGAGATGTGATATCTCAATGCCTCTAATACCAAACCTGAGATCCTTCCTCTAACATGAAATGTTATATCCAACTCCTTCCCCTTCCAACCCTGAGAGCCTTCCTATAGCATGAGATATGATATCCAAGTCCTTCCCATTCCAATCCTGAGACCCTTCCTATAACATGAGATGTGATATTCAACTCCTTCCCATTCCAACCTGAGACCCTTCCTATAGCATGAGATGGGATATCCAACTCCTTCCAAATCCAATCCTGATACCCTTCCGATAGCATGAGATGTGATATCCCAATGCTTCTACCAAACCTGAGACCCATACTATGGCATGAGATGTGATATCAAACTCCTTCCCATTCCAATCCTGAGACCCTTCCTATAGCTTGAGATGTGATATCCAACTCCTTCCCATTCCAATTCTGAGACCCTTCCTATACCATGAGACTTGATATCTCAATGCTTCTAATACCAAACCTGAGACCCGTCCTATAACATGAGATGTGATATCCAAATCCTTCCCCTTCCAAACCTTAGACCCTTCCTTTATCATGAGATGTGATATCCAACTCCTTCCCATTCCAATCCTGACACCCTTCCGATATCATGAGATTTGTTATCTCAATGCTTCTAATATCAAACTTGAGACCCTCCCTATAGCATGAGATCTGACATCCAAGTCCTTCCCATTCCAATCCTGAGACCCTTCCTATAGAATGAGATGTGATATCTCAATGCTTCTAATACCAAACCTGAGACCCTTCCTATAACATGAGATGGGATATCCAAGTCCTTCCCATTCTAATCCTGAGACCCTTCCCATAGCATGAGATGTGATGTCTCAATGCTTCTAATACCAAACCTGAGATCCTTCCTATAACATGAGATGTGATATCCAACTCCTTCCCATTCCAATCCTGAGACCCTTCCTATAGCATGAGAAGTGATATCTCCATGCTTATACCAAACCCGAGACCCTTCCTATAGCATGAGATGTGATATCCAACTCCTTCCCATTCCAATCCTGAGACCCTTCCTATAGCATGAGAAGTGATATCTCAATGCTTATACCAAACCAGAGACCCGTCCTATAACATGAGATGGGATATCCAACTCCTTCCCATTCCAATCCTGAGACCCTTCCTATAACATGAGATGTGATATCCAACTCCTTCCAATTCCAGCCTGAGACCCTTCCTATAGCATGAGATGGGATATCCAACTCCTTCCAAATCCAATCCTGATACCCTTCCGATAGCATGAGATGTGATATCCCAATGCTTCTACCAAACCTGAGACCCATACTATGGCATGAGATGTGATATCAAACTCCTTCCCATTCCAATCCTGTGACCCTTCCTATAGCTTGAGATGTGATATCCAACTCCTTCCCATTCCAATTCTGAGACCCTTCCTATACCATGAGACTTGATATCTCAATGCTTCTAATACCAAACCTGAGACCCGTCCTATAACATGAGATGTGATATCCAAATCCTTCCCCTTCCAAACCTTAGACCCTTCCTTTATCATGAGATGTGATTTCCAACTCCTTCCCATTCCAATCCTGACACCCTTCCGATATCATGAGATTTGTTATCTCAATGCTTCTAATATCAAACTTGAGACCCTCCCTATAGCATGAGATCTGACATCCAAGTCCTTCCCATTCCAATCCTGTGACCCTTCCTATAGCATGAGATGTGATATCTCAATGCTTCTAATACCAAACCTGAGACCCTTCCTATAACATGAGATGGGATATCCAACTCCTTCCCATTCCAATCCTGAGACCCTTCCGATAGCAGAGATGTGATATCTCAATGCTTATACCAAACCTGAGACCCTTGCTATGGCCTGAGATGTCATATACAACTCCTTCCCATTCCAATCCTGAGACCCTTCCTATAGCATGAGATGTGATATCTCAATGCTTATACCAAACCTGAGACCCTTCCTATAGCATGAGATGTGATATCCAACTCCTTCCCATTCCAATCCTGAGACCCTTCCCATAGCATGAGATGTGATGTCTCAATGCTTCTAATACCAAACCTGAGAACCTTCCTATAACATGAGATGTGATATCCAACTCCTTCCCATTCCAATCCTGAGACCCTTCCTATAGCATGAGAAGTGATATCTCCATGCTTATACCAAACCTGAGACCCTTCCTATAGCATGAGATGTAATATCCAACTCCTTCCCATTCCAATCCTGAGACCCTTCCTATAGCATGAGAAGTATCTCCATGCGTATACCAAACCTGAGACCCTTCCTATAGCATGAGATGTGATATCCAAATCCTTCCCATTCCAATCCTGAGCCACTTCCGATAGCAGAGATGTGATATCTCAATGCTTATACCAAACCTTAGACCCTTCCTATAACATGAGATGTGATATCCAACTCATTCCCGTTCCAAACCTGAGACACTTCCTATAGCATATGTGATATCCAAGTCCTTTCCATTTCAAACATGAGACCCTTCCTATAGCAAGAATGTAATATCCAACTCCTACCCATTCCAATCCTGAGACCATTCCTATAGCATGAGATGTGATATATCAATGCTTCTAATACCAAACCTGAGATCCTTCCTATGACATGAAATGTGATATCCAAATCCTTCCCATTCCAAACCTGAGACCCTTCCTACAGCATGCGATGTGATATCTCAATGCTTCTAATATCAAACCTGAGACCCGTCCTATAACATGAGATGGGATATCCAACTCCTTCCCGTTCCAAACCTGAGACCCTTCCTATAGCATGAGATGTGATATCCAATTCCTTCCCATCCCAATCCTGAGACACCTCCGATAGCAGAGATGTGATATCTCAATGCTTATACCAAACCTGAGACTCTTCCTATAACATGAGATGTGATGTCCAACTCCTTCCCGTTCCAAACCTGAGACCCTTCCTATAGCATGAGATGTGATATCCAACTCCTTCCCATTCCAATCCTGAGACCCTTCCGATAGCAGAGATGTGATATCTCAATGCTTATACCAAACCTGAGACTCTTCCTATAACATGAGATGTGATATCCAACTCCTTCCCTTTCCAAATCTGAGACCCTGCCTATAGCATGAGATGTGATATCCAAGTCCTTCCCATTCCAATCCTGAGACCCTTCCTATAGCATGAGATGTGATATCCAGCTCCTTCCCATTCCAATCCTGAGAACCTTCCGATAGCATGAGATGTGTTATCTCAATGCTTCTAATACCAAACCTGAGATCCTTCTTATAACATGTGATGTGATATCCAAATCCTTCCCCTTCCAAACCTGAGACCCTCCCTTTAGCATGAGATGTGATATCCAACTCCTTCCCATTCCAATCCTGAGACCCTTATGATAGCATGAGATGTGATATCTCAATGCCTCTAATACCAAACCTGAGATACTTCCGATAGCATGAGATGTGATATCTCAATGCTTCTAATACCAAACCTGAGATCCTTCCTATAACATGAGATGTGATATCCAAATCCTTCCCCTTCCAAACCTGAGACCCTCCCTTTAGCATGAGATGTGATATCCAACGCCTTCCCATTCCAATCCTGAGACCCTTCTGATAGCATGAGATGTGATATCTCAATGCCTCTAATACCAAACCTGAGATCCTACCTCTAACATGAAATGTGATATCCAACTCCTTCCCTTTCCAAACCTGAGACCCTGCCCATAGCATGAGATGTGATATCCAAGTCCTTCCCATTCCAATCCTGAGACCCTTCCTATAGCATGAGATGTGATATCTCAATGCTTATACCAAACCTGAGACCCTTCCTATGGCATGAGATGTCATATACAACTCCTTCCCATTCCAATCCCGAGACCCTTCCTATAGCATGAGATGTGATATCTCAATGCTTATACCAAACCTGAAACCCTTCCTATAGCATGAGATGTGATATCCAACTTCTTCCCATTCCAATCTTGAGACCCTTCCTATAACATGAGATGTGATGTCTCAATGCTTCTAATACCAAACCTGAGATCTTTCCTATAACATGAGATGTGATATCCAACTCCTTCCCATTCCAATTCTGAGACCCTTCCTATAGCAAGAGATGTGATATCTCAATGCCTCTTTACCAAACCTGATATCCTACCTCTAACATGAAATGTGATATCCAACTCCTTCCCCTTCCAAACCTGAGAGCCTTCCTATAGCATGAGATGTGATATCCAAGTCCTTCCCATTCCAATCCTGAGACCCTTCCTATAACATCAGATGTGATATCCAACTCCTTCCCATTCCAACCTGAGACCCTTCCTATAGCATGAGATGGGATATCCAACTCCTTCCAAATCCAATCCTGATACCCTTCCGATAGCATGAGATGTGATATCCCAATGCTTCTACAAAACCTGAGACCCATACATGGCATGAGATGTGATATCAAACTCCTTCCCATTCCAATCCTGAGACCCTTCCGATAGCAGAGATGTGATATCTCAATGCTTATACCAAACCTGAGACCCTTCCTATGGCATGAGATGTCATATACAACTCCTTCCCATTCCAAGCCTGAGACCCTTCCTATAGCATGAGATGTGATATCTCAATGTTTATACCAAACCTGAGACCCTTCCTATAGCATGAGGTGTGATATCCAACTCCTTCCCATTCCAATCCTGAGACCCTTCCTATAGCATGAGATGTGATATCTCAATGCTTATACCAAACCTGAATCCCTTCCTATAGCATGAAATGTGATATCCAACTCCTTCCCTTTCCAAACCTGAGAGCCTACCTATAGCATGAGATGTGATATCCAAGTCCTTCCCATTCCAATCCTTAGACCCTTCCTACAGCATGCAATATGATATCTCAATGATTCTAATAACAAACCTGAGACCCGTCCTATAACATGAGATGGGATATCCAACTCCTTCCCATTCCAATCCTGAGACACTTCCGATAACAGAGATGTGATATCTCAATGCTTATACCAAACCTGAGACCCTTCCTATAGCATGAGATGTGATATCCAATTCTTTCCCGTTCCAAACCTGAGACCCTTCCTATAGCATATGTGATATCCAACTCCTTCCCATTCCAAACATGAGACCCTTCCTATAGCAAGAATGTAATATCCAACTCCTTCCCATTCCAATCCTGAGACCCTTCCTTCAGCATGCGATGTGATATCTCAATGCTTCTAATACCAAACCTGAGACCCGTCCTATAACATGAGATGGGATATCCAACTCCTTCCAGTTCCAAACCTGAGAGCCTTCCTATAGCATGAGATGTGATATCCAAGTCCTTTCCATTCCAATCCTGAGACCCTTCCTATAACATGAGATGTGATATCTCAATGCTTATACCAAACCTGAATCCCTTCCTATAGCATGAGATGTGATATCCAACTCCTTCCCATTCCAATCCTGAGACCCTTCCTATAGCATTAGATGTGATATCTCAATGCCTCTAATACCAAACCTGAGATCCTTCCTCTAACATGAAATGTGATATCCAACTCCTTCCCTTTCCAAACCTGAGAGCCTACCTATAGCATGAGATGTGATATCCAAGTCCTTCCCATTCCAATCCTTAGACCCTTCCTACAGCATGCAATATGATATCTCAATGATTCTAATACCAAACCTGAGATCTTTCCTATAACATGAGATGTGATATCCAACTCCTTCCCATTCCAATCCTGAGACCCTTCCTATAGCATGAGATGTGATATCTCAATGCCTCTTTACCAAACCTGAGATCCTACCTCTAACATGAAATGTGATATCCAACTCCTTCCCCTTCCAAACCTGAGAGCCTTCCTATAGTATGAGATGTGATATCCAAGTCCTTCCCATTCCAATCCTGAGACCCTTCCTATAACATCAGATGTGATATCCAACTCCTTCCCATTCCAACCTGAGACCCTTCCTATAGCATGAGATGGGATATTCAACTCCTTCCAAATCCAATCCTGATACCCTTCCGATAGCATGATATGTGATATCTCAATGCTTCTAATACCAAACCTGTGACTCTTCCGATAACATGAGATGGGATATCCAACTCCTTCCCATTCCAATCCTGAGACCCTTCCGATAGCAGAGATGTGATATCTCAATGCTTATACCAAACCTGAGACCCTTCCTATGGCATGAGATGTCACATACAACTCCTTCCCATTCCAATCCTGAGACCCTTCCTATAGTATGAGATGTGATATCTCAATGCTTATACCAAACCTGAGACCCTTCCTATAGCATGAGATGTGATATCCAACTCCTTCCCATTCCAATCCTGAGACCCTTCCCATAGCATGAGATGTGATGTCTCAATGCTTATACCAAACCTGAGACCCTTCCTATAGCATGAGATGTGATATCCAACTCCTTCCCATTCCAATCCTGAGACCCTTCCTATAGCATGAGATGTGATATCTCAATGCCTCTAATACCAAACCTGAGATCCTTCCTCTAACATGAAATGTGATATCCAACTCCGTCCCTTTCCAAACCTGAGAGCCTACCTATAGCATGAGATGTGATATCCAACTCCTTCCCATTCCAAACATGAGACCCTTCCTATAGCAAGAATGTAGTATCCAACTCCTTCCCATTCCAATCCTGAAACCCTTACTACAGCATGCGATGTGATATCTCAATGCTTCTAATACCAAACCTGAGACCCGTCCTATAACATGAGATGGGATATCCAACTCCTTCCAGTTCCAAACCTGAGACCCTTCCTATAGCATGAGATGTGATATCAAACTCCTTCCCATTCCAATCCTGAGACCCTTCCGATAGCATGAGATGTGTTATCTCAATGCCTCTTTACCAAACCTGAGATCCTACCTCTAACATGAAATGTGATATCCAACTCCTTCCCCTTTCAAACCTGAGAGCCTTCCTATAGCATGAGATGTGATATCCAAGTCCTTCCCATTCCAATCCTGAGACCCTTCCTATAACATGAGATGTGATGTCTCAATGCTTCTAATACCAAACCTGAGATCTTTCCTATAACATGAGATGTGATATCCAACTCCTTCCCATTCAAATCCTGAGACCCTTCCTATAGCATGAGATGTGATATCTCAATGCATCTTTACCAAACCTGAGATCCTACCTCTAACATGAAATGTGATATCCAACTCCTTCCCCTTCAAACCTGAGAGCCTTCCTATAGTATGAGATGTGATATCCAAGTCCTTCCCATTCCAATCCTGAGACCCTTCCTATAACATCAGATGTGATATCCAACTCCTTCCCATTCCAACCTGAGACCCTTCCTATAGCATGAGATGGGATATTCAACTCCTTCCAAATCCAATCCTGATACCCTTCCGATAGCTTGAGATGTGATATCTCAATGCTTCTAATACCAAACCTGTGACTCTTCCTATAACATGAGATGGGATATCCAACTCCTTCCCATTCCAATCCTGAGACCCTTCCGATAGCAGAGATGTGATATCTCAATGCTTATACCAAACCTGAGACCCTTCCTATGGCATGAGATGTCACATACAACTCCTTCCCATTCCAATCCTGAGACCCTTCCTATAGTATGAGATGTGATATCTCAATGCTTATACCAAACCTGAGACCCTTCCTATAGCATGAGATGTGATATCCAACTCCTTCCCATTCCAATCCTGAGACCCTTCCCATAGCATGAGATGTGATGTCTCAATGCTTCTAATACCAAACCTGAGATCCTTCCTATAACATCAAATGTGATATCCAACTCCTTCCCATTCCAATCCTGAGACCCTTCCTATAGCAAGAGATGTGATATCTCAATGCTTATACCAAACCTGAGACCCTTCCTATAGCATGAGATGTGATATCCAACTCCTTCCCATTCCAATCCTGAGACCCTTCCTATAGCATGAGATGTGATATCTCAATGCCTCTAATACCAAACCTGAGATCCTTCCTCTAACATGAAATGTGATATCCAACTCCGTCCCTTTCCAAACCTGAGAGCCTACCTATAGCATGAGATGTGATATCCAAGTCCTTCCCATTCCAATCCTTAGACCCTTCCTACAGCATGCAATATGATATCTCAATGATTCTAATAACAAACCTGAGACCCATCCTATAACATGAGATGGGATATCCAACTCCTTTCAATTCCAATCCTGAGACACTTCCTATAGCATGAGATGTGATATCTCAATGCTTATACCAAACCTGAGACCCTTCCTATGGCATGAGATGTCATATACAACTCCTTCCCATTCCAATCCTGAGACCCTTCCTATAGCATGAGATGTGATATCTCAATGCTTATACCAAACCTGAGACCCTTCCTATAGCATGAGATGTGATATCCAACTTCTTCCCATTCCAATCCTGAGACCCTTCCTATAACATGAGATGTGATGTCTCAATGCTTCTAATACCAAACCTGATATCTTTCCTATAACATGAGATGTGATATCCAACTCCTTCCCATTCCAATCCTGAGACCCTTCCTAGAGCATGAGATGTGATATCTCAATGCTTATACCAAACCTGAGACCCTTCCTATAGCTTGAGATGTGATATCCAACTCCTTCCCATTCCAATCCTGAGAACCTTCCTATAGCATGAGATGTGATATCTCAATGCCTCTAATACCAAACCTGAGATCCTTCCTCTAACATGAAATGTTATATCCAACTCCTTCCCCTTCCAACCCTGAGAGCCTTCCTATAGCATGAGATATGATATCCAAGTCCTTCCCATTCCAATCCTGAGACCCTTCCTATAACATGAGATGTGATATTCAACTCCTTCCCATTCCAACCTGAGACCCTTCCTATAGCATGAGATGGGATATCCAACTCCTTCCAAATCCAATCCTGATACCCTTCCGATAGCATGAGATGTGATATCCCAATGCTTCTACCAAACCTGAGACCCATACTATGGCATGAGATGTGATATCAAACTCCTTCCCATTCCAATCCTGAGACCCTTCCTATAGCTTGAGATGTGATATCCAACTCCTTCCCATTCCAATTCTGAGACCCTTCCTATACCATGAGACTTGATATCTCAATGCTTCTAATACCAAACCTGAGACCCGTCCTATAACATGAGATGTGATATCCAAATCCTTCCCCTTCCAAACCTTAGACCCTTCCTTTATCATGAGATGTGATATCCAACTCCTTCCCATTCCAATCCTGACACCCTTCCGATATCATGAGATTTGTTATCTCAATGCTTCTAATATCAAACTTGAGACCCTCCCTATAGCATGAGATCTGACATCCAAGTCCTTCCCATTCCAATCCTGAGACCCTTCCTATAGAATGAGATGTGATATCTCAATGCTTCTAATACCAAACCTGAGACCCTTCCTATAATATGAGATGGGATATCCAAGTCCTTCCCATTCTAATCCTGAGACCCTTCCCATAGCATGAGATGTGATGTCTCAATGCTTCTAATACCAAACCTGAGATCCTTCCTATAACATGAGATGTGATATCCAACTCCTTCCCATTCCAATCCTGAGACCCTTCCTATAGCATGAGAAGTGATATCTCCATGCTTATACCAAACCCGAGACCCTTCCTATAGCATGAGATGTGATATCCAACTCCTTCCCATTCCAATCCTGAGACCCTTCCAATAGCATGAGAAGTGATATCTCCATGCGTATACCAAACCTGAGACCCTTCCTATAGCATGAGATGTGATATCCAAATCCTTCCCATTCCAATCCTGAGACCCTTCCTATAGCATGAGATGTGATATCTCAATGCTTATACCAAACCAGAGACCCGTCCTATAACATGAGATGGGATATCCAACTCCTTCCCATTCCAATCCTGAGACCCTTCCTATAACATGAGATGTGATATCCAACTCCTTCCAATTCCAACCTGAGACCCTTCCTATAGCATGAGATGGGATATCCAACTCCTTCCAAATCCAATCCTGATACCCTTCCGATAGCATGAGATGTGATATCCCAATGCTTCTACCAAACCTGAGACCCATACTATGGCATGAGATGTGATATCAAACTCCTTCCCATTCCAATCCTGAGACCCTTCCTATAGCTTGAGATGTGATATCCAACTCCTTCCCATTCCAATTCTGAGACCCTTCCTATACCATGAGACTTGATATCTCAATGCTTCTAATACCAAACCTGAGACCCGTCCTATAACATGAGATGTGATATCCAAATCCTTCCCCTTCCAAACCTTAGACCCTTCCTTTATCATGAGATGTGATTTCCAACTCCTTCCCATTCCAATCCTGACACCCTTCCGATATCATGAGATTTGTTATCTCAATGCTTCTAATATCAAACTTGAGACCCTCCCTATAGCATGAGATCTGACATCCAAGTCCTTCCCATTCCAATCCTGAGAGCCTTCCTATAGCATGAGATGTGATATCTCAATGCTTCTAATACCAAACCTGAGACCCTTCCTATAACATGAGATGGGATATCCAACTCCTTCCCATTCCAATCCTGAGACCCTTCCGATAGCAGAGATGTGATATCTCAATGCTTATACCAAACCTGAGACCCTTGCTATGGCCTGAGATGTCATATACAACTCCTTCCCATTCCAATCCTGAGACCCTTCCTATAGCATGAGATGTGATATCTCAATGCTTATACCAAACCTGAGACCCTTCCTATAGCATGAGATGTGATATCCAACTCCTTCCCATTCCAATCCTGAGACCCTTCCCATAGCATGAGATGTGATGTCTCAATGCTTCTAATACCAAACCTGAGCCCCTTCCTATAACATGAGATGTGATATCCAACTCCTTCCCATTCCAATCCTGAGACCCTTCCTATAGCATGAGAAGTGATATCTCCATGCTTATACCAAACCTGAGACCCTTCCTATAGCATGAGATGTAATATCCAACTCCTTCCCATTCCAATCCTGAGACCTTTCCTATAGCATGAGAAGTATCTCCATGCGTATACCAAACCTGAGACCCTTCCTATAGCATGAGATGTGATATCCAAATCCTTCCCATTCCAATCCTGAGCCACTTCCGATAGCAGAGATGTGATATCTCAATGCTTATACCAAACCTTAGACCCTTCCTATAACATGAGATGTGATATCCAACTCATTCCCGTTCCAAACCTGAGACACTTCCTATAGCATATGTGATATCCAAGTCCTTTCCATTTCAAACATGAGACCCTTCCTATAGCAAGAATGTAATATCCAACTCCTACCCATTCCAATCCTGAGACCATTCCTATAGCATGAGATGTGATATATCAATGCTTCTAATACCAAACCTGAGATCCTTCCTATGACATGAAATGTGATATCCAAATCCTTCCCATTCCAAACCTGAGACCCTTCCTACAGCATGCGATGTGATATCTCAATGCTTCTAATATCAAACCTGAGACCCGTCCTATAACATGAGATGGGATATCCAACTCCTTCCCGTTCCAAACCTGAGACCCTTCCTATAGCATGAGATGTGATATCCAATTCCTTCCCATCCCAATCCTGAGACACCTCCGATAGCAGAGATGTGATATCTCAATGCTTATACCAAACCTGAGACTCTTCCTATAACATGAGATGTGATGTCCAACTCCTTCCCGTTCCAAACCTGAGACCCTTCTTATAGCATGAGATGTGATATCCAACTCCTTCCCATTCCAATCCTGAGACCCTTCCGATAGCAGAGATGTGATATCTCAATGCTTATACCAAACCTGAGACTCTTCCTATAACATGAGATGTGATATCCAACTCCTTCCCTTTCCAAACCTGAGACCCTGCCTATAGCATGAGATGTGATATCCAAGTCCTTCCCATTCCAATCCTGAGACCCTTCCTATAGCATGAGATGTGATATCTCAATGCTTATACCAAACCTGAGACCCTTCCTATGGCATGAGATGTCATATACAACTCCTTCCCATTCCAATCCCGAGACCCTTCCTATAGCATGAGATGTGATATCTCAATGCTTATACCAAACCTGAAACCCTTCCTATAGCATGAGATGTGATATCCAACTTCTTCCCATTCCAATCCTGAGACCCTTCCTATAACATGAGATGTGATGTCTCAATGCTTCTAATACCAAACCTGAGATCCTTCCTATAACATGAGATGTGATATCCAACTCCTTCCCATTCCAATCCTGAGACCCTTCCTATAGCATGAGAAGTGATATCTCCATGCTTATACCAAACCCGAGACCCTTCCTATAGCATGAGATGTGATATCCAACTCCTTCCCATTCCAATCCTGAGACCCTTCCTATAGCATGAGAAGTGATATCTCCATGCGTATACCAAACCTGAGACCCTTCCTATAGCATGAGATGTGATATCCAAATCCTTCCCATTCCAATCCTGAGACCCTTCCTATAGCATGAGATGTGATATCTCAATGCTTATACCAAACCAGAGACCCGTCCTATAACATGAGATGGGATATCCAACTCCTTCCCATTCCAATCCTGAGACCCTTCCTATAACATGAGATGTGATATCCAACTCCTTCCCATTCCAACCTGAGACCCTTCCTATAGCATGAGATGGGATATCCAACTCCTTCCAAATCCAATCCTGATACCCTTCCGATAGCATGAGATGTGATATCCCAATGCTTCTACCAAACCTGAGACCCATACTATGGCATGAGATGTGATATCAAACTCCTTCCCATTCCAATCCTGAGACCCTTCCTATAGCTTGAGATGTGATATCCAACTCCTTCCCATTCCAATTCTGAGACCCTTCCTATACCATGAGACTTGATATCTCAATGCTTCTAATACCAAACCTGAGACCAGTCCTATAACATGAGATGTGATATCCAAATCCTTCCCCTTCCAAACCTTAGACCCTTCCTTTATCATGAGATGTGATTTCCAATTCCTTCCCATTCCAATCCTGACACCCTTCCGATATCATGAGATTTGTTATCTCAATGCTTCTAATATCAAACTTGAGACCCTCCCTATAGCATGAGATCTGACATCCAAGTCCTTCCCATTCCAATCCTGAGACCCTTCCTATAGCATGAGATGTGATATCTCAATGCTTCTAATACCAAACCTGAGACCCTTCCTATAACATGAGATGGGATATCCAACTCCTTCCCATTCCAATCCTGAGACCCTTCCGATAGCAGAGATGTGATATCTCAATGCTTATATCAAACCTGAGACCCTTGCTATGGCCTGAGATGTCATATACAACTCCTTCCCATTCCAATCCTGAGACCCTTCCTATAGCATGAGATGTGATATCTCAATGCTTATACCAAACCTGAGACCCTTCCTATAGCATGAGATGTGATATCCAACTCCTTCCCATTCCAATCCTGAGACCCTTCCCATAGCATGAGATGTGATGTCTCAATGCTTCTAATACCAAACCTGAGACCCTTCCTATAACATGAGATGTGATATCCAACTCCTTCCCATTCCAATCCTGAGACCCTTCCTATAGCATGAGAAGTGATATCTCCATGCTTATACCAAACCTGAGACCCTTCCTATAGCATGAGATGTAATATCCAACTCCTTCCCATTCCAATCCTGAGACCCTTCCTATAGCATGAGAAGTATCTCCATGCGTATACCATGCGTGTATCTCCATTCCTATAGCATGAGATGTGATATCCAAATCCTTCCCATTCCAATCCTGAGCCACTTCCGATAGCAGAGATGTGATATCTCAATGCTTATACCAAACCTGAGACCCTTCCTATAACATGAGATGTGATATCCAACTCATTCCCTTTCCAAACCTGAGACACTTCCTATAGCATATGTGATATCCAAGTCCTTCCCATTTCAAACATGAGACCCTTCCTATAGCAAGAATGTAATATCCAACTCCTACCCATTCCAATCCTGAGACCATTCCTATAGCATGAGATGTGATATATCAATGCTTCTAATACCAAACCTGAGATCCTTCCTATGACATGAAATGTGATATCCAAATCCTTCCCATTCCAAACCTGAGACCCTTCCTACAGCATGCGATGTGATATCTCAATGCTTCTAATATCAAACCTGAGACCCGTCCTATAACATGAGATGGGATATCCAACTCCTTCCCGTTCCAAACCTGAGACCCTTCCTATAGCATGAGATGTGATATCCAATTCCTTCCCATCCCAATCCTGAGACACCTCCGATAGCAGAGATGTGATATCTCAATGCTTATACCAAACCTGAGACTCTTCCTATAACATGAGATGTGATATCCAACTCCTTCCCGTTCCAAACCTGAGACCCTTCCTATAGCATGAGATGTGATATCCAACTCCTTCCCATTCCAATCCTGACACCCTTCCGATATCATGAGATTTGTTATCTCAATGCTTCTAATATCAAACTTGAGACCCTCCCTATAGCATGAGATCTGACATCCAAGTCCTTCCCATTCCAATCCTGAGACCCTTCCTATAGCATGAGATGTGATATCTCAATGCTTCTAATACCAAACCTGAGACCCTTCCTATAACATGAGATGGGATATCCAACTCCTTCCCATTCCAATCCTGAGACCCTTCCGATAGCAGAGATGTGATATCTCAATGCTTATACCAAACCTGAGACCCTTGCTATGGCCTGAGATGTCATATACAACTCCTTCCCATTCCAATCCTGAGACCCTTCCCATAGCATGAGATGTGATGTCTCAATGCTTCTAATACCAAACCTGAGACCCTTCCTATAACATGAGATGTGATATCCAACTCCTTCCCATTCCAATCCTGAGACCCTTCCCATAGCATGAGATGTGATGTCTCAATGCTTCTAATACCAAACCTGAGACCCTTCCTATAGCATGAGATGTGATATCCAACTCCTTCCCATTCCAATCCTGAGACCCTTCCCATAGCATGAGATGTGATGTCTCAATGCTTCTAATACCAAACCTGAGACCCTTCCTATAACATGAGATGTGATATCCAACTCCTTCCCATTCCAATCCTGAGACCCTTCCTATAGCATGAGAAGTGATATCTCCATGCTTATACCAAACCTGAGACCCTTCCTATAGCATGAGATGTAATATCCAACTCCTTCCCATTCCAATCCTGAGACCCTTCCTATAGCATGAGAAGTATCTCCATGCGTATACCAAACCTGAGACCCTTCCTATAGCATGAGATGTGATATCCAAATCCTTCCCATTCCAATCCTGAGCCACTTCCGATAGCAGAGATGTGATATCTCAATGCTTATACCAAACCTTAGACCCTTCCTATAACATGAGATGTGATATCCAACTCATTCCCGTTCCAAACCTGAGACACTTCCTATAGCATATGTGATATCCAAGTCCTTTCCATTTCAAACATGAGACCCTTCCTATAGCAAGAATGTAATATCCAACTCCTACCCATTCCAATCCTGAGACCATTCCTATAGCATGAGATGTGATATATCAATGCTTCTAATACCAAACCTGAGATCCTTCCTATGACATGAAATGTGATATCCAAATCCTTCCCATTCCAAACCTGAGACCCTTCCTACAGCATGCGATGTGATATCTCAATGCTTCTAATATCAAACCTGAGACCCGTCCTATAACATGAGATGGGATATCCAACTCCTTCCCGTTCCAAACCTGAGACCCTTCCTATAGCATGAGATGTGATATCCAATTCCTTCCCATCCCAATCCTGAGACACCTCCGATAGCAGAGATGTGATATCTCAATGCTTATACCAAACCTGAGACTCTTCCTATAACATGAGATGTGATGTCCAACTCCTTCCCGTTCCAAACCTGAGACCCTTCCTATAGCATGAGATGTGATATCCAACTCCTTCCCATTCCAATCCTGAGACCCTTCCGATAGCAGAGATGTGATATCTCAATGCTTATACCAAACCTGAGACTCTTCCTATAACATGAGATGTGATATCCAACTCCTTCCCTTTCCAAATCTGAGACCCTGCCTATAGCATGAGATGTGATATCCAAGTCCTTCCCATTCCAATCCTGAGACCCTTCCTATAGCATGAGATGTGATATCCAGCTCCTTCCCATTCCAATCCTGAGACCCTTCCGATAGCATGAGATGTGTTATCTCAATGCTTCTAATACCAAACCTGAGATCCTTCTTATAACATGTGATGTGATATCCAAATCCTTCCCCTTCCAAACCTGAGACCCTCCCTTTAGCATGAGATGTGATATCCAACTCCTTCCCATTCCAATCCTGAGACCCTTAGGATAGCATGAGATGTGATATCTCAATGCCTCTAATACCAAACCTGAGATACTTCCGATAGCATGAGATGTGATATCTCAATGCTTCTAATACCAAACCTGAGATCCTTCCTATAACATGAGATGTGATATCCAAATCCTTCCCCTTCCAAACCTGAGACCCTCCCTTTAGCATGAGATGTGATATCCAACGCCTTCCCATTCCAATCCTGAGACCCTTCTGATAGCATGAGATGTGATATCTCAATGCCTCTAATACCAAACCTGAGATCCTACCTCTAACATGAAATGTGATATCCAACTCCTTCCCTTTCCAAACCTGAGACCCTGCCCATAGCATGAGATGTGATATCCAAGTCCTTCCCATTCCAATCCTGAGACCCTTCCTATAGCATGAGATGTGATATCTCAATGCTTATACCAAACCTGAGACCCTTCCTATGGCATGAGATGTCATATACAACTCCTTCCCATTCCAATCCCGAGACCCTTCCTATAGCATGAGATGTGATATCTCAATGCTTATACCAAACCTGAAACCCTTCCTATAGCATGAGATGTGATATCCAACTTCTTCCCATTCCAATCTTGAGACCCTTCCTATAACATGAGATGTGATGTCTCAATGCTTCTAATACCAAACCTGAGATCTTTCCTATAACATGAGATGTGATATCCAACTCCTTCCCATTCCAATTCTGAGACCCTTCCTATAGCAAGAGATGTGATATCTCAATGCCTCTTTACCAAACCTGATATCCTACCTCTAACATGAAATGTGATATCCAACTCCTTCCCCTTCCAAACCTGAGAGCCTTCCTATAGCATGAGATGTGATATCCAAGTCCTTCCCATTCCAATCCTGAGACCCTTCCTATAACATCAGATGTGATATCCAACTCCTTCCCATTCCAACCTGAGACCCTTCCTATAGCATGAGATGGGATATCCAACTCCTTCCAAATCCAATCCTGATACCCTTCCGATAGCATGAGATGTGATATCCCAATGCTTCTACAAAACCTGAGACCCATACATGGCATGAGATGTGATATCAAACTCCTTCCCATTCCAATCCTGAGACCCTTCCGATAGCAGAGATGTGATATCTCAATGCTTATACCAAACCTGAGACCCTTCCTATGGCATGAGATGTCATATACAACTCCTTCCCATTCCAAGCCTGAGACCCTTCCTATAGCATGAGATGTGATATCTCAATGTTTATACCAAACCTGAGACCCTTCCTATAGCATGAGGTGTGATATCCAACTCCTTCCCATTCCAATCCTGAGACCCTTCCTATAGCATGAGATGTGATATCTCAATGCTTATACCAAACCTGAATCCCTTCCTATAGCATGAAATGTGATATCCAACTCCTTCCCTTTCCAAACCTGAGAGCCTACCTATAGCATGAGATGTGATATCCAAGTCCTTCCCATTCCAATCCTTAGACCCTTCCTACAGCATGCAATATGATATCTCAATGATTCTAATAACAAACCTGAGACCCGTCCTATAACATGAGATGGGATATCCAACTCCTTCCCATTCCAATCCTGAGACACTTCCGATAACAGAGATGTGATATCTCAATGCTTATACCAAACCTGAGACCCTTCCTATAGCATGAGATGTGATATCCAATTCTTTCCCGTTCCAAACCTGAGACCCTTCCTATAGCATATGTGATATCCAACTCCTTCCCATTCCAAACATGAGACCCTTCCTATAGCAAGAATGTAATATCCAACTCCTTCCCATTCCAATCCTGAGACCCTTCCTTCAGCATGCGATGTGATATCTCAATGCTTCTAATACCAAACCTGAGACCCGTCCTATAACATGAGATGGGATATCCAACTCCTTCCAGTTCCAAACCTGAGAGCCTTCCTATAGCATGAGATGTGATATCCAAGTCCTTTCCATTCCAATCCTGAGACCCTTCCTATAACATGAGATGTGATATCTCAATGCTTATACCAAACCTGAATCCCTTCCTATAGCATGAGATGTGATATCCAACTCCTTCCCATTCCAATCCTGAGACCCTTCCTATAGCATTAGATGTGATATCTCAATGCCTCTAATACCAAACCTGAGATCCTTCCTCTAACATGAAATGTGATATCCAACTCCTTCCCTTTCCAAACCTGAGAGCCTACCTATAGCATGAGATGTGATATCCAAGTCCTTCCCATTCCAATCCTTAGACCCTTCCTACAGCATGCAATATGATATCTCAATGATTCTAATACCAAACCTGAGATCTTTCCTATAACATGAGATGTGATATCCAACTCCTTCCCATTCCAATCCTGAGACCCTTCCTATAGCATGAGATGTGATATCTCAATGCCTCTTTACCAAACCTGAGATCCTACCTCTAACATGAAATGTGATATCCAACTCCTTCCCCTTCCAAACCTGAGAGCCTTCCTATAGTATGAGATGTGATATCCAAGTCCTTCCCATTCCAATCCTGAGACCCTTCCTATAACATCAGATGTGATATCCAACTCCTTCCCATTCCAACCTGAGACCCTTCCTATAGCATGAGATGGGATATTCAACTCCTTCCAAATCCAATCCTGATACCCTTCCGATAGCATGATATGTGATATCTCAATGCTTCTAATACCAAACCTGTGACTCTTCCGATAACATGAGATGGGATATCCAACTCCTTCCCATTCCAATCCTGAGACCCTTCCGATAGCAGAGATGTGATATCTCAATGCTTATACCAAACCTGAGACCCTTCCTATGGCATGAGATGTCACATACAACTCCTTCCCATTCCAATCCTGAGACCCTTCCTATAGTATGAGATGTGATATCTCAATGCTTATACCAAACCTGAGACCCTTCCTATAGCATGAGATGTGATATCCAACTCCTTCCCATTCCAATCCTGAGACCCTTCCCATAGCATGAGATGTGATGTCTCAATGCTTATACCAAACCTGAGACCCTTCCTATAGCATGAGATGTGATATCCAACTCCTTCCCATTCCAATCCTGAGACCCTTCCTATAGCATGAGATGTGATATCTCAATGCCTCTAATACCAAACCTGAGATCCTTCCTCTAACATGAAATGTGATATCCAACTCCGTCCCTTTCCAAACCTGAGAGCCTACCTATAGCATGAGATGTGATATCCAACTCCTTCCCATTCCAAACATGAGACCCTTCCTATAGCAAGAATGTAGTATCCAACTCCTTCCCATTCCAATCCTGAGACCCTTACTACAGCATGCGATGTGATATCTCAATGCTTCTAATACCAAACCTGAGACCCGTCCTATAACATGAGATGGGATATCCAACTCCTTCCAGTTCCAAACCTGAGACCCTTCCTATAGCATGAGATGTGATATCAAACTCCTTCCCATTCCAATCCTGAGACCCTTCCGATAGCATGAGATGTGTTATCTCAATGCCTCTTTACCAAACCTGAGATCCTACCTCTAACATGAAATGTGATATCCAACTCCTTCCCCTTTCAAACCTGAGAGCCTTCCTATAGCATGAGATGTGATATCCAAGTCCTTCCCATTCCAATCCTGAGACCCTTCCTATAACATGAGATGTGATGTCTCAATGCTTCTAATACCAAACCTGAGATCTTTCCTATAACATGAGATGTGATATCCAACTCCTTCCCATTCAAATCCTGAGACCCTTCCTATAGCATGAGATGTGATATCTCAATGCCTCTTTACCAAACCTGAGATCCTACCTCTAACATGAAATGTGATATCCAACTCCTTCCCCTTCAAACCTGAGAGCCTTCCTATAGTATGAGATGTGATATCCAAGTCCTTCCCATTCCAATCCTGAGACCCTTCCTATAACATCAGATGTGATATCCAACTCCTTCCCATTCCAACCTGAGACCCTTCCTATAGCATGAGATGGGATATTCAACTCCTTCCAAATCCAATCCTGATACCCTTCCGATAGCTTGAGATGTGATATCTCAATGCTTCTAATACCAAACTTGTGACTCTTCCTATAACATGAGATGGGATATCCAACTCCTTCCCATTCCAATCCTGAGACCCTTCCGATAGCAGAGATGTGATATCTCAATGCTTATACCAAACCTGAGACCCTTCCTATGGCATGAGATGTCACATACAACTCCTTCCCATTCCAATCCTGAGACCCTTCCTATAGTATGAGATGTGATATCTCAATGCTTATACCAAACCTGAGACCCTTCCTATAGCATGAGATGTGATATCCAACTCCTTCCCATTCCAATCCTGAGACCCTTCCCATAGCATGAGATGTGATGTCTCAATGCTTCTAATACCAAACCTGAGATCCTTCCTATAACATCAAATGTGATATCCAACTCCTTCCCATTCCAATCCTGAGACCCTTCCTATAGCAAAAGATGTGATATCTCAATGCTTATACCAAACCTGAGACCCTTCCTATAGCATGAGATGTGATATCCAACTCCTTCCCATTCCAATCCTGAGACCCTTCCTATAGCATGAGATGTGATATCTCAATGCCTCTAATACCAAACCTGAGATCCTTCCTCTAACATGAAATGTGATATCCAACTCCGTCCCTTTCCAAACCTGAGAGCCTACCTATAGCATGAGATGTGATATCCAAGTCCTTCCCATTCCAATCCTTAGACCCTTCCTACAGCATGCAATATGATATCTCAATGATTCTAATAACAAACCTGAGACCCATCCTATAACATGAGATGGGATATCCAACTCCTTTCAATTCCAATCCTGAGACACTTCCTATAGCATGAGATGTGATATCTCAATGCTTATACCAAACCTGAGACCCTTCCTATGGCATGAGATGTCATATACAACTCCTTCCCATTCCAATCCTGAGACCCTTCCTATAGCATGAGATGTGATATCTCAATGCTTATACCAAACCTGAGACCCTTCCTATAGCATGAGATGTGATATCCAACTTCTTCCCATTCCAATCCTGAGACCCTTCCTATAACATGAGATGTGATGTCTCAATGCTTCTAATACCAAACCTGATATCTTTCCTATAACATGAGATGTGATATCCAACTCCTTCCCATTCCAATCCTGAGACCCTTCCTAGAGCATGAGATGTGATATCTCAATGCTTATACCAAACCTGAGACCCTTCCTATAGCTTGAGATGTGATATCCAACTCCTTCCCATTCCAATCCTGAAAACCTTCCTATAGCATGAGATGTGATATCTCAATGCCTCTAATACCAAACCTGAGATCCTTCCTCTAACATGAAATGTTATATCCAACTCCTTCCCCTTCCAACCCTGAGAGCCTTCCTATAGCATGAGATATGATATCCAAGTCCTTCCCATTCCAATCCTGAGACCCTTCCTATAACATGAGATGTGATATTCAACTCCTTCCCATTCCAACCTGAGACCCTTCCTATAGCATGAGATGGGATATCCAACTCCTTCCAAATCCAATCCTGATACCCTTCCGATAGCATGAGATGTGATATCCCAATGCTTCTACCAAACCTGAGACCCATACTATGGCATGAGATGTGATATCAAACTCCTTCCCATTCCAATCCTGAGACCCTTCCTATAGCTTGAGATGTGATATCCAACTCCTTCCCATTCCAATTCTGAGACCCTTCCTATACCATGAGACTTGATATCTCAATGCTTCTAATACCAAACCTGAGACCCGTCCTATAACATGAGATGTGATATCCAAATCCTTCCCCTTCCAAACCTTAGACCCTTCCTTTATCATGAGATGTGATATCCAACTCCTTCCCATTCCAATCCTGACACCCTTCCGATATCATGAGATTTGTTATCTCAATGCTTCTAATATCAAACTTGAGACCCTCCCTATAGCATGAGATCTGACATCCAAGTCCTTCCCATTCCAATCCTGAGACCCTTCCTATAGAATGAGATGTGATATCTCAATGCTTCTAATACCAAACCTGAGACCCTTCCTATAACATGAGATGGGATATCCAAGTCCTTCCCATTCTAATCCTGAGACCCTTCCCATAGCATGAGATGTGATGTCTCAATGCTTCTAATACCAAACCTGAGATCCTTCCTATAACATGAGATGTGATATCCAACTCCTTCCCATTCCAATCCTGAGACCCTTCCTATAGCATGAGAAGTGATATCTCCATGCTTATACCAAACCCGAGACCCTTCCTATAGCATGAGATGTGATATCCAACTCCTTCCCATTCCAATCCTGAGACCCTTCCAATAGCATGAGAAGTGATATCTCCATGCGTATACCAAACCTGAGACCCTTCCTATAGCATGAGATGTGATATCCAAATCCTTCCCATTCCAATCCTGAGACCCTTCCTATAGCATGAGATGTGATATCTCAATGCTTATACCAAACCAGAGACCCGTCCTATAACATGAGATGGGATATCCAACTCCTTCCCATTCCAATCCTGAGACCCTTCCTATAACATGAGATGTGATATCCAACTCCTTCCAATTCCAACCTGAGACCCTTCCTATAGCATGAGATGGGATATCCAACTCCTTCCAAATCCAATCCTGATACCCTTCCGATAGCATGAGATGTGATATCCCAATGCTTCTACCAAACCTGAGACCCATACTATGGCATGAGATGTGATATCAAACTCCTTCCCATTCCAATCCTGAGACCCTTCCTATAGCTTGAGATGTGATATCCAACTCCTTCCCATTCCAATTCTGAGACCCTTCCTATACCATGAGACTTGATATCTCAATGCTTCTAATACCAAACCTGAGACCCGTCCTATAACATGAGATGTGATATCCAAATCCTTCCCCTTCCAAACCTTAGACCCTTCCTTTATCATGAGATGTGATTTCCAACTCCTTCCCATTCCAATCCTGACACCCTTCCGATATCATGAGATTTGTTATCTCAATGCTTCTAATATCAAACTTGAGACCCTCCCTATAGCATGAGATCTGACATCCAAGTCCTTCCCATTCCAATCCTGAGACCCTTCCTATAGCATGAGATGTGATATCTCAATGCTTCTAATACCAAACCTGAGACCCTTCCTATAACATGAGATGGGATATCCAACTCCTTCCCATTCCAATCCTGAGACCCTTCCGATAGCAGAGATGTGATATCTCAATGCTTATACCAAACCTGAGACCCTTGCTATGGCCTGAGATGTCATATACAACTGCTTCCCATTCCAATCCTGAGACCCTTCCTATAGCATGAGATGTGATATCTCAATGCTTATACCAAACCTGAGACCCTTCCTATAGCATGAGATGTGATATCCAACTCCTTCCCATTCCAATCCTGAGACCCTTCCCATAGCATGAGATGTGATGTCTCAATGCTTCTAATACCAAACCTGAGCCCCTTCCTATAACATGAGATGTGATATCCAACTCCTTCCCATTCCAATCCTGAGACCCTTCCTATAGCATGAGAAGTGATATCTCCATGCTTATACCAAACCTGAGACCCTTCCTATAGCATGAGATGTAATATCCAACTCCTTCCCATTCCAATCCTGAGACCTTTCCTATAGCATGAGAAGTATCTCCATGCGTATACCAAACCTGAGACCCTTCCTATAGCATGAGATGTGATATCCAAATCCTTCCCATTCCAATCCTGAGCCACTTCCGATAGCAGAGATGTGATATCTCAATGCTTATACCAAACCTTAGACCCTTCCTATAACATGAGATGTGATATCCAACTCATTCCCGTTCCAAACCTGAGACACTTCCTATAGCATATGTGATATCCAAGTCCTTTCCATTTCAAACATGAGACCCTTCCTATAGCAAGAATGTAATATCCAACTCCTACCCATTCCAATCCTGAGACCATTCCTATAGCATGAGATGTGATATATCAATGCTTCTAATACCAAACCTGAGATCCTTCCTATGACATGAAATGTGATATCCAAATCCTTCCCATTCCAAACCTGAGACCCTTCCTACAGCATGCGATGTGATATCTCAATGCTTCTAATATCAAACCTGAGACCCGTCCTATAACATGAGATGGGATATCCAACTCCTTCCCGTTCCAAACCTGAGACCCTTCCTATAGCATGAGATGTGATATCCAATTCCTTCCCATCCCAATCCTGAGACACCTCCGATAGCAGAGATGTGATATCTCAATGCTTATACCAAACCTGAGACTCTTCCTATAACATGAGATGTGATGTCCAACTCCTTCCCGTTCCAAACCTGAGACCCTTCTTATAGCATGAGATGTGATATCCAACTCCTTCCCATTCCAATCCTGAGACCCTTCCGATAGCAGAGATGTGATATCTCAATGCTTATACCAAACCTGAGACTCTTCCTATAACATGAGATGTGATATCCAACTCCTTCCCTTTCCAAACCTGAGACCCTGCCTATAGCATGAGATGTGATATCCAAGTCCTTCCCATTCCAATCCTGAGACCCTTCCTATAGCATGAGATGTGATATCTCAATGCTTATACCAAACCTGAGACCCTTCCTATGGCATGAGATGTCATATACAACTCCTTCCCATTCCAATCCCGAGACCCTTCCTATAGCATGAGATGTGATATCTCAATGCTTATACCAAACCTGAAACCCTTCCTATAGCATGAGATGTGATATCCAACTTCTTCCCATTCCAATCCTGAGACCCTTCCTATAACATGAGATGTGATGTCTCAATGCTTCTAATACCAAACCTGAGATCCTTCCTATAACATGAGATGTGATATCCAACTCCTTCCCATTCCAATCCTGAGACCCTTCCTATAGCATGAGAAGTGATATCTCCATGCTTATACCAAACCCGAGACCCTTCCTATAGCATGAGATGTGATATCCAACTCCTTCCCATTCCAATCCTGAGACCCTTCCTATAGCATGAGAAGTGATATCTCCATGCGTATACCAAACCTGAGACCCTTCCTATAGCATGAGATGTGATATCCAAATCCTTCCCATTCCAATCCTGAGACCCTTCCTATAGCATGAGATGTGATATCTCAATGCTTATACCAAACCAGAGACCCGTCCTATAACATGAGATGGGATATCCAACTCCTTCCCATTCCAATCCTGAGACCCTTCCTATAACATGAGATGTGATATCCAACTCCTTCCCATTCCAACCTGAGACCCTTCCTATAGCATGAGATGGGATATCCAACTCCTTCCAAATCCAATCCTGATACCCTTCCGATAGCATGAGATGTGATATCCCAATGCTTCTACCAAACCTGAGACCCATACTATGGCATGAGATGTGATATCAAACTCCTTCCCATTCCAATCCTGAGACCCTTCCTATAGCTTGAGATGTGATATCCAACTCCTTCCCATTCCAATTCTGAGACCCTTCCTATACCATGAGACTTGATATCTCAATGCTTCTAATACCAAACCTGAGACCAGTCCTATAACATGAGATGTGATATCCAAATCCTTCCCCTTCCAAACCTTAGACCCTTCCTTTATCATGAGATGTGATTTCCAATTCCTTCCCATTCCAATCCTGACACCCTTCCGATATCATGAGATTTGTTATCTCAATGCTTCTAATATCAAACTTGAGACCCTCCCTATAGCATGAGATCTGACATCCAAGTCCTTCCCATTCCAATCCTGAGACCCTTCCTATAGCATGAGATGTGATATCTCAATGCTTCTAATACCAAACCTGAGACCCTTCCTATAACATGAGATGGGATATCCAACTCCTTCCCATTCCAATCCTGAGACCCTTCCGATAGCAGAGATGTGATATCTCAATGCTTATACCAAACCTGAGACCCTTGCTATGGCCTGAGATGTCATATACAACTCCTTCCCATTCCAATCCTGAGACCCTTCCTATAGCATGAGATGTGATATCTCAATGCTTATACCAAACCTGAGACCCTTCCTATAGCATGAGATGTGATATCCAACTCCTTCCCATTCCAATCCTGAGACCCTTCCTATAGCATGAGAAGTGATATCTCCATGCTTATACCAAACCTGAGACCCTTCCTATAGCATGAGATGTAATATCCAACTCCTTCCCATTCCAATCCTGAGACCCTTCCTATAGCATGAGAAGTATCTCCATGCGTATACCATGCGTGTATCTCCATTCCTATAGCATGAGATGTGATATCCAAATCCTTCCCATTCCAATCCTGAGCCACTTCCGATAGCAGAGATGTGATATCTCAATGCTTATACCAAACCTGAGACCCTTCCTATAACATGAGATGTGATATCCAACTCATTCCCTTTCCAAACCTGAGACACTTCCTATAGCATATGTGATATCCAAGTCCTTCCCATTTCAAACATGAGACCCTTCCTATAGCAAGAATGTAATATCCAACTCCTACCCATTCCAATCCTGAGACCATTCCTATAGCATGAGATGTGATATATCAATGCTTCTAATACCAAACCTGAGATCCTTCCTATGACATGAAATGTGATATCCAAATCCTTCCCATTCCAAACCTGAGACCCTTCCTACAGCATGCGATGTGATATCTCAATGCTTCTAATATCAAACCTGAGACCCGTCCTATAACATGAGATGGGATATCCAACTCCTTCCCGTTCCAAACCTGAGACCCTTCCTATAGCATGAGATGTGATATCCAATTCCTTCCCATCCCAATCCTGAGACACCTCCGATAGCAGAGATGTGATATCTCAATGCTTATACCAAACCTGAGACTCTTCCTATAACATGAGATGTGATATCCAACTCCTTCCCGTTCCAAACCTGAGACCCTTCCTATAGCATGAGATGTGATATCCAACTCCTTCCCATTCCAATCCTGACACCCTTCCGATATCATGAGATTTGTTATCTCAATGCTTCTAATATCAAACTTGAGACCCTCCCTATAGCATGAGATCTGACATCCAAGTCCTTCCCATTCCAATCCTGAGACCCTTCCTATAGCATGAGATGTGATATCTCAATGCTTCTAATACCAAACCTGAGACCCTTCCTATAACATGAGATGGGATATCCAACTCCTTCCCATTCCAATCCTGAGACCCTTCCGATAGCAGAGATGTGATATCTCAATGCTTATACTAAACCTGAGACCCTTGCTATGGCCTGAGATGTCATATACAACTCCTTCCCATTCCAATCCTGAGACCCTTCCCATAGCATGAGATGTGATGTCTCAATGCTTCTAATACCAAACCTGAGACCCTTCCTATAACATGAGATGTGATATCCAACTCCTTCCCATTCCAATCCTGAGACCCTTCCCATAGCATGAGATGTGATGTCTCAATGCTTCTAATACCAAACCTGAGACCCTTCCTATAGCATGAGATGTGATATCCAACTCCTTCCCATTCCAATCCTGAGACCCTTCCCATAGCATGAGATGTGATGTCTCAATGCTTCTAATACCAAACCTGAGACCCTTCCTATAACATGAGATGTGATATCCAACTCCTTCCCATTCCAATCCTGAGACCCTTCCTATAGCATGAGAAGTGATATCTCCATGCTTATACCAAACCTGAGACCCTTCCTATAGCATGAGATGTAATATCCAACTCCTTCCCATTCCAATCCTGAGACCCTTCCTATAGCATGAGAAGTATCTCCATGCGTATACCAAACCTGAGACCCTTCCTATAGCATGAGATGTGATATCCAAATCCTTCCCATTCCAATCCTGAGCCACTTCCGATAGCAGAGATGTGATATCTCAATGCTTATACCAAACCTTAGACCCTTCCTATAACATGAGATGTGATATCCAACTCATTCCCGTTCCAAACCTGAGACACTTCCTATAGCATATGTGATATCCAAGTCCTTTCCATTTCAAACATGAGACCCTTCCTATAGCAAGAATGTAATATCCAACTCCTACCCATTCCAATCCTGAGACCATTCCTATAGCATGAGATGTGATATATCAATGCTTCTAATACCAAACCTGAGATCCTTCCTATGACATGAAATGTGATATCCAAATCCTTCCCATTCCAAACCTGAGACCCTTCCTACAGCATGCGATGTGATATCTCAATGCTTCTAATATCAAACCTGAGACCCGTCCTATAACATGAGATGGGATATCCAACTCCTTCCCGTTCCAAACCTGAGACCCTTCCTATAGCATGAGATGTGATATCCAATTCCTTCCCATCCCAATCCTGAGACACCTCCGATAGCAGAGATGTGATATCTCAATGCTTATACCAAACCTGAGACTCTTCCTATAACATGAGATGTGATGCCCAACTCCTTCCCGTTCCAAACCTGAGACCCTTCCTATAGCATGAGATGTGATATCCAACTCCTTCCCATTCCAATCCTGAGACCCTTCCGATAGCAGAGATGTGATATCTCAATGCTTATACCAAACCTGAGACTCTTCCTATAACATGAGATGTGATATCCAACTCCTTCCCTTTCCAAACCTGAGACCCTGCCTATAGCATGAGATGTGATATCCAAGTCCTTCCCATTCCAATCCTGAGACCCTTCCTATAGCATGAGATGTGATATCTCAATGCTTATACCAAACCTGAGACCCTTCCTATGGCATGAGATGTCATATACAACTCCTTCCCATTCCAATCCCGAGACCCTTCCTATAGCATGAGATGTGATATCTCAATGCTTATACCAAACCTGAAACCCTTCCTATAGCATGAGATGTGATATCCAACTTCTTCCCATTCCAATCCTGAGACCCTTCCTATAACATGAGATGTGATGTCTCAATGCTTCTAATACCAAACCTGAGATCTTTCCTATAACATGAGATGTGATATCCAACTCCTTCCCATTCCAATTCTGAGACCCTTCCTATAGCAAGAGATGTGATATCTCAATGCCTCTTTACCAAACCTGATATCCTACCTCTAACATGAAATGTGATATCCAACTCCTTCCCCTTCCAAACCTGAGAGCCTTCCTATAGCATGAGATGTGATATCCAAGTCCTTCCCATTCCAATCCTGAGACCCTTCCTATAACATCAGATGTGATATCCAACTCCTTCCCATTCCAACCTGAGACCCTTCCTATAGCATGAGATGGGATATCCAACTCCTTCCAAATCCAATCCTGATACCCTTCCGATAGCATGAGATGTGATATCCCAATGCTTCTACAAAACCTGAGACCCATACATGGCATGAGATGTGATATCAAACTCCTTCCCATTCCAATCCTGAGACCCTTCCGATAGCAGAGATGTGATATCTCAATGCTTATACCAAACCTGAGACCCTTCCTATGGCATGAGATGTCATATACAACTCCTTCCCATTCCAAGCCTGAGACCCTTCCTATAGCATGAGATGTGATATCTCAATGTTTATACCAAACCTGAGACCCTTCCTATAGCATGAGATGTGATATCCAACTCCTTCCCATTCCAATCCTGAGACCCTTCCTATAGCATGAGATGTGATATCTCAATGCTTATACCAAACCTGAATCCCTTCCTATAGCATGAAATGTGATATGCAACTCCTTCCCTTTCCAAACCTGAGAGCCTACCTATAGCATGAGATGTGATATCCAAGTCCTTCCCATTCCAATCCTTAGACCCTTCCTACAGCATGCAATATGATATCTCAATGATTCTAATAACAAACCTGAGACCCGTCCTATAACATGAGATGGGATATCCAACTCCTTCCCATTCCAATCCTGAGACACTTCCGATAGCAGAGATGTGATATCTCAATGCTTATACCAAACCTGAGACCCTTCCTATAGCATGAGATGTGATATCCAATTCTTTCCCGTTCCAAACCTGAGACCCTTCCTATAGCATATGTGATATCCAACTCCTTCCCATTCCAAACATGAGACCCTTCCTATAGCAAGAATGTAATATCCAACTCCTTCCCATTCCAATCCTGAGACCCTTCCTTCAGCATGCGATGTGATATCTCAATGCTTCTAATACCAAACCTGAGACCCGTCCTATAACATGAGATGGGATATCCAACTCCTTCCAGTTCCAAACCTGAGAGCCTTCCTATAGCATGAGATGTGATATCCAAGTCCTTCCCATTCCAATCCTGAGACCCTTCCTATAACATGAGATGTGATATCTCAATGCTTATACCAAACCTGAATCCCTTCCTATAGCATGAGATGTGATATCCAACTCCTTCCCATTCCAATCCTGAGACCCTTCCTATAGCATTAGATGTGATATCTCAATGCCTCTAATACCAAACCTGAGATCCTTCCTCTAACATGAAATGTGATATCCAACTCCTTCCCTTTCCAAACCTGAGAGCCTACCTATAGCATGAGATGTGATATCCAAGTCCTTCACATTCCAATCCTTAGACCCTTCCTACAGCATGCAATATGATATCTCAATGATTCTAATACCAAACCTGAGATCTTTCCTATAACATGAGATGTGATATCCAACTCCTTCCCATTCCAATCCTGAGACCCTTCCTATAGCATGAGATGTGATATCTCAATGCCTCTTTACCAAACCTGAGATCCTACCTCTAACATGAAATGTGATATCCAACTCCTTCCCCTTCCAAACCTGAGAGCCTTCCTATAGTATGAGATGTGATATCCAAGTCCTTCCCATTCCAATCCTGAGACCCTTCCTATAACATCAGATGTGATATCCAACTCCTTCCCATTCCAACCTGAGACCCTTCCTATAGCATGAGATGGGATATTCAACTCCTTCCAAATCCAATCCTGATACCCTTCCGATAGCATGATATGTGATATCTCAATGCTTCTAATACCAAACCTGTGACTCTTCCTATAACATGAGATGGGATATCCAACTCCTTCCCATTCCAATCCTGAGACCCTTCCGATAGCAGAGATGTGATATCTCAATGCTTATACCAAACCTGAGACCCTTCCTATGGCATGAGATGTCACATATAACTCTTTCCCATTCCAATCCTGAGACCCTTCCTATAGTATGAGATGTGATATCTCAATGCTTATACCAAACCTGAGACCCTTCCTATAGCATGAGATGTGATATCCAACTCCTTCCCATTCCAATCCTGAGACCCTTCCCATAGCATGAGATGTTATGTCTCAATGCTTCTAATACCAAACCTGAGATCCTTCCTATAACATCAAATGTGATATCCAACTCCTTCCCATTCCAATCCTGAGACCCTTCCTATAGCATGAGATGTGATATCTCAATGCTTATACCAAACCTGAGACCCTTCCTATAGCATGAGATGTGATATCCAACTCCTTCCCATTCCAATCCTGAGACCCTTCCTATAGCATGAGATGTGATATCTCAATGCCTCTAATACCAAACCTGAGATCCTTCCTCTAACATGAAATGTGATATCCAACTCTGTCCCTTTCCAAACCTGAGAGCCTACCTATAGCATGAGATGTGATATCCAACTCCTTCCCATTCCAAACATGAGACCCTTCCTATAGCAAGAATGTAATATCCAACTCCTTCCCATTCCAATCCTGAGACCCTTCCTACAGCATGCGATGTGATATCTCAATGCTTCTAATACCAAACCTGAGATCTTTCCTATAACATGAGATGTGATATCCAACTCCTTCCCATTCAAATCCTGAGACCCTTCCTATAGCATGAGATGTGATATCTCAATGCCTCTTTACCAAACCTGAGATCCTACCTCTAACATGAAATGTGATATCCAACTCCTTCCCCTTCCAAACCTGAGAGCCTTCCTATAGTATGAGATGTGATATCCAAGTCCTTCCCATTCCAATCCTGAGACCCTTCCTATAACATCAGATGTGATATCCAACTCCTTCCCATTCCAACCTGAGACCCTTCCTATAGCATGAGATGGGATATTCAACTCCTTCCAAATCCAATCCTGATACCCTTCCGATAGCTTGAGATGTGATATCTCAATGCTTCTAATACCAAACCTGTGACTCTTCCTATAACATGAGATGGGATATCCAACTCCTTCCCATTCCAATCCTGAGACCCTTCCGATAGCAGAGATGTGATATCTCAATGCTTATACCAAACCTGAGACCCTTCCTATGGCATGAGATGTCACATACAACTCCTTCCCATTCCAATCCTGAGACCCTTCCTATAGTATGGGATGTGATATCTCAATGCTTATACCAAACCTGAGACCCTTCCTATAGCATGAGATGTGATATCCAACTCCTTCCCATTCCAATCCTGAGACCCTTCCCATAGCATGAGATGTGATGTCTCAATGCTTCTAATACCAAACCTGAGATCCTTCCTATAACATCAAATGTGATATCCAACTCCTTCCCATTCCAATCCTGAGACCCTTCCTATAGCATGAGATGTGATATCTCAATGCTTATACCAAACCTGAGACCCTTCCAATAGCATGAGATGTGATATCCAACTCCTTCCCATTCCAATCCTGAGACCCTTCCTATAGCATGAGATGTGATATCTCAATGCCTCTAATACCAAACCTGAGATCCTTCCTCTAACATGAAATGTGAATTCCAACTCCGTCCCTTTCCAAACCTGAGAGCCTACCTATAGCATGAGATGTGATATCCAAGTCCTTCCCATTCCAATCCTTAGACCCTTCCTACAGCATGCAATATGATATCTCAATGATTCTAATAACAAACCTGAGACCCGTCCTATAACATGAGATGGGATATCCAACTCCTTTCAATTCCAATCCTGAGACACTTCCTATAGCATGAGATGTGATATCTCAATGCTTATACCAAACCTGAGACCCTTCCTATGGCATGAGATGTCATATACAACTCCTTCCCATTCCAATCCTGAGACCCTTCCTATAGCATGAGATGTGATATCTCAATGCTTATACCAAACCTGAGACCCTTCCTATAGCATGAGATGTGATATCCAACTTCTTCCCATTCCAATCCTGAGACCCTTCCTATAACATGAGATGTGATGTCTCAATGCTTCTAATACCAAACCTGATATCTTTCCTATAACATGAGATGTGATATCCAACTCCTTCCCATTCCAATCCTGAGACCCTTCCTATAGCATGAGATGTGATATCTCAATGCTTATACCAAACCTGAGACCCTTCCTATAGCTTGAGATGTGATATCCAACTCCTTCCCATTCCAATCCTGAGAACCTTCCTATAGCATGAGATGTGATATCTCAATGCCTCTAATGCCAAACCTGAGATCCTTCCTCTAACATGAAATGTGATATCCAACTCCTTCCCCTTCCAAACCTGAGAGCCTTCCTATAGCATGAGATATGATATCCAAGTCCTTCCCATTCCAATCCTGAGACCCTTCCTATAACATGAGATGTGATATTCAACTCCTTCCCATTCCAACCTGAGGCCCTTCCTATAGCATGAGATGGGATATCCAACTCCTTCCAAATCCAATCCTGATACCCTTCCGATAGCATGAGATGTGATATCCCAATGCTTCTACCAAACCTGAGACCCATACTATGGCATGAGATGTGATATCAAACTCCTTCCCATTCCAATCCTGAGACCCTTCCTATAGCTTGAGATGTGATATCCAACTCCTTCCCATTCCAATTCTGAGACCCTTCCTATACCATGAGACTTGATATCTCAATGCTTGTAATACCAAACCTGAGACCCGTCCTATAACATGAGATGTGATATCCAAATCCTTCCCCTTCCAAACCTTAGACCCTTCCTTTATCATGAGATGTGATATCCAACTCCTTCCCATTCCAATCCTGACACCCTTCCGATATCATGAGATTTGTTATCTCAATGCTTCTAATACCAAACCTGAGACCCTTCCTATAACATGAGATGGGATATCCAAGTCCTTCCCATTCTAATCCTGAGACCCTTCCCATAGCATGAGATGTGATGTCTCAATGCTTCTAATACCAAACCTGAGATCCTTCCTATAACATGAGATGTGATATCCAACTCCTTCCCATTCCAATCCTGAGACCCTTCCTATAGCATGAGAAGTGATATCTCCATGCTTATACCAAACCCGAGACCCTTCCTATAGCATGAGATGTGATATCCAACTCCTTCCCATTCCAATCCTGAGACCCTTCCTATAGCATGAGAAGTGATATCTCCATGCGTATACCAAACCTGAGACCCTTCCTATAGCATGAGATGTGATATCCAAATCCTTCCCATTCCAATCCTGAGACCCTTCCTATAGCATGAGATGTGATATCTCAATGCTTATACCAAACCAGAGACCCGTCCTATAACATGAGATGGGATATCCAACTCCTTCCCATTCCAATCCTGAGACCCTTCCTATAACATGAGATGTGATATCCAACTCCTTCCCATTCCAACCTGAGACCCTTCCTATAGCATGAGATGGGATATCCAACTCCTTCCAAATCCAATCCTGATACCCTTCCGATAGCATGAGATGTGATATCCCAATGCTTCTACCAAACCTGAGACCCATACTATGGCATGAGATGTGATATCAAACTCCTTCCCATTCCAATCCTGAGACCCTTCCTATAGCTTGAGATGTGATATCCAACTCCTTCCCATTCCAATTCTGAGACCCTTCCTATACCATGAGACTTGATATCTCAATGCTTCTAATACCAAACCTGAGACCCGTCCTATAACATGAGATGTGATATCCAAATCCTTCCCCTTCCAAACCTTAGACCCTTCCTTTATCATGAGATGTGATTTCCAATTCCTTCCCATTCCAATCCTGACACCCTTCCGATATCATGAGATTTGTTATCTCAATGCTTCTAATATCAAACTTGAGACCCTCCCTATAGCATGAGATCTGACATCCAAGTCCTTCCCATTCCAATCCTGAGACCCTTCCTATAGCATGAGATGTGATATCTCAATGCTTCTAATACCAAACCTGAGACCCTTCCTATAACATGAGATGGGATATCCAACTCCTTCCCATTCCAATCCTGAGACCCTTCCGATAGCAGAGATGTGATATCTCAATGCTTATACCAAACCTGAGACCCTTGCTATGGCCTGAGATGTCATATACAACTCCTTCCCATTCCAATCCTGAGACCCTTCCTATAGCATGAGATGTGATATCTCAATGCTTATACCAAACCTGAGACCCTTCCTATAGCATGAGATGTGATATCCAACTCCTTCCCATTCCAATCCTGAGACCCTTCCCATAGCATGAGATGTGATGTCTCAATGCTTCTAATACCAAACCTGAGACCCTTCCTATAACATGAGATGTCATATACAACTCCTTCCCATTCCAATCCTGAGACCCTTCCTATAGCATGAGATGTGATATCTCAATGCTTATACCAAACCTGAGACCCTTGCTATGGCCTGAGATGTCATATACAACTCCTTCCCATTCCAATCCTGAGACCCTTCCTATAGCATGAGAAGTGATATCTCCATGCTTATACCAAACCTGAGACCCTTCCTATAGCATGAGATGTAATATCCAACTCCTTCCCATTCCAATCCTGAGACCCTTCCTATAGCATGAGAAGTATCTCCATGCGTATACCATGCGTGTATCTCCATTCCTATAGCATGAGATGTGATATCCAAATCCTTCCCATTCCAATCCTGAGCTACTTCCGATAGCAGAGATGTGATATCTCAATGCTTATACCAAACCTGAGACCCTTCCTATAACATGAGATGTGATATCCAACTCATTCCCGTTCCAAACCTGAGACACTTCCTATAGCATATGTGATATCCAAGTCCTTCCCATTTCAAACATGAGACCCTTCCTATAGCAAGAATGTAATATCCAACTCCTACCCATTCCAATCCTGAGACCATTCCTATAGCATGAGATGTGATATATCAATGCTTCTAATACCAAACCTGAGATCCTTCCTATGACATGAAATGTGATATCCAAATCCTTCCCATTCCAAACCTGAGACCCTTCCTACAGCATGCGATGTGATATCTCAATGCTTCTAATATGAAACCTGAGACCCGTCCTATAACATGAGATGGGATATCCAACTCCTTCCCGTTCCAAACCTGAGACCCTTCCTATAGCATGAGATGTGATATCCAATTCCTTCCCATCCCAATCCTGAGACACCTCCGATAGCAGAGATGTGATATCTCAATGCTTATACCAAACCTGAGACTCTTCCTATAACATGAGATGTGATATCCAACTCCTTCCCGTTCCAAACCTGAGACCCTTCCTATAGCATGAGATGTGATATCCAACTCCTTCCCATTCCAATCCTGAGACCCTTCCGATAGCAGAGATGTGATATCTCAATGCTTATACCAAACCTGAGACTCTTCCTATAACATGAGATGTGATATCCAACTCCTTCCCTTTCCAAACCTGAGACCCTGCCTATAGCATGAGATGTGATATCCAAGTCCTTCCCATTCCAATCCTGAGACCCTTCCTATAGCATGAGATGTGATATCTCAATGCTTATACCAAACCTGAGACCCTTCCTATGGCATGAGATGTCATATACAACTCCTTCCCATTCCAATCCCGAGACCCTTCCTATAGCATGAGATGTGATATCTCAAAGCTTATACCAAACCTGAAACCCTTCCTATAGCATGAGATGTGATATCCAACTTCTTCCCATTCCAATCCTGAGACCCTTCCTATAACATGAGATGTGATGTCTCAATGCTTCTAATATCAAACCTGAGATCTTTCCTATAACATGAGATGTGGTATCCAACTCCTTCCCATTCCAATTCTGAGACCCTTCCTATAGCAAGAGATGTGATATCTCAATGCCTCTTTACCAAAACTGATATCCTACCTCTAACATGAAATGTGATATCCAACTCCTTCCCCTTCCAAACCTGAGAGCCTTCCTATAGCATGAGATGTGATATCCAAGTCCTTCCCATTCCAATCCTGAGACCCTTCCTATAACATCAGATGTGATATCCAACTCCTTCCCATTCCAACCTGAGACCCTTCCTATAGCATGAGATGGGATATCCAACTCCTTCCAAATCCAATCCTGATACCCTTCCGATAGCATGAGATGTGATATCCCAATGCTTCTACAAAACCTGAGACCCATACATGGCATGAGATGTGATATCAAACTCCTTCCCATTCCAATCCTGAGACCCTTCCGATAGCAGAGATGTGATATCTCAATGCTTATACCAAACCTGAGACCCTTCCTATGGCATGAGATGTCATATACAACTCCTTCCCATTCCAAGCCTGAGACCCTTCCTATAGCATGAGATGTGATATCTCAATGTTTATACCAAACCTGAGACCCTTCCTATAGCATGAGATGTGATATCCAACTCCTTCCCATTCCAATCCTGAGACCCTTCCTATAGCATGAGATGTGATATCTCAATGCTTATACAAAACCTGAATCCCTTCCTATAGCATGAAATGTGATATCCAACTCCTTCCCTTTCCAAACCTGAGAGCCTACCTATAGCATGAGATGTGATATCCAAGTCCTTCCCATTCCAATCCTTAGACCCTTCCTACAGCATGCAATATGATATCTCAATGATTCTAATAACAAACCTGAGACCCGTCCTATAACATGAGATGGGATATCCAACTCCTTCCCATTCCAATCCTGAGACACTTCCGATAGCAGAGATGCGATATCTCAATGCTTATACCAAACCTGAGACCCTTCCTATAGCATGAGATGTGATATCCAATTCTTTCCCGTTCCAAACCTGAGACCCTTCCTATAGCATATGTGATATCCAACTCCTTCCCATTCCAAACATGAGACCCTTCCTATAGCAAGAATGTAATATCCAACTCCTTCCCATTCCAATCCTGAGACCCTTCCTTCAGCATGCGATGTGATATCTCAATGCTTCTAATACCAAACCTGAGACCCGTCCTATAACATGAGATGGGATATCCAACTCCTTCCAGTTCCAAACCTGAGAGCCTTCCTATAGCATGAGATGTGATATCCAAGTCCTTCCCATTCCAATCCTGAGACCCTTCCTATAACATGAGATGTGATATCTCAATGCTTATACCAAACCTGAATCCCTTCCTATAGCATGAGATGTGATATCCAACTCCTTCCCATTCCAATCCTGAGACCCTTCCTATAGCATTAGATGTGATATCTCAATGCCTCTAATACCAAACCTGAGATCCTTCCTCTAACATGAAATGTGATATCCAACTCCTTCCCTTTCCAAACCTGAGAGCCTACCTATAGCATGAGATGTGATATCCAAGTCCTTCCCATTCCAATCCTTAGACCCTTCCTACAGCATGCAATATGATATCTCAATGATTCTAATACCAAACCTGAGATCTTTCCTATAACATGAGATGTGATATCCAACTCCTTCCCATTCCAATCCTGAGACCCTTCCTATAGCATGAGATGTGATATCTCAATGCCTCTTTACCAAACCTGAGATCCTACCTCTAACATGAAATGTGATATCCAACTCCTTCCCCTTCCAAACCTGAGAGCCTTCCTATAGTATGAGATGTGATATCCAAGTCCTTCCCATTCCAATCCTGAGACCCTTCCTATAACATCAGATGTGATATCCAACTCCTTCCCATTCCAACCTGAGACCCTTCCTATAGCATGAGATGGGATATTCAACTCCTTCCAAATCCAATCCTGATACCCTTCCGATAGCATGATATGTGATATCTCAATGCTTCTAATACCAAACCTGTGACTCTTCCTATAACATGAGATGGGATATCCAACTCCTTCCCATTCCAATCCTGAGACCCTTCCGATAGCAGAGATGTGATATCTCAATGCTTATACCAAACCTGAGACCCTTCCTATGGCATGAGATGTCACATACAACTCCTTCCCATTCCAATCCTGAGACCCTTCCTATAGTATGAGATGTGATATCTCAATGCTTATACCAAACCTGAGACCCTTCCTATAGCATGAGATGTGATATCCAACTCCTTCCCATTCCAATCCTGAGACCCTTCCCATAGCATGAGATGTGATGTCTCAATGCTTCTAATACCAAACCTGAGATCCTTCCTATAACATCAAATGTGATATCCAACTCCTTCCCATTCCAATCCTGAGACCCTTCCTATAGCATGAGATGTGATATCTCAATGCTTATACCAAACCTGAGACCCTTCCTATAGCATGAGATGTGATATCCAACTCCTTCCCATTCCAATCCTGAGACCCTTCCTATAGCATGAGATGTGATATCTCAATGCCTCTAATACCAAACCTGAGATCCTTCCTCTAACATGAAATGTGATATCCAACTCCGTCCCTTTCCAAACCTGAGAGCCTACCTATAGCATGAGATGTGATATCCAACTCCTTCCCATTCCAAACATGAGACCCTTCCTATAGCAAGAATGTAATATCCAACTCCTTCCCATTCCAATCCTGAGACCCTTCCTACAGCATGCGATGTGATATCTCAATGCTTCTAATACCAAACCTGAGATCTTTCCTATAACATGAGATGTGATATCCAACTCCTTCCCATTCAAATCCTGAGACCCTTCCTATAGCATGAGATGTGATATCTCAATGCCTCTTTACCAAACCTGAGATCCTACCTCTAACATGAAATGTGATATCCAACTCCTTCCCCTTCCAAACCTGAGAGCCTTCCTATAGTATGAGATGTGATATCCAAGTCCTTCCCATTCCAATCCTGAGACCCTTCCTATAACATCAGATGTGATATCCAACTCCTTCCCATTCCAACCTGAGACCTTTCCTATAGCATGAGATGGGATATTCAACTCCTTCCAAATCCAATCCTGATACCCTTCCGATAGCTTGAGATGTGATATCTCAATGCTTCTAATACCAAACCTGTGACTCTTCCTATAACATGAGATGGGATATCCAACTCCTTCCCATTCCAATCCTGAGACCCTTCCGATAGCAGAGATGTGATATCTCAATGCTTATACCAAACCTGAGACCCTTCCTATGGCATGAGATGTCACATACAACTCCTTCCCATTCCAATCCTGAGACCCTTCCTATAGTATGAGATGTGATATCTCAATGCTTATACCAAACCTGAGACCCTTCCTATAGCATGAGATGTGATATCCAACTCCTTCCCATTCCAATCCTGAGACCCTTCCCATAGCATGAGATGTGATGTCTCAATGCTTCTAATACCAAACCTGAGATCCTTCCTATAACATCAAATGTGATATCCAACTCCTTCCCATTCCAATCCTGAGACCCTTCCTATAGCATGAGATGTGATATCTCAATGCTTATACCAAACCTGAGACCCTTCCTATAGCATGAGATGTGATATCCAACTCCTTCCCATTCCAATCCTGAGACCCTTCCTATAGCATGAGATGTGATATCTCAATGCCTCTAATACCAAACCTGAGATCCTTCCTCTAACATGAAATGTGATATCCAACTCCGTCCCTTTCCAAACCTGAGAGCCTACCTATAGCATGAGATGTGATATCCAAGTCCTTCCCATTCCAATCCTTAGACCCTTCCTACAGCATGCAATATGATATCTCAATGATTCTTATAACAAACCTGAGACCCGTCCTATAACATGAGATTGGATATCCAACTCCTTTCAATTCCAATCCTGGTACACTTCCTATAGCATGAGATGTGATATCTCAATGCTTATACCAAACCTGAGACCCTTCCTATGGCATGAGATGTCATATACAACTCCTTCCCATTCCAATCCTGAGACCCTTCCTATAGCATGAGATGTGATATCTCAATGCTTATACCAAACCTGAGACCCTTCCTATAGCATGAGATGTGATATCCAACTTCTTCCCATTCCAATCCTGAGACCCTTCCTATAACATGAGATGTGATGTCTCAATGCTTCTAATACCAAACCTGATATCTTTCCTATAACATGAGATGTGATATCCAACTCCTTCCCATTCCAATCCTGAGACCCTTCCTATAGCATGAGATGTGATATTTCAATGCTTATACCAAACCTGAGACCCTTCCTATAGCTTGAGATGTGATATCCAACTCCTTCCCATTCCAATCCTGAGAACCTTCCTATAGCATGAGATGTGATATCTCAATGCCTCTAATACCAAACCTGAGATCCTTCCTCTAACATGAAATGTGATATCCAACTCCTTCCCCTTCCAACCTGAGACCCTTCCTATAGCATGAGATATGATATCCAAGTCCTTCCCATTCCAATCCTGAGACCCTTCCTATAACATGAGATGTGATATTCAACTCCTTCCCATTCCAACCTGAGACCCTTCCTATAGCATGAGATGTGATATCCAACTCCTTCCAAATCCAATCCTGATACCCTTCCGATAGCATGAGATGTGATATCCCAATGCTTCTACCAAACCTGAGACCCATACTATGGCATGAGATGTGATATCAAACTCCTTCCCATTCCAATCCTGAGACCCTTCCTATAGCTTGAGATGGGATATTCAACTCCTTCCCATTCCAATTCTGAGACCCTTCCTATACCATGAGACTTGATATCTCAATGCTTCTAATACCAAACCTGAGACCCGTCCTATAACATGAGATGTGATATCCAAATCCTTCCCCTTCCAAACCTTAGACCCTTCCTTTATCATGAGATGTGATATCCAACTCCTTCCCATTCCAATCCTGATACTCTTCCGATATCATGAGATTTGTTATCTCAATGCTTCTAATATCAAACTTGAGACCCTCCCTATAGCATGAGATCTGACATACAAGTCCTTCCCATTCCAATCCTGAGACCCTTCCTATAGCATGAGATGTGATATCTCAATGCTTCTAATACCAAACTGAGACCCTTCCTATAACATGAGATGGGATATCCAAGTCCTTCCCATTCTAATCCTGAGACCCTTCCCATAGCATGAGATGTGATATCTCAATGCTTATACCAAACCTGAGACCCTTCCTATAGCATGAGATGTGATATCCAACTCCTTCCCATTCCAATCCTGAGACCCTTCCCATAGCATGAGATGTGATGTCTCAATGCTTCTAATACCAAACCTGAGATCCTTCCTATAACATCAAATGTGATATCCAACTCCTTCCCATTCCAATCCTGAGACCCTTCCTATAGCATGAGATGTGATATCTCAATGCTTATACCAAACCTGAGACCCTTCCTATAGCATGAGATGTGATATCCAACTCCTTCCCATTCCAATCCTGAGACCCTTCCTATAGCATGAGATGTGATATCTCAATGCCTCTAATACCAAACCTGAGATCCTTCCTCTAACATGAAATGTGATATCCAACTCCGTCCCTTTCCAAACCTGAGAGCCTACCTATAGCATGAGATGTGATATCCAAGTCCTTCCCATTCCAATCCTTAGACCCTTCCTACAGCATGCAATATGATATCTCAATGATTCTAATAACAAACCTGAGACCCGTCCTATAACATGAGATGGGATATCCAACTCCTTTCAATTCCAATCCTGAGACACTTCCTATAGCATGAGATGTGATATCTCAATGCTTATACCAAACCTGAGACCCTTCCTATGGCATGAGATGTCATATACAACTCCTTCCCATTCCAATCCTGAGACCCTTCCTATAGCATGAGATGTGATATCTCAATGCTTATACCAAACCTGAGACCCTTCCTATAGCATGAGATGTGATATCCAACTTCTTCCCATTCCAATCCTGAGACCCTTCCTATAACATGAGATGTGATGTCTCAATGCTTCTAATACCAAACCTGATATCTTTCCTATAACATGAGATGTGATATCCAACTCCTTCCCATTCCAATCCTGAGACCCTTCCTATAGCATGAGATGTGATATCTCAATGCTTATACCAAACCTGAGACCCTTCCTATAGCATGAGATGTGATATCCAACTCCTTCCCATTCCAATCCTGAGACCCTTCCCATAGCATGAGATGTGATGTCTCAATGCTTCTAATACCAAACCTGAGATCCTTCCTATAACATCAAATGTGATATCCAACTCCTTCCCATTCCAATCCTGAGACCCTTCCTATAGCATGAGATGTGATATCTCAATGCTTATACCAAACCTGAGACCCTTCCTATAGCATGAGATGTGATATCCAACTCCTTCCCATTCCAATCCTGAGACCCTTCCCATAGCATGAGATGTGATGTCTCAATGCTTCTAATACCAAACCTGAGATCCTTCCTATAACATCAAATGTGATATCCAACTCCTTCCCATTCCAATCCTGAGACCCTTCCTATAGCATGAGATGTGATATCTCAATGCTTATACCAAACCTGTGACCCTTCCTATAGCATGAGATGTGATATCCAACTCCTTCCCATTCCAATCCTGAGACCCTTCCTATAGCATGAGATGTGATATCTCAATGCCTCTAATACCAAACCTGAGATCCTTCCTCTAACATGAAATGTGATATCCAACTCCGTCCCTTTCCAAACCTGAGAGCCTACCTATAGCATGAGATGTGATATCCAAGTCCTTCCCATTCCAATCCTTAGACCCTTCCTACAGCATGCAATATGATATCTCAATGATTCTAATAACAAACCTGAGACCCGTCCTATAACATGAGATGGGATATCCAACTTCTTTCAATTCCAATCCTGAGACACATCCTATAGCATGAGATGTGATATCTCAATGCTTATACCAAACCTGAGACCCTTCCTATGGCATGAGATGTCATATACAACTCCTTCCCATTCCAATCCTGAGACCCTTCCTATAGCATGAGATGTGATATCTCAATGCTTATACCAAACCTGAGACCCTTCCTATAGCATGAGATGTGATATCCAACTTCTTCCCATTCCAATCCTGAGACCCTTCCTATAACATGAGATGTGATGTCTCAATGCTTCTAATACCAAACCTGATATCTTTCCTATAACATGAGATGTGATATCCAACTCCTTCCCATTCCAATCCTGAGACCCTTCCTATAGCATGAGATGTGATATCTCAATGCTTATACCAAACCTGAGACCCTTCCTGTAGCTTGAGATGTGATATCCAACTCCTTCCCATTCCAATCCTGAGAACCTTCCTATAGCATGAGATGTGATATCTCAATGCCTCTAATACCAAACCTGAGATCCTTCCTCTAACATGAAATGTGATATCCAACTCCTTCCCCTTCCAAACCTGAGACCCATACTATGGCATGAGATGTGATATCAAACTCCTTCCCATTCCAATCCTGAGACCCTTCCTATAACATGAAATGTGATATTCAACTCCTTCCCATTCCAACCTGAGACCCTTCCTATAGCATGAGATGGGATATCCAACTCCTTCCAAATCCAATCCTGATACCCTTCCGATAGCATGAGATGTGATATCCCAATGCTTCTACCAAACCTGAGACCCATACTATGGCATGAGATGTGATATCAAACTCCTTCCCATTCCAATCCTGAGACCCTTCCTATAGCTTGAGATGTGATATCCAACTCCTTCCCATTCCAATTCTGAGACCCTTCCTATACCATGAGACTTGATATCTCAATGCTTCTAATACCAAACCTGAGACCCGTCCTATAACATGAGATGTGATATCCAAATCCTTCCCCTTCCAAACCTTAGACCCTTCCTTTATCATGAGATGTGATATCCAACTCCTTCCCATTCCAATCCTGACACCCTTCCGATATCATGAGATTTGTTATCTCAATGCTTCTAATATCAAACTTGAGACCCTCCCTATAGCATGAGATCTGACATCCAAGTCCTTCCCATTCCAATCCTGAGACCCTTCCTATAGCATGAGATGTGATATCTCAATGCTTCTAATACCAAACCTGAGACCCTTCCTATAACATGAGATGGGATATCCAAGTCCTTCCCATTCTAATCCTGAGACCCTTCCCATAGCATGAGATGTGATGTCTCAATGCTTCTAATACCAAACCTGAGATCCTTCCTATAACATGAGATGTGATATCCAACTCCTTCCCATTCCAATCCTGAGACCCTTCCTATAGCATGAGAAGTGATATCTCCATGCTTATACCAAACCCGAGACCCTTCCTATAGCATGAGATGTGATATCCAACTCCTTCCCATTCCAATCCTGAGACCCTTCCTATAGCATGAGAAGTGATATCTCCATGCGTATACCAAACCTGAGACCCTTCCTATAGCATGAGATGTGATATCCAAATCCTTCCCATTCCAATCCTGAGACCCTTCCTATAGCATGAGATGTGATATCTCAATGCTTATACCAAACCAGAGACCCGTCCTATAACATGAGATGGGATATCCAACTCCTTCCCATTCCAATCCTGAGACCCTTTCTATAACATGAGATGTGATATCCAACTCCTTCCCATTCCAACCTGAGACCCTTCCTATAGCATGAGATGGGATATCCAACTCCTTCCAAATCCAATCCTGATACCCTTCCGATAGCATGAGATGTGATATCCCAATGCTTCTACCAAACCTGAGACCCATACTATGGCATGAGATGTGATATCAAATTCCTTCCCATTCCAATCCTGAGACCCTTCCTATCTTGAGATGTGATATCCAACTCCTTCCCATTCCAATTCTGAGACCCTTCCTATACCATGAGACTTGATATCTCAATGCTTCTAATACCAAACCTGAGACCCGTCCTATAACATGAGATGTGATATCCAAATCCTTCCCCTTCCAAACCTTAGACCCTTCCTTTATCATGAGATGTGATATCCAACTCCTTCCCATTCCAATCCTGACACCCTTCCGATATCATGAGATTTGTTATCTCAATGCTTCTAATATCAAACTTGAGACCCTCCCTATAGCATGAGATCTGACATCCAAGTCCTTCCCATTCCAATCCTGAGACCCTTCCTATAGCATGAGATGTGATATCTCAATGCTTCTAATACCAAACCTGAGACCCTTCCTATAACATGAGATGGGATATCCAACTCCTTCCCATTCCAATCCTGAGACCCTTCCGATAGCAGAGATGTGATATCTCAATGCTTATACCAAACCTGAGACCCTTGCTATGGCCTGAGATATCATATACAACTCCTTCCCATTCCAATCCTGAGACCCTTCCTATAGCATGAGATGTGATATCTCAATGCTTATACCAAACCTGAGACCCTTCCTATAGCATGAGATGTGATATCCAACTCCTTCCCATTCCAATCCTGAGACCCTTCCCATAGCATGAGATGTGATGTCTCAATGCTTCTAATACCAAACCTGAGACCCTTCCTATAACATGAGATGTAATATCCAACTCCTTCCCATTCCAATCCTGAGACCCTTCCTATAGCATGAGAAGTATCTCCATGCGTATACCAAACCTGAGACCCTTCCTATAGCATGAGATGTGATATCCAAATCCTTCCCATTCCAATCCTGAGCCACTTCCGATAGCAGAGATGTGATATCTCCATGCTTATACCAAACCTGAGACCCTTCCTATAGCATGAGATGTAATATCCAACTCCTTCCCATTCCAATCCTGAGACCCTTCCTATAGCATGAGAAGTATCTCCATGCGTATACCAAACCTGAGACCCTTCCTATAGCATGAGATGTGATATCCAAATCCTTCCCATTCCAATCCTGAGCCACTTCCGATAGCAGAGATGTGATATCTCAATGCTTATACCAAACCCGAGACCCTTCCTATAACATGAGATGTGATATCCAACTCATTCCCGTTCCAAACCTGAGACACTTCCTATAGCATATGTGATATCCAAGTCCTTCCCATTCCAAACATGAGACCATTCCTATAGCAAGAATGTAATATCCAACTCCTACCCATTCCAATCCTGAGACCATTCCTATAGCATGAGATGTGATGTATCAATGCTTCTAATACCAAACCTGAGATCCTTCCTATGACATGAAATGTGATATCCAAATCCTTCCCATTCCAAACCTGAGACCCTTCCTACAGCATGCGATGTGATATCTCAATGCTTCTAATATCAAACCTGAGACCCGTCCTATAACATGAGATGGGATATCCAACTCCTTCCCGTTCCAAACCTGTGACCCTTCCTATAGCATGAGATGTGATATCCAATTCCTTCCCATCCCAATCCTGAGACACCTCCGATAGCAGAGATGTGATATCTCAATGCTTATACCAAACCTGAGACTCTTCCTATAACATGAGATGTGATATCCAACTCCTTCCCGTTCCAAACCTGAGACCCTTCCTATAGCATGAGATGTGATATCCAACTCCTTCCCATTCCAATCCTGAGACCCTTCCGATAGCAGAGATGTGATAACTCAATGCTTATACCAAACCTGAGACTCTTCCTATAACATGAGATGTGATATCCAACTCCTTCCCTTTCCAAACCTGAGACCCTGCCTATAGCATGAGATGTGATATCCAAGTCCTTCCCATTCCAATCCTGAGACACTTCCTATAGCATGGGATGTGATATCTCAATGCTTATACCAAACCTGAGACCCTTCCTATAGCATGAGATGTGATATCCAACTCCTTCCCATTCCAATCCTGAGACCCTTCCTATAGCATGAGATGTGATATCTCAATTCCTCTAATACCAAACCTGAGATCCTTCCTCTAACATGAAATGTGATATCCAACTCCGTCCCTTTCCAAACCTGAGAGCCTACCTATAGCATGAGATGTGATATCCAAGTCCTTCCCATTCCAATCCTTAGACCCTTCCTACAGCATGCAATATGATATCTCAATGATTCTAATAACAAACCTGAGACCCGTCCTATAACATGAGATGGGATATCCAACTCCTTTCAATTCCAATCCTGAGACACTTCCTATAGCATGAGATGTGATATCTCAATGCTTATACCAAACCTGAGACCCTTCCTATGGCATGAGATGTCATATACAACTCCTTCCCATTCCAATCCTGAGACCCTTCCTATAGCATGAGATGTGATATCTCAATGCTTATACCAAACCTGAGACCCTTCCTATAGCATGAGATGTGATATCCAACTTCTTCCCATTCCAATCCTGAGACCCTTCCTATAACATGAGATGTGATGTCTCAATGCTTCTAATACCAAACCTGATATCTTTCCTATAACATGAGATGTGATATCCAACTCCTTCCCATTCCAATCCTGAGACCCTTCCTATAGCATGAGATGTGATATCTCAATGCTTATACCAAACCTGAGACCCTTCCTATAGCTTGAGATGTGATATCCAACTCCTTCCCATTCCAATCCTGAGAACCTTCCTATAGCATGAGATGTGATATCTCAATGCCTCTAATACCAAACCTGAGATCCTTCCTCTAACATGAGATGTGCTATCCAACTCCTTCCCATTCCAATCCTGAGACCCTTCCTATAGCATGAGATGTGATATCTCAATGCTTATACCAAACCTGAGACCCTTCCTATAGCTTGAGATGTCATATACACCTCCTTCCCATTCCAATCCTGAGACCCTTCCTATAGCATGAGATGTGATATCTCAATGCTTATACCAAACCTGAGACTCTTCCTATAGCATGAGATGTGATATCCAACTTCTTCCCATTCCAATCCTGAGACCCTTCCTATAACATGAGATGTGATGTCTCAATGCTTCTAATACCAAACCTGATATCTTTCCTATAACATGAGATGTGATATCCAACTCCTTCCCATTCCAATCCTGAGACCCTTCCTATAGCATGAGATGTGATATCTCAATGCTTATACCAAACCTGAGACCCTTCCTATAGCTTGAGATGTGATATCCAACTCCTTCCCCTTCCAAACCTGAGAGCCTTCCTATAGCATGAGATATGATATCCACGTCCTTCCCATTCCAATCCTGAGACCCTTCCTATAACATGAGATGTGATATTCAACTCCTTCCCATTCCAACCTGAGACCCTTCCTATAGCATGAGATGGGATATCCAACTCCTTCCAAATCCAATCCTAATACCCTTCCAATAGCATGAGATGTGATATCCCAATGCTTCTACCAAACCTGAGACCCATACTATGGCATGAGATGTGATATCAAACTCCTTCCCATTCCAATCCTGAGACCCTTCCTATAGCTTGAGATGTGATATCCAACTCCTTCCCATTCCAATTCTGAGACCCTTCCTATACCATGAGACTTGATATCTCAATGCTTCTAATACCAAACCTGAGACCCGTCCTATAACATGAGATGTGATATCCAAATCCTTCCCCTTCCAAACCTTAGACCCTTCCTTTATCATGAGATGTGATATCCAACTCCTTCCCATTCCAATCCTGACACCCTTCCGATATCATGAGATTTGTTATCTCAATGCTTCTAATATCAAACTTGAGACCCTCCCTATAGCATGAGATCTGACATCCAAGTCCTTCCCATTCCAATCCTGAGACCCTTCCCATAGCATGAGATGTGATATCTCAATGCTTCTAATACCAAACCTTAGACCCTTCCTATAACATGAGATGGGATATCCAAGTCCTTCCCATTCTAATCCTGAGACCCTTCCCATAGCATGAGATGTGATGTCTCAATGCTTCTAATACCAAACCTGAGATCCTTCCTATAACATGAGATGTGATATCCAACTCCTTCCCATTCCAATCCTGAGACCCTTCCTATAGCATGAGAAGTGATATCTCCATGCTTATACCAAACCCGAGACCCTTCCTATAGCATGAGATGTGATATCCAACGCCTTCCCATTCCAATCCTAGACCCTTCCTATAGCATGAGATGTGATATCTCAATGCTTATACCAAACCAGAGACCCGTCCTATTACATGAGATGGGATATCCAACTCCTTCCCATTCCAATCCAGAGACCCTTCCTATAGCATGAGATGTGATATCTCAATGCCTCTTTACCAAACCTGAGATCCTACCTCTAACATGAAATGTGATATCCAACTCCTTCCCCTTCCAAACCTGAGAGCCTTCCTATAGTATGAGATGTGATATCCAAGTCCTTCCCATTCCAATCCTGAGACCCTTCCTATAACATCAGATGTGATATCCAACTCCTTCCCATTCCAACCTGAGACCCTTCCTATAGCATGAGATGGGATATTCAACTCCTTCCAAATCCAATCCTGATACCCTTCCGATAGCTTGAGATGTGATATCTCAATGCTTCTAATACCAAACCTGTGACTCTTCCTATAACATGAGATGGGATATCCAACTCCTTCCCATTCCAATCCTGAGACCCTTCCGATAGCAGAGATGTGATATCTCAATGCTTATACCAAACCTGAGACCCTTCCTATGGCATGAGATGTCACATACAACTCCTTCCCATTCCAATCCTGAGACCCTTCCTATAGTATGAGATGTGATATCTCAATGCTTATACCAAACCTGAGACCCTTCCTATAGCATGAGATGTGATATCCAACTCCTTCCCATTCCAATCCTGAGACCCTTCCCATAGCATGAGATGTGATGTCTCAATGCTTCTAATACCAAACCTGAGATCCTTCCTATAACATCAAATGTGATATCCAACTCCTTCCCATTCCAATCCTGAGACCCTTCCTATAGCATGAGATGTGATATCTCAATGCTTATACCAAACCTGAGACCCTTCCAATAGCATGAGATGTGATATCCAACTCCTTCCCATTCCAATCCTGAGACCCTTCCTATAGCATGAGATGTGATATCTCAATGCCTCTAATACCAAACCTGAGATCCTTCCTCTAACATGAAATGTGATATCCAACTCCGTCCCTTTCCAAACCTGAGAGCCTACCTATAGCATGAGATGTGATATCCAAGTCCTTCCCATTCCAATCCTTAGACCCTTCCTACAGCATGCAATATGATATCTCAATGATTCTAATAACAAACCTGAGACCCGTCCTATAACATGAGATGGGATATCCAACTCCTTTCAATTCCAATCCTGAGACACTTCCTATAGCATGAGATGTGATATCTCAATGCTTATACCAAACCTGAGACCCTTCCTATGGCATGAGATGTCATATACAACTCCTTCCCATTCCAATCCTGAGACCCTTCCTATAGCATGAGATGTGATATCTCAATGCTTATACCAAACCTGAGACCCTTCCTATAGCATGAGATGTGATATCCAACTTCTTCCCATTCCAATCCTGAGACCCTTCCTATAACATGAGATGTGATGTCTCAATGCTTCTAATACCAAACCTGATATCTTTCCTATAACATGAGATGTGATATCCAACTCCTTCCCATTCCAATCCTGAGACCCTTCCTATAGCATGAGATGTGATATCTCAATGCTTATACCAAACCTGAGACCCTTCCTATAGCTTGAGATGTGATATCCAACTCCTTCCCATTCCAATCCTGAGAACCTTCCTATAGCATGAGATGTGATATCTCAATGCCTCTAATGCCAAACCTGAGATCCTTCCTCTAACATGAAATGTGATATCCAACTCCTTCCCCTTCCAAACCTGAGAGCCTTCCTATAGCATGAGATATGATATCCAAGTCCTTCCCATTCCAATCCTGAGACCCTTCCTATAACATGAGATGTGATATTCAACTCCTTCCCATTCCAACCTGAGACCCTTCCTATAGCATGAGATGGGATATCCAACTCCTTCCAAATCCAATCCTGATACCCTTCCGATAGCATGAGATGTGATATCCCAATGCTTCTACCAAACCTGAGACCCATACTATGGCATGAGATGTGATATCAAACTCCTTCCCATTCCAATCCTGAGACCCTTCCTATAGCTTGAGATGTGATATCCAACTCCTTCCCATTCCAATTCTGAGACCCTTCCTATACCATGAGACTTGATATCTCAATGCTTGTAATACCAAACCTGAGACCCGTCCTATAACATGAGATGTGATATCCAAATCCTTCCCCTTCCAAACCTTAGACCCTTCCTTTATCATGAGATGTGATATCCAACTCCTTCCCATTCCAATCCTGACACCCTTCCGATATCATGAGATTTGTTATCTCAATGCTTCTAATACCAAACCTGAGACCCTTCCTATAACATGAGATGGGATATCCAAGTCCTTCCCATTCTAATCCTGAGACCCTTCCCATAGCATGAGATGTGATGTCTCAATGCTTCTAATACCAAACCTGAGATCCTTCCTATAACATGAGATGTGATATCCAACTCCTTCCCATTCCAATCCTGAGACCCTTCCTATAGCATGAGAAGTGATATCTCCATGCTTATACCAAACCCGAGACCCTTCCTATAGCATGAGATGTGATATCCAACTCCTTCCCATTCCAATCCTGAGACCCTTCCTATAGCATGAGAAGTGATATCTCCATGCGTATACCAAACCTGAGACCCTTCCTATAGCATGAGATGTGATATCCAAATCCTTCCCATTCCAATCCTGAGACCCTTCCTATAGCATGAGATGTGATATCTCAATGCTTATACCAAACCAGAGACCCGTCCTATAACATGAGATGGGATATCCAACTCCTTCCCATTCCAATCCTGAGACCCTTCCTATAACATGAGATGTGATATCCAACTCCTTCCCATTCCAACCTGAGACCCTTCCTATAGCATGAGATGGGATATCCAACTCCTTCCAAATCCAATCCTGATACCCTTCCGATAGCATGAGATGTGATATCCCAATGCTTCTACCAAACCTGAGACCCATACTATGGCATGAGATGTGATATCAAACTCCTTCCCATTCCAATCCTGAGACCCTTCCTATAGCTTGAGATGTGATATCCAACTCCTTCCCATTCCAATTCTGAGACCCTTCCTATACCATGAGACTTGATATCTCAATGCTTCTAATACCAAACCTGAGACCCGTCCTATAACATGAGATGTGATATCCAAATCCTTCCCCTTCCAAACCTTAGACCCTTCCTTTATCATGAGATGTGATTTCCAATTCCTTCCCATTCCAATCCTGACACCCTTCCGATATCATGAGATTTGTTATCTCAATGCTTCTAATATCAAACTTGAGACCCTCCCTATAGCATGAGATCTGACATCCAAGTCCTTCCCATTCCAATCCTGAGACCCTTCCTATAGCATGAGATGTGATATCTCAATGCTTCTAATACCAAACCTGAGACCCTTCCTATAACATGAGATGGGATATCCAACTCCTTCCCATTCCAATCCTGAGACCCTTCCGATAGCAGAGATGTGATATCTCAATGCTTATACCAAACCTGAGACCCTTGCTATGGCCTGAGATGTCATATACAACTCCTTCCCATTCCAATCCTGAGACCCTTCCTATAGCATGAGATGTGATATCTCAATGCTTATACCAAACCTGAGACCCTTCCTATAGCATGAGATGTGATATCCAACTCCTTCCCATTCCAATCCTGAGACCCTTCCCATAGCATGAGATGTGATGTCTCAATGCTTCTAATACCAAACCTGAGACCCTTCCTATAACATGAGATGTGATATCCAACTCCTTCCCATTCCAATCCTGAGACCCTTCCTATAGCATGAGAAGTGATATCTCCATGCTTATACCAAACCTGAGACCCTTCCTATAGCATGAGATGTAATATCCAACTCCTTCCCATTCCAATCCTGAGACCCTTCCTATAGCATGAGAAGTATCTCCATGCGTATACCATGCGTGTATCTCCATTCCTATAGCATGAGATGTGATATCCAAATCCTTCCCATTCCAATCCTGAGCCACTTCCGATAGCAGAGATGTGATATCTCAATGCTTATACCAAACCTGAGACCCTTCCTATAACATGAGATGTGATATCCAACTCATTCCCGTTCCAAACCTGAGACACTTCCTATAGCATATGTGATATCCAAGTCCTTCCCATTTCAAACATGAGACCCTTCCTATAGCAAGAATGTAATATCCAACTCCTACCCATTCCAATCCTGAGACCATTCCTATAGCATGAGATGTGATATATCAATGCTTCTAATACCAAACCTGAGATCCTTCCTATGACATGAAATGTGATATCCAAATCCTTCCCATTCCAAACCTGAGACCCTTCCTACAGCATGCGATGTGATATCTCAATGCTTCTAATATCAAACCTGAGACCCGTCCTATAACATGAGATGGGATATCCAACTCCTTCCCGTTCCAAACCTGAGACCCTTCCTATAGCATGAGATGTGATATCCAATTCCTTCCCATCCCAATCCTGAGACACCTCCGATAGCAGAGATGTGATATCTCAATGCTTATACCAAACCTGAGACTCTTCCTATAACATGAGATGTGATATCCAACTCCTTCCCGTTCCAAAACTGAGACCCTTCCTATAGCATGAGATGTGATATCCAACTCCTTCCCATTCCAATCCTGAGACCCTTCCGATAGCAGAGATGTGATATCTCAATGCTTATACCAAACCTTAGACTCTTCCTATAACATGAGATGTGATATCCAACTCCTTCCCTTTCCAAACCTGAGACCCTGCCTATAGCATGAGATGTGATATCCAAGTCCTTCCCATTCCAATCCTGAGACCCTTCCTATAGCATGAGATGTGATATCTCAATGCTTATACCAAACCTGAGACCCTTCCTATGGCATGAGATGTCATATACAACTCCTTCCCATTCCAATCCCGAGACCCTTCCTATAGCATGAGATGTGATATCTCAAAGCTTATACCAAACCTGAAACCCTTCCTATAGCATGAGATGTGATATCCAACTTCTTCCCATTCCAATCCTGAGACCCTTCCTATAACATGAGATGTGATGTCTCAATGCTTCTAATATCAAACCTGAGATCTTTCCTATAACATGAGATGTGGTATCCAACTCCTTCCCATTCCAATTCTGAGACCCTTCCTATAGCAAGAGATGTGATATCTCAATGCCTCTTTACCAAACCTGATATCCTACCTCTAACATGAAATGTGATATCCAACTCCTTCCCCTTCCAAACCTGAGAGCCTTCCTATAGCATGAGATGTGATATCCAAGTCCTTCCCATTCCAATCCTGAGACCCTTCCTATAACATCAGATGTGATATCCAACTCCTTCCCATTCCAACCTGAGACCCTTCCTATAGCATGAGATGGGATATCCAACTCCTTCCAAATCCAATCCTGATACCCTTCCGATAGCATGAGATGTGATATCCCAATGCTTCTACAAAACCTGAGACCCATACATGGCATGAGATGTGATATCAAACTCCTTCCCATTCCAATCCTGAGACCCTTCCGATAGCAGAGATGTGATATCTCAATGCTTATACCAAACCTGAGACCCTTCCTATGGCATGAGATGTCATATACAACTCCTTCCCATTCCAAGCCTGAGACCCTTCCTATAGCATGAGATGTGATATCTCAATGTTTATACCAAACCTGAGACCCTTCCTATAGCATGAGATGTGATATCCAACTCCTTCCCATTCCAATCCTGAGACCCTTCCTATAGCATGAGATGTGATATCTCAATGCTTATACAAAACCTGAATCCCTTCCTATAGCATGAAATGTGATATCCAACTCCTTCCCTTTCCAAACCTGAGAGCCTACCTATAGCATGAGATGTGATATCCAAGTCCTTCCCATTCCAATCCTTAGACCCTTCCTACAGCATGCAATATGATATCTCAATGATTCTAATAACAAACCTGAGACCCGTCCTATAACATGAGATGGGATATCCAACTCCTTCCCATTCCAATCCTGAGACACTTCCGATAGCAGAGATGCGATATCTCAATGCTTATACCAAACCTGAGACCCTTCCTATAGCATGAGATGGGATATCCAACTCCTTCCAGTTCCAAACCTGAGAGCCTTCCTATAGCATGAGATGTGATATCCAAGTCCTTCCCATTCCAATCCTGAGACCCTTCCTATAACATGAGATGTGATATCTCAATGCTTATACCAAACCTGAATCCCTTCCTATAGCATGAGATGTGATATCCAACTCCTTCCCATTCCAATCCTGAGACCCTTCCTATAGCATTAGATGTGATATCTCAATGCCTCTAATACCAAACCTGAGATCCTTCCTCTAACATGAAATGTGATATCCAACTCCTTCCCTTTCCAAACCTGAGAGCCTACCTATAGCATGAGATGTGATATCCAAGTCCTTCCCATTCCAATCCTTAGACCCTTCCTACAGCATGCAATATGATATCTCAATGATTCTAATACCAAACCTGAGATCTTTCCTATAACATGAGATGTGATATCCAACTCCTTCCCATTCCAATCCTGAGACCCTTCCTATAGCATGAGATGTGATATCTCAATGCCTCTTTACCAAACCTGAGATCCTACCTCTAACATGAAATGTGATATCCAACTCCTTCCCCTTCCAAACCTGAGAGCCTTCCTATAGTATGAGATGTGATATCCAAGTCCTTCCCATTCCAATCCTGAGACCCTTCCTATAACATCAGATGTGATATCCAACTCCTTCCCATTCCAACCTGAGACCCTTCCTATAGCATGAGATGGGATATTCAACTCCTTCCAAATCCAATCCTGATACCCTTCCGATAGCATGATATGTGATATCTCAATGCTTCTAATACCAAACCTGTGACTCTTCCTATAACATGAGATGGGATATCCAACTCCTTCCCATTCCAATCCTGAGACCCTTCCGATAGCAGAGATGTGATATCTCAATGCTTATACCAAACCTGAGACCCTTCCTATGGCATGAGATGTCACATACAACTCCTTCCCATTCCAATCCTGAGACCCTTCCTATAGTATGAGATGTGATATCTCAATGCTTATACCAAACCTGAGACCCTTCCTATAGCATGAGATGTGATATCCAACTCCTTCCCATTCCAATCCTGAGACCCTTCCCATAGCATGAGATGTGATGTCTCAATGCTTCTAATACCAAACCTGAGATCCTTCCTATAACATCAAATGTGATATCCAACTCCTTCCCATTCCAATCCTGAGACCCTTCCTATAGCATGAGATGTGATATCTCAATGCTTATACCAAACCTGAGACCCTTCCTATAGCATGAGATGTGATATCCAACTCCTTCCCATTCCAATCCTGAGACCCTTCCTATAGCATGAGATGTGATATCTCAATGCCTCTAATACCAAACCTGAGATCCTTCCTCTAACATGAAATGTGATATCCAACTCCGTCCCTTTCCAAACCTGAGAGCCTACCTATAGCATGAGATGTGATATCCAACTCCTTCCCATTCCAAACATGAGACCCTTCCTATAGCAAGAATGTAATATCCAACTCCTTCCCATTCCAATCCTGAGACCCTTCCTACAGCATGCGATGTGATATCTCAATGCTTCTAATACCAAACCTGAGATCTTTCCTATAACATGAGATGTGATATCCAACTCCTTCCCATTCAAATCCTGAGACCCTTCCTATAGCATGAGATGTGATATCTCAATGCCTCTTTACCAAACCTGAGATCCTACCTCTAACATGAAATGTGATATCCAACTCCTTCCCCTTCCAAACCTGAGAGCCTTCCTATAGTATGAGATGTGATATCCAACTCCTTCCCATTCCAACCTGAGACCTTTCCTATAGCATGAGATGGGATATTCAACTCCTTCCAAATCCAATCCTGATACCCTTCCGATAGCTTGAGATGTGATATCTCAATGCTTCTAATACCAAACCTGTGACTCTTCCTATAACATGAGATGGGATATCCAACTCCTTCCCATTCCAATCCTGAGACCCTTCCGATAGCAGAGATGTGATATCTCAATGCTTATACCAAACCTGAGACCCTTCCTATGGCATGAGATGTCACATACAACTCCTTCCCATTCCAATCCTGAGACCCTTCCTATAGTATGAGATGTGATATCTCAATGCTTATACCAAACCTGAGACCCTTCCTATAGCATGAGATGTGATATCCAACTCCTTCCCATTCCAATCCTGAGACCCTTCCCATAGCATGAGATGTGATGTCTCAATGCTTCTAATACCAAACCTGAGATCCTTCCTATAACATCAAATGTGATATCCAACTCCTTCCCATTCCAATCCTGAGACCCTTCCTATAGCATGAGATGTGATATCTCAATGCTTATACCAAACCTGAGACCCTTCCTATAGCATGAGATGTGATATCCAACTCCTTCCCATTCCAATCCTGAGACCCTTCCTATAGCATGAGATGTGATATCTCAATGCCTCTAATACCAAACCTGAGATCCTTCCTCTAACATGAAATGTGATATCCAACTCTGTCCCTTTCCAAACCTGAGAGCCTACCTATAGCATGAGATGTGATATCCAAGTCCTTCCCATTCCAATCCTTAGACCCTTCCTACAGCATGCAATATGATATCTCAATGATTCTTATAACAAACCTGAGACCCGTCCTATAACATGAGATTGGATATCCAACTCCTTTCAATTCCAATCCTGGTACACTTCCTATAGCATGAGATGTGATATCTCAATGCTTATACCAGACCTGAGACCCTTCCTATGGCATGAGATGTCATATACAACTCCTTCCCATTCCAATCCTGAGACCCTTCCTATAGCATGAGATGTGATATCTCAATGCTTATACCAAACCTGAGACCCTTCCTATAGCATGAGATGTGATATCCAACTTCTTCCCATTCCAATCCTGAGACCCTTCCTATAACATGAGATGTGATGTCTCAATGCTTCTAATACCAAACCTGATATCTTTCCTATAACATGAGATGTGATATCCAACTCCTTCCCATTCCAATCCTGAGACCCTTCCTATAGCATGAGATGTGATATTTCAATGCTTATACCAAACCTGAGACCCTTCCTATAGCTTGAGATGTGATATCCAACTCCTTCCCATTCCAATCCTGAGAACCTTCCTATAGCATGAGATGTGATATCTCAATGCCTCTAATACCAAACCTGAGATCCTTCCTCTAACATGAAATGTGATATCCAACTCCTTCCCCTTCCAACCTGAGACCCTTCCTATAGCATGAGATATGATATCCAAGTCCTTCCCATTCCAATCCTGAGACCCTTCCTATAACATGAGATGTGATATTCAACTCCTTCCCATTCCAACCTGAGACCCTTCCTATAGCATGAGATGTGATATCCAACTCCTTCCAAATCCAATCCTGATACCCTTCCGATAGCATGAGATGTGATATCCCAATGCTTCTACCAAACCTGAGACCCATACTATGGCATGAGATGTGATATCAAACTCCTTCCCATTCCAATCCTGAGACCCTTCCTATAGCTTGAGATGGGATATTCAACTCCTTCCCATTCCAATTCTGAGACCCTTCCTATACCATGAGACTTGATATCTCAATGCTTCTAATACCAAACCTGAGACCCGTCCTATAACATGAGATGTGATATCCAAATCCTTCCCCTTCCAAACCTTAGACCCTTCCTTTATCATGAGATGTGATATCCAACTCCTTCCCATTCCAATCCTGATACTCTTCCGATATCATGAGATTTGTTATCTCAATGCTTCTAATATCAAACTTGAGACCCTCCCTATAGCATGAGATCTGACATACAAGTCCTTCCCATTCCAATCCTGAGACCCTTCCTATAGCATGAGATGTGATATCTCAATGCTTCTAATACCAAACTGAGACCCTTCCTATAACATGAGATGGGATATCCAAGTCCTTCCCATTCTAATCCTGAGACCCTTCCCATAGCATGAGATGTGATATCTCAATGCTTATACCAAACCTGAGACCCTTCCTATAGCATGAGATGTGATATCCAACTCCTTCCCATTCCAATCCTGAGACCCTTCCCATAGCATGAGATGTGATGTCTCAATGCTTCTAATACCAAACCTGAGATCCTTCCTATAACATCAAATGTGATATCCAACTCCTTCCCATTCCAATCCTGAGACCCTTCCTATAGCATGAGATGTGATATCTCAATGCTTATACCAAACCTGAGACCCTTCCTATAGCATGAGATGTGATATCCAACTCCTTCCCATTCCAATCCTGAGACCCTTCCTATAGCATGAGATGTGATATCTCAATGCCTCTAATACCAAACCTGAGATCCTTCCTCTAACATGAAATGTGATATCCAACTCCGTCCCTTTCCAAACCTGAGAGCCTACCTATAGCATGAGATGTGATATCCAAGTCCTTCCCATTCCAATCCTTAGACCCTTCCTACAGCATGCAATATGATATCTCAATGATTCTAATAACAAACCTGAGACCCGTCCTATAACATGAGATGGGATATCCAACTCCTTTCAATTCCAATCCTGAGACACTTCCTATAGCATGAGATGTGATATCTCAATGCTTATACCAAACCTGAGACCCTTCCTATGGCATGAGATGTCATATACAACTCCTTCCCATTCCAATCCTGAGACCCTTCCTATAGCATGAGATGTGATATCTCAATGCTTATACCAAACCTGAGACCCTTCCTATAGCATGAGATGTGATATCCAACTTCTTCCCATTCCAATCCTGAGACCCTTCCTATAACATGAGATGTGATGTCTCAATGCTTCTAATACCAAACCTGATATCTTTCCTATAACATGAGATGTGATATCCAACTCCTTCCCATTCCAATCCTGAGACCCTTCCTATAGCATGAGATGTGATATCTCAATGCTTATACCAAACCTGAGACCCTTCCTATAGCATGAGATGTGATATCCAACTCCTTCCCATTCCAATCCTGAGACCCTTCCCATAGCATGAGATGTGATGTCTCAATGCTTCTAATACCAAACCTGAGATCCTTCCTATAACATCAAATGTGATATCCAACTCCTTCCCATTCCAATCCTGAGACCCTTCCTATAGCATGAGATGTGATATCTCAATGCTTATACCAAACCTGAGACCCTTCCTATAGCATGAGATGTGATATCCAACTCCTTCCCATTCCAATCCTGAGACCCTTCCCATAGCATGAGATGTGATGTCTCAATGCTTCTAATACCAAACCTGAGATCCTTCCTATAACATCAAATGTGATATCCAACTCCTTCCCATTCCAATCCTGAGACCCTTCCTATAGCATGAGATGTGATATCTCAATGCTTATACCAACCTGAGACCCTTCCTATAGCATGAGATGTGATATCCAACTCCTTCCCATTCCAATCCTGAGACCCTTCCTATAGCATGAGATGTGATATCTCAATGCCTCTAATACCAAACCTGAGATCCTTCCTCTAACATGAAATGTGATATCCAACTCCGTCCCTTTCCAAACCTGAGAGCCTACCTATAGCATGAGATGTGATATCCAAGTCCTTCCCATTCCAATCCTTAGACCCTTCCTACAGCATGCAATATGATATCTCAATGATTCTAATAACAAACCTGAGACCCGTCCTATAACATGAGATGGGATATCCAACTTCTTTCAATTCCAATCCTGAGACACATCCTATAGCATGAGATGTGATATCTCAATGCTTATACCAAACCTGAGACCCTTCCTATGGCATGAGATGTCATATACAACTCCTTCCCATTCCAATCCTGAGACCCTTCCTATAGCATGAGATGTGATATCTCAATGCTTATACCAAACCTGAGACCCTTCCTATAGCATGAGATGTGATATCCAACTTCTTCCCATTCCAATCCTGAGACCCTTCCTATAACATGAGATGTGATGTCTCAATGCTTCTAATACCAAACCTGATATCTTTCCTATAACATGAGATGTGATATCCAACTCCTTCCCATTCCAATCCTGAGACCCTTCCTATAGCATGAGATGTGATATCTCAATGCTTATACCAAACCTGAGACCCTTCCTGTAGCTTGAGATGTGATATCCAACTCCTTCCCATTCCAATCCTGAGAACCTTCCTATAGCATGAGATGTGATATCTCAATGCCTCTAATACCAAACCTGAGATCCTTCCTCTAACATGAAATGTGATATCCAACTCCTTCCCCTTCCAAACCTGAGAGCCTTCCTATAGCATGAGATATGATATCCAAGTCCTTCCCATTCCAATCCTGAGACCCTTCCTATAACATGAGATGTGATATTCAACTCCTTCCCATTCCAACCTGAGACCCTTCCTATAGCATGAGATGGGATATCCAACTCCTTCCAAATCCAATCCTGATACCCTTCCGATAGCATGAGATGTGATATCCCAATGCTTCTACCAAACCTGAGACCCATACTATGGCATGAGATGTGATATCAAACTCCTTCCCATTCCAATCCTGAGACCCTTCCTATAGCTTGAGATGTGATATCCAACTCCTTCCCATTCCAATTCTGAGACCCTTCCTATACCATGAGACTTGATATCTCAATGCTTCTAATACCAAACCTGAGACCCGTCCTATAACATGAGATGTGATATCCAAATCCTTCCCCTTCCAAACCTTAGACCCTTCCTTTATCATGAGATGTGATATCCAACTCCTTCCCATTCCAATCCTGACACCCTTCCGATATCATGAGATTTGTTATCTCAATGCTTCTAATATCAAACTTGAGACCCTCCCTATAGCATGAGATCTGACATCCAAGTCCTTCCCATTCCAATCCTGAGACCCTTCCTATAGCATGAGATGTGATATCTCAATGCTTCTAATACCAAACCTGAGACCCTTCCTATAACATGAGATGGGATATCCAAGTCCTTCCCATTCTAATCCTGAGACCCTTCCCATAGCATGAGATGTGATGTCTCAATGCTTCTAATACCAAACCTGAGATCCTTCCTATAACATGAGATGTGATATCCAACTCCTTCCCATTCCAATCCTGAGACCCTTCCTATAGCATGAGAAGTGATATCTCCATGCTTATACCAAACCCGAGACCCTTCCTATAGCATGAGATGTGATATCCAACTCCTTCCCATTCCAATCCTGAGACCCTTCCTATAGCATGAGAAGTGATATCTCCATGCGTATACCAAACCTGAGACCCTTCCTATAGCATGAGATGTGATATCCAAATCCTTCCCATTCCAATCCTGAGACCCTTCCTATAGCATGAGATGTGATATCTCAATGCTTATACCAAACCAGAGACCCGTCCTATAACATGAGATGGGATATCCAACTCCTTCCCATTCCAATCCTGAGACCCTTCCTATAACATGAGATGTGATATCCAACTCCTTCCCATTCCAACCTGAGACCCTTCCTATAGCATGAGATGGGATATCCAACTCCTTCCAAATCCAATCCTGATACCCTTCCGATAGCATGAGATGTGATATCCCAATGCTTCTACCAAACCTGAGACCCATACTATGGCATGAGATGTGATATCAAACTCCTTCCCATTCCAATCCTGAGACCCTTCCTATCTTGAGATGTGATATCCAACTCCTTCCCATTCCAATTCTGAGACCCTTCCTATACCATGAGACTTGATATCTCAATGCTTCTAATACCAAACCTGAGACCCGTCCTATAGCATGAGATGTGATATCCAAATCCTTCCCCTTCCAAACCTTAGACCCTTCCTTTATCATGAGATGTGATTTCCAACTCCTTCCCATTCCAATCCTGACACCCTTCCGATATCATGAGATTTGTTATCTCAATGCTTCTAATATCAAACTTGAGACCCTCCCTATAGCATGAGATCTGACATCCAAGTCCTTCCCATTCCAATCCTGAGACCCTTCCTATAGCATGAGATGTGATATCTCAATGCTTCTAATACCAAACCTGAGACCCTTCCTATAACATGAGATGGGATATCCAACTCCTTCCCATTCCAATCCTGAGACCCTTCCGATAGCAGAGATGTGATATCTCAATGCTTATACCAAACCTGAGACCCTTGCTATGGCCTGAGATGTCATATACAACTCCTTCCCATTCCAATCCTGAGACCCTTCCTATAGCATGAGATGTGATATCTCAATGCTTATACCAAACCTGAGACCCTTCCTATAGCATGAGATGTGATATCCAACTCCTTCCCATTCCAATCCTGAGACCCTTCCCATAGCATGAGATGTGATGTCTCAATGCTTCTAATACCAAACCTGAGACCCTTCCTATAACATGAGATGTAATATCCAACTCCTTCCCATTCCAATCCTGAGACCCTTCCTATAGCATGAGAAGTATCTCCATGCGTATACCAAACCTGAGACCCTTCCTATAGCATGAGATGTGATATCCAAATCCTTCCCATTCCAATCCTGAGCCACTTCCGATAGCAGAGATGTGATATCTCCATGCTTATACCAAACCTGAGACCCTTCCTATAGCATGAGATGTAATATCCAACTCCTTCCCATTCCAATCCTGAGACCCTTCCTATAGCATGAGAAGTATCTCCATGCGTATACCAAACCTGAGACCCTTCCTATAGCATGAGATGTGATATCCAAATCCTTCCCATTCCAATCCTGAGCCACTTCCGATAGCAGAGATGTGATATCTCAATGCTTATACCAAACCCGAGACCCTTCCTATAACATGAGATGTGATATCCAACTCATTCCCGTTCCAAACCTGAGACACTTCCTATAGCATATGTGATATCCAAGTCCTTCCCATTCCAAACATGAGACCATTCCTATAGCAAGAATGTAATATCCAACTCCTACCCATTCCAATCCTGAGACCATTCCTATAGCATGAGATGTGATGTATCAATGCTTCTAATACCAAACCTGAGATCCTTCCTATGACATGAAATGTGATATCCAAATCCTTCCCATTCCAAACCTGAGACCCTTCCTACAGCATGCGATGTGATATCTCAATGCTTCTAATATCAAACCTGAGACCCGTCCTATAACATGAGATGGGATATCCAACTCCTTCCCGTTCCAAACCTGTGACCCTTCCTATAGCATGAGATGTGATATCCAATTCCTTCCCATCCCAATCCTGAGACACCTCCGATAGCAGAGATGTGATATCTCAATGCTTATACCAAACCTGAGACTCTTCCTATAACATGAGATGTGATATCCAACTCCTTCCCGTTCCAAACCTGAGACCCTTCCTATAGCATGAGATGTGATATCCAACTCCTTCCCATTCCAATCCTGAGACCCTTCCGATAGCAGAGATGTGATAACTCAATGCTTATACCAAACCTGAGACTCTTCCTATAACATGAGATGTGATATCCAACTCCTTCCCTTTCCAAACCTGAGACCCTGCCTATAGCATGAGATGTGATATCCAAGTCCTTCCCATTCCAATCCTGAGACACTTCCTATAGCATGGGATGTGATATCTCAATGCTTATACCAAACCTGAGACCCTTCCTATAGCATGAGATGTGATATCCAACTCCTTCCCATTCCAATCCTGAGACCCTTCCTATAGCATGAGATGTGATATCTCAATTCCTCTAATACCAAACCTGAGATCCTTCCTCTAACATGAAATGTGATATCCAACTCCGTCCCTTTCCAAACCTGAGAGCCTACCTATAGCATGAGATGTGATATCCAAGTCCTTCCCATTCCAATCCTTAGACCCTTCCTACAGCATGCAATATGATATCTCAATGATTCTAATAACAAACCTGAGACCCGTCCTATAACATGAGATGGGATATCCAACTCCTTTCAATTCCAATCCTGAGACACTTCCTATAGCATGAGATGTGATATCTCAATGCTTATACCAAACCTGAGACCCTTCCTATGGCATGAGATGTCATATACAACTCCTTCCCATTCCAATCCTGAGACCCTTCCTATAGCATGAGATGTGATATCTCAATGCTTATACCAAACCTGAGACCCTTCCTATAGCATGAGATGTGATATCCAACTTCTTCCCATTCCAATCCTGAGACCCTTCCTATAACATGAGATGTGATGTCTCAATGCTTCTAATACCAAACCTGATATCTTTCCTATAACATGAGATGTGATATCCAACTCCTTCCCATTCCAATCCTGAGACCCTTCCTATAGCATGAGATGTGATATCTCAATGCTTATACCAAACCTGAGACCCTTCCTATAGCTTGAGATGTGATATCCAACTCCTTCCCATTCCAATCCTGAGAACCTTCCTATAGCATGAGATGTGATATCTCAATGCCTCTAATACCAAACCTGAGATCCTTCCTCTAACATGAGATGTGCTATCCAACTCCTTCCCATTCCAATCCTGAGACCCTTCCTATAGCATGAGATGTGATATCTCAATGCTTATACCAAACCTGAGACCCTTCCTATAGCTTGAGATGTCATATACAACTCCTTCCCATTCCAATCCTGAGACCCTTCCTATAGCATGAGATGTGATATCTCAATGCTTATACCAAACCTGAGACCCTTCCTATAGCATGAGATGTGATATCCAACTTCTTCCCATTCCAATCCTGAGACCCTTCCTATAACATGAGATGTGATGTCTCAATGCTTCTAATACCAAACCTGATATCTTTCCTATAACATGAGATGTGATATCCAACTCCTTCCCATTCCAATCCTGAGACCCTTCCTATAGCATGAGATGTGATATCTCAATGCTTATACCAAACCTGAGACCCTTCCTATAGCTTGAGATGTGATATCCAACTCCTTCCCCTTCCAAACCTGAGAGCCTTCCTATAGCATGAGATATGATATCCACGTCCTTCCCATTCCAATCCTGAGACCCTTCCTATAACATGAGATGTGATATTCAACTCCTTCCCATTCCAACCTGAGACCCTTCCTATAGCATGAGATGGGATATCCAACTCCTTCCAAATCCAATCCTAATACCCTTCCAATAGCATGAGATGTGATATCCCAATGCTTCTACCAAACCTGAGACCCATACTATGGCATGAGATGTGATATCAAACTCCTTTCCATTCCAATCCTGAGACCCTTCCTATAGCTTGAGATGTGATATCCAACTCCTTCCCATTCCAATTCTGAGACCCTTCCTATACCATGAGACTTGATATCTCAATGCTTCTAATACCAAACCTGAGACCCGTCCTATAACATGAGATGTGATATCCAAATCCTTCCCCTTCCAAACCTTAGACCCTTCCTTTATCATGAGATGTGATATCCAACTCCTTCCCATTCCAATCCTGACACCCTTCCGATATCATGAGATTTGTTATCTCAATGCTTCTAATATCAAACTTGAGACCCTCCCTATAGCATGAGATCTGACATCCAAGTCCTTCCCATTCCAATCCTGAGACCCTTCCCATAGCATGAGATGTGATATCTCAATGCTTCTAATACCAAACCTGAGACCCTTCCTATAACATGAGATGGGATATCCAAGTCCTTCCCATTCTAATCCTGAGACCCTTCCCATAGCATGAGATGTGATGTCTCAATGCTTCTAATACCAAACCTGAGATCCTTCCTATAACATGAGATGTGATATCCAACTCCTTCCCATTCCAATCCTGAGACCCTTCCTATAGCATGAGAAGTGATATCTCCATGCTTATACCAAACCCGAGACCCTTCCTATAGCATGAGATGTGATATCCAACGCCTTCCCATTCCAATCCTAGACCCTTCCTATAGCATGAGAAGTGATATCTCCATGCGTATACCAAACCTGAGACCCTTCCTATAGCATGAGATGTGATATCCAAATCCTTCCCATTCCAATCCTGAGACCCTTCCTATAGCATGAGATGTGATATCTCAATGCTTATACCAAACCAGAGACCCGTCCTATTACATGAGATGGGATATCCAACTCCTTCCCATTCCAATCCAGAGACCCTTCCTATAACATGAGATGTGATATCCAACTCCTTCCCATTCCAACCTGAGACCCTTCCTATAGCATGAGATGGGATATCCAACTCCTTCCAAATCCAATCCTGATACCCTTCCGATAGCATGAGATGTGATATCCCAATGCTTCTACCAAACCTGAGACCCATACTATGGCATGAGATGTGATATCAAACTCCTTCCCATTCCAATCCTGAGACCCTTCCTATAGCTTGAGATGCGATATCCAACTCCTTCCCATTCCAATTCTGAGACCCTTCCTATACCATGAGACTTGATATCTCAATGCTTCTAATACCAAACCTGAGACCCGTCCTATAACATGAGATGTGATATCCAAATCCTTCCCCTTCCAAACCTTAGACCCTTCCTTTATCATGAGATGTAATTTCCAACTCCTTCCCATTCCAATCCTGACACCCTTCCGATATCATGAGATTTGTTATCTCAATGCTTCTAATATCAAACTTGAGACCCTCCCTATAGCATGAGATCTGACATCCAAGTCCTTCCCATTCCAATCCTGAGACCCTTCCTATAGCATGAGATGTGATATCTCAATGCTTCTAATACCAAACCTGAGACCCTTCCTATAACATGAGATGGGATATCCAACTCCTTCCCATTCCAATCCTGAGACCCTTCCGATAGCAGAGATGTGATATCTCAATGCTTATACCAAACCTGAGACCCATACTATGGCATGAGATGTGATATCAAACTCCTTCCCATTCCAATCCTGAGACCCTTCCTATAGCTTGAGATGCGATATCCAACTCCTTCCCATTCCAATTCTGAGACCCTTCCTATACCATGAGACTTGATATCTCAATGCTTCTAATACCAAACCTGAGACCCGTCCTATAACATGAGATGTGATATCCAAATCCTTCCCCTTCCAAACCTTAGACCCTTCCTTTATCATGAGATGTAATTTCCAACTCCTTCCCATTCCAATCCTGACACCCTTCCGATATCATGAGATTTGTTATCTCAATGCTTCTAATATCAAACTTGAGACCCTCCCTATAGCATGAGATCTGACATCCAAGTCCTTCCCATTCCAATCCTGAGACCCTTCCTATAGCATGAGATGTGATATCTCAATGCTTCTAATACCAAACCTGAGACCCTTCCTATAACATGAGATGGGATATCCAACTCCTTCCCATTCCAATCCTGAGACCCTTCCGATAGCAGAGATGTGATATCTCAATGCTTATACCAAACCTGAGACCCTTGCTATGGCCTGAGATGTCATATACAACTCCTTCCCATTCCAATCCTGAGACCCTTCCTATAGCATGAGATGTGATATCTCAATGCTTATACCAAACCTGAGACCCTTCCTATAGCATGAGATGTGATATCCAACTCCTTCCCATTCCAATCCTGAGACCCTTCCCATAGCATGAGATGTGATGTCTCAATGCTTCTAATACCAAACCTGAGACCCTTCCTATAACATGAGATGTGATATCCAACTCCTTCCCATTCCAATCCTGAGACCCTTCCTATAGCATGAGAAGTGATATCTCCATGCTTATACCAAACCTGAGACCCTCCCTATAGCATGAGATGTAATATCCAACTCCTTCCCATTCCAATCCTGAGACCCTTCCTATAGCATGAGAAGTATCTCCATGCGTATCCCAAACCTGAGACCCTTCCTATAGCATGAGATGTGATATCCAAATCCTTCCCATTCCAATCCTGAGCCACTTCCGATAGCAGAGATGTGATATCTCAATGCTTATACCAAACCTGAGACCCTTCCTATAACATGAGATGTGATATCCAACTCATTCCCGTTCCAAACCTGAGACACTTCCTATAGCATATGTGATATCCAAGTCCTTCCCATTTCAAACATGAGACCCTTCCTATAGCAAGAATGTAATATCCAACTCCTACCCATTCCAATCCTGAGACCATTCCTATAGCATGAGATGTGATATATCAATGCTTCTAATACCAAACCTGAGATCCTTCCTATGACATGAAATGTGATATCCAAATCCTTCCCATTCCAAACCTGAGACCCTTCCTACAGCATGCAATGTGATATCTCAATGCTTCTAATATCAAACCTGAGACCAGTCCTATAACATGAGATGGGATATCCAACTCCTTCCCGTTCCAAACCTGAGACCCTTCCTATAGCATGAGATGTGATATCCAATTCCTTCCCATCCCAATCCTGAGACACCTCCGATAGCAGAGATGTGATATCTCAATGCTTATACCAAACCTGAGACTCTTTCTATAACATGAGATGTGATATCCAACTCCTTCCCGTTCCAAACCTGAGACCCTTCCTATAGCATGAGATGTGATATCCAACTCCTTCCCATTCCAATCCTGAGACCCTTCCGATAGCATGAGATGTGATATCTCAAGGCTTCTAATACCAAACCTGTGATCCTTCCTAAAATAAGAGATGTGATATCCAAATCCTTCCCCTTCCAAACCTGAGACCCTCCCTTTAGCATGAGATGTGATATCTCAATGCCTCTAATACCAAACCTGAGATCCTTCCAATAGCATGAGATGTCATATCTCAATGCTTCTGATACCAAACCTGAGATCCTTCCTATAACATGAGATGTGATATCCAAATCCTTCCCCTTCCAAACCTGAGACCCTCCCTTTAGCATGAGATGTGATATCCAACTCCTTCCCATTCCAATCTTGAGACCCTTCTGATAGCATGAGATGTGATATCTCAATGCCTCTAATACCAAACCTGATTCCTACCTCTAACATGAAATGTGATATCCAACCCCTTCCCTTTCCAAACGTGAGACCCTCCCTATAGATTCAGATGTGATATCCAAGTCCTTCCCATTCCAATCCTGAGACCCTTCCTTTAGCATGAGATGTGATATCTCAATGCTTCTAATACCAAACCTGAGACCCTTCCTATAACATAAGATGGGATATCCAACTCCTTCCCATTGCAATCCTGAGACCCTTCCGATAGCAGAGATGTGATATCTCAATGCTTATACCAAACCTGAGACCCTTCCTGTGGCATGAGATGTCATATACAACTCCTTCCCATTCCAATCCTGAGACCCTTCCTATAGCATGAGATGTGATATCCAACTCCTTCCCATTCCAATCCTGAGACCCTTCCTATAGCATGAGATTTGATATCTCAATGTTTCTAACACCAAACCTGAGATCCTTCCGATAGCATGAGATGTGATATCTCAATGCTTCTAATACCAAACCTGAGATCATTCCTATAACACGAGATGTTATATCCAAATCCTTCCCCTTCCAAACCTGAGACCCTCCCTTTAGCATATGTGATATCCAACTCCTTCCCATTCCAATCCTGAGACTCTTCCTATAGCATGAGATGTGATTTCTCAATGCTTCTAATACCAAACCTGAGATCCTTCCTATAACATGAGATGTGATATCCAACTCCTTCCCATTCCAATCCTGAGACCCTTCCTATAGCATGAGATGTGATTTCTCAATGCTTCTAATACCAAACCTGAGATCCTTCCTATAGCATGAGATGTGATATCTCAATGCTTATACCAAACCTGAGACCCTTCCTATAGCATGAGATGTGATTTCCAACTACTTCCCATTCCAATCCTGAGACCCTTCCTATAGCATGAGATGTGATATCCAACTCCTTCCCTTTCCAAACCTGAGAGCCTATCTATAGCATGAGATGTGATATCCAATTCCTTCCCATTCCAATCCTGAGACCCTTCCTATAGCATGAGATGTGATATCTCAATGCTTATACCAAACCTGAGACCCTTCCTATAGCATGAGATGTGATATCCAACTACTTCCCATTCCAATCCTGAGACCCTTCCTATAGCATGAGATGTGATATCCAACTCCTTCCCTTTCCAAACCTGAGAGCCTATCTATAGCATGAGATGTGATATCCAATTCCTTCCCATTCCAATCCTGAGACCCTTCCTATAGCATGAGATGTGATATCTCAATGCTTCTAATACCAAACCTGAGACCCTTCCTATTGCATGAGATGTGATATCCAACTACTTCCCATTCCAATCCTGAGACCCTTCTTATAGCATGAGATGTGATATCCAACTCCTTCCATTCCAATCCTGAGACCCATCCTATAGCATGAGATGTGATATCTCAATGCTTATACCAAACCTGAGACCCTTCCTATAGCATGAGATGTGATATCCAACTACTTCCCATTCCAATCCTGAGAAATTTCCTATCGCATGAGATGTGATATCCAACTCCTTCCCTTTCCAAACCTGAGAGCATATCTATAGCATGAGATGGGATATCCAACTCCTTCCCATTCCAATCCTGAGACACTTCCGATAGCAGAGATGTGATATCTCAATGCTTATACCAAACCTGAGACCCTTCCTATAACATGAGATGTGATATCCAACTCCTTCCCGTTCCAAACCTGAGACCCTTCCTTTAGCATGAGATGTGATATCCAGCTCCTTCCCATTCCAATCCTGAGACACTTCCAATAGCATAAGATGTGATATCTCAATGCTTCTAATATCAAAACTGAGACCCTCCCAATAGCATGATATGTGATATCTAAGTCCTTCCCATTCCAATCCTAAGACCCTTCCTATAGCAGGAGATGTGATATCTCAATGCTTCTACCAAACCTGAGACCCTTCCTTTAGCATGAGATGTGATATCCAACTCCTTCCCATTCCAGTCCTGAGACTCTTCCTATAGCATGAGATGTGATTTCTCAATGCTTCTAATACCAAACCTGAGATCCTTCCTATAACATGAGATGTGATATCCAACTCCTTCCCATTCCAATCCTGAGACCCTCCCTTTAGCATGAGATGTGATATCCAACTCCTTCCCATTCCAATCCTGAGACCCTTCTGATAGCATGAGATGTGATATCTCAATGCTTCTAATACCAAACCTGAGATCCTTCCTATAACATGAGATGTGATATCCAACTCCTTCCCTTTCCAAACCTGAGAGCCTATCTATAGCATGAGATGTGATATCCAATTCCTTCCCATTCCAATCCTGAGACCCTTCCTATAGCATGAGATGTGATATCTCAATGCTTATACCAAACCTGAGACCCTTCCTATAGCATGAGATGTGATATCCAACTACTTCCCATTCCAATCCTGAGACCCTTCCTATAGCATGAGATGTGATATCCAACTCCTTCCCTTTCCAAACCTGAGAGCCTATCTATAGCATGAGATGTGATATCCAATTCCTTCCCATTCCAATCCTGAGACCCTTCCGATAGCAGAGATGTGATATCTCAATGCTTATACCAAACCTGAGACCCTTCCTGTGGCATGAGATGTCATATACAACTCCTTCCCATTCCAATCCTGAGACCCTTCCTATAGCATGAGATGTGATATCCAACTCCTTCCCATTCCAATCCTGAGACCCTTCCTATAGCATGAGATGTGATATCCAACTACTTCCCATTCCAATCCTGAGACCCTTCCTATAGCATGAGATGTGATATCCAACTCCTTCCCTTTCCAAACCTGAGACCCTTCCTATAACATAAGATGGGATATCCAACTCCTTCCCATTCCAATCCTGAGACCCTTCCGATAGCAGAGATGTGATATCTCAATGCTTATACCAAACCTGAGACCCTTCCTGTGGCATGAGATGTCATATACAACTCCTTCCCATTCCAATCCTGAGACCCTTCCTATAGCATGAGATGTGATATCCAACTCCTTCCCATTCCAATCCTGAGACCCTTCCTATAGCATGAGATTTGATATCTCAATGTTTCTAACACCAAACCTGAGATCCTTCCGATAGCATGAGATGTGATATCTCAATGCTTCTAATACCAAACCTGAGATCATTCCTATAACACGAGATGTTATATCCAAATCCTTCCCCTTCCAAACCTGAGACCCTCCCTTTAGCATATGTGATATCCAACTCCTTCCCATTCCAATCCTGAGACTCTTCCTATAGCATGAGATGTGATTTCTCAATGCTTCTAATACCAAACCTGAGATCCTTCCTATAACATGAGATGTGATATCCAACTCCTTCCCATTCCAATCCTGAGACCCTTCCTATAGCATGAGATGTGATTTCTCAATGCTTCTAATACCAAACCTGAGATCCTTCCTATAGCATGAGATGTGATATCTCAATGCTTATACCAAACCTGAGACCCTTCCTATAGCATGAGATGTGATTTCCAAGTACTTCCCATTCCAATCCTGAGACCCTTCCTATAGCATGAGATGTGATATCCAACTCCTTCCCTTTCCAAACCTGAGAGCCTATCTATAGCATGAGATGTGATATCCAATTCCTTCCCATTCCAATCCTGAGACCCTTCCTATAGCATGAGATGTGATATCTCAATGCTTATACCAAACCTGAGACCCTTCCTATAGCATGAGATGTGATATCCAACTACTTCCCATTCCAATCCTGAGACCCTTCCTATAGCATGAGATGTGATATCCAACTCCTTCCCTTTCCAAACCTGAGAGCCTATCTATAGCATGAGATGTGATATCCAATTCCTTCCCATTCCAATCCTGAGACCCTTCCTATAGCATGAGATGTGATATCTCAATGCTTCTAATACCAGACCTGAGACCCTTCCTATTGCATGAGATGTGATATCCAACTACTTCCCATTCCAATCCTGAGACCCTTCTTATAGCATGAGATGTGATATCCAACTCCTTCCATTCCAATCCTGAGACCCATCCTATAGCATGAGATGTGATATCTCAATGCTTATACCAAACCTGAGACCCTTCCTATAGCATGAGATGTGATATCCAACTACTTCCCATTCCAATCCTGAGAAATTTCCTATCGCATGAGATGTGATATCCAACTCCTTCCCTTTCCAAACCTGAGAGCATATCTATAGCATGAGATGGGATATCCAACTCCTTCCCATTCCAATCCTGAGACACTTCCGATAGCAGAGATGTGATATCTCAATGCTTATACCAAACCTGAGACCCTTCCTATAACATGAGATGTGATATCCAACTCCTTCCCGTTCCAAACCTGAGACCCTTCCTTTAGCATGAGATGTGATATCCAGCTCCTTCCCATTCCAATCCTGAGACACTTCCAATAGCATAAGATGTGATATCTCAATGCTTCTAATATCAAAACTGAGACCCTCCCAATAGCATGATATGTGATATCTAAGTCCTTCCCATTCCAATCCTAAGACCCTTCCTATAGCAGGAGATGTGATATCTCAATGCTTCTACCAAACCTGAGACCCTTCCTTTAGCATGAGATGTGATATCCAACTCCTTCCCATTCCAGTCCTGAGACCCTTCCTATAGCATGAGATATGATATCTCAATACTTCTAATACCAAACCTGAGATCCTTCTGATAACATGAGATGTGATATCCAAATCCTTCCCCTTCCAAACCTGAGACCCTCCCTTTAGCATGAGATGTGATATCCAACTCCTTCCCATTCCAATCCTGAGACCCTTCTGATAGCATGAGATGTGATATCTCAATGCTTCTAATACCAAACCTGAGATCCTTCCTATAACATGAGATGTGATATCCAACTCCTTCCCTTTCCAAACCTGAGAGCCTATCTATAGCATGAGATGTGATATCCAATTCCTTCCCATTCCAATCCTGAGACCCTTCCTATAGCATGAGATGTGATATCTCAATGCTTATACCAAACCTGAGACCCTTCCTATAGCATGAGATGTGATATCCAACTACTTCCCATTCCAATCCTGAGACCCTTCCTATAGCATGAGATGTGATATCCAACTCCTTCCCTTTCCAAACCTGAGAGCCTATCTATAGCATGAGATGTGATATCCAATTCCTTCCCATTCCAATCCTGAGACCCTTCCTATAGCATGAGATGTGATATCTCAATGCTTCTAATACCAAACCTGAGACCCTTCCTATAGCATGAGATGTGATATCCAACTACTTCCCATTCCAATCCTGAGACCCTTCCTATAGCTAGAGATGTGATATCCAACTCCTTCCCATTCCAATTCTGAGACCCTTCCTATACCATGAGACTTGATATCTCAATGCTTCTAATACCAAACCTGAGACCCGTCCTATAACATGAGATGTGATATCCAAATCCTTCCCCTTCCAAACCTTAGACCCTTCCTTTATCATGAGATGTGATATCCAACTCCTTCCCATTCCAATCCTGACACCCTTCCGATATCATGAGATTTGTTATCTCAATGCTTCTAATATCAAACTTGAGACCCTCCCTATAGCATGAGATCTGACATCCAAGTCCTTCCCATTCCAATCCTGAGACCCTTCCCATAGCATGAGATGTGATATCTCAATGCTTCTAATACCAAACCTGAGACCCTTCCTATAACATGAGATGGGATATCCAAGTCCTTCCCATTCTAATCCTGAGACCCTTCCTTTAGCATGAGATGTGATATCCAACTCCTTCCCATTCCAGTCCTGAGACCCTTCGTATAGCATGAGATATGATATCTCAATACTTCTAATACCAAACCTGAGATCCTTCTGATAACATGAGATGTGATATCCAAATCCTTCCCCTTCCAAACCTGAGACCCTCCCTTTAGCATGAGATGTGATATCCAACTCCTTCCCATTCCAATCCTGAGACCCTTCTGATAGCATGATTGTGATATCTCAATGCTTCTAATACCAAACCTGAGATTCTTCCTAAAACATGAGATGTGATATCCAACTCCTTCCTTTTCCAATCCTGAGACCCTTCCTATAGCATGAGAAGTGATATCTCCATGCGTATACCAAACCTGAGACCCTTCCTATAGCATGAGATGTGATATCCAAATCCTTCCCATTCCAATCCTGAGACCCTTCCTATAGCATGAGATGTGATATTTCAATGCTTATACCAAACCAGAGACCCGTCCTATAACATGAGATGGGATATCCAACTCCTTCCCATTCCAATCCTGAGCCACTTCCGATAGCAGAGATGTGATATCTCAATGCTTATACCAAACCTGAGACCCTTCCTATAGCATGAGATGTGATATCCAACTACTTCCCATTCCAATCCTGAGACCCTTCCTATAGCATGAGATGTGATATCCAACTCCTTCCCATTCCAATCCTGAGACCCTTCCTATAGCATGAGATTTGATATCTCAATGTTTCTAACACCAAACCTGAGATCCTTCCGATAGCATGAGATGTGATATCTCAATGCTTCTAATACCAAACCTGAGATCATTCCTATAACACGAGATGTTATATCCAAATCCTTCCCCTTCCAAACCTGAGACCCTCCCTTTAGCATATGTGATATCCAACTCCTTCCCATTCCAATCCTGAGACTCTTCCTATAGCATGAGATGTGATTTCTCAATGCTTCTAATACCAAACCTGAGATCCTTCCTATAACATGAGATGTGATATCCAACTCCTTCCCATTCCAATCCTGAGACCCTTCCTATAGCATGAGATGTGATTTCTCAATGCTTCTAATACCAAACCTGAGATCCTTCCTATAGCATGAGATGTGATATCTCAATGCTTATACCAAACCTGAGACCCTTCCTATAGCATGAGATGTGATTTCCAACTACTTCCCATTCCAATCCTGAGACCCTTCCTATAGCATGAGATGTGATATCCAACTCCTTCCCTTTCCAAACCTGAGAGCCTATCTATAGCATGAGATGTGATATCCAATTCCTTCCCATTCCAATCCTGAGACCCTTCCTATAGCATGAGATGTGATATCTCAATGCTTATACCAAACCTGAGACCCTTCCTATAGCATGAGATGTGATATCCAACTACTTCCCATTCCAATCCTGAGACCCTTCCTATAGCATGAGATGTGATATCCAACTCCTTCCCTTTCCAAACCTGAGAGCCTATCTATAGCATGAGATGTGATATCCAATTCCTTCCCATTCCAATCCTGAGACCCTTCCTATAGCATGAGATGTGATATCTCAATGCTTCTAATACCAAACCTGAGACCCTTCCTATTGCATGAGATGTGATATCCAACTACTTCCCATTCCAATCCTGAGACCCTTCTTATAGCATGAGATGTGATATCCAACTCCTTCCATTCCAATCCTGAGACCCATCCTATAGCATGAGATGTGATATCTCAATGCTTATACCAAACCTGAGACCCTTCCTATAGCATGAGATGTGATATCCAACTACTTCCCATTCCAATCCTGAGAAATTTCCTATTGCATGAGATGTGATATCCAACTCCTTCCCTTTCCAAACCTGAGAGCATATCTATAGCATGAGATGGGATATCCAACTCCTTCCCATTCCAATCCTGAGACACTTCCGATAGCAGAGATGTGATATCTCAATGCTTATACCAAACCTGAGACCCTTCCTATAACATGAGATGTGATATCCAACTCCTTCCCGTTCCAAACCTGAGACCCTTCCTTTAGCATGAGATGTGATATCCAGCTCCTTCCCATTCCAATCCTGAGACACTTCCAATAGCATAAGATGTGATATCTCAATGCTTCTAATATCAAAACTGAGACCCTCCCAATAGCATGATATGTGATATCTAAGTCCTTCCCATTCCAATCCTAAGACCCTTCCTATAGCAGGAGATGTGATATCTCAATGCTTCTACCAAACCTGAGACCCTTCCTTTAGCATGAGATGTGATATCCAACTCCTTCCCATTCCAGTCCTGAGACCCTTCCTATAGCATGAGATATGATATCTCAATACTTCTAATACCAAACCTGAGATCCTTCTGATAACATGAGATGTGATATCCAAATCCTTCCCCTTCCAAACCTGAGACCCTCCCTTTAGCATGAGATGTGATATCCAACTCCTTCCCATTCCAATCCTGAGACCCTTCTGATAGCATGAGATGTGATATCTCAATGCTTCTAATACCAAACCTGAGATCCTTCCTATAACATGAGATGTGATATCCAACTCCTTCCCTTTCCAAACCTGAGAGCCTATCTATAGCATGAGATGTGATATCCAATTCCTTCCCATTCCAATCCTGAGACCCTTCCTATAGCATGAGATGTGATATCTCAATGCTTATACCAAACCTGAGACCCTTCCTATAGCATGAGATGTGATATCCAACTACTTCCCATTCCAATCCTGAGACCCTTCCTATAGCATGAGATGTGATATCCAACTCCTTCCCTTTCCAAACCTGAGAGCCTATCTATAGCATGAGATGTGATATCCAATTCCTTCCCATTCCAATCCTGAGACCCTTCCTATAGCATGAGATGTGATATCTCAATGCTTCTAATACCAAACCTGAGACCCTTCCTATAGCATGAGATGTGATATCCAACTACTTCCCATTCCAATCCTGAGACCCTTCCTATAGCTTGAGATGTGATATCCAACTCCTTCCCATTCCAATTCTGAGACCCTTCCTATACCATGAGACTTGATATCTCAATGCTTCTAATACCAAACCTGAGACCCGTCCTATAACATGAGATGTGATATCCAAATCCTTCCCCTTCCAAACCTTAGACCCTTCCTTTATCATGAGATGTGATATCCAACTCCTTCCCATTCCAATCCTGACACCCTTCCGATATCATGAGATTTGTTATCTCAATGCTTCTAATATCAAACTTGAGACCCTCCCTATAGCATGAGATCTGACATCCAAGTCCTTCCCATTCCAATCCTGAGACCCTTCCCATAGCATGAGATGTGATATCTCAATGCTTCTAATACCAAACCTGAGACCCTTCCTATAACATGAGATGGGATATCCAAGTCCTTCCCATTCTAATCCTGAGACCCTTCCTTTAGCATGAGATGTGATATCCAACTCCTTCCCATTCCAGTCCTGAGACCCTTCGTATAGCATGAGATATGATATCTCAATACTTCTAATACCAAACCTGAGATCCTTCTGATAACATGAGATGTGATATCCAAATCCTTCCCCTTCCAAACCTGAGACCCTCCCTTTAGCATGAGATGTGATATCCAACTCCTTCCCATTCCAATCCTGAGACCCTTCTGATAGCATGATTGTGATATCTCAATGCTTCTAATACCAAACCTGAGATTCTTCCTAAAACATGAGATGTGATATCCAACTCCTTCCTTTTCCAATCCTGAGACCCTTCCTATAGCATGAGAAGTGATATCTCCATGCGTATACCAAACCTGAGACCCTTCCTATAGCATGAGATGTGATATCCAAATCCTTCCCATTCCAATCCTGAGACCCTTCCTATAGCATGAGATGTGATATTTCAATGCTTATACCAAACCAGAGACCCGTCCTATAACATGAGATGGGATATCCAACTCCTTCCCATTCCAATCCTGAGCCACTTCCGATAGCAGAGATGTGATATCTCAATGCTTATACCAAACCTGAGACCCTTCCTATAACATGAGATGTGATATCCAACTCATTCCCATTCCAAACCTGAGACACTTCCTATAGCATATGTGATATCCAACTCCTTCCCATTCCAAACATGAGACCCTTCCGATAGCATGAGATGTGATATCCAACTCCTTCCAATTCCAATACTGAGACCCTTCCAATAGCATATGTGATATCTCAATGCTTCTAATATCAAACCTGAGAACCTCCCTATAGCATGAGATGTGATATCCAACTCCTTCCCATCCCAATCCTGAGACACTTCCGATTGCAGAGATGTGATATCTCAATGTTTATACCAAACCTGAGACTCTTCCTATAACATGAGATGTGATATTCAACTCCTTCCCGTTCCAAACCTGAGACCCTTCCTATAGCATGAGATGTGATATCCAGCTCCTTCCCATTCCAATCCTGAGGCCCTTCCGATAGCATGAGATGTGTTATCTCAATGCTTCTAATACAAAACCTGAGATCCTTCTTATAACATGTGATGTGATATCCAAATCCTTCCCCTTCCAAACCTGAGACCCTCCCTTTAGCATGAGATGTGATATCCAACTCCTTCCCATTCCAATCCTGAGACCCTTATGATAGCATGAGATGTGATATCTCAATGCCTCTAATACCAAACCTGAGATACTTCCGATAGCATGAGATGTGATATCTCAATGCTTCTAATACCAAACCTGAGATCCTTCCTATAACATGAGATGTGATATCCAAATCCTTCCCCTTCCAAACCTGAGACCCTCCCTTTAGCATGAGATGTGATATCCAACTCCTTCCCATTCCAATCCTGAGACCCTTCTGATAGCATGAGATGTGATATCTCAATGCCTCTAATACCAAACCTGAGATCCTACCTCTAACATGAAATTTGATATCCAACTCCTTCCCTTTCCAAACCTGAGACCCTGCCTATAGCATGAGATGTGATATCCAAGTCCTTCCCATTCCAATCCCGAGACCCTTCCTATAGCATGAGATGTGATATCTCAATGCTTATACCAAACCTGAGACCCTTCCTATGGCATGAGATGTCATATACAACTCCTTCCCATTCCAATCCTGAGACCCTTCCTATAGCATGAGATGTGATATCTCAATGTTTATACCAAACCTGAGACTCTTCCTATAACATGAGATGTGATATTCAACTCCTTCCCGTTCCAAACCTGAGACCCTTCCTATAGCATGAGATGTGATATCCAGCTCCTTCCCATTCCAATCCTGAGGCCCTTCCGATAGCATGAGATGTGTTATCTCAATGCTTCTAATACAAAACCTGAGATCCTTCTTATAACATGTGATGTGATATCCAAATCCTTCCCCTTCCAAACCTGAGACCCTCCCTTTAGCATGAGATGTGATATCCAACTCCTTCCCATTCCAATCCTGAGACCCTTATGATAGCATGAGATGTGATATCTCAATGCCTCTAATACCAAACCTGAGATACTTCCGATAGCATGAGATGTGATATCTCAATGCTTCTAATACCAAACCTGAGATCCTTCCTATAACATGAGATGTGATATCCAAATCCTTCCCCTTCCAAACCTGAGACCCTCCCTTTAGCATGAGATGTGATATCCAACTCCTTCCCATTCCAATCCTGAGACCCTTCTGATAGCATGAGATGTGATATCTCAATGCCTCTAATACCAAACCTGAGATCCTACCTCTAACATGAAATTTGATATCCAACTCCTTCCCTTTCCAAACCTGAGACCCTGCCTATAGCATGAGATGTGATATCCAAGTCCTTCCCATTCCAATCCCGAGACCCTTCCTATAGCATGAGATGTGATATCTCAATGCTTATACCAAACCTGAGACCCTTCCTATGGCATGAGATGTCATATACAACTCCTTCCCATTCCAATCCTGAGACCCTTCCTATAGCATGAGATGTGATATCTCAATGCTTATACCAAACCTGAGACCCTTCCTATAGCATGAGATGTGATATCCAACTTCTTCCCATTCCAATCCTGAGACCCTTCCTATAACATGAGATGTGATGTCTCAATGCTTCTAATACCAAACCTGAGATCTTTCCTATAACATGAGATGTGATATCCAACTCCTTCCCATTCCAATTCTGAGACCCTTCCTATAGCAAGAGATGTGATATCTCAATGCCTCTTTACCAAACCTGATATCCTACCTCTAACATGAAATGTGATATCCAACTCCTTCCCCTTCCAAACCTGAGAGCCTTCCTATAGCATGAGATGTGATATCCAAGTCCTTCCCATTCCAATCCTGAGACCCTTCCTATAACATCAGATGTGATATCCAACTCCTTCCCATTCCAACCTGAGACCCTTCCTATAGCATGAGATGGGATATCCAACTCCTTCCAAATCCAATCCTGATACCCTTCCGATAGCATGAGATGTGATATCCCAATGCTTCTACAAAACCTGAGACCCATACATGGCATGAGATGTGATATCAAACTCCTTCCCATCCCAATCCTGAGACCCTTCCGATAGCAGAGATGTGATATCTCAATGCTTATACCAAACCTGAGACCCTTCCTATGGCATGAGATGTCATATACAACTCCTTCCCATTCCAATCCTGAGACCCTTCCTATAGCATGAGATGTGATATCTCAATGTTTATACCAAACCTGAGACCCTTCCTATAGCATGAGATGTGATATCCAACTCCTTCCCATTCCAATCCTGAGACCCTTCCTATAGCATGAGATGTGATATCTCAATGCTTATACCAAAACTGAATCCCTTCCTATAGCATGAGATGTGATATCCAACTCCTTCCCATTCCAATCCTGAGACCCTTCCTATAGCATTAGATGTGATATCTCAATGCCTATAATACCAAACCTGAGATCCTTCCTCTAACACGAAATGTGATATCCAACTCCTTCCCTTTCCAAACCTGAGAGCCTACCTATAGCATGAGATGTGATATCCAAGTCCTTCCCATTCCAATCCTTAGACCCTTCCTACAGCATGCAATATGATATATCAATGATTCTAATAACAAACCTGAGACCCGTCCTATAACATGAGATGGGATATCCAACTCCTTCCCATTCCAATCCTGAGACACTTCCGATAGCAGAGATGTGATATCTCAATGCTTATACCAAACCTGAGACCCTTCCTATAGCATATGTGATATCCAACTCCTTCCCATTCCAAACATGAGACCCTTCCTATAGCAAGAATGTAATATCCAACTCCTTCCCATTCCAATCCTGAGACCCTTCCTACAGCATGCGATGTGATATCTCAATGCTTCTAATACCAAACCTGAGACCCGTCCTATAACATGAGATGGGATATCCAACTCCTTCCAGTTCCAAACCTGAGACCCTTCCTATAGCATGAGATGTGATATCAAACTCCTTCCCATTCCAATCCTGAGACCCTTCCTATAACATGAGATGTGATGTCTCAATGCTTCTAATACCAAACCTGAGATCTTTCCTATAACATGAGATGTGATATCCAACTCCTTCCCATTCCAATCCTGAGACCCTTCCTATAGCATGAGATGTGATATCTCAATGCCTCTTTACCAAACCTGAGATCCTACCTCTAACATGAAATGTGATATCCAACTCCTTCCTCTTCCAAACCTGTGAGCCTTCCTATAGCATGAGATGTGATATCCAAGTCCTTCCTATTCCAATCCTGAGACCCTTCCTATAACATCAGATGTGATATCCAACTCCTTCCCATTCCAACCTGAGACCCTTCCTATAGCATGAGATGGGATATTCAACTCCTTCCAAATCCAATCCTGATACCCTTCCGATAGCATGAGATGTGATATCTCAATGCTTCTAATACCAAACCTGTGACTCTTCCTATAAGATGAGATGGGATATCCAACTCCTTCCCATTCCAATCCTGAGACCCTTCCGATAGCAGAGATGTGATATCTCAATGCTTATACTAAACCTGAGACCCTTCCTATGGCATGAGATGTCACATACAACTCCTTCCCATTCCAATCCTGAGACCCTTCCTATAGTATGAGATGTGATATCTCAATGCTTATACCAAACCTGAGACCCTTCCTATAGCATGAGATGTGATATCCAACTCCTTCCCATTCCAATCCTGAGACCCTTCCCATAGCATGAGATGTGATGTCTCAATGCTTCTAATACCAAACCTGAGATCCTTCCTATACCATCAAATGTGATATCCAACTCCTTCCCATTCCAATCCTGAGACCCTTCCTATAGCATGAGATGTGATATCTCAATGCTTATACCAAACCTGAGACCCTTCCTATAGCATGAGATGTGATATCCAACTCGTTCCCATTCCAATCCTGAGACCCTTCCTATAGCATGAGATGTGATATCTCAATGCCTCTAATACCAAACCTGAGATCCTTTCTCTAACATGAAATGTGATATCCAACTCCTTCCCTTTCCAAACCTGAGAGCCTACCTATAGCATGAGATGTGATATCCAAGTCCTTCCCATTCCAATCCTTAGACCCTTCCTACAGCATGCAATATGATATCTCAATGATTCTAATAACAAACCTGAGACCCGTCCTATAACATGAGATGGGATATCCAACTCCTTTCAATTCCAATCCTGAGACACTTCCTATAGCATGCGATGTGATATCTCAATGCTTATACCAAACCTGAGACCCTTCCTATGGCATGAGATGTCATATACAACTCCTTCCCATTCCAATCCTGAGACCCTTCCTATAGCATGTGATGTGATATCTCAATGCTTATACCAAACCTGAGACCCTTCCTATAGCATGAGATGTGATATCCAACTTCTTCCCATTCCAATCCTGAGACCCTTCCTATAACATGAGATGTGATGTCTGAATGCTTCTAATACCAAACCTGATATCTTTCCTATAACATGAGATGTGATATCCAACTCCTTCCCATTCCAATCCTGAGACCCTTCCTATAGCATGAGATGTGATATCTCAATGCTTATACCAAACCTGAGACCCTTCCTATAGCTTGAGATGTGATGTCCAACTCCTTCTCATTCCAATCCTGAGAACCTTCCTATAGCATGAGATGTGATATCTCAATGCCTCTAATACCAAACCTGAGATCCTTCCTCTAACATGAAATGTGATATCCAACTCCTTCCCCTTCCAAACCTGAGAGCCTTCCTATAGCATGAGATATGATATCCAAGTCCTTCCCATTCCAATCCTGAGACCCTTCCTATAACATGAGATGTGATATCCAACTCCTTCCCATTCCAACCTGAGACCCTTCCTATAGCATGAGATGGGATATCCAAATCCTTCCCCTTCCAAACCTTAGACCCTTCCTTTATCATGAGATGTGATATCCAACTCCTTCCCATTCCAATCCTGACACCCTTCCGATATCATGAGATTTGTTATCTCAATGCTTCTAATATCAAACTTGAGACCCTCCCTATAGCATGAGATCTGACATCCAAGTCCTTCCCATTCCAATCCTGAGACCCTTCCTATAGCATGAGATGTGATATCTCAATGCTTCTAATACCAAACCTGAGACACTTCCTATAACATGAGATGGGATATCCAAGTCCTTCCCATTCTAATCCTGAGACCCTTCCCATAGCATGAGATGTGATGTCTCAATGCTTCTAATACCAAACCTGAGATCCTTCCTATAACATGAGATGTGATATCCAACTCCTTCCCATTCCAATCCTGAGACCCTTCCTATAGCATGAGAAGTGATATCTCCATGCTTATACCAAACCCGAGACCCTTCCTATAGCATGAGATGTGATATCCAACTCCTTCCCATTCCAATCCTGAGACCCTTCCTATAGCATGAGAAGTGATATCTCCATGCGTATACCAAACCTGAGACCCTTCCTATAGCATGAGATGTGATATCCAAATCCTTCCCATTCCAATCCTGAGACCCTTCCTATAGCATGAGATGTGATATCTCAATGCTTATACCAAACCAGAGACCCGTCCTATAACATGAGATGGGATATCCAACTCCTTCCCATTCCAATCCTGAGACCCTTCCTATAACATGAGATGTGATATCCAACTCCTTCCCATTCCAACCTGAGACCCTACCTATAGCATGAGATGGGATATCCAACTCCTTCCAAATCCAATCCTGATACCCTTCCGATAGCATGAGATGTGATATCCCAATGCTTCTACCAAACCTGAGACCCATACTATGGCATGAGATGTGATATCAAACTCCTTCCCATTCCAATTCTGAGACCCTTCCTATACCATGAGACTTGATATCTCAATGCTTCTAATACCAAACCTGAGACCCGTCCTATAACATGAGATGTGATATCCAAATCCTTCCCCTTCCAAACCTTAGACCCTTCCTTTATTATGAGATGTGATTTCCAACTCCTTCCCATTCCAATCCTGACACCCTTCCGATATCATGAGATTTGTTATCTCAATGCTTCTAATATCAAACTTGAGACCCTCCCTATAGCATGAGATCTGACATCCAAGTCCTTCCCATTCCAATCCTGAGACCCTTCCTATAGCATGAGATGTGATATCTCAATGCTTCTAATACCAAACCTGAGACCCTTCCTATAACATGAGATGGGATATCCAACTCCTTCCCATTCCAATCCTGAGACCCTTCCGATAGCAGAGATGTGATATCTCAATGCTTATACCAAACCTGAGACCCTTGCTATGGCCTGAGATGTCATATACAACTCCTTCCCTTTCCAATCCTGAAACCCTTCCTATAGCATGAGATGTGATATCTCAATGCTTATACCAAACCTGAGACCCTTCCTATAGCATGAGATGTGATATCCAACTCCTTCCCATTCCAATCCTGAGACCCTTCCCATAGCATGAGATGTGATGTCTCAATGCTTCTAATACCAAACCTGAGATCCTTCCTATAACGTGAGATGTGATATCCAACTCCTTCCCATTCCAATCCTGAGACCCTTCCTATAGCATGAGAAGTGATATCTCCATGCGTATACCAAACCTGAGACCCTTCCTATAGCATGAGATGTGATATCCAAATCCTTCCCATTCCAATCCTGAGACCCTTCCTATAGCATGAGAAGTGATATCTCCATGCTTATACCAAACCTGAGACCCTTCCTATAGCATGAGAAGTGATATCTCCATGCTTATACCAAACCTGAGACGCTTCCTATAGCATGAGATGGGATATCCAACTCCTTCCCATTCCAATCCTGAGCCACTTCCGGTAGCAGAGATGTGATATCTCAATGCTTATACCAAACCTGAGACCCTTCCTATAACATGAGATGTGATAAGCAACTCATTCCCGTTCCAAACCTGAGACACTTCCTATAGCATATGTGATATCCAACTCCTTCCCATTCCAAACATGAGACCCTTCCTATAGCAAGAATGTAATATCCAACTCCTACCCATTCCAATCCTGAGACCATTCCTATAGCATGAGATGTGATATATCAATGCTTCTAATACCAAACCTGAGATCCTTCCTATGACATGAAATGTGATATCCAAATCCTTCCCATTCCAATCCTGAGACCCTTCCTATAGCATGAGATGTGATATCTCAATGCTTCTATCAAACTTGAGTCCCTTACTTTAACATGAGATGTGATATCCAAATCCTTCCCCTTCCAAACCTGAGACCCTCCCTTTAGCATGAGATGTGATATCCAACTCCTTCCCATTCCAATCCTGAGACCCTTCTGATAGCATGAGATGTGATATCTCAATGCCTCTAATACCAAACCTGATTCCTACCTCTAACATGAAATGTGATATCCAACCCCTTCCCTTTCCAAACGTGAGACCCTCCCTATAGCATCAGATGTGATATCCAAGTCCTTCCCATTCCAATCCTGAGACCCTTCCTATAGCATGAGATGTGATATCCCAATGCTTCTAATACCAAACCTGAGACCCTTCCTATAACATAAGATGGGATATCCAACTCCTTCCCATTCCACTCCTGAGACCCTTCCGATAGCAGAGATGTGATATCACAATGCTTATACCAAACCTGAGACCCTTCCTGTGGCATGAGATGTCATATACAACTCCTTCCCATTCCAATCCTGAGACCCTTCCTATAGCATGAGATGTGATATCCAACTCCTTCCCATTCCAATCCTGAGACCCTTCCTATAGCATGAGATGTGATTTCTCAATGCTTCTAATACCAAACCTGAGATCCTTCCTATAACATGAGATGTGATATCCAACTCCTTCCCATTCCAATCCTGAGACACTTCCTATAGCATGAGAAGTGATATCTCAATGCTTATACCAAACCTGAGACCCTTCCTACGGCATGAGATGTCATATACAACTCCTTCCCATTCCAATCCTGAGACCCTTCCTATAGCATGAGATGTTATCTCAATGCTTATACCAAACCTGAGACCCTTCCTATAGCATGAGATGTGATATCCAACTACTTCCGATTCCAATCCTGAGACCCTTCCTATAGCATGAGATGTGATATCCAACTCCTTCCCTTTCCAAACCTGAGAACCTATCTATAGCATGAGATGTGATATCCAATTCCTTCCCATTCCAATCCTGAGACCCTTCCTATAGCATGAGATGTGATATCTCAATGCTTCTAATACCAAACCTGAGACCCTTCCTGTAGCATGAGATGTGATATCCAACTACTTCCCATTCCAATCCTGAGACCCTTCTTATAGCATGAGATGTGATATCCAACTCCTTCCATTCCAATCCTGAGACCCATCCTATAGCATGAGATGTGATATCTCAATGCTTATACCAAACCTGAGACCCTTCCTATAGCATGAGATGTGATATCCAACTACTTCCCATTCCAATCCTGAGAAATTTCCTATAGCATGAGATGTGATATCCAACTCCTTCCCTTTCCAAACCTGAGAGCATATCTATAGCATGAGATGGGATATCCAACTCCTTCCCATTCCAATCCTGAGACACTTCCGATAGCAGAGATGTGATATCTCAATGCTTATACCAAACCTGAGACCCTTCCTATAACATGAGATGTGATATCCAACTCCTTCCCGTTCCAAACCTGAGACCCTTCCTTTAGCATGAGATGTGATATCCAGCTCCTTCCCATTCCAATCCTGAGACACTTCCGATAGCATAAGATGTGATATCTCAATGCTTCTAATATCAAAACTGAGACCCTCCCTATAGCATGATATGTGATATCTAAGTCCTTCCCATTCCAATCCTAGAACCCTTCCTATAGCAGGAGATGTGATATCTCAATGCTTCTACCAAACCTGAGACCCTTCCTTTAGCATGAGATGTGATATCCAACTCCTTCCCATTCCAGTCCTGAGACCCTTCCTATAGCATGAGATATGATATCTCAATACTTCTAATACCAAACCTGAGATCCTTCTGATAACATGAGATGTGATATCCAAATCCTTCCCCTTCCAAACCTGAGACCCTCCCTTTAGCATGAGATGTGATATCCAACTCCTTCCCATTCCAATCCTGAGATCCTTCTGATAGCATGAGATGTGATATCTCAATGCTTCTAATACCAAACCTGAGATCCTTCCTATAACATGAGATGTGATATCCAACTCCTTCCTTTTCCAATCCTGAGACCCTTCCTATAGCATGAGAAGTGATATCTCCATGCGTATACCAAACCTGAGACCCTTCCTATAGCATGAGATGTGATATCTCAATGCTTATACCAAACCAGAGACCCGTCCTATAACATGAGATGGGATATCCAACTCCTTCCCATTCCAATCCTGAGCCACTTCCGATAGCAGAGATGTGATATCTCAATGCTTATACCAAACCTGAGACCCTTCCTATAACATGAAATGTTATATCCAACTCATTCCCATTCCAAACCTGAGACACTTCCTATAGCATATGTGATATCCAACTCCTTCCCATTCCAAACATGAGACCCTTCCGATAGCATGAGATGTGATATCCAACTCCTTTGAATTCCAATACTGAGACCCTTCCAATAGCATATGTGATATCTCAATGCTTCTAATATCAAACCTGAGAACCTCCCTATAGCATGAGATGTGATATCCAACTCCTTCCCATCCCAATCCTGAGACACTTCCGATTGCAGAGATGTGATATCTCAATGTTTATACCAAACCTGAGACTCTTCCTATAACATGAGATGTGATAAACAACTCCTTCCCGTTCCAAACCTGAGACCCTTCCTATAGCATGAGATGTGATATCCAGCTCCTTCCCATTCCAATCCTGAGACCCTTCCGATAGCATGAGATGTGTTATCTCAATGCTTCTAATACCAAACCTGAGATCCTTCTTATAACATGTGATGTGATATCCAAATCCTTCCCCTTCCAAACCTGAGACCCTCCCTTTAGCATGAGATGTGATATCCAACTCCTTCCCATTCCAATCCTGAGACCCTTATGATAGCATGAGATGTGATATCTCAATGCCTCTAATACCAAACCTCAGATACTTCCGATAGCATGAGATGTGATATCTCAATGCTTCTAATACCAAACCTGAGATCCTTCCTATAACATGAGATGCGATATCCAAATCCTTCCCCTTCCAAACCTGAGACCCTCCCTTTAGCATGAGATGTGATATCCAACGCCTTCCCATTCCAATCCTGAGACCCTTCTGATAGCATGAGATGTGATATCTCAATGCCTCTAATACCAAACCTGAGATCCTACCTCTAACATGAAATGTGATATCCAACTCCTTCCCTTTCCAAACCTGCGACCCTGCCTATAGCATGAGATGTGATATCCAAGTCCTTCCCATTCCAATCCTGAGACCCTTCCTATAGCATGAGATGTGATATCTCAATGCTTATACCAAACCTGAGACCCTTCCTATGGCATGAGATGTCATATACAACTCCTTCCCATTCCAATCCCGAGACCCTTCCTATAGCATGAGATGTGATATCTCAATGCTTATACCAAACCTGAAACCCTTCCTATAGCATGAGATGTGATATCCAACTTCTTCCCATTCCAATCTTGAGACCCTTCCTATAACATGAGATGTGATGTCTCAATGCTTCTAATACCAAACCTGAGATCTTTCCTATAACATGAGATGTGATATCCAACTCCTTCCCATTCCAATTCTGAGACCCTTCCTATAGCAAGAGATGTGATATCTCAATGCCTCTTTACCAAACCTGATATCCTACCTCTAACATGAAATGTGATATCCAACTCCTTCCCCTTCCAAACCTGAGAGCCTTCCTATAGCATGAGATGTGATATCCAAGTCCTTCCCATTCCAATCCTGAGACCCTTCCTATAACATCAGATGTGATATCCAACTCCTTCCCATTCCAACCTGAGACCCTTCCTATAGCATGAGATGGGATATCCAACTCCTTCCAAATCCAATCCTGATACCCTTCCGATAGCATGAGATGTGATATCCCAATGCTTCTACAAAACCTGAGACCCATACATGGCATGAGATGTGATATCAAACTCCTTCCCATTCCAATCCTGAGACCCTTCCGATAGCAGAGATGTGATATCTCAATGCTTATACCAAACCTGAGACCCTTCCTATGGCATGAGATGTCATATACAACTCCTTCCCATTCCAAGCCTGAGACCCTTCCTATAGCATGATATGTGATATCTCAATGTTTATACCAAACCTGAGACCCTTCCTATAGCATGAGATGTGATATCCAACTCCTTCCCATTCCAATCCTGAGACCCTTCCTATAGCATGAGATGTGATATCTCAATGCTTATACCAAACCTGAATCCCTTCCTATAGCATGAAATGTGATATCCAACTCCTTCCCTTTCCAAACCTGAGAGCCTACCTATAGCATGAGATGTGATCTCCAAGTCCTTCCCATTCCAATCCTTAGACCCTTCCTACAGCATGCAATATGATATCTCAATGATTCTAATAACAAACCTGAGACCCGTCCTATAACATGAGATGGGATATCCAACTCCTTCCCATTCCAATCCTGAGACACTTCCGATAGCAGAGATGTGATATCTCAATGCTTATACCAAACCTGAGACCCTTCCTATAGCATGAGATGTGATATCCAATTCTTTCCCGTTCCAAACCTGAGACCCTTCCTATAGCATATGTGATATCCAACTCCTTCCCATTCCAAACATGAGACCCTTCCTATAGCAAGAATGTAATATCCAACTCCTTCCCATTCCAATCCTGAGACCCTTCCTTCAGCATGCGATGTGATATCTCAATGCTTCTAATACCAAACCTGAGACCCGTCCTATAACATGAGATGGGATATCCAACTCCTTCCAGTTCCAAACCTGAGAGCCTTCCTATAGCATGAGATGTGATATCCAAGTCCTTCCCATTCCAATCCTGAGACCCTTCCTATAACATGAGATGTGATATCTCAATGCTTATACCAAACCTGAATCCCTTCCTATAGCATGAGATGTGATATCCAACTCCTTCCCATTCCAATCCTGAGACCCTTCCTATAGCATTAGATGTGATATCTCAATGCCTCTAATACCAAACCTGAGATCCTTCCTCTAACATGAAATGTGATATCCAACTCCTTCCCTTTCCAAACCTGAGAGCCTACCTATAGCATGAGATGTGATATCCAAGTCCTTCCCATTCCAATCCTTAGACCCTTCCTACAGCATGCAATATGATATCTCAATGATTCTAATACCAAACCTGAGATCTTTCCTATAACATGAGATGTGATATCCAACTCCTTCCCATTCCAATCCTGAGACCCTTCCTATAGCATGAGATGTGATATCTCAATGCCTCTTTACCAAACCTGAGATCCTACCTCTAACATGAAATGTGATATCCAACTCCTTCCCCTTCCAAACCTGAGAGCCTTCCTATAGTATGAGATGTGATATCCAAGTCCTTCCCATTCCAATCCTGAGACCCTTCCTATAACATCAGATGTGATATCCAACTCCTTCCCATTCCAACCTGAGACCCTTCCTATAGCATGAGATGGGATATTCAACTCCTTCCAAATCCAATCCTGATACCCTTCCGATAGCATGATATGTGATATCTCAATGCTTCTAATACCAAACCTGTGACTCTTCCGATAACATGAGATGGGATATCCAACTCCTTCCCATTCCAATCCTGAGACCCTTCCGATAGCAGAGATGTGATATCTCAATGCTTATACCAAACCTGAGACCCTTCCTATGGCATGAGATGTCACATAAAACTCCTTCCCATTCCAATCCTGAGACCCTTCCTATAGTATGAGATGTGATATCTCAATGCTTATACCAAACCTGAGACCCTTCCTATAGCATGAGATGTGATATCCAACTCCTTCCCATTCCAATCCTGAGACCCTTCCCATAGCATGAGATGTGATGTCTCAATGCTTATACCAAACCTGAGACCCTTCCTATAGCATGAGATGTGATATCCAACTCCTTCCCATTCCAATCCTGAGACCCTTCCTATAGCATGAGATGTGATATCTCAATGCCTCTAATACCAAACCTGAGATCCTTCCTCTAACATGAAATGTGATATCCAACTCCGTCCCTTTCCAAACCTGAGAGCCTACCTATAGCATGAGATGTGATATCCAACTCCTTCCCATTCCAAACATGAGACCCTTCCTATAGCAAGAATGTAATATCCAACTCCTTCCCATTCCAATCCTGAGACCCTTCCTACAGCATGCGATGTGATATCTCAATGCTTCTAATACCAAACCTGAGACCCGTCCTATAACATGAGATGGGATATCCAACTCCTTCCAGTTCCAAACCTGAGACCCTTCCTATAGCATGAGATGTGATATCAAACTCCTTCCCATTCCAATCCTGAGACCCTTCCGATAGCATGAGATGTGTTATCTCAATGCCTCTTTACCAAACCTGAGATCCTACCTCTAACATGAAATGTGATATCCAACTCCTTCCCCTTCCAAACCTGAGAGCCTTCCTATAGCATGAGATGTGATATCCAAGTCCTTCCCATTCAAATCCTGAGACCCTTCCTATAACATGAGATGTGATGTCTCAATGCTTCTAATACCAAACCTGAGATCTTTCCTATAACATGAGATGTGATATCCAACTCCTTCCCATTCAAATCCTGAGACCCTTCCTATAGCATGAGATGTGATATCTCAATGCCTCTTTACCAAACCTGAGATCCTACCTCTAACATGAAATGTGATATCCAACTCCTTCCCCTTCAAACCTGAGAGCCTTCCTATAGTATGAGATGTGATATCCAAGTCCTTCCCATTCCAATCCTGAGACCCTTCCTATAACATCAGATGTGATATCCAACTCCTTCCCATTCCAACCTGAGACCCTTCCTATAGCATGAGATGGGATATTCAACTCCTTCCACATCCAATCCTGATACCCTTCCGATAGCTTGAGATGTGATATCTCAATGCTTCTAATACCAAACCTGTGACTCTTCCTATAACATGAGATGGGATATCCAACTCCTTCCCATTCCAATCCTGAGACCCTTCCGATAGCAGAGATGTGATATCTCAATGCTTATACCAAACCTGAGACCCTTCCTATGGCATGAGATGTCACATACAACTCCTTCCCATTCCAATCCTGAGACCCTTCCTATAGTATGAGATGTGATATCTCAATGCTTATACCAAACCTGAGACCCTTCCTATAGCATGAGATGTGATATCCAACTCCTTCCCATTCCAATCCTGAGACCCTTCCCATAGCATGAGATGTGATGTCTCAATGCTTCTAATACCAAACCTGAGATCCTTCCTATAACATCAAATGTGATATCCAACTCCTTCCCATTCCAATCCTGAGACCCTTCCTATAGCAAGAGATGTGATATCTCAATGCTTATACCAAACCTGAGACCCTTCCTATAGCATGAGATGTGATATCCAACTCCTTCCCATTCCAATCCTGAGACCCTTCCTATAGCATGAGATGTGATATCTCAATGCCTCTAATACCAAACCTGAGATCCTTCCTCTAACATGAAATGTGATATCCAACTCCGTCCCTTTCCAAACCTGAGAGCCTACCTATAGCATGAGATGTGATATCCAAGTCCTTCCCATTCCAATCCTTAGACCCTTCCTACAGCATGCAATATGATATCTCAATGATTCTAGTAACAAACCTGAGACCCATCCTATAACATGAGATGGGATATCCAACTCCTTTCAATTCCAATCCTGAGACACTTCCTATAGCATGAGATGTGATATCTCAATGCTTATACCAAACCTGAGACCCTTCCTATGGCATGAGATGTCACATACAACTCCTTCCCATTCCAATCCTGAGACCCTTCCTATAGTATGAGATGTGATATCTCAATGCTTATACCAAACCTGAGACCCTTCCTATAGCATGAGATGTGATATCCAACTTCTTCCCATTCCAATCCTGAGACCCTTCCTATAACATGAGATGTGATGTCTCAATGCTTCTAATACCAAACCTGATATCTTTCCTATAACATGAGATGTGATATCCAACTCCTTCCCATTCCAATCCTGAGACCCTTCCTAGAGCATGAGATGTGATATCTCAATGCTTATACCAAACCTGAGACCCTTCCTATAGCTTGAGATGTGATATCCAACTCCTTCCCATTCCAATCCTGAGAACCTTCCTATAGCATGAGATGTGATATCTCAATGCCTCTAATACCAAACCTGAGATCCTTCCTCTAACATGAAATGTTATATCCAACTCCTTCCCCTTCCAAACCTGAGAGCCTTCCTATAGCATGAGATATGATATCCAAGTCCTTCCCATTCCAATCCTGAGACCCTTCCTATAACATGAGATGTGATATTCAACTCCTTCCCATTCCAACCTGAGACCCTTCCTATAGCATGAGATGGGATATCCAACTCCTTCCAAATCCAATCCTGATACCCTTCCGATAGCATGAGATGTGATATCCCAATGCTTCTACCAAACCTGAGACCCATACTATGGCATGAGATGTGATATCAAACTCCTTCCCATTCCAATCCTGAGACCCTTCCTATAGCTTGAGATGTGATATCCAACTCCTTCCCATTCCAATTCTGAGACCCTTCCTATACCATGAGACTTGATATCTCAATGCTTCTAATACCAAACCTGAGACCCGTCCTATAACATGAGATGTGATATCCAAATCCTTCCCCTTCCAAATCTTAGACCCTTCCTTTATCATGAGATGTGATATCCAACTCCTTCCCATTCCAATCCTGACACCCTTCCGATATCATGAGATTTGTTATCTCAATGCTTCTAATATCAAACTTGAGACCCTCCCTATAGCATGAGATCTGACATCCAAGTCCTTCCCATTCCAATCCTGAGACCCTTCCTATAGCATGAGATGTGATATCTCAATGCTTCTAATACCAAACCTGAAACCCTTCCTATAACATGAGATGGGATATCCAAGTCCTTCCCATTCTAATCCTGAGACCCTTCCCATAGCATGAGATGTGATGTCTCAATGCTTCTAATACCAAACCTGAGATCCTTCCTATAACATGAGATGTGATATCCAACTCCTTCCCATTCCAATCCTGAGACCCTTCCTATAGCATGAGAAGTGATATCTCCATGCTTATACCAAACCCGAGACCCTTCCTATAGCATGAGATGTGATATCCAACTCCTTCCCATTCCAATCCTGAGACCCTTCCTATAGCATGAGAAGTGATATCTCCATGCGTATACCAAACCTGAGACCCTTCCTATAGCATGAGATGTGATATCCAAATCCTTCCCATTCCAATCCTGAGACCCTTCCTATAGCATGAGATGTGATATCTCAATGCTTATACCAAACCAGAGACCCGTCCTATAACATGAGATGGGATATCCAACTCCTTCCCATTCCAATCCTGAGACCCTTCCTATAACATGAGATGTGATATCCAACTCCTTCCAATTCCAACCTGAGACCCTTCCTATAGCATGAGATGGGATATCCAACTCCTTCCAAATCCAATCCTGATACCCTTCCAATAGCATGAGATGTGATATCCCAATGCTTCTACCAAACCTGAGACCCATACTATGGCATGAGATGTGATATCAAACTCCTTCCCATTCCAATCCTGAGACCCTTCCTATAGCTTGAGATGTGATATCCAACTCCTTCCCATTCCAATTCTGAGACCCTTCCTATACCATGAGACTTGATATCTCAATGCTTCTAATACCAATCCTGAGACCCGTCCTATAACATGAGATGTGATATCCAAATCCTTCCCCTTCCAAACCTTAGACCCTTCCTTTATCATGAGATGTGATTTCCAACTCCTTCCCATTCCAATCCTGACACCCTTCCGATATCATGAGATTTGTTATCTCAATGCTTCTAATATCAAACTTGAGACCCTCCCTATAGCATGAGATCTGACATCCAAGTCCTTCCCATTCCAATCCTGAGACCCTTCCTATAGCATGAGATGTGATATCTCAATGCTTCTAATACCAAACCTGAGACCCTTCCTATAACATGAGATGGGATATCCAACTCCTTCCCATTCCAATCCTGAGACCCTTCCGATAGCAGAGATGTGATATCTCAATGCTTATACCAAACCTGAGACCCTTGCTATGGCCTGAGATGTCATATACAACTCCTTCCCATTCCAATCCTGAGACCCTTCCTATAGCATGAGATGTGATATCTCAATGCTTATACCAAACCTGAGACCCTTCCTATAGCATGAGATGTGATATCCAACTCCTTCCCATTCCAATCCTGAGACCCTTCCCATAGCATGAGATGTGATGTCTCAATGCTTCTAATACCAAACCTGAGACCCTTCCTATAACATGAGATGTGATATCCAACTCCTTCCCATTCCAATCCTGAGACCCTTCCTATAGCATGAGAAGTGATATCTCCATGCTTATACCAAACCTGAGACCCTTCCTATAGCATGAGATGTAATATCCAACTCCTTCCCATTCCAATCCTGAGACCCTTCCTATAGCATGAGAAGTATCTCCATGCGTATACCAAACCTGAGACCCTTCCTATAGCATGAGATGTGATATCCAAATCCTTCCCATTCCAATCCTGAGCCACTTCCGATAGCAGAGATGTGATATCTCAATGCTTATACCAAACCTTAGACCCTTCCTATAACATGAGATGTGATATCCAACTCATTCCCGTTCCAAACCTGAGACACTTCCTATAGCATATGTGATATCCAAGTCCTTTCCATTTCAAACATGAGACCCTTCCTATAGCAAGAATGTAATATCCAACTCCTACCCATTCCAATCCTGAGACCATTCCTATAGCATGAGATGTGATATATCAATGCTTCTAATACCAAACCTGAGATCCTTCCTATGACATGAAATGTGATATCCAAATCCTTCCCATTCCAAACCTGAGACCCTTCCTACAGCATGCAATGTGATATCTCAATGCTTCTAATATCAAACCTGAGACCCGTCCTATAACATGAGATGGGATATCCAACTCCTTCCCGTTCCAAACCTGAGACCCTTCCTATAGCATGAGATGTGATATCCAATTCCTTCCCATCCCAATCCTGAGACACCTCCGATAGCAGAGATGTGATATCTCAATGCTTATACCAAACCTGAGACTCTTCCTATAACATGAGATGTGATGTCCAACTCCTTCCCGTTCCAAACCTGAGACCCTTCCTATAGCATGAGATGTGATATCCAACTCCTTCCCATTCCAATCCTGAGACCCTTCCGATAGCAGAGATGTGATATCTCAATGCTTATACCAAACCTGAGACTCTTCCTATAACATGAGATGTGATATCCAACTCCTTCCCTTTCCAAACCTGAGACCCTGCCTATAGCATGAGATGTGATATCCAAGTCCTTCCCATTCCAATCCTGAGACCCTTCCTATAGCATGAGATGTGATATCTCAATGCTTATACCAAACCTGAGACCCTTCCTATGGCATGAGATGTCATATACAACTCCTTCCCATTCCAATCCCGAGACCCTTCCTATAGCATGAGATGTGATATCTCAATGCTTATACCAAACCTGAAACCCTTCCTATAGCATGAGATGTGATATCCAACTTCTTCCCATTCCAATCCTGAGACCCTTCCTATAACATGAGATGTGATGTCTCAATGCTTCTAATACCAAACCTGAGATCTTTCCTATAACATGAGATGTGATATCCAACTCCTTCCCATTCCAATTCTGAGACCCTTCCTATAGCAAGAGATGTGATATCTCAATGCCTCTTTACCAAACCTGATATCCTACCTCTAACATGAAATGTGATATCCAACTCCTTCCCCTTCCAAACCTGAGAGCCTTCCTATAGCATGAGATGTGATATCCATGTCCATCCCATTCCAATCCTGAGACCCTTCCTATAACATCAGATGTGATATCCAACTCCTTCCCATTCCAACCTGAGACCCTTCCTATAGCATGAGATGGGATATCCAACTCCTTCCAAATCCAATCCTGATACCCTTCCGATAGCATGAGATGTGATATCCCAATGCTTCTACAAAACCTGAGACCCATACATGGCATGAGATGTGATATCAAACGCCTTCCCATTCCAATCCTGAGACCCTTCCGATAGCAGAGATGTGATATCTCAATGCTTATACCAAACCTGAGACCCTTCCTATGGCATGAGATGTCATATACAACTCCTTCCCATTCCAAGCCTGAGACCCTTCCTATAGCATGAGATGTGATATCTCAATGTTTATACCAAACCTGAGACCCTTCCTATAGCATGAGATGTGATATCTCAATGCTTATACCAAACCTGAATCCCTTCCTATAGCATGAAATGTGATATCCAACTCCTTCCCTTTCCAAACCTGAGAGCCTACCTATAGCATGAGATGTGATATCCAAGTCCTTCCCATTCCAATCCTTAGACCCTTCCTACAGCATGCAATATGATATCTCAATGATTCTAATAACAAACCTGAGACCCGTCCTATAACATGAGATGGGATATCCAACTCCTTCCCATTCCAATCCTGAGACACTTCCGATAGCAGAGATGTGATATCTCAATGCTTATACCAAACCTGAGACCCTTCCTATAGCATGAGATGTGATATCCAATTCTTTCCCGTTCCAAACCTGAGACCCTTCCTATAGCATATGTGATATCCAACTCCTTCCCATTCCAAACATGAGACCCTTCCTATAGCAAGAATGTAATATCCAACTCCTTCCCATTCCAATCCTGAGACCCTTCCTTCAGCATGCGATGTGATATCTCAATGCTTCTAATACCAAACCTGAGACCCGTCCTATAACATGAGATGGGATATCCAACTCCTTCCAGTTCCAAACCTGAGAGCCTTCCTATAGCATGAGATGTGATATCCAAGTCCTTCCCATTCCAATCCTGAGACCCTTCCTATAACATGAGATGTGATATCTCAATGCTTATACCAAACCTGAATCCCTTCCTATAGCATGAGATGTGATATCCAACTCCTTCCCATTCCAATCCTGAGACCCTTCCTATAGCATTAGATGTGATATCTCAATGCCTCTAATACCAAACCTGAGATCCTTCCTCTAACATGAAATGTGATATCCAACTCCTTCCCTTTCCAAACCTGAGAGCCTACCTATAGCATGAGATGTGATATCCAAGTCCTTCACATTCCAATCCTTAGACCCTTCCTACAGCATGCAATATGATATCTCAATGATTCTAATACCAAACCTGAGATCTTTCCTATAACATGAGATGTGATATCCAACTCCTTCCCATTCCAATCCTGAGACCCTTCCTATAGCATGAGATGTGATATCTCAATGCCTCTTTACCAAACCTGAGATCCTACCTCTAACATGAAATGTGATATCCAACTCCTTCCCCTTCCAAACCTGAGAGCCTTCCTATAGTATGAGATGTGATATCCAAGTCCTTCCCATTCCAATCCTGAGACCCTTCCTATAACATCAGATGTGATATCCAACTCCTTCCCATTCCAACCTGAGACCCTTCCTATAGCATGAGATGGGATATTCAACTCCTTCCAAATCCAATCCTGATACCCTTCCGATAGCATGATATGTGATATCTCAATGCTTCTAATACCAAACCTGTGACTCTTCCTATAACATGAGATGGGATATCCAACTCCTTCCCATTCCAATCCTGAGACCCTTCCGATAGCAGAGATGTGATATCTCAATGCTTATACCAAACCTGAGACCCTTCCTATAGCATGAGATGTCACATATAACTCCTTCCCATTCCAATCCTGAGACCCTTCCTATAGTATGAGATGTGATATCTCAATGCTTATACCAAACCTGAGACCCTTCCTATAGCATGAGATGTGATATCCAACTCCTTCCCATTCCAATCCTGAGACCCTTCCCATAGCATGAGATGTGATGTCTCAATGCTTCTAATACCAAACCTGAGATCCTTCCTATAACATCAAATGTGATATCCAACTCCTTCCCATTCCAATCCTGAGACCCTTCCTATAGCATGAGATGTGATATCTCAATGCTTATACCAAACCTGAGACCCTTCCTATAGCATGAGATGTGATATCCAACTCCTTCCCATTCCAATCCTGAGACCCTTCCTATAGCATGAGATGTGATATCTCAATGCCTCTAATACCAAACCTGAGATCCTTCCTCTAACATGAAATGTGATATCCAACTCCGTCCCTTTCCAAACCTGAGAGCCTACCTATAGCATGAGATGTGATATCCAACTCCTTCCCATTCCAAACATGAGACCCTTCCTATAGCAAGAATGTAATATCCAACTCCTTCCCATTCCAATCCTGAGACCCTTCCTACAGCATGCGATGTGATATCTCAATGCTTCTAATACCAAACCTGAGATCTTTCCTATAACATGAGATGTGATATCCAACTCCTTCCCATTCAAATCCTGAGACCCTTCCTATAGCATGAGATGTGATATCTCAATGCCTCTTTACCAAACCTGAGATCCTACCTCTAACATGAAATGTGATATCCAACTCCTTCCCCTTCCAAACCTGAGAGCCTTCCTATAGTATGAGATGTGATATCCAAGTCCTTCCCATTCCAATCCTGAGACCCTTCCTATAACATCAGATGTGATATCCAACTCCTTCCCATTCCAACCTGAGACCCTTCCTATAGCATGAGATGGGATATTCAACTCCTTCCAAATCCAATCCTGATACCCTTCCGATAGCTTGAGATGTGATATCTCAATGCTTCTAATACCAAACCTGTGACTCTTCCTATAACATGAGATGGGATATCCATCTCCTTCCCATTCCAATCCTGAGACCCTTCCGATAGCAGAGATGTGATATCTCAATGCTTATACCAAACCTGAGACCCTTCCTATGGCATGAGATGTCACATACAACTCCTTCCCATTCCAATCCTGAGACCCTTCCTATAGTATGAGATGTGATATCTCAATGCTTATACCAAACCTGAGACCCTTCATATAGCATGAGATGTGATATCCAACTCCTTCCCATTCCAATCCTGAGACCCTTCCCATAGCATGAGATGTGATGTCTCAATGCTTCTAATACCAAACCTGAGATCCTTCCTATAACATCAAATGTGATATCCAACTCCTTCCCATTCCAATCCTGAGACCCTTCCTATAGCATGAGATGTGATATCTCAATGCTTATACCAAACCTGAGACCTTTCCTATAGCATGAGATGTGATATTCAACTCCTTCCCATTCCAATCCTGAGACCCTTCCTATAGCATGAGATGTGATATCTCAATGCCTCTAATACCAAACCTGAGATCCTTCCTCTAACATGAAATGTGATATCCAACTCCGTCCCTTTCCAAACCTGAGAGCCTACCTATAGCATGAGATGTGATATCCAAGTCCTTCCCATTCCAATCCTTAGACCCTTCCTACAGCATGCAATATGATATCTCAATGATTCTAATAACAAACCTGAGACCCGTCCTATAACATGAGATGGGATATCCAACACCTTTCAATTCCAATCCTGAGACACTTCCTATAGCATGAGATGTGATATCTCAATGCTTATACCAAACCTGAGACCCTTCCTATGGCATGAGATGTCATATACAACTCCTTCCCATTCCAATCCTGAGACCCTTCCTATAGCATGAGATGTGATATCTCAATGCTTATACCAAACCTGAGACCCTTCCTATAGCATGAGATGTGATATCCAACTTCTTCCCATTCCAATCCTGAGACCCTTCCTATAACATGAGATGTGATGTCTCAATGCTTCTAATACCAAACCTGATATCTTTCCTATAACATGAGATGTGATATCTAACTCCTTCCCATTCCAATCCTGAGACCCTTTCTATAGCATGAGATGTGATATCTCAATGCTTATACCAAACCTGAGACCCTTCCTATAGCTTGAGATGTGATATCCAACTCCTTCCCATTCCAATCCTGAGAACCTTCCTATAGCATGAAATGTGATATCTCAATGCCTCTAATACCAAACCTGAGATCCTTCCTCTAACATGAAATGTGATATCCAACTCCTTCCCCTTCCAAACCTGAGAGCCTTCCTATAGCATGAGATATGATATCCAAGTCCTTCCCATTCCAATCCTGAGACCCTTCCTATAACATGAGATGTGATATTCAACTCCTTCCCATTCCAACCTGAGACCCTTCCTATAGCATGAGATGGGATATCCAACTCCTTCCAAATCCAATCCTGATACCCTTCCGATAGCATGAGATGTGATATCCCAATGCTTCTACCAAACCTGAGACCCATACTATGGCATGAGATGTGATATCAAACTCCTTCCCATTCCAATCCTGAGACCCTTCCTATAGCTTGAGATGTGATATCCAACTCCTTCCCATTCCAATTCTGAGACCCTTCCTATACCATGAGACTTGATATCTCAATGCTTGTAATACCAAACCTGAGACCCGTCCTATAACATGAGATGTGATATCCAAATCCTTCCCCTTCCAAACCTTAGACCCTTCCTTTATCATGAGATGTGATATCCAACTCCTTCCCATTCCAATCCTGACACCCTTCCGATATCATGAGATTTGTTATCTCAATGCTTCTAATACCAAACCTGAGACCCTTCCTATAACATGAGATGGGATATCCAAGTCCTTCCCATTCTAATCCTGAGACCCTTCCCATAGCATGAGATGTGATGTCTCAATGCTTCTAATACCAAACCTGAGATCCTTCCCATAACATGAGATGTGATATCCAACTCCTTCCCATTCCAATCCTGAGACCCTTCCTATAGCATGAGAAGTGATATCTCCATGCTTATACCAAACCCGAGACCCTTCCTATAGCATGAGATGTGATATCCAACTCCTTCCCATTCCAATCCTGAGACCCTTCCTATAGCATGAGAAGTGATATCTCCATGCGTATACCAAACCTGAGACCCTTCCGATAGCATGAGATGTGATATCCAAATCCTTCCCATTCCAATCCTGAGACCCTTCCTATAGCATGAGATGTGATATCTCAATGCTTATACCAAACCAGAGACCCGTCCTATAACATGAGATGGGATATCCAACTCCTTCCCATTCCAATCCTGAGACCCTTCCTATAACATGAGATGTGATATCCAACTCCTTCCCATTCCAACCTGAGACCCTTCCTATAGCATGAGATGGGATATCCAACTCCTTCCAAATCCAATCCTGATACCCTTCCGATAGCATGAGATGTGATATCCCAATGCTTCTACCAAACCTGAGACCCATACTATGGCATGAGATGTGATATCAAACTCCTTCCCATTCCAATCCTGAGACCCTTCCTATAGCTTGAGATGTGATATCCAACTCCTTCCCATTCCAATTCTGAGACCCTTCCTATACCATGAGACTTGATATCTCAATGCTTCTAATACCAAACCTGAGACCCGTCCTATAACATGAGATGTGATATCCAAATCCTTCCCCTTCCAAACCTTAGACCCTTCCTTTATCATGAGATGTGATTTCCAATTCCTTCCCATTCCAATCCTGACACCCTTCCGATATCATGAGATTTGTTATCTCAATGCTTCTAATATCAAACTTGAGACCCTCCCTATAGCATGAGATCTGACATCCAAGTCCTTCCCATTCCAATCCTGAGACCCTTCCTATAGCATGAGATGTGATATCTCAATGCTTCTAATACCAAACCTGAGACCCTTCCTATAACATGAGATGGGATATCCAACTCCTTCCCATTCCAATCCTGAGACCCTTCCGATAGCAGAGATGTGATATCTCAATGCTTATACCAAACCTGAGACCCTTGCTATGGCCTGAGATGTCATATACAACTCCTTCCCATTCCAATCCTGAGACCCTTCCTATAGCATGAGATGTGATATCTCAATGCTTATACCAAACCTGAGACCCTTCCTATAGCATGAGATGTGATATCCAACTCCTTCCCATTCCAATCCTGAGACCCTTCCCATAGCATGAGATGTGATGTCTCAATGCTTCTAATACCAAACCTGAGACCCTTCCTATAACATGAGATGTGATATCCAACTCCTTCCCATTCCAATCCTGAGACCCTTCCTATAGCATGAGAAGTGATATCTCCATGCTTATACCAAACCTGAGACCCTTCCTATAGCATGAGATGTAATATCCAACTCCTTCCCATTCCAATCCTGAGACCCTTCCTATAGCATGAGAAGTATCTCCATGCGTATACCATGCGTGTATCTCCATTCCTATAGCATGAGATGTGATATCCAAATCCTTCCCATTCCAATCCTGAGCCACTTCCGATAGCAGAGATGTGATATCTCAATGCTTATACCAAACCTGAGACCCTTCCTATAACATGAGATGTGATATCCAACTCATTCCCGTTCCAAACCTGAGACACTTCCTATAGCATATGTGATATCCAAGTCCTTCCCATTTCAAACATGAGACCCTTCCTATAGCAAGAATGTAATATCCAACTCCTACCCATTCCAATCCTGAGACCATTCCTATAGCATGAGATGTGATATATCAATGCTTCTAATACCAAACCTGAGATCCTTCCTATGACATGAAATGTGATATCCAAATCCTTCCCATTCCAAACCTGAGACCCTTCCTACAGCATGCAATGTGATATCTCAATGCTTCTAATATCAAACCTGAGACCCGTCCTATAACATGAGATGGGATATCCAACTCCTTCCCGTTCCAAACCTGAGACCCTTCCTATAGCATGAGATGTGATATCCAATTCCTTCCCATCCCAATCCTGAGACACCTCCGATAGCAGAGATGTGATATCTCAATGCTTATACCAAACCTGAGACTCTTCCTATAACATGAGATGTGATATCCAACTCCTTCCCGTTCCAAACCTGAGACCCTTCCTATAGCATGAGATGTGATATCCAACTCCTTCCCATTCCAATCCTGACACCCTTCCGATATCATGAGATTTGTTATCTCAATGCTTCTAATATCAAACTTGAGACCCTCCCTATAGCATGAGATCTGACATCCAAGTCCTTCCCATTCCAATCCTGAGACCCTTCCTATAGCATGAGATGTGATATCTCAATGCTTCTAATACCAAACCTGAGACCCTTCCTATAACATGAGATGGGATATCCAACTCCTTCCCATTCCAATCCTGAGACCCTTCCGATAGCAGAGATGTGATATCTCAATGCTTATACCAAACCTGAGACCCTTGCTATGGCCTGAGATGTCATATACAACTCCTTCCCATTCCAATCCTGAGACCCTTCCTATAGCATGAGATGTGATATCTCAATGCTTATACCAAACCTGAGACCCTTCCTATAGCATGAGATGTGATATCCAACTCCTTCCCATTCCAATCCTGAGACCCTTCCCATAGCATGAAATGTGATGTCTCAATGCTTCTAATACCAAACCTGAGACCCTTCCTATAACATGAGATGTGATATCCAACTCCTTCCCATTCCAATCCTGAGACCCTTCCTATAGCATGAGAAGTGATATCTCCATGCTTATACCAAACCTGAGACCCTTCCTATAGCATGAGATGTAATATCCAACTCCTTCCCATTCCAATCCTGAGACCCTTCCTATAGCATGAGAAGTATCTCCATGCGTATACCAAACCTGAGACCCTTCCTATAGCATGAGATGTGATATCCAAATCCTTCCCATTCCAATCCTGAGCCACTTCCGATAGCAGAGATGTGATATCTCAATGCTTATACCAAACCTTAGACCCTTCCTATAACATGAGATGTGATATCCAACTCATTCCCGTTCCAAACCTGAGACACTTCCTATAGCATATGTGATATCCAAGTCCTTTCCATTTCAAACATGAGACCCTTCCTATAGCAAGAATCTAATATCCAACTCCTACCCATTCCAATCCTGAGACCATTCCTATAGCATGAGATGTGATATATCAATGCTTCTAATACCAAACCTGAGATCCTTCCTATGACATGAAATGTGATATCCAAATCCTTCCCATTCCAAACCTGAGACCCTTCCTACAGCATGCGATGTGATATCTCAATGCTTCTAATATCAAACCTGAGACCCGTCCTATAACATGAGATGGGATATCCAACTCCTTCCCGTTCCAAACCTGAGACCCTTCCTATAGCATGAGATGTGATATCCAATTCCTTCCCATCCCAATCCTGAGACACCTCCGATAGCAGAGATGTGATATTTCAATGCTTATACCAAACCTGAGACTCTTCCTATAACATGAGATGTGATGCCTAACTCCTTCCCGTTCCAAACCTGAGACCCTTCCTATAGCATGAGATGTGATATCCAACTCCTTCCCATTCCAATCCTGAGACCCTTCCGATAGCAGAGATGTGATATCTCAATGCTTATACCAAACCTGAGACTCTTCCTATAACATGAGATGTGATATCCAACTCCTTCCCTTTCCAAACCTGAGACCCTGCCTATAGCATGAGATGTGATATCCAAGTCCTTCCCATTCCAATCCTGAGACCCTTCCTATAGCATGAGATGTGATATCTCAATGCTTATACCAAACCTGAGACCCTTCCTATGGCATGAGATGTCATATACAACTCCTTCCCATTCCAATCCCGAGACCCTTCCTATAGCATGAGATGTGATATCTCAATGCTTATACCAAACCTGAAACCCTTCCTATAGCATGAGATGTGATATCCAACTTCTTCCCATTCCAATCCTGAGACCCTTCCTATAACATGAGATGTGATGTCTCAATGCTTCTAATACCAAACCTGAGATCTTTCCTATAACATGAGATGTGATATCCAACTCCTTCCCATTCCAATTCTGAGACCCTTCCTATAGCAAGAGATGTGATATCTCAATGCCTCTTTACCAAACCTGATATCCTACCTCTAACATGAAATGTGATATCCAACTCCTTCCCCTTCCAAACCTGAGAGCCTTCCTATAGCATGAGATGTGATATCCAAGTCCTTCCCATTCCAATCCTGAGACCCTTCCTATAACATCAGATGTGATATCCAACTCCTTCCCATTCCAACCTGAGACCCTTCCTATAGCATGAGATGGGATATCCAACTCCTTCCAAATCCAATCCTGATACCCTTCCGATAGCATGAGATGTGATATCCCAATGCTTCTACAAAACCTGAGACCCATACATGGCATGAGATGTGATATCAAACTCCTTCCCATTCCAATCCTGAGACCCTTCCGATAGCAGAGATGTGATATCTCAATGCTTATACCAAACCTGAGACCCTTCCTATGGCATGAGATGTCATATACAACTCCTTCCCATTCCAAGCCTGAGACCCTTCCTATAGCATGAGATGTGATATCTCAATGTTTATACCAAACCTGAGACCCTTCCTATAGCATGAGATGTGATATCCAACTCCTTCCCATTCCAATCCTGAGACCCTTCCTATAGCATGAGATGTGATATCTCAATGCTTATACCAAACCTGAATCCCTTCCTATAGCATGAAATGTGATATCCAACTCCTTCCCTTTCCAAACCTGAGAGCCTACCTATAGCATGAGATGTGATATCCAAGTCCTTCCCATTCCAATCCTTAGACCCTTCCTACAGCATGCAATATGATATCTCAATGATTCTAATAACAAACCTGAGACCCGTCCTATAACATGAGATGGGATATCCAACTCCTTCCCATTCCAATCCTGAGACACTTCCGATAGCAGAGATGTGATATCTCAATGGTTATACCAAACCTGAGACCCTTCCTATAGCATGAGATGTGATATCCAATTCTTTCCCGTTCCAAACCTGAGACCCTTCCTATAGCATATGTGATATCCAACTCCTTCCCATTCCAAACATGAGACCCTTCCTATAGCAAGAATGTAATATCCAACTCCTTCCCATTCCAATCCTGAGACCCTTCCTTCAGCATGCGATGTGATATCTCAATGCTTCTAATACCAAACCTGAGACCCGTCCTATAACATGAGATGGGATATCCAACTCCTTCCAGTTCCAAACCTGAGAGCCTTCCTATAGCATGAGATGTGATATCCAAGTCCTTCCCATTCCAATCCTGAGACCCTTCCTATAACATGAGATGTGATATCTCAATGCTTATACCAAACCTGAATCCCTTCCTATAGCATGAGATGTGATATCCAACTCCTTCCCATTCCAATCCTGAGACCCTTCCTATAGCATTAGATGTGATATCTCAATGCCTCTAATACCAAACCTGAGATCCTTCCTCTAACATGAAATGTGATATCCAACTCCTTCCCTTTCCAAACCTGAGAGCCTACCTATAGCATGAGATGTGATATCCAAGTCCTTCACATTCCAATCCTTAGACCCTTCCTACAGCATGCAATATGATATCTCAATGATTCTAATACCAAACCTGAGATCTTTCCTATAACATGAGATGTGATATCCAACTCCTTCCCATTCCAATCCTGAGACCCTTCCTATAGCATGAGATGTGATATCTCAATGCCTCTTTACCAAACCTGAGATCCTACCTCTAACATGAAATGTGATATCCAACTCCTTCCCCTTCCAAACCTGAGAGCCTTCCTATAGTATGAGATGTGATATCCAAGTCCTTCCCATTCCAATCCTGAGACCCTTCCTATAACATCAGATGTGATATCCAACTCCTTCCCATTCCAACCTGAGACCCTTCCTATAGCATGAGATGGGATATTCAACTCCTTCCAAATCCAATCCTGATACCCTTCCGATAGCATGATATGTGATATCTCAATGCTTCTAATACCAAACCTGTGACTCTTCCTATAACATGAGATGGGATATCCAACTCCTTCCCATTCCAATCCTGAGACCCTTCCGATAGCAGAGATGTGATATCTCAATGCTTATACCAAACCTGAGACCCTTCCTATGGCATGAGATGTCACATATAACTCCTTCCCATTCCAATCCTGAGACCCTTCCTATAGTATGAGATGTGATATCTCAATGCTTATACCAAACCTGAGACCCTTCCTATAGCATGAGATGTGATATCCAACTCCTTCCCATTCCAATCCTGAGACCCTTCCCATAGCATGAGATGTGATGTCTCAATGCTTCTAATACCAAACCTGAGATCCTTCCTATAACATCAAATGTGATATCCAACTCCTTCCCATTCCAATCCTGAGACCCTTCCTATAGCATGAGATGTGATATCTCAATGCTTATACCAAACCTGAGACCCTTCCTATAGCATGAGATGTGATATCCAACTCCTTCCCATTCCAATCCTGAGACCCTTCCTATAGCATGAGATGTGATATCTCAATGCCTCTAATACCAAACCTGAGATCCTTCCTCTAACATGAAATGTGATATCCAACTCCGTCACTTTCCAAACCTGAGAGCCTACCTATAGCATGAGATGTGATATCCAACTCCTTCCCATTCCAAACATGAGACCCTTCCTATAGCAAGAATGTAATATCCAACTCCTTCCCATTCCAATCCTGAGACCCTTCCTACAGCATGCGATGTGATATCTCAATGCTTCTAATACCAAACCTGAGATCTTTCCTATAACATGAGATGTGATATCCAACTCCTTCCCATTCAAATCCTGAGACCCTTCCTATAGCATGAGATGTGATATCTCAATGCCTCTTTACCAAACCTGAGATCCTACCTCTAACATGAAATGTGATATCCAACTCCTTCCCCTTCCAAACCTGAGAGCCTTCCTATAGTATGAGATGTGATATCCAAGTCCTTCCCATTCCAATCCTGAGACCCTTCCTATAACATCAGATGTGATATCCAACTCCTTCCCATTCCAACCTGAGACCCTTCCTATAGCATGAGATGGGATATTCAACTCCTTCCAAATCCAATCCTGATACCCTTCCGATAGCTTGAGATGTGATTTCTCAATGCTTCTAATACCAAACCTGTGACTCTTCCTATAACATGAGATGGGATATCCAACTCCTTCCCATTCCAATCCTGAGACCCTTCCGATAGCAGAGATGTGATATCTCAATGCTTATACCAAACCTGAGACCCTTCCTATGGCATGAGATGTCACATACAACTCCTTCCCATTCCAATCCTGAGACCCTTCCTATAGTATGAGATGTGATATCTCAATGCTTATACCAAACCTGAGACCCTTCCTATAGCATGAGATGTGATATCCAACTCCTTCCCATTCCAATCCTGAGACCCTTCCCATAGCATGAGATGTGATGTCTCAATGCTTCTAATACCAAACCTGAGATCCTTCCTATAACATCAAATGTGATATCCAACTCCTTCCCATTCCAATCCTGAGACCCTTCCTATAGCATGAGATGTGATATCTCAATGCTTATACCAAACCTGAGACCCTTCCAATAGCATGAGATGTGATATCCAACTCCTTCCCATTCCAATCCTGAGACCCTTCCTATAGCATGAGATGTGATATCTCAATGCCTCTAATACCAAACCTGAGATCCTTCCTCTAACATGAAATGTGATATCCAACTCTGTCCCTTTCCAAACCTGAGAGCCTACCTATAGCATGAGATGTGATATCCAAGTCCTTCCCATTCCAATCCTTAGACCCTTCCTACAGCATGCAATATGATATCTCAATGATTCTAATAACAAACCTGAGACCCGTCCTATAACATGAGATGGCATATCCAACTCCTTTCAATTCCAATCCTGAGACACTTCCTATAGCATGAGATGTGATATCTCAATGCTTATACCAAACCTGAGACCCTTCCTATGGCATGAGATGTCATATACAACTCCTTCCCATTCCAATCCTGAGACCCTTCCTATAGCATGAGATGTGATATCTCAATGCTTATACCAAACCTGAGACCCTTCCTATAGCATGAGATGTGATATCAAACTTCTTCCCATTCCAATCCTGAGACCCTTCCTATAACATGAGATGTGATGTCTCAATGCTTCTAATACCAGACCTGATATCTTTCCTATAACATGAGATGTGATATCCAACTCCTTCCCATTCCAATCCTGAGACCCTTCCTATAGCATGAGATGTGATATCTCAATGCTTATACCAAACCTGAGACCCTTCCTATAGCTTGAGATGGGATATCCAACTCCTTCCCATTCCAATCCTGAGAACCTTCCTATAGCATGAGATGTGACATCTCAATGCCTCTAATACCAAACCTGAGATCCTTCCTCTAACATGAAATGTGATATCCAACTCCTTCCCCTTCCAAACCTGAGAGCCTTCCTATAGCATGAGATATGATATCCAAGTCCTTCCCATTCCAATCCTGAGACCCTTCCTATAACATGAGATGTGATATTCAACTCCTTCCCATTCCAACCTGAGACCCTTCCTATAGCATGAGATGGGATATCCAACTCCTTCCAAATCCAATCCTGATACCCTTCCGATAGCATGAGATGTGATATCCCAATGCTTCTACCAAACCTGAGACCCATACTATGGCATGAGATGTGATATCAAACTCCTTCCCATTCCAATCCTGAGACCCTTCCTATAGCTTGAGATGTGATATCCAACTCCTTCCCATTCCAATTCTGAGACCCTTCCTATACCATGAGACTTGATATCTCAATGCTTGTAATACCAAACCTGAGACCCGTCCTATAACATGAGATGTGATATCCAAATCCTTCCCCTTCCAAACCTTAGACCCTTCCTTTATCATGAGATGTGATATCCAACTCCTTCCCATTCCAATCCTGACACCCTTCCGATATCATGAGATTTGTTATCTCAATGCTTCTAATACCAAACCTGAGACCCTTCCTATAACATGAGATGGGATATCCAAGTCCTTCCCATTCTAATCCTGAGACCCTTCCCATAGCATGAGATGTGATGTCTCAATGCTTCTAATACCAAACCTGAGATCCTTCCTATAACATGAGATGTGATATCCAACTCCTTCCCATTCCAATCCTGAGACCCTTCCTATAGCATGAGAAGTGATATCTCCATGCTTATACCAAACCCGAGACCCTTCCTATAGCATGAGATGTGATATCCAACTCCTTCCCATTCCAATCCTGAGACCCTTCCTATAGCATGAGAAGTGATATCTCCATGCGTATACCAAACCCGAGACCCTTCCTATAGCATGAGATGTGATATCCAAATCCTTCCCATTCCAATCCTGAGACCCTTCCTATAGCATGAGATGTGATATCTCAATGCTTATACCAAACCAGAGACCCGTCCTATAACATGAGATGGGATATCCAACTCCTTCCCATTCCAATCCTGAGACCCTTCCTATAACATGAGATGTGATATCCAACTCCTTCCCATTCCAACCTGAGACCCTTCCTATAGCATGAGATGGGATATCCAACTCCTTCCAAATCCAATCCTGATACCCTTCCGATAGCATGAGATGTGATATCCCAATGCTTCTACCAAACCTGAGACCCATACTATGGCATGAGATGTGATATCAAACTCCTTCCCATTCCAATCCTGAGACCCTTCCTATAGCTTGAGATGTGATATCCAACTCCTTCCCATTCCAATTCTGAGACCCTTCCTATACCATGAGACTTGATATCTCAATGCTTCTAATACCAAACCTGAGACCCGTCCTATAACATGAGATGTGATATCCAAATCCTTCCCCTTCCAAACCTTAGACCCTTCCTTTATCATGAGATGTGATTTCCAATTCCTTCCCATTCCAATCCTGACACCCTTCCGATATCATGAGATTTGTTATCTCAATGCTTCTAATATCAAACTTGAGACCCTCCCTATAGCATGAGATCTGACATCCAAGTCCTTCCCATTCCAATCCTGAGACCCTTCCTAAAGCATGAGATGTGATATCTCAATGCTTCTAATACCAAACCTGAGAACCTTCCTATAACATGAGATGGGATATCCAACTCCTTCCCATTCCAATCCTGAGACCCTTCCGATAGCAGAGATGTGATATCTCAATGCTTATACCAAACCTGAGACCCTTGCTATGGCCTGAGATGTCATATACAACTCCTTCCCATTCCAATCCTGAGACCCTTCCTATAGCATGAGATGTGATATCTCAATGCTTATACCAAACCTGAGACCCTTCCTATAGCATGAGATGTGATATCCAACTCCTTCCCATTCCAATCCTGAGACCCTTCCCATAGCATGAGATGTGATGTCTCAATGCTTCTAATACCAAACCTGAGACCCTTCCTATAACATGAGATGTGATATCCAACTCCTTCCCATTCCAATCCTGAGACCCTTCCTATAGCATGAGAAGTGATATCTCCATGCTTATACCAAACCTGAGACCCTTCCTATAGCATGAGATGTAATATCCAACTCCTTCCCATTCCAATCCTGAGACCCTTCCTATAGCATGAGAAGTATCTCCATGCGTATACCATGCGTGTATCTCCATTCCTATAGCATGAGATGTGATATCCAAATCCTTCCCATTCCAATCCTGAGCCACTTCCGATAGCAGAGATGTGATATCTCAATGCTTATACCAAACCTGAGACCCTTCCTATAACATGAGATGTGATATCCAACTCATTCCCGTTCCAAACCTGAGACACTTCCTATAGCATATGTGATATCCAAGTCCTTCCCATTTCAAACATGAGACCCTTCCTATAGCAAGAATGTAATATCCAACTCCTACCCATTCCAATCCTGAGACCATTCCTATAGCATGAGATGTGATATTTCAATGCTTCTAATACCAAACCTGAGATCCTTCCTATGACATGAAATGTGATATCCAAATCCTTCAAATTCCAAACCTGAGACCCTTCCTACAGCATGCGATGTGATATCTCAATGCTTCTAATATCAAACCTGAGACCCGTCCTATAACATGAGATGGGATATCCAACTCCTTCCCGTTCCAAACCTGAGACCCTTCCTATAGCATGAGATGTGATATCCAATTCCTTCCCATCCCAATCCTGAGACACCTCCGATAGCAGAGATGTGATATCTCAATGCTTATACCAAACCTGAGACTCTTCCTATAACATGAGATGTGATATCCAACTCCTTCCCGTTCCAAACCTGAGACCCTTCCTATAGCATGAGATGTGATATCCAACTCCTTCCCTTTCCAAACCTGAGACCCTGCCTATAGCATGAGATGTGATATCCAAGTCCTTCCCATTCCAATCCTGAGACCCTTCCTATAGCATGAGATGTGATATCTCAATGCTTATACCAAACCTGAGACCCTTCCTATGGCATGAGATGTCATATACAACTCCTTCCCATTCCAATCCCGAGACCCTTCCTATAGCATGAGATGTGATATCTCAAAGCTTATACCAAACCTGAAACCCTTCCTATAGCATGAGATGTGATATCCAACTTCTTCCCATTCCAATCCTGAGACCCTTCCTATAACATGAGATGTGATGTCTCAATGCTTCTAATACCAAACCTGAGATCTTTCCTATAACATGAGATGTGGTATCCAACTCCTTCCCATTCCAATTCTGAGACCCTTCCTATAGCAAGAGATGTGATATCTCAATGCCTCTTTACCAAACCTGATATCCTACCTCTAACATGAAATGTGATATCCAACTCCTTCCCCTTCCAAACCTGAGAGCCTTCCTATAGCATGAGATGTGATATCCAAGTCCTTTCCATTCCAATCCTGAGACCCTTCCTATAACATCAGATGTGATATCCAACTCCTTCCCATTCCAACCTGAGACCCTTCCTATAGCATGAGATGGGATATCCAACTCCTTCCAAATCCAATCCTGATACCCTTCCGATAGCATGAGATGTGATATCCCAATGCTTCTACAAAACCTGAGACCCATACATGGCATGAGATGTGATATCAAACTCCTTCCCATTCCAATCCTGAGACCCTTCCGATAGCAGAGATGTGATATCTCAATGCTTATACCAAACCTGAGACCCTTCCTATGGCATGAGATGTCATATACAACTCCTTCCCATTCCAAGCCTGAGACCCTTCCTATAGCATGAGATGTGATATCTCAATGTTTATACCAAACCTGAGACCCTTCCTATAGCATGAGATGTGATATCCAACTCCTTCCCATTCCAATCCTGAGACCCTTCCTATAGCATGAGATGTGATATCTCAATGCTTATACAAAACCTGAATCCCTTCCTATAGCATGAAATGTGATATCCAACTCCTTCCCTTTCCAAACCTGAGAGCCTACCTATAGCATGAGATGTGATATCCAAGTCCTTCCCATTCCAATCCTTAGACCCTTCTACAGCATGCAATATGATATCTCAATGATTCTAATAACAAACCTGAGACCCGTCCTATAACATGAGATGGGATATCCAACTCCTTCCCATTCCAATCCTGAGACACTTCCGATAGCAGAGATGTGATATCTCAATGCTTATACCAAACCTGAGACCCTTCCTATAGCATGAGATGTGATATCCAATTCTTTCCCGTTCCAAACCTGAGACCCTTCCTATAGCATGAGATGTGATATCCAATTCTTTCCCATTCCAAACATGAGACCCTTCCTATAGCAAGAATGTAATATCCAACTCCTTCCCATTCCAATCCTGAGACCCTTCCTTCAGCATGCGATGTGATATCTCAATGCTTCTAATACCAAACCTGAGACCCGTCCTATAACATGAGATGGGATATCCAACTCCTTCCAGTTCCAAACCTGAGAGCCTTCCTATAGCATGAGATGTGATATCCAAGTCCTTCCCATTCCAATCCTGAGACCCTTCCTATAACATGAGATGTGATATCTCAATGCTTATACCAAACCTGAATCCCTTCCTATAGCATGAGATGTGATATCCAACTCCTTCCCATTCCAATCCTGAGACCCTTCCTATAGAATTAGATGTGATATCTCAATGCCTCTAATACCAAACCTGAGATCCTTCCTCTAACATGAAATGTGATATCCAACTCCTTCCCTTTCCAAACCTGAGAGCCTACCTATAGCATGAGATGTGATATCCAAGTCCTTCCCATTCCAATCCTTAGACCCTTCCTACAGCATGCAATATGATATCTCAATGATTCTAATACCAAACCTGAGATCTTTCCTATAACATGAGATGTGATATCCAACTCCTTCCCATTCCAATCCTGAGACCCTTCCTATAGCATGAGATGTGATATCTCAATGCCTCTTTACCAAACCTGAGATCCTACCTCTAACATGAAATGTGATATCCAACTCCTTCCCCTTCCAAACCTGAGAGCCTTCCTATAGTATGAGATGTGATATCCAAGTCCTTCCCATTCCAATCCTGAGACCCTTCCTATAACATCAGATGTGATATCCAACTCCTTCCCATTCCAACCTGAGACCCTTCCTATAGCATGAGATGGGATATTCAACTCCTTCCAAATCCAATCCTGATACCCTTCCGATAGCATGATATGTGATATCTCAATGCTTCTAATACCAAACCTGTGACTCTTCCTATAACATGAGATGGGATATCCAACTCCTTCCCATTCCAATCCTGAGACTCTTCCGATAGCAGAGATGTGATATCTCAATGCTTATACCAAACCTGAGACCCTTCCTTTGGCATGAGATGTCACATACAACTCCTTCCCATTCCAATCCTGAGACCCTTCCTATAGTATGAGATGTGATATCTCAATGCTTATACCAAACCTGAGACCCTTCCTATAGCATGAGATGTGATATCCAACTCCTTCCCATTCCAATCCTGAGACCCTTCCCATAGCATGAGATGTGATGTCTCAATGCTTCTAATACCAAACCTGAGATCCTTCCTATAACATCAAATGTGATATCCAACTCCTTCCCATCCCAATCCTTAGACCCTTCCTATAGCATGAGATGTGATATCTCAATGCTTATACCAAAACTGAGACCCTTCCTATAGCATGAGATGTGATATCCAACTCCTTCCCATTCCAATCCTGAGACCCTTCCTATAGCATGAGATGTGATATCTCAATGCCTCTAATACCAAACCTGAGATCCTTCCTCTAACATGAAATGTGATATCCAACTCCGTCCCTTTCCAAACCTGAGAGCCTACCTATAGCATGAGATGTGATATCCAACTCCTTCCCATTCCAAACATGAGACCCTTCCTATAGCAAGAATGTAATATCCAACTCCTTCCCATTCCAATCCTGAGACCCTTCCTACAGCATGCGATGTGATATCTCAATGCTTCTAATACCAAACCTGAGATCTTTCCTATAACATGAGATGTGATATCCAACTCCTTCCCATTCAAATCCTGAGACCCTTCCTATAGCATGAGATGTGATATCTCAATGCCTCTTTACCAAACCTGAGATCCTACCTCTAACATGAAATGTGATATCCAACTCCTTCCCCTTCCAAACCTGAGAGCCTTCCTATAGTATGAGATGTGATATCCAAGTCCTTCCCATTCCAATCCTGAGACCCTTCCTATAACATCAGATGTGATATCCAACTCCTTCCCATTCCAACCTGAGACCTTTCCTATAGCATGAGATGGGATATTCAACTCCTTCCAAATCCAATCCTGATACCCTGCCGATAGCTTGAGATGTGATATCTCAATGCTTCTAATACCAAACCTGTGACTCTTCCTATAACATGAGATGGGATATCCAACTCCTTCCCATTCCAATCCTGAGACCCTTCCGATAGCAGAGATGTGATATCTCAATGCTTATACCAAACCTGAGACCCTTCCTATGGCATGAGATGTCACATACAACTCCTTCCCATTCCAATCCTGAGACCCTTCCTATAGTATGAGATGTGATATCTCAATGCTTATACCAAACCTGAGACCCTTCCTATAGCATGAGATGTGATATCCAACTCCTTCCCATTCCAATCCTGAGACCCTTCCCATAGCATGAGATGTGATGTCTCAATGCTTCTAATACCAAACCTGAGATCCTTCCTATAACATCAAATGTGATATCCAACTCCTTCCCATTCCAATCCTGAGACCCTTCCTATAGCATGAGATGTGATATCTCAATGCTTATACCAAACCTGAGACCCTTCCTATAGCATGAGATGTGATATCCAACTCCTTCCCATTCCAATCCTGAGACCCTTCCTATAGCATGAGATGTGATATCTCAATGCCTCTAATACCAAACCTGAGATCCTTCCTCTAACATGAAATGTGATATCCAACTCCGTCCCTTTCCAAACCTGAGAGCCTACCTATAGCATGAGATGTGATATCCAAGTCCTTCCCATTCCAATCCTTAGACCCTTCCTACAGCATGCAATATGATATCTCAATGATTCTAATAACAAACCTGAGACCCGTCCTATAACATGAGATTGGATATCCAACTCCTTTCAATTCCAATCCTGGTACACTTCCTATAGCATGAGATGTGATATCTCAATGCTTATACCAAACCTGAGACCCTTCCTATGGCATGAGATGTCATATACAAGTCCTTCCCATTCCAATCCTGAGACCCTTCCTATAGCATGAGATGTGATATCTCAATGCTTCTAATACCAAACCTGAGACCCTTCCTATAACATGAGATGGGATATCCAACTCCTTCCCATTCCAATCCTGAGACCCTTCCGATAGCAGAGATGTGATATCTCAATGCTTATACCAAACCTGAGACCCTTGCTATGGCCTGAGATGTCATATACAACTCCTTCCCATTCCAATCCTGAGACCCTTCCTATAGCATGAGATGTGATATCTCAATGCTTATACCAAACCTGAGACCCTTCCTATAGCATGAGATGTGATATCCAACTCCTTCCCATTCCAATCCTGAGACCCTTCCCATAGCATGAGATGTGATGTCTCAATGCTTCTAATACCAAACCTGAGACCCTTCCTATAACATGAGATGTGATATCCAACTCCTTCCCATTCCAATCCTGAGACCCTTCCTATAGCATGAGAAGTGATATCTCCATGCTTATACCAAACCTGAGACCCTTCCTATAGCATGAGATGTAATATCCAACTCCTTCCCATTCCAATCCTGAGACCCTTCCTATAGCATGAGAAGTATCTTCATGCGTATACCATGCGTGTATCTCCATTCCTATAGCATGAGATGTGATATCCAAATCCTTCCCATTCCAATCCTGAGCCACTTCCGATAGCAGAGATGTGATATCTCAATGCTTATACCAAACCTGAGACCCTTCCTATAACATGAGATGTGATATCCAACTCATTCCCGTTCCAAACCTGAGACACTTCCTATAGCATATGTGATATCCAAGTCCTTCCCATTTCAAACATGAGACCCTTCCTATAGCAAGAATGTAATATCCAACTCCTACCCATTCCAATCCTGAGACCATTCCTATAGCATGAGATGTGATATTTCAATGCTTCTAATACCAAACCTGAGATCCTTCCTATGACATGAAATGTGATATCCAAATCCTTCCCATTCCAAACCTGAGACCCTTCCTACAGCATGCGATGTGATATCTCAATGCTTCTAATATCAAACCTGAGACCCGTCCTATAACATGAGATGCGATATCCAACTCCTTCCCGTTCCAAACCTGAGACCCTTCCTATAGCATGAGATGTGATATCCAATTCCTTCCCATCCCAATCCTGAGACACCTCCGATAGCAGAGATGTGATATCTCAATGCTTATACCAAACCTGAGACTCTTCCTATAACATGAGATGTGATATCCAACTCCTTCCCGTTCCAAACCTGAGACCCTTCCTATAGCATGAGATGTGATATCCAACTCCTTCCCATTCCAATCCTGAGACCCTTCCGATAGCAGAGATGTGATATCTCAATGCTTATACCAAACCTGAGACTCTTCCTATAACATGAGATGTGATATCCAACTCCTTCCCTTTCCAAACCTGAGACTCTGCCTATAGCATGAGATGTGATATCCAAGTCCTTCCCATTCCAATCCTGAGACCCTTCCTATAGCATGAGATGTGATATCTCAATGCTTATACCAAACCTGAGACCCTTCCTATGGCATGAGATGTCATATACAACTCCTTCCCATTCAAAACCGAGACCCTTCCTATAGCATGAGATGTGATATCTCAAAGCTTATACCAAACCTGAAACCCTTCCTATAGCATGAGATGTGATATCCAACTTCTTCCCATTCCAATCCTGAGACCCTTCCTATAACATGAGATGTGATGTCTCAATGCTTCTAATACCAAACCTGAGATCTTTCCTATAACATGAGATGTGGTATTCAACTCCTTCCCATTCCAATTCTGAGACCCTTCCTATAGCAAGAGATGTGATATCTCAATGCCTCTTTACCAAACCTGATATCCTACCTCTAACATGAAATGTGATATCCAACTCCTTCCCCTTCCAAACCTGAGAGCCTTCCTATAGCATGAGATGTGATATCCAAGTCCTTCCCATTCCAATCCTGAGACCCTTCCTATAACATCAGATGTGATATCCAACTCCTTCCCATTCCAACCTGAGACCCTTCCTATAGCATGAGATGGGATATCCAACTCCTTCCAAATCCAATCCTGATACCCTTCCGATAGCATGAGATGTGATATCCCAATGCTTCTACAAAACCTGAGACCCATACATGGCATGAGATGTGATATCAAACTCCTTCCCATTCCAATCCTGAGACCCTTCCGATAGCAGAGATGTGATATCTCAATGCTTATACCAAACCTGAGACCCTTCCTATGGCATGAGATGTCATATACAACTCCTTCCCATTCCAAGCCTGAGACCCTTCCTATAGCATGAGATGTGATATCTCAATGTTTATACCAAACCTGAGACCCTTCCTATAGCATGAGATGTGATATCCAACTCCTTCCCATTCCAATCCTGAGACCCTTCCTATAGCATGAGATGTGATATCTCAATGCTTATACAAAACCTGAATCCCTTCCTATAGCATGAAATGTGATATCCAACTCCTTCCCTTTCCAAACCTGAGAGCCTACCTATAGCATGAGATGTGATATCCAAGTCCTTCCCATTCCAATCCTTAGACCCTTCCTACAGCATGCAATATGATATCTCAATGATTCTAATAACAAACCTGAGACCCGTCCTATAACATGAGATGGGATATCCAACTCCTTCCCATTCCAATCCTGAGACACTTCCGATAGCAGAGATGTGATATCTCAATGCTTATACCAAACCTGAGACCCTTCCTATAGCATGAGATGTGATATCCAATTCTTTCCCGTTCCAAACCTGAGACCCTTCCTATAGCATATGTGATATCCAACTCCTTCCCATTCCAAACATGAGACCCTTCCTATAGCAAGAATGTAATATCCAACTCCTTCCCATTCCAATCCTGAGACCCTTCCTTCAGCATGCGATGTGATATCTCAATGCTTCTAATACCAAACCTGAGACCCGTCCTATAACATGAGATGGGATATCCAACTCCTTCCAGTTCCAAACCTGAGAGCCTTCCTATAGCATGAGATGTGATATCCAAGTCCTTCCCATTCCAATCCTGAGACCCTTCCTATAACATGAGATGTGATATCTCAATGCTTATACCAAACCTGAATCCCTTCCTATAGCATGAGATGTGATATCCAACTCCTTCCCATTCCAATCCTGAGACCCTTCCTATAGCATTAGATGTGATATCTCAATGCCTCTAATACCAAACCTGAGATCCTTCCTCTAACATGAAATGTGATATCCAACTCCTTCCCTTTCCAAACCTGAGAGCCTACCTATAGCATGAGATGTGATATCCAAGTCCTTCCCATTCCAATCCTTAGACCCTTCCTACAGCATGCAATATGATATCTCAATGATTCTAATACCAAACCTGAGATCTTTCCTATAACATGAGATGTGATATCCAACTCCTTCCCATTCCAATCCTGAGACCCTTCCTATAGCATGAGATGTGATATCTCAATGCCTCTTTACCAAACCTGAGATCCTACCTCTAACATGAAATGTGATATCCAACTCCTTCCCCTTCCAAACCTGAGAGCCTTCCTATAGTATGAGATGTGATATCCAAGTCCTTCCCATTCCAATCCTGAGACCCTTCCTATAACATCAGATGTGATATCCAACTCCTTCCCATTCCAACCTGAGACCCTTCCTATAGCATGAGATGGGATATTCAACTCCTTCCAAATCCAATCCTGATACCCTTCCGATAGCATGATATTTGATATCTCAATGCTTCTAATACCAAACCTGTGACTCTTCCTATAACATGAGATGGGATATCCAACTCCTTCCCATTCCAATCCTGAGACCCTTCCGATAGCAGAGATGTGATATCTCAATGCTTATACCAAACCTGAGACCCTTCCTATGGCATGAGATGTCACATACAACTCCTTCCCATTCCAATCCTGAGACCCTTCCTATAGTATGAGATGTGATATCTCAATGCTTATACCAAACCTGAGACCCTTCCTATAGCATGAGATGTGATATCCAACTCCTTCCCATTCCAATCCTGAGACCCTTCCCATAGCATGAGATGTGATGTCTCAATGTTTCTAATACCAAACCTGAGATCCTTCCTATAACATCAAATGTGATATCCAACTCCTTCCCATTCCAATCCTTAGACCCTTCCTATAGCATGAGATGTGATATCTCAATGCTTATACCAAAACTGAGACCCTTCCTATAGCATGAGATGTGATATCCAACTCCTTCCCATTCCAATCCTGAGACCCTTCCTATAGCATGAGATGTGATATCTCAATGCCTCTAATACCAAACCTGAGATCCTTCCTCTAACATGAAATGTGATATCCAACTCCGTCCCTTTCCAAACCTGAGAGCCTACCTATAGCATGAGATGTGATATCCAACTCCTTCCCATTCCAAACATGAGACCCTTCCTATAGCAAGAATGTAATATCCAACTCCTTCCCATTCCAATCCTGAGACCCTTCCTACAGCATGCGATGTGATATCTCAATGCTTCTAATACCAAACCTGAGATCTTTCCTATAACATGAGATGTGATATCCAACTCCTTCCCATTCAAATCCTGAGACCCTTCCTATAGCATGAGATGTGATATCTCAATGCCTCTTTACCAAACCTGAGATCCTACCTCTAACATGAAATGTGATATCCAACTCCTTCCCCTTCCAAACCTGAGAGCCTTCCTATAGTATGAGATGTGATATCCAAGTCCTTCCCATTCCAATCCTGAGACCCTTCCTATAACATCAGATGTGATATCCAACTCCTTCCCATTCCAACCTGAGACCTTTCCTATAGCATGAGATGGGATATTCAACTCCTTCCAAATCCAATCCTGATACCCTTCCGATAGCTTGAGATGTGATATCTCAATGCTTCTAATACCAAACCTGTGACTCTTCCTATAACATGAGATGGGATATCCAACTCCTTCCCATTCCAATCCTGAGACCCTTCCGATAGCAGAGATGTGATATCTCAATGCTTATACCAAACCTGAGACCCTTCCTATGGCAAGAGATGTCACATACAACTCCTTCCCATTCCAATCCTGAGACCCTTCCTATAGTATGAGATGTGATATCTCAATGCTTATACCAAACCTGAGACCCTTCCTATAGCATGAGATGTGATATCCAACTCCTTCCCATTCCAATCCTGAGACCCTTCCCATAGCATGAGATGTGATGTCTCAATGCTTCTAATACCAAACCTGAGATCCTTCCTATAACATCAAATGTGATATCCAACTCCTTCCCATTCCAATCCTGAGACCCTTCCTATAGCATGAGATGTGATATCTCAATGCTTATACCAAACCTGAGACCCTTCCTATAGCATGAGATGTGATATCCAACTCCTTCCCATTCCAATCCTGAGACCCTTCCTATAGCATGAGATGTGATATCTCAATGCCTCTAATACCAAACCTGAGATCCTTCCTCTAACATGAAATGTGATATCCAACTCCGTCCCTTTCCAAACCTGAGAGCCTACCTATAGCATGAGATGTGATATCCAAGTCCTTCCCATTCCAATCCTTAGACCCTTCCTACAGCATGCAATATGATATCTCAATGATTCTAATAACAAACCTGAGACCCGTCCTATAACATGAGATTGGATATCCAACTCCTTTCAATTCCAATCCTGGTACACTTCCTATAGCATGAGATGTGATATCTCAATGCTTATACCAAACCTGAGACCCTTCCTATGGCATGAGATGTCATATACAAGTCCTTCCCATTCCAATCCTGAGACCCTTCCTATAGCATGAGATGTGATATCTCAATGCTTCTAATACCAAACCCGAGACCCTTCCTATAACATGAGATGGGATATCCAACTCCTTCCCATTCCAATCCTGAGACCCTTCCGATAGCAGAGATGTGATATCTCAATGCTTATACCAAACCTGAGACCCTTGCTATGGCCTGAGATGTCATATACAACTCCTTCCCATTCCAATCCTGAGACCCTTCCTATAGCATGAGATGTGATATCTCAATGCTTATACCAAACCTGAGACCCTTCCTATAGCATGAGATGTGATATCCAACTCCTTCCCATTCCAATCCTGAGACCCTTCCCATAGCATGAGATGTGATGTCTCAATGCTTCTAATACCAAACCTGAGACCCTTCCTATAACATGAGATGTGATATCCAACTCCTTCCCATTCCAATCCTGAGACCCTTCCTATAGCATGAGAAGTGATATCTCCATGCTTATACCAAACCTGAGACCCTTCCTATAGCATGAGATGTAATATCCAACTCCTTCCCATTCCAATCCTGAGACCCTTCCTATAGCATGAGAAATATCTCCATGCGTATACCATGCGTGTATCTCCATTCCTATAGCATGAGATGTGATATCCAAATCCTTCCCATTCCAATCCTGAGCCACTTCCGATAGCAGAGATGTGATATCTCAATGCTTATACCAAACCTGAGACCCTTCCTATAACATGAGATGTGATATCCAACTCATTCCCGTTCCAAACCTGAGACACTTCCTATAGCATATGTGATATCCAAGTCCTTCCCATTTCAAACATGAGACCCTTCCTATAGCAAGAATGTAATATCCAACTCCTACCCATTCCAATCCTGAGACCATTCCTATAGCATGAGATGTGATATTTCAATGCTTCTAATACCAAACCTGAGATCCTTCCTATGACATGAAATGTGATATCCAAATCCTTCCCATTCCAAACCTGAGACCCTTCCTACAGCATGCGATGTGATATCTCAATGCTTCTAATATCAAACCTGAGACCCGTCCTATAACATGAGATGGGATATCCAACTCCTTCCCGTTCCAAACCTGAGACCCTTCCTATAGCATGAGATGTGATATCCAATTCCTTCCCATCCCAATCCTGAGACACCTCCGATAGCAGAGATGTGATATCTCAATGCTTATACCAAACCTGAGACTCTTCCTATAACATGAGATGTGATATCCAACTCCTTCCCGTTCCAAACCTGAGACCCTTCCTATAGCATGAGATGTGATATCCAACTCCTTCCCATTCCAATCCTGAGACCCTTCCGATAGCAGAGATGTGATATCTCAATGCTTATACCAAACCTGAGACTCTTCCTATAACATGAGATGTGATATCCAACTCCTTCCCTTTCCAAACCTGAGACCCTGCCTATAGCATGAGATGTGATATCCAAGTCCTTCCCATTCCAATCCTGAGACCCTTCCTATAGCATGAGATGTGATAAGTCAATGCTTATACCAAACCTGAGACCCTTCCTATGGCATGAGATGTCATATACAACTCCTTCCCATTCCAATCCCGAGACCCTTCCTATAGCATGAGATGTGATATCTCAAAGCTTATACCAAACCTGAAACCCTTCCTATAGCATGAGATGTGATATCCAACTTCTTCCCATTCCAATCCTGAGACCCTTCCTATAACATGAGATGTGATGTCTCAATGCTTCTAATACCAAACCTGAGATCTTTCCTATAACATGAGATGTGGTATCCAACTCCTTCCCATTCCAATTCTGAGACCCTTCCTATAGCAAGAGATGTGATATCTCAATGCCTCTTTACCAAACCTGATATCCTACCTCTAACATGAAATGTGATATCCAACTCCTTCCCCTTCCAAACCTGAGAGCCTTCCTATAGCATGAGATGTGATATCCAAGTCCTTCCCATTCCAATCCTGAGACCCTTCCTATAACATCAGATGTGATATCCAACTCCTTCCCATTCCAACCTGAGACCCTTCCTATAGCATGAGATGGGATATCCAACTCCTTCCAAATCCAATCCTGATACCCTTCCGATAGCATGAGATGTGATATCCCAATGCTTCTACAAAACCTGAGACCCATACATGGCATGAGATGTGATATCAAACTCCTTCCCATTCCAATCCTGAGACCCTTCCGATAGCAGAGATGTGATATCTCAATGCTTATACCAAACCTGAGACCCTTCCTATGGCATGAGATGTCATATACAAGTCCTTCCCATTCCAATCCTGAGACCCTTCCTATAGCATGAGATGTGATATCTCAATGCTTCTAATACCAAACCTGTGACTCTTCCTATAACATGAGATGGGATATCCAACTCCTTCCCATTCCAATCCTGAGACCCTTCCGATAGCAGAGATGTGATATCTCAATGCTTATACCAAACCTGAGACCCTTGCTATGGCCTGAGATGTCATATACAACTCCTTCCCATTCCAATCCTGAGACCCTTCCTATAGCATGAGATGTGATATCTCAATGCTTATACCAAACCTGAGACCCTTCCTATAGCATGAGATGTGATATCCAACTCCTTCCCATTCCAATCCTGAGACCCTTCCCATAGCATGAGATGTGATGTCTCAATGCTTCTAATACCAAACCTGAGACCCTTCCTATAACATGAGATGTGATATCCAACTCCTTCCCATTCCAATCCTGAGACCCTTCCTATAGCATGAGAAGTGATATCTCCATGCTTATACCAAACCTGAGACCCTTCCTATAGCATGAGATGTAATATCCAACTCCTTCCCATTCCAATCCTGAGACCCTTCCTATAGCATGAGAAATATCTCCATGCGTATACCATGCGTGTATCTCCATTCCTATAGCATGAGATGTGATATCCAAATCCTTCCCATTCCAATCCTGAGCCACTTCCGATAGCAGAGATGTGATATCTCAATGCTTATACCAAACCTGAGACCCTTCCTATAACATGAGATGTGATATCCAACTCATTCCCGTTCCAAACCTGAGACACTTCCTATAGCATATGTGATATCCAAGTCCTTCCCATTTCAAACATGAGACCCTTCCTATAGCAAGAATGTAATATCCAACTCCTACCCATTCCAATCCTGAGACCATTCCTATAGCATGAGATGTGATATTTCAATGCTTCTAATACCAAACCTGAGATCCTTCCTATGACATGAAATGTGATATCCAAATCCTTCCCATTCCAAACCTGAGACCCTTCCTACAGCATGCGATGTGATATCTCAATGCTTCTAATATCAAACCTGAGACCCGTCCTATAACATGAGATGGGATATCCAACTCCTTCCCGTTCCAAACCTGAGACCCTTCCTATAGCATGAGATGTGATATCCAATTCCTTCCCATCCCAATCCTGAGACACCTCCGATAGCAGAGATGTGATATCTCAATGCTTATACCAAACCTGAGACTCTTCCTATAACATGAGATGTGATATCCAACTCCTTCCCGTTCCAAACCTGAGACCCTTCCTATAGCATGAGATGTGATATCCAACTCCTTCCCATTCCAATCCTGAGACCCTTCCGATAGCAGAGATGTGATATCTCAATGCTTATACCAAACCTGAGACTCTTCCTATAACATGAGATGTGATATCCAACTCCTTCCCTTTCCAAACCTGAGACCCTGCCTATAGCATGAGATGTGATATCCAAGTCCTTCCCATTCCAATCCTGAGACCCTTCCTATAGCATGAGATGTGATATCTCAATGCTTATACCAAACCTGAGACCCTTCCTATGGCATGAGATGTCATATACAACTCCTTCCCATTCCAATCCCGAGACCCTTCCTATAGCATGAGATGTGATATCTCAAAGCTTATACCAAACCTGAAACCCTTCCTATAGCATGAGATGTGATATCCAACTTCTTCCCATTCCAATCCTGAGACCCTTCCTATAACATGAGATGTGATGTCTCAATGCTTCTAATACCAAACCTGAGATCTTTCCTATAACATGAGATGTGGTATCCAACTCCTTCCCATTCCAATTCTGAGACCCTTCCTATAGCAAGAGATGTGATATCTCAATGCCTCTTTACCAAACCTGATATCCTACCTCTAACATGAAATGTGATATCCAACTCCTTCCCCTTCCAAACCTGAGAGCCTTCCTATAGCATGAGATGTGATATCCAAGTCCTTCCCATTCCAATCCTGAGACCCTTCCTATAACATCAGATGTGATATCCAACTCCTTCCCATTCCAACCTGAGACCCTTCCTATAGCATGAGATGGGATATCCAACTCCTTCCAAATCCAATCCTGATACCCTTCCGATAGCATGAGATGTGATATCCCAATGCTTCTACAAAACCTGAGACCCATACATGGCATGAGATGTGATATCAAACTCCTTCCCATTCCAATCCTGAGACCCTTCCGATAGCAGAGATGTGATATCTCAATGCTTATACCAAACCTGAGACCCTTCCTATGGCATGAGATGTCATATACAAGTCCTTCCCATTCCAATCCTGAGACCCTTCCTATAGCATGAGATGTGATATCTCAATGCTTCTAATACCAAACCTGTGACTCTTCCTATAACATGAGATGGGATATCCAACTCCTTCCCATTCCAATCCTGAGACCCTTCCGATAGCAGAGATGTGATATCTCAATGCTTATACCAAACCTGAGACCCTTCCTATGGCATGAGATGTCACATACAACTCCTTCCCATTCCAATCCTGAGACCCTTCCTATAGTATGAGATGTGATATCTCAATGCTTATACCAAACCTGAGACCCTTCCTATAGCATGAGATGTGATATCCAACTCCTTCCCATTCCAATCCTGAGACCCTTCCGATAGCATGAGATGTGATGTCTCAATGCTTCTAATACCAAACCTGAGATCCTTCCTATAACATCAAATGTGATATCCAACTCCTTCCCATTCCAATCCTTAGACCCTTCCTATAGCATGAGATGTGATATCTCAATGCTTATACCAAAACTGAGACCCTTCCTATAGCATGAGATGTGATATCCAACTCCTTCCCATTCCAATCCTGAGACCCTTCCTATAGCATGAGATGTGATATCTCAATGCCTCTAATACCAAACCTGAGATCCTTCCTCTAACATGAAATGTGATATCCAACTCCGTCCCTTTCCAAACCTGAGAGCCTACCTATAGCATGAGATGTGATATCCAACTCCTTCCCATTCCAAACATGAGACCCTTCCTATAGCAAGAATGTAATTTCCAACTCCTTCCCATTCCAATCCTGAGACCCTTCCTACAGCATGCGATGTGATATCTCAATGCTTCTAATACCAAACCTGAGATCTTTCCTATAACATGAGATGTGATATCCAACTCCTTCCCATTCAAATCCTGAGACCCTTCCTATAGCATGAGATGTGATATCTCAATGCCTCTTTACCAAACCTGAGATCCTACCTCTAACATGAAATGTGATATCCAACTCCTTCCCCTTCCAAACCTGAGAGCCTTCCTATAGTATGAGATGTGATATCCAAGTCCTTCCCATTCCAATCCTGAGACCCTTCCTATAACATCAGATGTGATATCCAACTCCTTCCCATTCCAACCTGAGACCTTTCCTATAGCATGAGATGGGATATTCAACTCCTTCCAAATCCAATCCTGATACCCTTCCGATAGCTTGAGATGTCATATCTCAATGCTTCTAATACCAAACCTGTGACTCTTCCTATAACATGAGATGGGATATCCAACTCCTTCCCATTCCAATCCTGAGACCCTTCCGATAGCAGAGATGTGATATCTCAATGCTTATACCAAACCTGAGACCCTTCCTATGGCATGAGATGTCACATACAACTCCTTCCCATTCCAATCCTGAGACCCTTCCTATAGTATGAGATGTGATATCTCAATGCTTATACCAAACCTGAGACCCTTCCTATAGCATGAGATGTGATATCCAACTCCTTCCCATTCCAATCCTGAGACCCTTCCCATAGCATGAGATGTGATGTCTCAATGCTTCTAATACCAAACCTGAGATCCTTCCTATAACATCAAATGTGATATCCAACTCCTTCCCATTCCAATCCTGAGACCCTTCCTATAGCATGAGATGTGATATCTCAATGCTTATACCAAACCTGAGACCCTTCCTATAGCATGAGATGTGATATCCAACTCCTTCCCATTCCAATCCTGAGACCCTTCCTATAGCATGAGATGTGATATCTCAATGCCTCTAATACCAAACCTGAGATCCTTCCTCTAACATGAAATGTGATATCCAACTCCGTCCCTTTCCAAACCTGAGAGCCTACCTATAGCATGAGATGTGATATCCAAGTCCTTCCCATTCCAATCCTTAGACCCTTCCTACAGCATGCAATATGATATCTCAATGATTCTAATAACAAACCTGAGACCCGTCCTATAACATGAGATTGGATATCCAACTCCTTTCAATTCCAATCCTGGTACACTTCCTATAGCATGAGATGTGATATCTCAATGCTTATACCAAACCTGAGACCCTTCCTATGGCATGAGATGTCATATACAAGTCCTTCCCATTCCAATCCTGAGACCCTTCCTATAACATGAGATGTGATGTCTCAATGCTTCTAATACCAAACCTGATATCTTTCCTATAACATGAGATGTGATATCCAACTCCTTCCCATTCCAATCCTGAGAACCTTCCTATAGCATGAGATGTGATATCTCAATGCCTCTAATACCAAACCTGAGATCCTTCCTCTAACATGAAATGTGATATCCAACTCCTTCCCCTTCCAAACCTGAGAGCCTTCCTATAGCATGAGATATGATATCCAAGTCCTTCCCATTCCAATCCTGAGACCCTTCCTATAACATGAGATGTGATATTCAACTCCTTCCCATTCCAACCTGAGACCCTTCCTATAGCATGAGATGTGATATCCAACTCCTTCCAAATCCAATCCTGATACCCTTCCGATAGCATGAGATGTGATATCCCAATGCTTCTACCAAACCTGAGACCCATACTATGGCATGAGATGTGATATCAAACTCCTTCCCATTCCAATCCTGAGACCCTTCCTATAGCTTGAGATGTGATATCCAACTCCTTCCCATTCCAATTCTGAGACCCTTCCTATACCATGAGACTTGATATCTCAATGCTTCTAATACCAAACCTGAGACCCGTCCTATAACATGAGATGTGATATCCAAATCCTTCCCCTTCCAAACCTTAGACCCTTCCTTTATCATGAGATGTGATATCCAACTCCTTCCCATTCCAATCCTGACACTCTTCCGATATCATGAGATTTGTTATCTCAATGCTTCTAATATCAAACTTGAGACCCTCCCTATAGCATGAGATCTGACATCCAAGTCATTCCCATTCCAATCCTGAGACCCTTCCTATAGCATGAGATGTGATATCTCAATGCTTCTAATACCAAACTGAGACCCTTCCTATAACATGAGATGGGATATCCAAGTCCTTCCCATTCTAATCCTGAGACCCTTCCCATAGCATGAGATGTGATGTCTCAATGCTTCTAATACCAAACCTGAGATCCTTCCTATAACATCAAATGTGATATCCAACTCCTTCCCATTCCAATCCTGAGACCCTTCCTATAGCATGAGATGTGATATCTCAATGCTTCTAATATCAAACTTGAGACCCTCCCTATAGCATGAGATCTGACATCCAAGTCATTCCCATTCCAATCCTGAGACCCTTCCTATAGCATGAGATGTGATATCTCAATGCTTCTAATACCAAACTGAGACCCTTCCTATAACATGAGATGGGATATCCAAGTCCTTCCCATTCTAATCCTGAGACCCTTCCCATAGCATGAGATGTGATGTCTCAATGCTTCTAATACCAAACCTGAGATCCTTCCTATAACATCAAATGTGATATCCAACTCCTTCCCATTCCAATCCTGAGACCCTTCCTATAGCATGAGATGTGATATCTCAATGCTTATACCAAACCTGAGACCCTTCCTATAGCATGAGATGTGATATCCAACTCCTTCCCATTCCAATCCTGAGACCCTTCCCATAGCATGAGATGTGATGTCTCAATGCTTCTAATACCAAACCTGAGATCCTTCCTATAACATCAAATGTGATATCCAACTCCTTCCCATTCCAATCCTGAGACCCTTCCTATAGCATGAGATGTGATATCTCAATGCTTATACCAAACCTGAGACCCTTCCTATAGCATGAGATGTGATATCCAACTCCTTCCCATTCCAATCCTGAGACCCTTCCTATAGCATGAGATGTGATATCTCAATGCCTCTAATACCAAACCTGAGATCCTTCCTCTAACATGAAATGTGATATCCAACTCCGTCCCTTTCCAAACCTGAGAGCCTACCTATAGCATGAGATGTGATATCCAAGTCCTTCCCATTCCAATCCTTAGACCCTTCCTACAGCATGCAATATGATATCTCAATGATTCTAATAACAAACCTGAGACCCGTCCTATAACATGAGATGGGATATCCAACTCCTTTCAATTCCAATCCTGAGACACTTCCTATAGCATGAGATGTGATATCTCAATGCTTATACCAAACCTGAGACCCTTCCTATGGCATGAGATGTCATATACAACTCCTTCCCATTCCAATCCTGAGACCCTTCCTATAGCATGAGATGTGATATCTCAATGCTTATACCAAACCTGAGACCCTTCCTATAGCATGAGATGTGATATCCAACTTCTTCCCATTCCAATCCTCAGACCCTTCCTATAACATGAGATGTGATGTCTCAATGCTTCTAATACCAAACCTGATATCTTTCCTATAACATGAGATGTGATATCCAACTCCTTCCCATTCCAATCCTGAGACCCTTCCTATAGCATGAGATGTGATATCTCAATGCTTATACCAAACCTGAGACCCTTCCTATAGCATGAGATGTGATATCCAACTCCTTCCCATTCCAATCCTGAGACCCTTCCCATAGCATGAGATGTGATGTCTCAATGCTTCTAATACCAAACCTGAGATCCTTCCTATAACATCAAATGTGATATCCAACTCCTTCCCATTCCAATCCTGAGACCCTTCCTATAGCATGAGATGTGATATCTCAATGCTTATACCAAACCTGAGACCCTTCCTATAGCATGAGATGTGATATCCAACTCCTTCCCATTCCAATCCTGAGACCCTTCCCATAGCATGAGATGTGATGTCTCAATGCTTCTAATACCAAACCTGAGATCCTTCCTATAACATCAAATGTGATATCCAACTCCTTCCCATTCCAATCCTGAGACCCTTCCTATAGCATGAGATGTGATATCTCAATGCTTATACCAAACCTGAGACCCTTCCTATAGCATGAGATGTGATATCCAACTCCTTCCCATTCCAATCCTGAGACCCTTCCTATAGCATGAGATGTGATATCTCAATGCCTCTAATACCAAACCTGAGATCCTTCCTCTAACATGAAATGTGATATCCAACTCCGTCCCTTTCCAAACCTGAGAGCCTACCTATAGCATGAGATGTGATATCCAAGTCCTTCCCATTCCAATCCTTAGACCCTTCCTACAGCATGCAATATGATATCTCAATGATTCTAATAACAAACCTGAGACCCGTCCTATAACATGAGATGGGATATCCAACTCCTTTCAATTCCAATCCTGAGACACATCCTATAGCATGAGATGTGATATCTCAATGCTTATACCAAACCTGAGACCCTTCCTATGGCATGAGATGTCATATACAACTCCTTCCCATTCCAATCCTGAGACCCTTCCTATAGCATGAGATGTGATATCTCAATGCTTATACCAAACCTGAGACCCTTCCTATAGCATGAGATGTGATATCCAACTTCTTCCCATTCCAATCCTGAGACCCTTCCTATAACATGAGATGTGATGTCTCAATGCTTCTAATACCAAACCTGATATCTTTCCTATAACATGAGATGTGATATCCAACTCCTTCCCATTCCAATCCTGAGACCCTTCCTATAGCATGAGATGTGATATCTCAATGCTTATACCAAACCTGAGACCCTTCCTATAGCTTGAGATGTGATATCCAACTCCTTCCCATTCCAATCCTGAGAACCTTCCTATAGCATGAGATGTGATATCTCAATGCCTCTAATACCAAACCTGAGATCCTTCCTCTAACATGAAATGTGATATCCAACTCCTTCCCCTTCCAAACCTGAGAGCCTTCCTATAGCATGAGATATGATATCCAAATCCTTCCCATTCCAATCCTGAGACCCTTCCTATAACATGAGATGTGATATTCAACTCCTTCCCATTCCAACCTGAGACCCTTCCTATAGCATGAGATGGGATATCCAACTCCTTCCAAATCCAATCCTGATACCCTTCCGATAGCATGAGATGTGATATCCCAATGCTTCTACCAAACCTGAGACCCATACTATGGCATGAGATGTGATATCAAACTCCTTCCCATTCCAATCCTGAGACCCTTCCTATAGCTTGAGATGTGATATCCAACTCCTTCCCATTCCAATTCTGAGACCCTTCCTATACCATGAGACTTGATATCTCAATGCTTCTAATACCAAACCTGAGACCCGTCCTATAACATGAGATGTGATATCCAAATCCTTCCCCTTCCAAACCTTAGACCCTTCCTTTATCATGAGATGTGATATCCAACTCCTTCCCATTCCAATCCTGACACCCTTCCGATATCATGAGATTTGTTATCTCAATGCTTCTAATATCAAACTTGAGACCCTCCCTATAGCATGAGATCTGACATCCAAGTCCTTCCCATTCCAATCCTGAGACCCTTCCTATAGCATGAGATGTGATATCTCAATGCTTCTAATACCAAACCTGAGACCCTTCCTATAACATGAGATGGGATATCCAAGTCCTTCCCATTCGAATCCTGAGACCCTTCCCATAGCATGAGATGTGATGTCTCAATGCTTCTAATACCAAACCTGAGATCCTTCCTATAACATGAGATGTGATATCCAACTCCTTCCCATTCCAATCCTGAGACCCTTCCTATAGCATGAGAAGTGATATCTCCATGCTTATACCAAACCCGAGACCCTTCCTATAGCATGAGATGTGATATCCAACTCCTTCCCATTCCAATCCTGAGACCCTTCCTATAGCATGAGAAGTGATATCTCCATGCGTATACCAAACCTGAGACCCTTCCTATAGCATGAGATGTGATATCCAAATCCTTCCCATTCCAATCCTGAGACCCTTCCTATAGCATGAGATGTGATATCTCAATGCTTATACCAAACCAGAGACCCGTCCTATAACATGAGATGGGATATCCAACTCCTTCCCATTCCAATCCTGAGACCCTTCCTATAACATGAGATGTGATATCCAACTCCTTCCCATTCCAACCTGAGACCCTTCCTATAGCATGAGATGGGATATCCAACTCCTTCCAAATCCAATCCTGATACCCTTCCGATAGCATGAGATGTGATATCCCAATGCTTCTACCAAACCTGAGACCCATACTATGGCATGAGATGTGATATCAAACTCCTTCCCATTCCAATCCTGAGACCCTTCCTATCTTGAGATGTGATATCCAACTCCTTCCCATTCCAATTCTGAGACCCTTCCTATACCATGAGACTTGATATCTCAATGCTTCTAATACCAAACCTGAGACCCGTCCTATAACATGAGATGTGATATCCAAATCCTTCCCCTTCCAAACCTTAGACCCTTCCTTTATCATGAGATGTGATTTCCAACTCCTTCCCATTCCAATCCTGACACCCTTCCGATATCATGAGATTTGTTATCTCAATGCTTCTAATATCAAACTTGAGACCCCACCTATAGCATGAGATCTGACATCCAAGTCCTTCCCATTCCAATCCTGAGACCCTTCCTATAGCATGAGATGTGATATCTCAATGCTTCTAATACCAAACCTGAGACCCTTCCTATAACATGAGATGGGATATCCAACTCCTTCCCATTCCAATCCTGAGACCCTTCCGATAGCAGAGATGTGATATCTCAATGCTTATACCAAACCTGAGACCCTTGCTATGGCCTGAGATGTCATATACAACTCCTTCCCATTCCAATCCTGAGACCCTTCCTATAGCATGAGATGTGATATCTCAATGCTTATACCAAACCTGAGACCCTTCCTATAGCATGAGATGTGATATCCAACTCCTTCCCATTCCAATCCTGAGACCCTTCCTATAACATGAGATGTGATGTCTCAATGCTTCTAATACCAAACCTGATATCTTTCCTATAACATGAGATGTGATATCCAACTCCTTCCCATTCCAATCCTGAGACCCTTCCTATAGCATGAGATGTGATATCTCAATGCTTATACCAAACCTGAGACCCTTCCTATAGCATGAGATGTGATATCCAACTCCTTCCCATTCCAATCCTGAGACCCTTCCTATAGCATGAGAAGTATCTCCATGCGTATACCAAACCTGAGACCCTTCCTATAGCATGAGATGTGATATCCAAATCCTTCCCATTCCAATCCTGAGCCACTTCCGATAGCAGAGATGTGATATCTCCATGCTTATACCAAACCTGAGACCCTTCCTATAGCATGAGATGTAATATCCAACTCCTTCCCATTCCAATCCTGAGACCCTTCCTATAGCATGAGAAGTATCTCCATGCGTATACCAAACCTGAGACCCTTCCTATAGCATGAGATGTGATATCCAAATCCTTCCCATTCCAATCCTGAGCCACTTCCGATAGCAGAGATGTGATATCTCAATGCTTATACCAAACCCGAGACCCTTCCTATAACATGAGATGTGATATCCAACTCATTCCCGTTCCAAACCTGAGACACTTCCTATAGCATATGTGATATCCAAGTCCTTCCCATTCCAAACATGAGACCCTTCCTATAGCAAGAATGTAATATCCAACTCCTACCCATTCCAATCCTGAGACCATTCCTATAGCAACTCCTACCCATTCCAATCCTGAGACCATTCCTATAGCATGAGATGTGATATTTCAATGCTTCTAATACCAAACCTGAGATCCTTCCTATGACATGAAATGTGATATCCAAATCCTTCAAATTCCAAACCTGAGACCCTTCCTACAGCATGCGATGTGATATCTCAATGCTTCTAATATCAAACCTGAGACCCGTCCTATAACATGAGATGGGATATCCAACTCCTTCCCGTTCCAAACCTGAGACCCTTCCTATAGCATGAGATGTGATATCCAATTCCTTCCCATCCCAATCCTGAGACACCTCTGATAGCAGAGATGTGATATCTCAATGCTTATACCAAACCTGAGACTCTTCCTATAACATGAGATGTGATATCCAACTCCTTCCCGTTCCAAACCTGAGACCCTTCCTATAGCATGAGATGTGATATCCAACTCCTTCCCATTCCAATCCTGAGACCCTTCCGATAGCAGAGATGTGATATCTCAATGCTTATACCAAACCTGAGACTCTTCCTATAACATGAGATGTGATATCCAACTCCTTCCCTTTCCAAACCTGAGACCCTGCCTATAGCATGAGATGTGATATCCAAGTCCTTCCCATTCCAATCCTGAGACCCTTCCTATAGCATGAGATGTGATATCTCAATGCTTATACCAAACCTGAGACCCTTCCTATGGCATGAGATGTCATATACAACTCCTTCCCATTCCAATCCCGAGACCCTTCCTATAGCATGAGATGTGATATCTCAAAGCTTATACCAAACCTGAAACCCTTCCTATAGCATGAGATGTGATATCCAACTTCTTCCCATTCCAATCCTGAGACCCTTCCTATAACATGAGATGTGATGTCTCAATGCTTCTAATACCAAACCTGAGATCTTTCCTATAACATGAGATGTGGTATCCAACTCCTTCCCATTCCAATTCTGAGACCCTTCCTATAGCAAGAGATGTGATATCTCAATGCCTCTTTACCAAACCTGATATCCTACCTGTAACATGAAATGTGATATCCAACTCCTTCCCCTTCCAAACCTGAGAGCCTTCCTATAGCATGAGATGTGATATCCAAGTCCTTCCCATTCCAATCCTGAGACCCTTCCTATAACATCAGATGTGATATCCAACTCCTTCCCATTCCAACCTGAGACCCTTCCTATAGCATGAGATGGGATATCCAACTCCTTCCAAATCCAATCCTGATACCCTTCCGATAGCATGAGATGTGATATCCCAATGCTTCTACAAAACCTGAGACCCATACATGGCATGAGATGTGATATCAAACTCCTTCCCATTCCAATCCTGAGACCCTTCCGATAGCAGAGATGTGATATCTCAATGCTTATACCAAACCTGAGACCCTTCCTATGGCATGAGATGTCATATACAACTCCTTCCCATTCCAAGCCTGAGACCCTTCCTATAGCATGAGATGTGATATCTCAATGTTTATACCAAACCTGAGACCCTTCCTATAGCATGAGATGTGATATCCAACTCCTTCCCATTCCAATCCTGAGACCCTTCCTATAGCATGAGATGTGATATCTCAATGCTTATACAAAACCTGAATCCCTTCCTATAGCATGAAATGTGATATCCAACTCCTTCCCTTTCCAAACCTGAGAGCCTACCTATAGCATGAGATGTGATATCCAAGTCCTTCCCATTCCAATCCTTAGACCCTTCCTACAGCATGCAATATGATATCTCAATGATTCTAATAACAAACCTGAGACCCGTCCTATAACATGAGATGGGATATCCAACTCCTTCCCATTCCAATCCTGAGACACTTCCGATAGCAGAGATGTGATATCTCAATGCTTATACCAAACCTGAGACCCTTCCTATAGCATGAGATGTGATATCCAATTCTTTCCCGTTCCAAACCTGAGACCCTTCCTATAGCATATGTGATATCCAACTCCTTCCCATTCCAAACATGAGACCCTTCCTATAGCAAGAATGTAATATCCAACTCCTTCCCATTCCAATCCTGAGACCCTTCCTTCAGCATGCGATGTGATATCTCAATGCTTCTAATACCAAACCTGAGACCCGTCCTATAACATGAGATGGGATATCCAACTCCTTCCAGTTCCAAACCTGAGAGCCTTCCTATAGCATGAGATGTGATATCCAAGTCCTTCCCATTCCAATCCTGAGACCCTTCCTATAACATGAGATGTGATATCTCAATGCTTATACCAAACCTGAATCCCTTCCTATAGCATGAGATGTGATATCCAACTCCTTCCCATTCCAATCCTGAGACCCTTCCTATAGCATTAGATGTGATATCTCAATGCCTCTAATACCAAACCTGAGATCCTTCCTCTAACATGAAATGTGATATCCAACTCCTTCCCTTTCCAAACCTGAGAGCCTACCTATAGCATGAGATGTGATATCCAAGTCCTTCCCATTCCAATCCTTAGACCCTTCCTACAGCATGCAATATGATATCTCAATGATTCTAATACCAAACCTGAGATCTTTCCTATAACATGAGATGTGATATCCAACTCCTTCCCATTCCAATCCTGAGACCCTTCCTATAGCATGAGATGTGATATCTCAATGCCTCTTTACCAAACCTGAGATCCTACCTCTAACATGAAATGTGATATCCAACTCCTTCCCCTTCCAAACCTGAGAGCCTTCCTATAGTATGAGATGTGATATCCAAGTCCTTCCCATTCCAATCCTGAGACCCTTCCTATAACATCAGATGTGATATCCAACTCCTTCCCATTCCAACCTGAGACCCTTCCTATAGCATGAGATGGGATATTCAACTCCTTCCAAATCCAATCCTGATACCCTTCCGATAGCATGATATGTGATATCTCAATGCTTCTAATACCAAACCTGTGACTCTTCCTATAACATGAGATGGGATATCCAACTCCTTCCCATTCCAATCCTGAGACTCTTCCGATAGCAGAGATGTGATATCTCAATGCTTATACCAAACCTGAGACCCTTCCTTTGGCATGAGATGTCACATACAACTCCTTCCCATTCCAATCCTGAGACCCTTCCTATAGTATGAGATGTGATATCTCAATGCTTATACCAAACCTGAGACCCTTCCTATAGCATGAGATGTGATATCCAACTCCTTCCCATTCCAATCCTGAGACCCTTCCCATAGCATGAGATGTGATGTCTCAATGCTTCTAATACCAAACCTGAGATCCTTCCTATAACATCAAATGTGATATCCAACTCCTTCCCATTCCAATCCTTAGACCCTTCCTATAGCATGAGATGTGATATCTCAATGCTTATACCAAAACTGAGACCCTTCCTATAGCATGAGATGTGATATCCAACTCCTTCCCATTCCAATCCTGAGACCCTTCCTATAGCATGAGATGTGATATCTCAATGCCTCTAATACCAAACCTGAGATCCTTCCTCTAACATGAAATGTGATATCCAACTCCGTCCCTTTCCAAACCTGAGAGCCTACCTATAGCATGAGATGTGATATCCAACTCCTTCCCATTCCAAACATGAGACCCTTCCTATAGCAAGAATGTAATATCCAACTCCTTCCCATTCCAATCCTGAGACCCTTCCTACAGCATGCGATGTGATATCTCAATGCTTCTAATACCAAACCTGAGATCTTTCCTATAACATGAGATGTGATATCCAACTCCTTCCCATTCAAATCCTGAGACCCTTCCTATAGCATGAGATGTGATATCTCAATGCCTCTTTACCAAACCTGAGATCCTACCTCTAACATGAAATGTGATATCCAACTCCTTCCCCTTCCAAACCTGAGAGCCTTCCTATAGTATGAGATGTGATATCCAAGTCCTTCCCATTCCAATCCTGAGACCCTTCCTATAACATCAGATGTGATATCCAACTCCTTCCCATTCCAACCTGAGACCTTTCCTATAGCATGAGATGGGATATTCAACTCCTTCCAAATCCAATCCTGATACCCTTCCGATAGCTTGAGATGTGATATCTCAATGCTTCTAATACCAAACCTGTGACTCTTCCTATAACATGAGATGGGATATCCAACTCCTTCCCATTCCAATCCTGAGACCCTTCCGATAGCAGAGATGTGATATCTCAATGCTTATACCAAACCTGAGACCCTTCCTATGGCATGAGATGTCACATACAACTCCTTCCCATTCCATCCTGAGACCCTTCCTATAGTATGAGATGTGATATCTCAATGCTTATACCAAACCTGAGACCCTTCCTATAGCATGAGATGTGATATCCAACTCCTTCCCATTCCAATCCTGAGACCCTTCCCATAGCATGAGATGTGATGTCTCAATGCTTCTAATACCAAACCTGAGATTCTTCCTATAACATCAAATGTGATATCCAACTCCTTCCCATTCCAATCCTGAGACCCTTCCTATAGCATGAGATGTGATATCTCAATGCTTATACCAAACCTGAGACCCTTCCTATAGCATGAGATGTGATATCCAACTCCTTCCCATTCCAATCCTGAGACCCTTCCTATAGCATGAGATGTGATATCTCAATGCCTCTAATACCAAACCTGAGATCCTTCCTCTAACATGAAATGTGATATCCAACTCCGTCCCTTTCCAAACCTGAGAGCCTACCTATAGCATGAGATGTGATATCCAAGTCCTTCCCATTCCAATCCTTAGACCCTTCCTACAGCATGCAATATGATATCTCAATGATTCTAATAACAAACCTGAGACCCGTCCTATAACATGAGATTGGATATCCAACTCCTTTCAATTCCAATCCTGGTACACTTCCTATAGCATGAGATGTGATATCTCAATGCTTATACCAAACCTGAGACCCTTCCTATGGCATGAGATGTCATATACAAGTCCTTCCCATTCCAATCCTGAGACCCTTCCTATAGCATGAGATGTGATATCTCAATGCTTCTAATACCAAACCTGAGACCCTTCCTATAACATGAGATGGGATATCCAACTCCTTCCCATTCCAATCCTGAGACCCTTCCGATAGCAGAGATGTGATATCTCAATGCTTATACCAAACCTGAGACCCTTGCTATGGCCTGAGATGTCATATACAACTCCTTCCCATTCCAATCCTGAGACCCTTCCTATAGCATGAGATGTGATATCTCAATGCTTATACCAAACCTGAGACCCTTCCTATAGCATGAGATGTGATATCCAACTCCTTCCCATTCCAATCCTGAGACCCTTCCCATAGCATGAGATGTGATGTCTCAATGCTTCTAATACCAAACCTGAGACCCTTCCTATAACATGAGATGTGATATCCAACTCCTTCCCATTCCAATCCTGAGACCCTTCCTATAGCATGAGAAGTGATATCTCCATGCTTATACCAAACCTGAGACCCTTCCTATAGCATGAGATGTAATATCCAACTCCTTCCCATTCCAATCCTGAGACCCTTCCTATAGCATGAGAAGTATCTCCATGCGTATACCATGCGTGTATCTCCATTCCTATAGCATGAGATGTGATATCCAAATCCTTCCCATTCCAATCCTGAGCCACTTCCGATAGCAGAGATGTGATATCTCAATGCTCATACCAAACCTGAGACCCTTCCTATAACATGAGATGTGATATCCAACTCATTCCCGTTCCAAACCTGAGACACTTCCTATAGCATATGTGATATCCAAGTCCTTCCCATTTCAAACATGAGACCCTTCCTATAGCAAGAATGTAATATCCAACTCCTACCCATTCCAATCCTGAGACCATTCCTATAGCATGAGATGTGATATTTCAATGCTTCTAATACCAAACCTGAGATCCTTCCTATGACATGAAATGTGATATCCAAATCCTTCCCATTCCAAACCTGAGACCCTTCCTACAGCATGCGATGTGATATCTCAATGCTTCTAATATCAAACCTGAGACCCGTCCTATAACATGAGATGCGATATCCAACTCCTTCCCGTTCCAAACCTGAGACCCTTCCTATAGCATGAGATGTGATATCCAATTCCTTCCCATCCCAATCCTGAGACACCTCCGATAGCAGAGATGTGATATCTCAATGCTTATACCAAACCTGAGACTCTTCCTATAACATGAGATGTGATATCCAACTCCTTCCCGTTCCAAACCTGAGACCCTTCCTATAGCATGAGATGTGATATCCAACTCCTTCCCATTCCAATCCTGAGACCCTTCTGATAGCAGAGATGTGATATCTCAATGCTTATACCAAACCTGAGACTCTTCCTATAACATGAGATGTGATATCCAACTCCTTCCCTTTCCAAACCTGAGACTCTGCCTATAGCATGAGATGTGATATCCAAGTCCTTCCCATTCCAATCCTGAGACCCTTCCTATAGCATGAGATGTGATATCTCAATGCTTATACCAAACCTGAGACCCTTCCTATGGCATGAGATGTCATATACAACTCCTTCCCATTCAAAACCGAGACCCTTCCTATAGCATGAGATGTGATATCTCAAAGCTTATACCAAACCTGAAACCCTTCCTATAGCATGAGATGTGATATCCAACTTCTTCCCATTCCAATCCTGAGACCCTTCCTATAACATGAGATGTGATGTCTCAATGCTTCTAATACCAAACCTGAGATCTTTCCTATAACATGAGATGTGGTATCCAACTCCTTCCCATTCCAATTCTGAGACCCTTCCTATAGCAAGAGATGTGATATCTCAATGCCTCTTTACCAAACCTGATATCCTACCTCTAACATGAAATGTGATATCCAACTCCTTCCCCTTCCAAACCTGAGAGCCTTCCTATAGCATGAGATGTGATATCCAAGTCCTTCCCATTCCAATCCTGAGACCCTTCCTATAACATCAGATGTGATATCCAACTCCTTCCCATTCCAACCTGAGACCCTTCCTATAGCATGAGATGGGATATCCAACTCCTTCCAAATCCAATCCTGATACCCTTCCGATAGCATGAGATGTGATATCCCAATGCTTCTACAAAACCTGAGACCCATACATGGCATGAGATGTGATATCAAACTCCTTCCCATTCCAATCCTGAGACCCTTCCGATAGCAGAGATGTGATATCTCAATGCTTATACCAAACCTGAGACCCTTCCTATGGCATGAGATGTCATATACAACTCCTTCCCATTCCAAGCCTGAGACCCTTCCTATAGCATGAGATGTGATATCTCAATGTTTATACCAAACCTGAGACCCTTCCTATAGCATGAGATGTGATATCCAACTCCTTCCCATTCCAATCCTGAGACCCTTCCTATAGCATGAGATGTGATATCTCAATGCTTATACAAAACCTGAATCCCTTCCTATAGCATGAAATGTGATATCCAACTCCTTCCCTTTCCAAACCTGAGAGCCTACCTATAGCATGAGATGTGATATCCAAGTCCTTCCCATTCCAATCCTTAGACCCTTCCTACAGCATGCAATATGATATCTCAATGATTCTAATAACAAACCTGAGACCCGTCCTATAACATGAGATGGGATATCCAACTCCTTCCCATTCCAATCCTGAGACACTTCCGATAGCAGAGATGTGATATCTCAATGCTTATACCAAACCTGAGACCCTTCCTATAGCATGAGATGTGATATCCAATTCTTTCCCGTTCCAAACCTGAGACCCTTCCTATAGCATATGTGATATCCAACTCCTTCCCATTCCAAACATGAGACCCTTCCTATAGCAAGAATGTAATATCCAACTCCTTCCCATTCCAATCCTGAGACCCTTCCTTCAGCATGCGATGTGATATCTCAATGCTTCTAATACCAAACCTGAGACCCGTCGTATAACATGAGATGGGATATCCAACTCCTTCCAGTTCCAAACCTGAGAGCCTTCCTATAGCATGAGATGTGATATCCAAGTCCTTCCCATTCCAATCCTGAGACCCTTCCTATAACATGAGATGTGATATCTCAATGCTTATACCAAACCTGAATCCCTTCCTATAGCATGAGATGTGATATCCAACTCCTTCCCATTCCAATCCTGAGACCCTTCCTATAGCATTAGATGTGATATCTCAATGCCTCTAATACCAAACCTGAGATCCTTCCTCTAACATGAAATGTGATATCCAACTCCTTCCCTTTCCAAACCTGAGAGCCTACCTATAGCATGAGATGTGATATCCAAGTCCTTCCCATTCCAATCCTTAGACCCTTCCTACAGCATGCAATATGATATCTCAATGATTCTAATACCAAACCTGAGATCTTTCCTATAACATGAGATGTGATATCCAACTCCTTCCCATTCCAATCCTGAGACCCTTCCTATAGCATGAGATGTGATATCTCAATGCCTCTTTACCAAACCTGAGATCCTACCTCTAACATGAAATGTGATATCCAACTCCTTCCCCTTCCAAACCTGAGAGCCTTCCTATAGTATGAGATGTGATATCCAAGTCCTTCCCATTCCAATCCTGAGACCCTTCCTATAACATCAGATGTGATATCCAACTCCTTCCCATTCCAACCTGAGACCCTTCCTATAGCATGAGATGGGATATTCAACTCCTTCCAAATCCAATCCTGATACCCTTCCGATAGCATGATATTTGATATCTCAATGCTTCTAATACCAAACCTGTGACTCTTCCTATAACATGAGATGGGATATCCAACTCCTTCCCATTCCAATCCTGAGACCCTTCCGATAGCAGAGATGTGATATCTCAATGCTTATACCAAACCTGAGACCCTTCCTATGGCATGAGATGTCACATACAACTCCTTCCCATTCCAATCCTGAGACCCTTCCTATAGTATGAGATGTGATATCTCAATGCTTATACCAAACCTGAGACCCTTCCTATAGCATGAGATGTGATATCCAACTCCTTCCCATTCCAATCCTGAGACCCTTCCCATAGCATGAGATGTGATGTCTCAATGCTTCTAATACCAAACCTGAGATCCTTCCTATAACATCAAATGTGATATCCAACTCCTTCCCATTCCAATCCTTAGACCCTTCCTATAGCATGAGATGTGATATCTCAATGCTTATACCAAAACTGAGACCCTTCCTATAGCATGAGATGTGATATCCAACTCCTTCCCATTCCAATCCTGAGACCCTTCCTATAGCATGAGATGTGATATCTCAATGCCTCTAATACCAAACCTGAGATCCTTCCTCTAACATGAAATGTGATATCCAACTCCGTCCCTTTCCAAACCTGAGAGCCTACCTATAGCATGAGATGTGATATCCAACTCCTTCCCATTCCAAACATGAGACCCTTCCTATAGCAAGAATGTAATATCCAACTCCTTCCCATTCCAATCCTGAGACCCTTCCTACAGCATGCGATGTGATATCTCAATGCTTCTAATACCAAACCTGAGATCTTTCCTATAACATGAGATGTGATATCCAACTCCTTCCCATTCAAATCCTGAGACCCTTCCTATAGCATGAGATGTGATATCTCAATGCCTCTTTACCAAACCTGAGATCCTACCTCTAACATGAAATGTGATATCCAACTCCTTCCCCTTCCAAACCTGAGAGCCTTCCTATAGTATGAGATGTGATATCCAAGTCCTTCCCATTCCAATCCTGAGACCCTTCCTATAACATCAGATGTGATATCCAACTCCTTCCCATTCCAACCTGAGACCTTTCCTATAGCATGAGATGGGATATTCAACTCCTTCCAAATCCAATCCTGATACCCTTCCGATAGCTTGAGATGTGATATCTCAATGCTTCTAATACCAAACCTGTGACTCTTCCTATAACATGAGATGGGATATCCAACTCCTTCCCATTCCAATCCTGAGACCCTTCCGATAGCAGAGATGTGATATCTCAATGCTTATACCAAACCTGAGACCCTTCCTATGGCAAGAGATGTCACATACAACTCCTTCCCATTCCAATCCTGAGACCCTTCCTATAGTATGAGATGTGATATCTCAATGCTTATACCAAACCTGAGACCCTTCCTATAGCATGAGATGTGATATCCAACTCCTTCCCATTCCAATCCTGAGACCCTTCCCATAGCATGAGATGTGATGTCTCAATGCTTCTAATACCAAACCTGAGATCCTTCCTATAACATCAAATGTGATATCCAACTCCTTCCCATTCCAATCCTGAGACCCTTCCTATAGCATGAGATGTGATATCTCAATGCTTATACCAAACCTGAGACCCTTCCTATAGCATGAGATGTGATATCCAACTCCTTCCCATTCCAATCCTGAGACCCTTCCTATAGCATGAGATGTGATATCTCAATGCCTCTAATACCAAACCTGAGATCCTTCCTCTAACATGAAATGTGATATCCAACTCCGTCCCTTTCCAAACCTGAGAGCCTACCTATAGCATGAGATGTGATATCCAAGTCCTTCCCATTCCAATCCTTAGACCCTTCCTACAGCATGCAATAAGATATCTCAATGATTCTAATAACAAACCTGAGACCCGTCCTATAACATGAGATTGGATATCCAACTCCTTTCAATTCCAATCCTGGTACACTTCCTATAGCATGAGATGTGATATCTCAATGCTTATACCAAACCTGAGACCCTTCCTATGGCATGAGATGTCATATACAAGTCCTTCCCATTCCAATCCTGAGACCCTTCCTATAGCATGAGATGTGATATCTCAATGCTTCTAATACCAAACCCGAGACCCTTCCTATAACATGAGATGGGATATCCAACTCCTTCCCATTCCAATCCTGAGACCCTTCCGATAGCAGAGATGTGATATCTCAATGCTTATACCAAACCTGAGACCCTTGCTATGGCCTGAGATGTCATATACAACTCCTTCCCATTCCAATCCTGAGACCCTTCCTATAGCATGAGATGTGATATCTCAATGCTTATACCAAACCTGAGACCCTTCCTATAGCATGAGATGTGATATCCAACTCCTTCCCATTCCAATCCTGAGACCCTTCCCATAGCATGAGATGTGATGTCTCAATGCTTCTAATACCAAACCTGAGACCCTTCCTATAACATGAGATGTGATATCCAACTCCTTCCCATTCCAATCCTGAGACCCTTCCTATAGCATGAGAAGTGATATCTCCATGCTTATACCAAACCTGAGACCCTTCCTATAGCATGAGATGTAATATCCAACTCCTTCCCATTCCAATCCTGAGACCCTTCCTATAGCATGAGAAATATCTCCATGCGTATACCATGCGTGTATCTCCATTCCTATAGCATGAGATGTGATATCCAAATCCTTCCCATTCCAATCCTGAGCCACTTCCGATAGCAGAGATGTGATATCTCAATGCTTATACCAAACCTGAGACCCTTCCTATAACATGAGATGTGATATCCAACTCATTCCCGTTCCAAACCTGAGACACTTCCTATAGCATATGTGATATCCAAGTCCTTCCCATTTCAAACATGAGACCCTTCCTATAGCAAGAATGTAATATCCAACTCCTACCCATTCCAATCCTGAGACCATTCCTATAGCATGTGATGTGATATTTCAATGCTTCTAATACCAAACCTGAGATCCTTCCTATGACATGAAATGTGATATCCAAATCCTTCCCATTCCAAACCTGAGACCCTTCCTACAGCATGCGATGTGATATCTCAATGCTTCTAATATCAAACCTGAGACCCGTCCTATAACATGAGATGGGATATCCAACTCCTTCCCGTTCCAAACCTGAGACCCTTCCTATAGCATGAGATGTGATATCCAATTCCTTCCCATCCCAATCCTGAGACACCTCCGATAGCAGAGATGTGATATCTCAATGCTTATACCAAACCTGAGACTCTTCCTATAACATGAGATGTGATATCCAACTCCTTCCCGTTCCAAACCTGAGACCCTTCCTATAGCATGAGATGTGATATCCAACTCCTTCCCATTCCAATCCTGAGACCCTTCCGATAGCAGAGATGTGATATCTCAATGCTTATACCAAACCTGAGACTCTTCCTATAACATGAGATGTGATATCCAACTCCTTCCCTTTCCAAACCTGAGACCCTGCCTATAGCATGAGATGTGATATCCAAGTCGTTCCCATTCCAATCCTGAGACCCTTCCTATAGCATGAGATGTGATATCTCAATGCTTATACCAAACCTGAGACCCTTCCTATGGCATGAGATGTCATATACAACTCCTTCCCATTCCAATCCCGAGACCCTTCCTATAGCATGAGATGTGATATCTCAAAGCTTATACCAAACCTGAAACCCTTCCTATAGCATGAGATGTGATATCCAACTTCTTCCCATTCCAATCCTGAGACCCTTCCTATAACATGAGATGTGATGTCTCAATGCTTCTAATACCAAACCTGAGATCTTTCCTATAACATGAGATGTGGTATCCAACTCCTTCCCATTCCAATTCTGAGACCCTTCCTATAGCAAGAGATGTGATATCTCAATGCCTCTTTACCAAACCTGATATCCTACCTCTAACATGAAATGTGATATCCAACTCCTTCCCCTTCCAAACCTGAGAGCCTTCCTATAGCATGAGATGTGATATCCAAGTCCTTCCCATTCCAATCCTGAGACCCTTCCTATAACATCAGATGTGATATCCAACTCCTTCCCATTCCAACCTGAGACCCTTCCTATAGCATGAGATGGGATATCCAACTCCTTCCAAATCCAATCCTGATACCCTTCCGATAGCATGAGATGTGATATCCCAATGCTTCTACAAAACCTGAGACCCATACATGGCATGAGATGTGATATCAAACTCCTTCCCATTCCAATCCTGAGACCCTTCCGATAGCAGAGATGTGATATCTCAATGCTTATACCAAACCTGAGACCCTTCCTATGGCATGAGATGTCATATACAACTCCTTTCCATTCCAAGCCTGAGACCCTTCCTATAGCATGAGATGTGATATCTCAATGTTTATACCAAACCTGAGACCCTTCCTATAGCATGAGATGTGATATCCAACTCCTTCCCATTCCAATCCTGAGACCCTTCCTATAGCATGAGATGTGATATCTCAATGCTTATACAAAACCTGAATCCCTTCCTATAGCATGAAATGTGATATCCAACTCCTTCCCTTTCCAAACCTGAGAGCCTACCTATAGCATGAGATGTGATATCCAAGTCCTTCCCATTCCAATCCTTAGACCCTTCCTACAGCATGCAATATGATATCTCAATGATTCTAATAACAAACCTGAGACCCGTCCTATAACATGAGATGGGATATCCAACTCCTTCCCATTCCAATCCTGAGACACTTCCGATAGCAGAGATGTGATATCTCAATGCTTATACCAAACCTGAGACCCTTCCTATAGCATGAGATGTGATATCCAATTCTTTCCCGTTCCAAACCTGAGACCCTTCCTATAGCATATGTGATATCCAACTCCTTCCCATTCCAAACATGAGACCCTTCCTATAGCAAGAATGTAATATCCAACTCCTTCCCATTCCAATCCTGAGACCCTTCCTTCAGCATGCGATGTGATATCTCAATGCTTCTAATACCAAACCTGAGACCCGTCCTATAACATGAGATGGGATATCCAACTCCTTCCAGTTCCAAACCTGAGAGCCTTCCTATAGCATGAGATGTGATATCCAAGTCCTTCCCATTCCAATCCTGAGACCCTTCCTATAACATGAGATGTGATATCTCAATGCTTATACCAAACCTGAATCCCTTCCTATAGCATGAGATGTGATATCCAACTCCTTCCCATTCCAATCCTGAGACCCTTCCTATAGCATTAGATGTGATATCTCAATGCCTCTAATACCAAACCTGAGATCCTTCCTCTAACATGAAATGTGATATCCAACTCCTTCCCTTTCCAAACCTGAGAGCCTACCTATAGCATGAGATGTGATATCCAAGTCCTTCCCATTCCAATCCTTAGACCCTTCCTACAGCATGCAATATGATATCTCAATGATTCTAATACCAAACCTGAGATCTTTCCTATAACATGAGATGTGATATCCAACTCCTTCCCATTCCAATCCTGAGACCCTTCCTATAGCATGAGATGTGATATCTCAATGCCTCTTTACCAAACCTGAGATCCTACCTCTAACATGAAATGTGATATCCAACTCCTTCCCCTTCCAAACCTGAGAGCCTTCCTATAGTATGAGATGTGATATCCAAGTCCTTCCCATTCCAATCCTGAGACCCTTCCTATAACATCAGATGTGATATCCAACTCCTTCCCATTCCAACCTGAGACCCTTCCTATAGCATGAGATGGGATATTCAACTCCTTCCAAATCCAATCCTGATACCCTTCCGATAGCATGATATGTGATATCTCAATGCTTCTAATACCAAACCTGTGACTCTTCCTATAACATGAGATGGGATATCCAACTCCTTCCCATTCCAATCCTGAGACCCTTCCGATAGCAGAGATGTGATATCTCAATGCTTATACCAAACCTGAGACCCTTCCTATGGCATGAGATGTCACATACAACTCCTTCCCATTCCAATCCTGAGACCCTTCCTATAGTATGAGATGTGATATCTCAATGCTTATACCAAACCTGAGACCCTTCCTATAGCATGAGATGTGATATCCAACTCCTTCCCATTCCAATCCTGAGACCCTTCCCATAGCATGAGATGTGATGTCTCAATGCTTCTAATACCAAACCTGAGATCCTTCCTATAACATCAAATGTGATATCCAACTCCTTCCCATTCCAATCCTTAGACCCTTCCTATAGCATGAGATGTGATATCTCAATGCTTATACCAAAACTGAGACCCTTCCTATAGCATGAGATGTGATATCCAACTCCTTCCCATTCCAATCCTGAGACCCTTCCTATAGCATGAGATGTGATATCTCAATGCCTCTAATACCAAACCTGAGATCCTTCCTCTAACATGAAATGTGATATCCAACTCCGTCCCTTTCCAAACCTGAGAGCCTACCTATAGCATGAGATGTGATATCCAACTCCTTCCCATTCCAAACATGAGACCCTTCCTATAGCAAGAATGTAATATCCAACTCCTTCCCATTCCAATCCTGAGACCCTTCCTACAGCATGCGATGTGATATCTCAATGCTTCTAATACCAAACCTGAGATCTTTCCTATAACATGAGATGTGATATCCAACTCCTTCCCATTCAAATCCTGAGACCCTTCCTATAGCATGAGATGTGATATCTCAATGCCTCTTTACCAAACCTGAGATCCTACCTCTAACATGAAATGTGATATCCAACTCCTTCCCCTTCCAAACCTGAGAGCCTTCCTATAGTATGAGATGTGATATCCAAGTCCTTCCCATTCCAATCCTGAGACCCTTCCTATAACATCAGATGTGATATCCAACTCCTTCCCATTCCAACCTGAGGCCTTTCCTATAGCATGAGATGGGATATTCAACTCCTTCCAAATCCAATCCTGATACCCTGAGATGTGATATCTCAATGCTTCTAATACCAAACCTGTGACTCTTCCTATAACATGAGATGGGATATCCAACTCCTTCCCATTCCAATCCTGAGACCCTTCCGATAGCAGAGATGTGATATCTCAATGCTTATACCAAACCTGAGACCCTTCCTATGGCATGAGATGTCACATACAACTCCTTCCCATTCCAATCCTGAGACCCTTCCTATAGTATGAGATGTGATATCTCAATGCTTATACCAAACCTGAGACCCTTCCTATAGCATGAGATGTGATATCCAACTCCTTCCCATTCCAATCCTGAGACCCTTCCCATAGCATGAGATGTGATGTCTCAATGCTTCTAATACCAAACCTGAGATCCTTCCTATAACATCAAATGTGATATCCAACTCCTTCCCATTCCAATCCTGAGACCCTTCCTATAGCATGAGATGTGATATCTCAATGCTTATACCAAACCTGAGACCCTTCCTATAGCATGAGATGTGATATCCAACTCCTTCCCATTCCAATCCTGAGACCCTTCCTATAGCATGAGATGTGATATCTCAATGCCTCTAATACCAAACCTGAGATCCTTCCTCTAACATGAAATGTGATATCCAACTCCGTCCCTTTCCAAACCTGAGAGCCTACCTATAGCATGAGATGTGATATCCAAGTCCTTCCCATTCCAATCCTTAGACCCTTCCTACAGCATGCAATATGATATCTCAATGATTCTAATAACAAACCTGAGACCCGTCCTATAACATGAGATTGGATATCCAACTCCTTTCAATTCCAATCCTGGTACACTTCCTATAGCATGAGATGTGATATCTCAATGCTTATACCAAACCTGAGACCCTTCCTATGGCATGAGATGTCATATACAAGTCCTTCCCATTCCAATCCTGAGACCCTTCCTATAGCATGAGATGTGATATCTCAATGCTTCTAATACCAAACCTGTGACTCTTCCTATAACATGAGATGGGATATCCAACTCCTTCCCATTCCAATCCTGAGACCCTTCCGATAGCAGAGATGTGATATCTCAATGCTTATACCAAACCTGAGACCCTTCCTATGGCATGAGATGTCACATACAACTCCTTCCCATTCCAATCCTGAGACCCTTCCTATAGTATGAGATGTGATATCTCAATGCTTATACCAAACCTGAGACCCTTCCTATAGCATGAGATGTGATATCCAACTCCTTCCCATTCCAATCCTGAGACCCTTCCCATAGCATGAGATGTGATGTCTCAATGCTTCTAATACCAAACCTGAGATCCTTCCTATAACATCAAATGTGATATCCAACTCCTTCCCATTCCAATCCTTAGACCCTTCCTATAGCATGAGATGTGATATCCAACTCCTTCCCATTCCAATCCTGAGACCCTTCCTATAGCATGAGATGTGATATCTCAATGCCTCTAATACCAAACCTGAGATCCTTCCTCTAACATGAAATGTGATATCCAACTCCGTCCCTTTCCAAACCTGAGAGCCTACCTATAGCATGAGATGTGATATCCAACTCCTTCCCATTCCAAACATGAGACCCTTCCTATAGCAAGAATGTAATATCCAACTCCTTCCCATTCCAATCCTGAGACCCTTCCTACAGCATGCGATGTGATATCTCAATGCTTCTAATACCAAACCTGAGATCTTTCCTATAACATGAGATGTGATATCCAACTCCTTCCCATTCAAATCCTGAGACCCTTCCTATAGCATGAGATGTGATATCTCAATGCCTCTTTACCAAACCTGAGATCCTACCTCTAACATGAAATGTGATATCCAACTCCTTCCCCTTCCAAACCTGAGAGCCTTCCTATAGTATGAGATGTGATATCCAAGTCCTTCCCATTCCAATCCTGAGACCCTTCCTATAACATCAGATGTGATATCCAACTCCTTCCCATTCCAACCTGAGACCTTTCCTATAGCATGAGATGGGATATTCAACTCCTTCCAAATCCAATCCTGATACCCTTCCGATAGCTTGAGATGTGATATCTCAATGCTTCTAATACCAAACCTGTGACTCTTCCTATAACATGAGATGGGATATCCAACTCCTTCCCATTCCAATCCTGAGACCCTTCCGATAGCAGAGATGTGATATCTCAATGCTTATACCAAACCTGAGACCCTTCCTATGGCATGAGATGTCACATACAACTCCTTCCCATTCCAATCCTGAGACCATTCCTATAGTATGAGATGTGATATCTCAATGCTTATACCAAACCTGAGACCCTTCCTATAGCATGAGATGTGATATCCAACTCCTTCCCATTCCAATCCTGAGACCCTTCCCATAGCATGAGATGTGATGTCTCAATGCTTCTAATACCAAACCTGAGATCCTTCCTATAACATCAAATGTGATATCCAACTCCTTCCCATTCCAATCCTGAGACCCTTCCTATAGCATGAGATGTGATATCCAACTCCTTCCCATTCCAATCCTGAGACCCTTCCTATAGCATGAGATGTGATATCTCAATGCCTCCAATACCAAACCTGAGATCCTTCCTCTAACATGAAATGTGATATCCAACTCCTTCCCTTTCCAAACCTGAGAGCCTACCTATAGCATGAGATGTGATATCCAAGTCCTTCCCATTCCAATCCTTAGACCCTTCCTACAGCATGCAATATGATATCTCAATGATTCTAATAACAAACCTGAGACCCGTCCTATAACATGAGATTGGATATCCAACTCCTTTCAATTCCAATCCTGGTACACTTCCTATAGCATGAGATGTGATATCTCAATGCTTATACCAAACCTGAGACCCTTCCTATGGCATGAGATGTCATATACAAGTCCTTCCCATTCCAATCCTGAGACCCTTCCTATAGCATGAGATGTGATATCTCAATGCTTATACCAAACCTGAGACCCTTCCTATAGCATGAGATGTGATATCCAACTTCTTCCCATTCCAATCCTGAGACCCTTCCTATAACATGAGATGTGATGTCTCAATGCTTCTAATACCAAACCTGATATCTTTCCTATAACATGAGATGTGATATCCAACTCCTTCCCATTCCAATCCTGAGAACCTTCCTATAGCATGAGATGTGATATCTCAATGCCTCTAATACCAAACCTGAGATCCTTCCTCTAACATGAAATGTGATATCCAACTCCTTCCCCTTCCAAACCTGAGAGCCTTCCTATAGCATGAGATATGATATCCAAGTCCTTCCCATTCCAATCCTGAGACCCTTCCTATAACATGAGATGTGATATTCAACTCCTTCCCATTCCAACCTGAGACCCTTCCTATAGCATGAGATGTGATATCCAACTCCTTCCAAATCCAATCCTGATACCCTTCCGATAGCATGAGATGTGATATCCCAATGCTTCTACCAAACCTGAGACCCATACTATGGCATGAGATGTGATATCAAACTCCTTCCCATTCCAATCCTGAGACCCTTCCTATAGCTTGAGATGTGATATCCAACTCCTTCCCATTCCAATTCTGAGACCCTTCATATACCATGAGACTTGATATCTCAATGCTTCTAATACCAAACCTGAGACCCGTCCTATAACATGAGATGTGATATCCAAATCCTTCCCCTTCCAAACCTTAGACCCTTCCTTTATCATGAGATGTGATATCCAACTCCTTCCCATTCCAATCCTGACACTCTTCCGATATCATGAGATTTGTTATCTCAATGCTTCTAATATCAAACTTGAGACCCTCCCTATAGCATGAGATCTGACATCCAAGTCATTCCCATTCCAATCCTGAGACCCTTCCTATAGCATGAGATGTGATATCTCAATGATTCTAATACCAAACTGAGACCCTTCCTATAACATGAGATGGGATATCCAAGTCCTTCCCATTCTAATCCTGAGACCCTTCCCATAGCATGAGATGTGATGTCTCAATGCTTCTAATACCAAACCTGAGATCCTTCCTATAACATCAAATGTGATATCCAACTCCTTCCCATTCCAATCCTGAGACCCTTCCTATAGCATGAGATGTGATATCTCAATGCTTCTAATATCAAACTTGAGACCCTCCCTATAGCATGAGATCTGACATCCAAGTCATTCCCATTCCAATCCTGAGACCCTTCCTATAGCATGAGATGTGATATCTCAATGCTTCTAATACCAAACTGAGACCCTTCCTATAACATGAGATGGGATATCCAAGTCCTTCCCATTCTAATCCTGAGACCCTTCCCATAGCATGAGATGTGATGTCTCAATGCTTCTATTACCAAACCTGAGATCCTTCCTATAACATCAAATGTGATATCCAACTCCTTCCCATTCCAATCCTGAGACCCTTCCTATAGCATGAGATGTGATATCTCAATGCTTATACCAAACCTGAGACCCTTCCTATAGCATGAGATGTGATATCCAACTCCTTCCCATTCCAATCCTGAGACCCTTCCCATAGCATGAGATGTGATGTCTCAATGCTTCTAATACCAAACCTGAGATCCTTCCTATAACATCAAATGTGATATCCAACTCCTTCCCATTCCAATCCTGAGACCCTTCCTATAGCATGAGATGTGATATCTCAATGCTTATACCAAACCTGAGACCCTTCCTATAGCATGAGATGTGATATCCAACTCCTTCCCATTCCAATCCTGAGACCCTTCCTATAGCATGAGATGTGATATCTCAATGCCTCTAATACCAAACCTGAGATCCTTCCTCTAACATGAAATGTGATATCCAACTCCGTCCCTTTCCAAACCTGAGAGCCTACCTATAGCATGAGATGTGATATCCAAGTCCTTCCCATTCCAATCCTTAGACCCTTCCTACAGCATGCAATATGATATCTCAATGATTCTAATAACAAACCTGAGACCCGTCCTATAACATGAGATGGGATATCCAACTCCTTTCAATTCCAATCCTGAGACACTTCCTATAGCATGAGATGTGATATCTCAATGCTTATACCAAACCTGAGACCCTTCCTATGGCATGAGATGTCATATACAACTCCTTCCCATTCCAATCCTGAGACCCTTCCTATAGCATGAGATGTGATATCTCAATGCTTATACCAAACCTGAGACCCTTCCTATAGCATGAGATGTGATATCCAACTTCTTCCCATTCCAATCCTGAGACCCTTCCTATAACATGAGATGTGATGTCTCAATGCTTCTAATACCAAACCTGATATCTTTCCTATAACATGAGATGTGATATCCAACTCCTTCCCATTCCAATCCTGAGACCCTTCCTATAGCATGAGATGTGATATCTCAATGCTTATACCAAACCTGAGACCCTTCCTATAGCATGAGATGTGATATCCAACTCCTTCCCATTCCAATCCTGAGACCCTTCCCATAGCATGAGATGTGATGTCTCAATGCTTCTAATACCAAACCTGAGATCCTTCCTATAACATCAAATGTGATATCCAACTCCTTCCCATTCCAATCCTGAGACCCTTCCTATAGCATGAGATGTGATATCTCAATGCTTATACCAAACCTGAGACCCTTCCTATAGCATGAGATGTGATATCCAACTCCTTCCCATTCCAATCCTGAGACCCTTCCTATAGCATGAGATGTGATATCTCAATGCCTCTAATACCAAACCTGAGATCCTTCCTCTAACATGAAATGTGATATCCAACTCCGTCCCTTTCCAAACCTGAGAGCCTACCTATAGCATGAGATGTGATATCCAACTCCTTCCCATTCCAAACATGAGACCCTTCCTATAGCAAGAATGTAATATCCAACTCCTTCCCATTCCAATCCTGAGACCCTTCCTACAGCATGCGATGTGATATCTCAATGCTTCTAATACCAAACCTGAGATCTTTCCTATAACATGAGATGTGATATCCAACTCCTTCCCATTCAAATCCTGAGACCCTTCCTATAGCATGAGATGTGATATCTCAATGCCTCTTTACCAAACCTGAGATCCTACCTCTAACATGAAATGTGATATCCAACTCCTTCCCCTTCCAAACCTGAGAGCCTTCCTATAGTATGAGATGTGATATCCAAGTCCTTCCCATTCCAATCCTGAGACCCTTCCTATAACATCAGATGTGATATCCAACTCCTTCCCATTCCAACCTGAGACCTTTCCTATAGCATGAGATGGGATATTCAACTCCTTCCAAATCCAATCCTGATACCCTTCCGATAGCTTGAGATGTGATATCTCAATGCTTCTAATACCAAACCTGTGACTCTTCCTATAACATGAGATGGGATATCCAACTCCTTCCCATTCCAATCCTGAGACCCTTCCGATAGCAGAGATGTGATATCTCAATGCTTATACCAAACCTGAGACCCTTCCTATAGCATGAGATGTGATATCCAACTCCTTCCCATTCCAATCCTGAGACCCTTCCTATAGCATGAGATGTGATATCTCAATGCCTCTAATACCAAACCTGAGATCCTTCCTCTAACATGAAATGTGATATCCAACTCCGTCCCTTTCCAAACCTGAGAGCCTACCTATAGCATGAGATGTGATATCCAAGTCCTTCCCATTCCAATCCTTAGACCCTTCCTACAGCATGCAATATGATATCTCAATGATTCTAATAACAAACCTGAGACCCGTCCTATAACATGAGATGGGATATCCAACTCCTTTCAATTCCAATCCTGAGACACTTCCTATAGCATGAGATGTGATATCTCAATGCTTATACCAAACCTGAGACCCTTCCTATGGCATGAGATGTCATATACAACTCCTTCCCATTCCAATCCTGAGACCCTTCCTATAGCATGAGATGTGATATCTCAATGCTTATACCAAACCTGAGACCCTTCCTATAGCATGAGATGTGATATCCAACTTCTTCCCATTCCAATCCTGAGACCCTTCCTATAACATGAGATGTGATGTCTCAATGCTTCTAATACCAAACCTGATATCTTTCCTATAACATGAGATGTGATATCCAACTCCTTCCCATTCCAATCCTGAGACCCTTCCTATAGCATGAGATGTGATATCTCAATGCTTATACCAAACCTGAGACCCTTCCTATAGCATGAGATGTGATATCCAACTCCTTCCCATTCCAATCCTGAGACCCTTCCCATAGCATGAGATGTGATGTCTCAATGCTTCTAATACCAAACCTGAGATCCTTCCTATAACATCAAATGTGATATCCAACTCCTTCCCATTCCAATCCTGAGACCCTTCCTATAGCATGAGATGTGATATCTCAATGCTTATACCAAACCTGAGACCCTTCCTATAGCATGAGATGTGATATCCAACTCCTTCCCATTCCAATCCTGAGACCCTTCCTATAGCATGAGATGTGATATCTCAATGCCTCTAATACCAAACCTGAGATCCTTCCTCTAACATGAAATGTGATATCCAACTCCGTCCCTTTCCAAACCTGAGAGCCTACCTATAGCATGAGATGTGATATCCAACTCCTTCCCATTCCAAACATGAGACCCTTCCTATAGCAAGAATGTAATATCCAACTCCTTCCCATTCCAATCCTGAGACCCTTCCTACAGCATGCGATGTGATATCTCAATGCTTCTAATACCAAACCTGAGATATTTCCTATAACATGAGATGTGATATCCAACTCCTTCCCATTCAAATCCTGAGACCCTTCCTATAGCATGAGATGTGATATCTCAATGCCTCTTTACCAAACCTGAGATCCTACCTCTAACATGAAATGTGATATCCAACTCCTTCCCCTTCCAAACCTGAGAGCCTTCCTATAGTATGAGATGTGATATCCAAGTCCTTCCCATTCCAATCCTGAGACCCTTCCTATAACATCAGATGTGATATCCAACTCCTTCCCATTCCAACCTGAGACCTTTCCTATAGCATGAGATGGGATATTCAACTCCTTCCAAATCCAATCCTGATACCCTTCCGATAGCTTGAGATGTGATATCTCAATGCTTCTAATACCAAACCTGTGACTCTTCCTATAACATGAGATGGGATATCCAACTCCTTCCCATTCCAATCCTGAGACCCTTCCGATAGCAGAGATGTGATATCTCAATGCTTATACCAAACCTGAGACCCTTCCTATGGCATGAGATGTCACATACAACTCCTTCCCATTCCAATCCTGAGACCCTTCCTATAGTATGAGATGTGATATCTCAATGCTTATACCAAACCTGAGACCCTTCCTATAGCATGAGATGTGATATCCAACTCCTTCCCATTCCAATCCTGAGACCCTTCCCATAGCATGAGATGTGATGTCTCAATGCTTCTAATACCAAACCTGAGATCCTTCCTATAACATCAAATGTGATATCCAACTCCTTCCCATTCCAATCCTGAGACCCTTCCTATAGCATGAGATGTGATATCTCAATGCTTATACCAAACCTGAGACCCTTCCTATAGCATGAGATGTGATATCCAACTCCTTCCCATTCCAATCCTGAGACCCTTCCTATAGCATGAGATGTGATATCTCAATGCCTCTAATACCAAACCTGAGATCCTTCCTCTAACATGAAATGTGATATCCAACTCCGTCCCTTTCCAAACCTGAGAGCCTACCTATAGCATGAGATGTGATATCCAAGTCCTTCCCATTCCAATCCTTAGACCCTTCCTACAGCATGCAATATGATATCTCAATGATTCTAATAACAAACCTGAGACCCGTCCTATAACATGAGATTGGATATCCAACTCCTTTCAATTCCAATCCTGGTACACTTCCTATAGCATGAGATGTGATATCTCAATGCTTATACCAAACCTGAGACCCTTCCTATGGCATGAGATGTCATATACAAGTCCTTCCCATTCCAATCCTGAGACCCTTCCTATAGCATGAGATGTGATATCTCAATGCTTCTAATACCAAACCTGAGACCCTTCCTATAACATGAGATGGGATATCCAACTCCTTCCCATTCCAATCCTGAGACCCTTCCGATAGCAGAGATGTGATATCTCAATGCTTATACCAAACCTGAGACCCTTGCTATGGCCTGAGATGTCATATACAACTCCTTCCCATTCCAATCCTGAGACCCTTCCTATAGCATGAGATGTGATATCTCAATGCTTATACCAAACCTGAGACCCTTCCTATAGCATGAGATGTGATATCCAACTCCTTCCCATTCCAATCCTGAGACCCTTCCCATAGCATGAGATGTGATGTCTCAATGCTTCTAATACCAAACCTGAGACCCTTCCTATAACATGAGATGTGATATCCAACTCCTTCCCATTCCAATCCTGAGACCCTTCCTATAGCATGAGAAGTGATATCTCCATGCTTATACCAAACCTGAGACCCTTCCTATAGCATGAGATGTAATATCCAACTCCTTCCCATTCCAATCCTGAGACCCTTCCTATAGCATGAGAAGTATCTCCATGCGTATACCATGCGTGTATCTCCATTCCTATAGCATGAGATGTGATATCCAAATCCTTCCCATTCCAATCCTGAGCCACTTCCGATAGCAGAGATGTGATATCTCAATGCTCATACCAAACCTGAGACCCTTCCTATAACATGAGATGTGATATCCAACTCATTCCCGTTCCAAACCTGAGACACTTCCTATAGCATATGTGATATCCAAGTCCTTCCCATTTCAAACATGAGACCCTTCCTATAGCAAGAATGTAATATCCAACTCCTACCCATTCCAATCCTGAGACCATTCCTATAGCATGAGATGTGATATTTCAATGCTTCTAATACCAAACCTGAGATCCTTCCTATGACATGAAATGTGATATCCAAATCCTTCCCATTCCAAACCTGAGACCCTTCCTACAGCATGCGATGTGATATCTCAATGCTTCTAATATCAAACCTGAGACCCGTCCTATAACATGAGATGCGATATCCAACTCCTTCCCGTTCCAAACCTGAGACCCTTCCTATAGCATGAGATGTGATATCCAATTCCTTCCCATCCCAATCCTGAGACACCTCCGATAGCAGAGATGTGATATCTCAATGCTTATACCAAACCTGAGACTCTTCCTATAACATGAGATGTGATATCCAACTCCTTCCCGTTCCAAACCTGAGACCCTTCCTATAGCATGAGATGTGATATCCAACTCCTTCCCATTCCAATCCTGAGACCCTTCCGATAGCAGAGATGTGATATCTCAATGCTTATACCAAACCTGAGACTCTTCCTATAACATGAGATGTGATATCCAACTCCTTCCCTTTCCAAACCTGAGACTCTGCCTATAGCATGAGATGTGATATCCAAGTCCTTCCCATTCCAATCCTGAGACCCTTCCTATAGCATGAGATGTGATATCTCAATGCTTATACCAAACCTGAGACCCTTCCTATGGCATGAGATGTCATATACAACTCCTTCCCATTCAAAACCGAGACCCTTCCTATAGCATGAGATGTGATATCTCAAAGCTTATACCAAACCTGAAACCCTTCCTATAGCATGAGATGTGATATCCAACTTCTTCCCATTCCAATCCTGAGACCCTTCCTATAACATGAGATGTGATGTCTCAATGCTTCTAATACCAAACCTGAGATCTTTCCTATAACATGAGATGTGGTATCCAACTCCTTCCCATTCCAATTCTGAGACCCTTCCTATAGCAAGAGATGTGATATCTCAATGCCTCTTTACCAAACCTGATATCCTACCTCTAACATGAAATGTGATATCCAACTCCTTCCCCTTCCAAACCTGAGAGCCTTCCTATAGCATGAGATGTGATATCCAAGTCCTTCCCATTCCAATCCTGAGACCCTTCCTATAACATCAGATGTGATATCCAACTCCTTCCCATTCCAACCTGAGACCCTTCCTATAGCATGAGATGGGATATCCAACTCCTTCCAAATCCAATCCTGATACCCTTCCGATAGCATGAGATGTGATATCCCAATGCTTCTACAAAACCTGAGACCCATACATGGCATGAGATGTGATATCAAACTCCTTCCCATTCCAATCCTGAGACCCTTCCGATAGCAGAGATGTGATATCTCAATGCTTATACCAAACCTGAGACCCTTCCTATGGCATGAGATGTCATATACAACTCCTTCCCATTCCAAGCCTGAGACCCTTCCTATAGCATGAGATGTGATATCTCAATGTTTATACCAAACCTGAGACCCTTCCTATAGCATGAGATGTGATATCCAACTCCTTCCCATTCCAATCCTGAGACCCTTCCTATAGCATGAGATGTGATATCTCAATGCTTATACAAAACCTGAATCCCTTCCTATAGCATGAAATGTGATATCCAACTCCTTCCCTTTCCAAACCTGAGAGCCTACCTATAGCATGAGATGTGATATCCAAGTCCTTCCCATTCCAATCCTTAGACCCTTCCTACAGCATGCAATATGATATCTCAATGATTCTAATAACAAACCTGAGACCCGTCCTATAACATGAGATGGGATATCCAACTCCTTCCCATTCCAATCCTGAGACACTTCCGATAGCAGAGATGTGATATCTCAATGCTTATACCAAACCTGAGACCCTTCCTATAGCATGAGATGTGATATCCAATTCTTTCCCGTTCCAAACCTGAGACCCTTCCTATAGCATATGTGATATCCAACTCCTTCCCATTCCAAACATGAGACCCTTCCTATAGCAAGAATGTAATATCCAACTCCTTCCCATTCCAATCCTGAGACCCTTCCTTCAGCATGCGATGTGATATCTCAATGCTTCTAATACCAAACCTGAGACCCGTCGTATAACATGAGATGGGATATCCAACTCCTTCCAGTTCCAAACCTGAGAGCCTTCCTATAGCATGAGATGTGATATCCAAGTCCTTCCCATTCCAATCCTGAGACCCTTCCTATAACATGAGATGTGATATCTCAATGCTTATACCAAACCTGAATCCCTTCCTATAGCATGAGATGTGATATCCAACTCCTTCCCATTCCAATCCTGAGACCCTTCCTATAGCATTAGATGTGATATCTCAATGCCTCTAATACCAAACCTGAGATCCTTCCTCTAACATGAAATGTGATATCCAACTCCTTCCCTTTCCAAACCTGAGAGCCTACCTATAGCATGAGATGTGATATCCAAGTCCTTCCCATTCCAATCCTTAGACCCTTCCTACAGCATGCAATATGATATCTCAATGATTCTAATACCAAACCTGAGATCTTTCCTATAACATGAGATGTGATATCCAACTCCTTCCCATTCCAATCCTGAGACCCTTCCTATAGCATGAGATGTGATATCTCAATGCCTCTTTACCAAACCTGAGATCCTACCTCTAACATGAAATGTGATATCCAACTCCTTCCCCTTCCAAACCTGAGAGCCTTCCTATAGTATGAGATGTGATATCCAAGTCCTTCCCATTCCAATCCTGAGACCCTTCCTATAACATCAGATGTGATATCCAACTCCTTCCCATTCCAACCTGAGACCCTTCCTATAGCATGAGATGGGATATTCAACTCCTTCCAAATCCAATCCTGATACCCTTCCGATAGCATGATATTTGATATCTCAATGCTTCAAATACCAAACCTGTGACTCTTCCTATAACATGAGATGGGATATCCAACTCCTTCCCATTCCAATCCTGAGACCCTTCCGATAGCAGAGATGTGATATCTCAATGCTTATACCAAACCTGAGACCCTTCCTATGGCATGAGATGTCACATACAACTCCTTCCCATTCCAATCCTGAGACCCTTCCTATAGTATGAGATGTGATATCTCAATGCTTATACCAAACCTGAGACCCTTCCTATAGCATGAGATGTGATATCCAACTCCTTCCCATTCCAATCCTGAGACCCTTCCCATAGCATGAGATGTGATGTCTCAATGCTTCTAATACCAAACCTGAGATCCTTCCTATAACATCAAATGTGATATCCAACTCCTTCCCATTCCAATCCTTAGACCCTTCCTATAGCATGAGATGTGATATCTCAATGCTTATACCAAAACTGAGACCCTTCCTATAGCATGAGATGTGATATCCAACTCCTTCCCATTCCAATCCTGAGACCCTTCCTATAGCATGAGATGTGATATCTCAATGCCTCTAATACCAAACCTGAGATCCTTCCTCTAACATGAAATGTGATATCCAACTCCGTCCCTTTCCAAACCTGAGAGCCTACCTATAGCATGAGATGTGATATCCAACTCCTTCCCATTCCAAACATGAGACCCTTCCTATAGCAAGAATGTAATATCCAACTCCTTCCCATTCCAATCCTGAGACCCTTCCTACAGCATGCGATGTGATATCTCAATGCTTCTAATACCAAACCTGAGATCTTTCCTATAACATGAGATGTGATATCCAACTCCTTCCCATTCAAATCCTGAGACCCTTCCTATAGCATGAGATGTGATATCTCAATGCCTCTTTACCAAACCTGAGATCCTACCTCTAACATGAAATGTGATATCCAACTCCTTCCCCTTCCAAACCTGAGAGCCTTCCTATAGTATGAGATGTGATATCCAAGTCCTTCCCATTCCAATCCTGAGACCCTTCCTATAACATCAGATGTGATATCCAACTCCTTCCCATTCCAACCTGAGACCTTTCCTATAGCATGAGATGGGATATTCAACTCCTTCCAAATCCAATCCTGATACCCTTCCGATAGCTTGAGATGTGATATCTCAATGCTTCTAATACCAAACCTGTGACTCTTCCTATAACATGAGATGGGATATCCAACTCCTTCCCATTCCAATCCTGAGACCCTTCCGATAGCAGAGATGTGATATCTCAATGCTTATACCAAACCTGAGACCCTTCCTATGGCAAGAGATGTCACATACAACTCCTTCCCATTCCAATCCTGAGACCCTTCCTATAGTATGAGATGTGATATCTCAATGCTTATACCAAACCTGAGACCCTTCCTATAGCATGAGATGTGATATCCAACTCCTTCCCATTCCAATCCTGAGACCCTTCCCATAGCATGAGATGTGATGTCTCAATGCTTCTAATACCAAACCTGAGATCCTTCCTATAACATCAAATGTGATATCCAACTCCTTCCCATTCCAATCCTGAGACCCTTCCTATAGCATGAGATGTGATATCTCAATGCTTATACCAAACCTGAGACCCTTCCTATAGCATGAGATGTGATATCCAACTCCTTCCCATTCCAATCCTGAGACCCTTCCTATAGCATGAGATGTGATATCTCAATGCCTCTAATACCAAACCTGAGATCCTTCCTCTAACATGAAATGTGATATCCAACTCCGTCCCTTTCCAAACCTGAGAGCCTACCTATAGCATGAGATGTGATATCCAAGTCCTTCCCATTCCAATCCTTAGACCCTTCCTACAGCATGCAATATGATATCTCAATGATTCTAATAACAAACCTGAGACCCGTCCTATAACATGAGATTGGATATCCAACTCCTTTCAATTCCAATCCTGGTACACTTCCTATAGCATGAGATGTGATATCTCAATGCTTATACCAAACCTGAGACCCTTCCTATGGCATGAGATGTCATATACAAGTCCTTCCCATTCCAATCCTGAGACCCTTCCTATAGCATGAGATGTGATATCTCAATGCTTCTAATACCAAACCCGAGACCCTTCCTATAACATGAGATGGGATATCCAACTCCTTCCCATTCCAATCCTGAGACCCTTCCGATAGCAGAGATGTGATATCTCAATGCTTATACCAAACCTGAGACCCTTGCTATGGCCTGAGATGTCATATACAACTCCTTCCCATTCCAATCCTGAGACCCTTCCTATAGCATGAGATGTGATATCTCAATGCTTATACCAAACCTGAGACCCTTCCTATAGCATGAGATGTGATATCCAACTCCTTCCCATTCCAATCCTGAGACCCTTCCCATAGCATGAGATGTGATGTCTCAATGCTTCTAATACCAAACCTGAGACCCTTCCTATAACATGAGATGTGATATCCAACTCCTTCCCATTCCAATCCTGAGACCCTTCCTATAGCATGAGAAGTGATATCTCCATGCTTATACCAAACCTGAGACCCTTCCTATAGCATGAGATGTAATATCCAACTCCTTCCCATTCCAATCCTGAGACCCTTCCTATAGCATGAGAAATATCTCCATGCGTATACCATGCGTGTATCTCCATTCCTATAGCATGAGATGTGATATCCAAATCCTTCCCATTCCAATCCTGAGCCACTTCCGATAGCAGAGATGTGATATCTCAATGCTTATACCAAACCTGAGACCCTTCCTATAACATGAGATGTGATATCCAACTCATTCCCGTTCCAAACCTGAGACACTTCCTATAGCATATGTGATATCCAAGTCCTTCCCATTTCAAACATGAGACCCTTCCTATAGCAAGAATGTAATATCCAACTCCTACCCATTCCAATCCTGAGACCATTCCTATAGCATGAGATGTGATATTTCAATGCTTCTAATACCAAACCTGAGATCCTTCCTATGACATGAAATGTGATATCCAAATCCTTCCCATTCCAAACCTGAGACCCTTCCTACAGCATGCGATGTGATATCTCAATGCTTCTAATATCAAACCTGAGACCCGTCCTATAACATGAGATGGGATATCCAACTCCTTCCCGTTCCAAACCTGAGACCCTTCCTATAGCATGAGATGTGATATCCAATTCCTTCCCATCCCAATCCTGAGACACCTCCGATAGCAGAGATGTGATATCTCAATGCTTATACCAAACCTGAGACTCTTCCTATAACATGAGATGTGATATCCAACTCCTTCCCGTTCCAAACCTGAGACCCTTCCTATAGCATGAGATGTGATATCCAACTCCTTCCCATTCCAATCCTGAGACCCTTCCGATAGCAGAGATGTGATATCTCAATGCTTATACCAAACCTGAGACTCTTCCTATAACATGAGATGTGATATCCAACTCCTTCCCTTTCCAAACCTGAGACCCTGCCTATAGCATGAGATGTGATATCCAAGTCCTTCCCATTCCAATCCTGAGACCCTTCCTATAGCATGAGATGTGATATCTCAATGCTTATACCAAACCTGAGACCCTTCCTATGGCATGAGATGTCATATACAACTCCTTCCCATTCCAATCCCGAGACCCTTCCTATAGCATGAGATGTGATATCTCAAAGCTTATACCAAACCTGAAACCCTTCCTATAGCATGAGATGTGATATCCAACTTCTTCCCATTCCAATCCTGAGACCCTTCCTATAACATGAGATGTGATGTCTCAATGCTTCTAATACCAAACCTGAGATCTTTCCTATAACATGAGATGTGGTATCCAACTCCTTCCCATTCCAATTCTGAGACCCTTCCTATAGCAAGAGATGTGATATCTCAATGCCTCTTTACCAAACCTGATATCCTACCTCTAACATGAAATGTGATATCCAACTCCTTCCCCTTCCAAACCTGAGAGCCTTCCTATAGCATGATATGTGATATCCAAGTCCTTCCCATTCCAATCCTGAGACCCTTCCTATAACATCAGATGTGATATCCAACTCCTTCCCATTCCAACCTGAGACCCTTCCTATAGCATGAGATGGGATATCCAACTCCTTCCAAATCCAATCCTGATACCCTTCCGATAGCATGAGATGTGATATCCCAATGCTTCTACAAAACCTGAGACCCATACATGGCATGAGATGTGATATCAAACTCCTTCCCATTCCAATCCTGAGACCCTTCCGATAGCAGAGATGTGATATCTCAATGCTTATACCAAACCTGAGACCCTTCCTATGGCATGAGATGTCATATACAACTCCTTTCCATTCCAAGCCTGAGACCCTTCCTATAGCATGAGATGTGATATCTCAATGTTTATACCAAACCTGAGACCCTTCCTATAGCATGAGATGTGATATCCAACTCCTTCCCATTCCAATCCTGAGACCCTTCCTATAGCATGAGATGTGATATCTCAATGCTTATACAAAACCTGAATCCCTTCCTATAGCATGAAATGTGATATCCAACTCCTTCCCTTTCCAAACCTGAGAGCCTACCTATAGCATGAGATGTGATATCCAAGTCCTTCCCATTCCAATCCTTAGACCCTTCCTACAGCATGCAATATGATATCTCAATGATTCTAATAACAAACCTGAGACCCGTCCTATAACATGAGATGGGATATCCAACTCCTTCCCATTCCAATCCTGAGACACTTCCGATAGCAGAGATGTGATATCTCAATGCTTATACCAAACCTGAGACCCTTCCTATAGCATGAGATGTGATATCCAATTCTTTCCCGTTCCAAACCTGAGACCCTTCCTATAGCATATGTGATATCCAACTCCTTCCCATTCCAAACATGAGACCCTTCCTATAGCAAGAATGTAATATCCAACTCCTTCCCATTCCAATCCTGAGACCCTTCCTTCAGCATGCGATGTGATATCTCAATGCTTCTAATACCAAACCTGAGACCCGTCCTATAACATGAGATGGGATATCCAACTCCTTCCAGTTCCAAACCTGAGAGCCTTCCTATAGCATGAGATGTGATATCCAAGTCCTTCCCATTCCAATCCTGAGACCCTTCCTATAACATGAGATGTGATATCTCAATGCTTATACCAAACCTGAATCCCTTCCTATAGCATGAGATGTGATATCCAACTCCTTCCCATTCCAATCCTGAGACCCTTCCCATAGCATTAGATGTGATATCTCAATGCCTCTAATACCAAACCTGAGATCCTTCCTCTAACATGAAATGTGATATCCAACTCCTTCCCTTTCCAAACCTGAGAGCCTACCTATAGCATGAGATGTGATATCCAAGTCCTTCCCATTCCAATCCTTAGACCCTTCCTACAGCATGCAATATGATATCTCAATGATTCTAATACCAAACCTGAGATCTTTCCTATAACATGAGATGTGATATCCAACTCCTTCCCATTCCAATCCTGAGACCCTTCCTATAGCATGAGATGTGATATCTCAATGCCTCTTTACCAAACCTGAGATCCTACCTCTAACATGAAATGTGATATCCAACTCCTTCCCCTTCCAAACCTGAGAGCCTTCCTATAGTATGAGATGTGATATCCAAGTCCTTCCCATTCCAATCCTGAGACCCTTCCTATAACATCAGATGTGATATCCAACTCCTTCCCATTCCAACCTGAGACCCTTCCTATAGCATGAGATGGGATATTCAACTCCTTCCAAATCCAATCCTGATACCCTTCCGATAGCATGATATGTGATATCTCAATGCTTCTAATACCAAACCTGTGACTCTTCCTATAACATGAGATGGGATATCCAACTCCTTCCCATTCCAATCCTGAGACCCTTCCGATAGCAGAGATGTGATATCTCAATGCTTATACCAAACCTGAGACCCTTCCTATGGCATGAGATGTCACATACAACTCCTTCCCATTCCAATCCTGAGACCCTTCCTATAGTATGAGATGTGATATCTCAATGCTTATACCAAACCTGAGACCCTTCCTATAACATCAAATGTGATATCCAACTCCTTCCCATTCCAATCCTTAGACCCTTCCTATAGCATGAGATGTGATATCTCAATGCTTATACCAAAACTGAGACCCTTCCTATAGCATGAGATGTGATATCCAACTCCTTCCCATTCCAATCCTGAGACCCTTCCTATAGCATGAGATGTGATATCTCAATGCCTCTAATACCAAACCTGAGATCCTTCCTCTAACATGAAATGTGATATCCAACTCCGTCCCTTTCCAAACCTGAGAGCCTACCTATAGCATGAGATGTGATATCCAACTCCTTCCCATTCCAAACATGAGACCCTTCCTATAGCAAGAATGTAATATCCAACTCCTTCCCATTCCAATCCTGAGACCCTTCCTACAGCATGCGATGTGATATCTCAATGCTTCTAATACCAAACCTGAGATCTTTCCTATAACATGAGATGTGATATCCAACTCCTTCCCATTCAAATCCTGAGACCCTTCCTATAGCATGAGATGTGATATCTCAATGCCTCTTTACCAAACCTGAGATCCTACCTCTAACATGAAATGTGATATCCAACTCCTTCCCCTTCCAAACCTGAGAGCCTTCCTATAGTATGAGATGTGATATCCAAGTCCTTCCCATTCCAATCCTGAGACCCTTCCTATAACATCAGATGTGATATCCAACTCCTTCCCATTCCAACCTGAGACCTTTCCTATAGCATGAGATGGGATATTCAACTCCTTCCAAATCCAATCCTGATACCCTGAGATGTGATATCTCAATGCTTCTAATACCAAACCTGTGACTCTTCCTATAACATGAGATGGGATATCCAACTCCTTCCCATTCCAATCCTGAGACCCTTCCGATAGCAGAGATGTGATATCTCAATGCTTATACCAAACCTGAGACCCTTCCTATGGCATGAGATGTCACATACAACTCCTTCCCATTCCAATCCTGAGACCCTTCCTATAGTATGAGATGTGATATCTCAATGCTTATACCAAACCTGAGACCCTTCCTATAGCATGAGATGTGATATCCAACTCCTTCCCATTCCAATCCTGAGACCCTTCCCATAGCATGAGATGTGATGTCTCAATGCTTCTAATACCAAACCTGAGATCCTTCCTATAACATCAAATGTGATATCCAACTCCTTCCAATTCCAATCCTGAGACCCTTCCTATAGCATGAGATGTGATATCTCAATGCTTATACCAAACCTGAGACCCTTCCTATAGCATGAGATGTGATATCCAACTCCTTCCCATTCCAATCCTGAGACCCTTCCTATAGCATGAGATGTGATATCTCAATGCCTCTAATACCAAACCTGAGATCCTTCCTCTAACATGAAATGTGATATCCAACTCCGTCCCTTTCCAAACCTGAGAGCCTACCTATAGCATGAGATGTGATATCCAAGTCCTTCCCATTCCAATCCTTAGACCCTTCCTACAGCATGCAATATGATATCTCAATGATTCTAATAACAAACCTGAGACCCGTCCTATAACATGAGATTGGATATCCAACTCCTTTCAATTCCAATCCTGGTACACTTCCTATAGCATGAGATGTGATATCTCAATGCTTATACCAAACCTGAGACCCTTCCTATGGCATGAGATGTCATATACAAGTCCTTCCCATTCCAATCCTGAGACCCTTCCTATAGCATGAGATGTGATATCTCAATGCTTCTAATACCAAACCTGTGACTCTTCCTATAACATGAGATGGGATATCCAACTCCTTCCCATTCCAATCCTGAGACCCTTCCGATAGCAGAGATGTGATATCTCAATGCTTATACCAAACCTGAGACCCTTCCTATGGCATGAGATGTCACATACAACTCCTTCCCATTCCAATCCTGAGACCCTTCCTATAGTATGAGATGTGATATCTCAATGCTTATACCAAACCTGAGACCCTTCCTATAGCATGAGATGTGATATCCAACTCCTTCCCATTCCAATCCTGAGACCCTTCCCATAGCATGAGATGTGATGTCTCAATGCTTCTAATACCAAACCTGAGATCCTTCCTATAACATCAAATGTGATATCCAACTCCTTCCCATTCCAATCCTTAGACCCTTCCTATAGCATGAGATGTGATATCTCAATGCTTATACCAAAACTGAGACCCTTCCTATAGCATGAGATGTGATATCCAACTCCTTCCCATTCCAATCCTGAGACCCTTCCTATAGCATGAGATGTGATATCTCAATGCCTCTAATACCAAACCTGAGATCCTTCCTCTAACATGAAATGTGATATCCAACTCCGTCCCTTTCCAAACCTGAGAGCCTACCTATAGCATGAGATGTGATATCCAACTCCTTCCCATTCCAAACATGAGACCCTTCCTATAGCAAGAATGTAATATCCAACTCCTTCCCATTCCAATCCTGAGACCCTTTCTACAGCATGCGATGTGATATCTCAATGCTTCTAATACCAAACCTGAGATCTTTCCTATAACATGAGATGTGATATCCAACTCCTTCCCATTCAAATCCTGAGACCCTTCCTATAGCATGAGATGTGATATCTCAATGCCTCTTTACCAAACCTGAGATCCTACCTCTAACATGAAATGTGATATCCAACTCCTTCCCCTTCCAAACCTGAGAGCCTTCCTATAGTATGAGATGTGATATCCAAGTCCTTCCCATTCCAATCCTGAGACCCTTCCTATAACATCAGATGTGATATCCAACTCCTTCCCATTCCAACCTGAGACCTTTCCTATAGCATGAGATGGGATATTCAACTCCTTCCAAATCCAATCCTGATACCCTTCCGATAGCTTGAGATGTGATATCTCAATGCTTCTAATACCAAACCTGTGACTCTTCCTATAACATGAGATGGGATATCCAACTCCTTCCCATTCCAATCCTGAGACCCTTCCGATAGCAGAGATGTGATATCTCAATGCTTATACCAAACCTGAGACCCTTCCTATGGCATGAGATGTCACATACAACTCCTTCCCATTCCAATCCTGAGACCATTCCTATAGTATGAGATGTGATATCTCAATGCTTATACCAAACCTGAGACCCTTCCTATAGCATGAGATGTGATATCCAACTCCTTCCCATTCCAATCCTGAGACCCTTCCCATAGCATGAGATGTGATGTCTCAATGCTTCTAATACCAAACCTGAGATCCTTCCTATAACATCAAATGTGATATCCAACTCCTTCCCATTCCAATCCTGAGACCCTTCCTATAGCATGAGATGTGATATCTCAATGCTTATACCAAACCTGAGACCCTTCCTATAGCATGAGATGTGATATCCAACTCCTTCCCAATCCAATCCTGAGACCCTTCCTATAGCATGAGATGTGATATCTCAATGCCTCTAATACCAAACCTGAGATCCTTCCTCTAACATGAAATGTGACATCCAACTCCTTCCCTTTCCAAACCTGAGAGCCTACCTATAGCATGAGATGTGATATCCAAGTCCTTCCCATTCCAATCCTTAGACCCTTCCTACAGCATGCAATATGATATCTCAATGATTCTAATAACAAACCTGAGACCCGTCCTATAACATGAGATTGGATATCCAACTCCTTTCAATTCCAATCCTGGTACACTTCCTATAGCATGAGATGTGATATCTCAATGCTTATACCAAACCTGAGACCCTTCCTATGGCATGAGATGTCATATACAAGTCCTTCCCATTCCAATCCTGAGACCCTTCCTATAGCATGAGATGTGATATCTCAATGCTTATACCAAACCTGAGACCCTTCCTATAGCATGAGATGTGATATCCAACTTCTTCCCATTCCAATCCTGAGACCCTTCCTATAACATGAGATGTGATGTCTCAATGCTTCTAATACCAAACCTGATATCTTTCCTATAACATGAGATGTGATATCCAACTCCTTCCCATTCCAATCCTGAGAACCTTCCTATAGCATGAGATGTGATATCTCAATGCCTCTAATACCAAACCTGAGATCCTTCCTCTAACATGAAATGTGATATCCAACTCCTTCCCCTTCCAAACCTGAGAGCCTTCCTATAGCATGAGATATGATATCCAAGTCCTTCCCATTCCAATCCTGAGACCCTTCCTATAACATGAGATGTGATATTCAACTCCTTCCCATTCCAACCTGAGACCCTTCCTATAGCATGAGATGTGATATCCAACTCCTTCCAAATCCAATCCTGATACCCTTCCGATAGCATGAGATGTGATATCCCAATGCTTCTACCAAACCTGAGACCCATACTATGGCATGAGATGTGATATCAAACTCCTTCCCATTCCAATCCTGAGACCCTTCCTATAGCTTGAGATGTGATATCCAACTCCTTCCCATTCCAATTCTGAGACCCTTCCTATACCATGAGACTTGATATCTCAATGCTTCTAATACCAAACCTGAGACCCGTCCTATAACATGAGATGTGATATCCAAATCCTTCCCCTTCCAAACCTTAGACCCTTCCTTTATCATGAGATGTGATATCCAACTCCTTCCCATTCCAATCCTGACACTCTTCCGATATCATGAGATTTGTTATCTCAATGCTTCTAATATCAAACTTGAGACCCTCCCTATAGCATGAGATCTGACATCCAAGTCATTCCCATTCCAATCCTGAGACCCTTCCTATAGCATGAGATGTGATATCTCAATGCTTCTAATACCAAACTGAGACCCTTCCTATAACATGAGATGGGATATCCAAGTCCTTCCCATTCTAATCCTGAGACCCTTCCCATAGCATGAGATGTGATGTCTCAATGCTTCTAATACCAAACCTGAGATCCTTCCTATAACATCAAATGTGATATCCAACTCCTTCCCATTCCAATCCTGAGACCCTTCCTATAGCATGAGATGTGATATCTCAATGCTTCTAATATCAAACTTGAGACCCTCCCTATAGCATGAGATCTGACATCCAAGTCATTCCCATTCCAATCCTGAGACCCTTCCTATAGCATGAGATGTGATATCTCAATGCTTCTAATACCAAACTGAGACCCTTCCTATAACATGAGATGGGATATCCAAGTCCTTCCCATTCTAATCCTGAGACCCTTCCCATAGCATGAGATGTGATGTCTCAATGCTTCTATTACCAAACCTGAGATCCTTCCTATAACATCAAATGTGATATCCAACTCCTTCCCATTCCAATCCTGAGACCCTTCCTATAGCATGAGATGTGATATCTCAATGCTTATACCAAACCTGAGACCCTTCCTATAGCATGAGATGTGATATCCAACTCCTTCCCATTCCAATCCTGAGACCCTTCCCATAGCATGAGATGTGATGTCTCAATGCTTCTAATACCAAACCTGAGATCCTTCCTATAACATCAAATGTGATATCCAACTCCTTCCCATTCCAATCCTGAGACCCTTCCTATAGCATGAGATGTGATATCTCAATGCTTATACCAAACCTGAGACCCTTCCTATAGCATGAGATGTGATATCCAACTCCTTCCCATTCCAATCCTGAGACCCTTCCTATAGCATGAGATGTGATATCTCAATGCCTCTAATACCAAACCTGAGATCCTTCCTCTAACATGAAATGTGATATCCAACTCCGTCCCTTTCCAAACCTGAGAGCCTACCTATAGCATGAGATGTGATATCCAAGTCCTTCCCATTCCAATCCTTAGACCCTTCCTACAGCATGCAATATGATATCTCAATGATTCTAATAACAAACCTGAGACCCGTCCTATAACATGAGATGGGATATCCAACTCCTTTCAATTCCAATCCTGAGACACTTCCTATAGCATGAGATGTGATATCTCAATGCTTATACCAAACCTGAGACCCTTCCTATGGCATGAGATGTCATATACAACTCCTTCCCATTCCAATCCTGAGACCCTTCCTATAGCATGAGATGTGATATCTCAATGCTTATACCAAACCTGAGACCCTTCCTATAGCATGAGATGTGATATCCAACTTCTTCCCATTCCAATCCTGAGACCCTTCCTATAACATGAGATGTGATGTCTCAATGCTTCTAATACCAAACCTGATATCTTTCCTATAACATGAGATGTGATATCCAACTCCTTCCCATTCCAATCCTGAGACCCTTCCTATAGCATGAGATGTGATATCTCAATGCTTATACCAAACCTGAGACCCTTCCTATAGCTTGAGATGTGATATCCAACTCCTTCCCATTCCAATCCTGAGAACCTTCCTATAGCATGAGATGTGATATCTCAATGCCTCTAATACCAAACCTGAGATCCTTCCTCTAACATGAAATGTGATATCCAACTCCTTCCCCTTCCAAACCTGAGAGCCTTCCTATAGCATGAGATATGATATCCAAATCCTTCCCATTCCAATCCTGAGACCCTTCCTATAACATGAGATGTGATATTCAACTCCTTCCCATTCCAACCTGAGACCCTTCCTATAGCATGAGATGGGATATCCAACTCCTTCCAAATCCAATCCTGATACCCTTCCGATAGCATGAGATGTGATATCCCAATGCTTCTACCAAACCTGAGACCCATACTATGGCATGAGATGTGATATCAAACTCCTTCCCATTCCAATCCTGAGACCCTTCCTATAGCTTGAGATGTGATATCCAACTCCTTCCCATTCCAATTCTGAGACCCTTCCTATACCATGAGACTTGATATCTCAATGCTTCTAATACCAAACCTGAGACCCGTCCTATAACATGAGATGTGATATCCAAATCCTTCCCCTTCCAAACCTTAGACCCTTCCTTTATCATGAGATGTGATATCCAACTCCTTCCCATTCCAATCCTGACACCCTTCCGATATCATGAGATTTGTTATCTCAATGCTTCTAATATCAAACTTGAGACCCTCCCTATAGCATGAGATCTGACATCCAAGTCCTTCCCATTCCAATCCTGAGACCCTTCCTATAGCATGAGATGTGATATCTCAATGCTTCTAATACCAAACCTGAGACCCTTCCTATAACATGAGATGGGATATCCAAGTCCTTCCCATTCTAATCCTGAGACCCTTCCCATAGCATGAGATGTGATGTCTCAATGCTTCTAATACCAAACCTGAGATCCTTCCTATAACATGAGATGTGATATCCAACTCCTTCCCATTCCAATCCTGAGACCCTTCCTATAGCATGAGAAGTGATATCTCCATGCTTATACCAAACCCGAGACCCTTCCTATAGCATGAGATGTGATATCCAACTCCTTCCCATTCCAATCCTGAGACCCTTCCTATAGCATGAGAAGTGATATCTCCATGCGTATACCAAACCTGAGACCCTTCCTATAGCATGAGATGTGATATCCAAATCCTTCCCATTCCAATCCTGAGACCCTTCCTATAGCATGAGATGTGATATCTCAATGCTTATACCAAACCAGAGACCCGTCCTATAACATGAGATGGGATATCCAACTCCTTCCCATTCCAATCCTGAGACCCTTCCTATAACATGAGATGTGATATCCAACTCCTTCCCATTCCAACCTGAGACCCTTCCTATAGCATGAGATGGGATATCCAACTCCTTCCAAATCCAATCCTGATACCCTTCCGATAGCATGAGATGTGATATCCCAATGCTTCTACCAAACCTGAGACCCATACTATGGCATGAGATGTGATATCAAACTCCTTCCCATTCCAATCCTGAGACCCTTCCTATCTTGAGATGTGATATCCAACTCCTTCCCATTCCAATTCTGAGACCCTTCCTATACCATGAGACTTGATATCTCAATGCTTCTAATACCAAACCTGAGACCCGTCCTATAACATGAGATGTGATATCCAAATCCTTCCCCTTCCAAACCTTAGACCCTTCCTTTATCATGAGATGTGATTTCCAACTCCTTCCCATTCCAATCCTGACACCCTTCCGATATCATGAGATTTGTTATCTCAATGCTTCTAATATCAAACTTGAGACCCTCCCTATAGCATGAGATCTGACATCCAAGTCCTTCCCATTCCAATCCTGAGACCCTTCCTATAGCATGAGATGTGATATCTCAATGCTTCTAATACCAAACCTGAGACCCTTCCTATAACATGAGATGGGATATCCAACTCCTTCCCATTCCAATCCTGAGACCCTTCCGATAGCAGAGATGTGATATCTCAATGCTTATACCAAACCTGAGACCCTTGCTATGGCCTGAGATGTCATATACAACTCCTTCCCATTCCAATCCTGAGACCCTTCCTATAGCATGAGATGTGATATCTCAATGCTTATACCAAACCTGAGACCCTTCCTATAGCATGAGATGTGATATCCAACTCCTTCCCATTCCAATCCTGAGACCCTTCCCATAGCATGAGATGTGATGTCTCAATGCTTCTAATACCAAACCTGAGACCCTTCCTATAACATGAGATGTAATATCCAACTCCTTCCCATTCCAATCCTGAGACCCTTCCTATAGCATGAGAAGTATCTCCATGCGTATACCAAACCTGAGACCCTTCCTATAGCATGAGATGTGATATCCAAATCCTTCCCATTCCAATCCTGAGCCACTTCCGATAGCAGAGATGTGATATCTCCATGCTTATACCAAACCTGAGACCCTTCCTATAGCATGAGATGTAATATCCAACTCCTTCCCATTCCAATCCTGAGACCCTTCCTATAGCATGAGAAGTATCTCCATGCGTATACCAAACCTGAGACCCTTCCTATAGCATGAGATGTGATATCCAAATCCTTCCCATTCCAATCCTGAGCCACTTCCGATAGCAGAGATGTGATATCTCAATGCTTATACCAAACCCGAGACCCTTCCTATAACATGAGATGTGATATCCAACTCATTCCCGTTCCAAACCTGAGACACTTCCTATAGCATATGTGATATCCAAGTCCTTCCCATTCCAAACATGAGACCCTTCCTATAGCAAGAATGTAATATCCAACTCCTACCCATTCCAATCCTGAGACCATTCCTATAGCATGAGATGTGATGTATCAATGCTTCTAATACCAAACCTGAGATCCTTCCTATGACATGAAATGTGATATCCAAATCCTTCCCATTCCAAACCTGAGACCCTTCCTACAGCATGCGATGTGATATCTCAATGCTTCTAATATCAAACCTGAGACCCGTCCTATAACATGAGATGGGATATCCAACTCCTTCCCGTTCCAAACCTGTGACCCTTCCTATAGCATGAGATGTGATATCCAATTCCTTCCCATCCCAATCCTGAGACACCTCCGATAGCAGAGATGTGATATCTCAATGCTTATACCAAACCTGAGACTCTTCCTATAACATGAGATGTGATATCCAACTCCTTCCCGTTCCAAACCTGAGACCCTTCCTATAGCATGAGATGTGATATCCAACTCCTTCCCATTCCAATCCTGAGACCCTTCCGATAGCAGAGATGTGATATCTCAATGCTTATACCAAACCTGAGACTCTTCCTATAACATGAGATGTGATATCCAACTCCTTCCCTTTCCAAACCTGAGACCCTGCCTATAGCATGAGATGTGATATCCAAGTCCTTCCCATTCCAATCCTGAGACACTTCCTATAGCATGGGATGTGATATCTCAATGCTTATACCAAACCTGAGACCCTTCCTATAGCATGAGATGTGATATCCAACTCCTTCCCATTCCAATCCTGAGACCCTTCCTATAGCATGAGATGTGATATCTCAATTCCTCTAATACCAAACCTGAGATCCTTCCTCTAACATGAAATGTGATATCCAACTCCGTCCCTTTCCAAACCTGAGAGCCTACCTATAGCATGAGATGTGATATCCAAGTCCTTCCCATTCCAATCCTTAGACCCTTCCTACAGCATGCAATATGATATCTCAATGATTCTAATAACAAACCTGAGACCCGTCCTATAACATGAGATGGGATATCCAACTCCTTTCAATTCCAATCCTGAGACACTTCCTATAGCATGAGATGTGATATCTCAATGCTTATACCAAACCTGAGACCCTTCCTATGGCATGAGATGTCATATACAACTCCTTCCCATTCCAATCCTGAGACCCTTCCTATAGCATGAGATGTGATATCTCAATGCTTATACCAAACCTGAGACCCTTCCTATAGCATGAGATGTGATATCCAACTTCTTCCCATTCCAATCCTGAGACCCTTCCTATAACATGAGATGTGATGTCTCAATGCTTCTAATACCAAACCTGATATCTTTCCTATAACATGAGATGTGATATCCAACTCCTTCCCATTCCAATCCTGAGACCCTTCCTATAGCATGAGATGTGATATCTCAATGCTTATACCAAACCTGAGACCCTTCCTATAGCTTGAGATGTGATATCCAACTCCTTCCCATTCCAATCCTGAGAACCTTCCTATAGCATGAGATGTGATATCTCAATGCCTCTAATACCAAACCTGAGATCCTTCCTCTAACATGAGATGTGCTATCCAACTCCTTCCCATTCCAATCCTGAGACCCTTCCTATAGCATGAGATGTGATATCTCAATGCTTATACCAAACCTGAGACCCTTCCTATAGCTTGAGATGTCATATACAACTCCTTCCCATTCCAATCCTGAGACCCTTCCTATAGCATGAGATGTGATATCTCAATGCTTATACCAAACCTGAGACCCTTCCTATAGCATGAGATGTGATATCCAACTTCTTCCCATTCCAATCCTGAGACCCTTCCTATAACATGAGATGTGATGCCTCAATGCTTCTAATACCAAACCTGATATCTTTCCTATAACATGAGATGTGATATCCAACTCCTTCCCATTCCAATCCTGAGACCCTTCCTATAGCATGAGATGTGATATCTCAATGCTTATACCAAACCTGAGACCCTTCCTATAGCTTGAGATGTGATATCCAACTCCTTCCCCTTCCAAACCTGAGAGCCTTCCTTAACATGAGATGTGATATTCAACTCCTTCCCATTCCAACCTGAGACCCTTCCTATAGCATGAGATGGGATATCCAACTCCTTCCAAATCCAATCCTAATACCCTTCCAATAGCATGAGATGTGATATCCCAATGCTTCTACCAAACCTGAGACCCATACTATGGCATGAGATGTGATATCAAACTCCTTCCCATTCCAATCCTGAGACCCTTCCTATAGCTTGAGATGTGATATCCAACTCCTTCCCATTCCAATTCTGAGACCCTTCCTATACCATGAGACTTGATATCTCAATGCTTCTAATACCAAACCTGAGACCCGTCCTATAACATGAGATGTGATATCCAAATCCTTCCCCTTCCAAACCTTAGACCCTTCCTTTATCATGAGATGTGATATCCAACTCCTTCCCATTCCAATCCTGACACCCTTCCGATATCATGAGATTTGTTATCTCAATGCTTCTAATATCAAACTTGAGACCCTCCCTATAGCATGAGATCTGACATCCAAGTCCTTCCCATTCCAATCCTGAGACCCTTCCCATAGCATGAGATGTGATATCTCAATGCTTCTAATACCAAACCTGAGACCCTTCCTATAACATGAGATGGGATATCCAAGTCCTTCCCATTCTAATCCTGAGACCCTTCCCATAGCATGAGATGTGATGTCTCAATGCTTCTAATACCAAACCTGAGATCCTTCCTATAACATGAGATGTGATATCCAACTCCTTCCCATTCCAATCCTGAGACCCTTCCTATAGCATGAGAAGTGATATCTCCATGCTTATACCAAACCCGAGACCCTTCCTATAGCATGAGATGTGATATCCAACGCCTTCCCATTCCAATCCTAGACCCTTCCTATAGCATGAGAAGTGATATCTCCATGCGTATACCAAACCTGAGACCCTTCCTATAGCATGAGATGTGATATCCAAATCCTTCCCATTCCAATCCTGAGACCCTTCCTATAGCATGAGATGTGATATCCAACTCCTTCCCATTCCAACCTGAGACCCTTCCTATAGCATGAGATGGGATATCCAACTCCTTCCAAATCCAATCCTGATACCCTTCCGATAGCATGAGATGTGATATCCCAATGCTTCTACCAAACCTGAGACCCATACTATGGCATGAGATGTGATATCAAACTCCTTCCCATTCCAATCCTGAGACCCTTCCTATAGCTTGAGATGCGATATCCAACTCCTTCCCATTCCAATTCTGAGACCCTTCCTATACCATGAGACTTGATATCTCAATGCTTCTAATACCAAACCTGAGACCCGTCCTATAACATGAGATGTGATATCCAAATCCTTCCCCTTCCAAACCTTAGACCCTTCCTTTATCATGAGATGTAATTTCCAACTCCTTCCCATTCCAATCCTGACACCCTTCCGATATCATGAGATTTGTTATCTCAATGCTTCTAATATCAAACTTGAGACCCTCCCTATAGCATGAGATCTGACATCCAAGTCCTTCCCATTCCAATCCTGAGACCCTTCCTATAGCATGAGATGTGATATCTCAATGCTTCTAATACCAAACCTGAGACCCTTCCTATAACATGAGATGGGATATCCAACTCCTTCCCATTCCAATCCTGAGACCCTTCCGATAGCAGAGATGTGATATCTCAATGCTTATACCAAACCTGAGACCCATACTATGGCATGAGATGTGATATCAAACTCCTTCCCATTCCAATCCTGAGACCCTTCCTATAGCTTGAGATGCGATATCCAACTCCTTCCCATTCCAATTCTGAGACCCTTCCTATACCATGAGACTTGATATCTCAATGCTTCTAATACCAAACCTGAGACCCGTCCTATAACATGAGATGTGATATCCAAATCCTTCCCCTTCCAAACCTTAGACCCTTCCTTTATCATGAGATGTAATTTCCAACTCCTTCCCATTCCAATCCTGACACCCTTCCGATATCATGAGATTTGTTATCTCAATGCTTCTAATATCAAACTTGAGACCCTCCCTATAGCATGAGATCTGACATCCAAGTCCTTCCCATTCCAATCCTGAGACCCTTCCTATAGCATGAGATGTGATATCTCAATGCTTCTAATACCAAACCTGAGACCCTTCCTATAACATGAGATGGGATATCCAACTCCTTCCCATTCCAATCCTGAGACCCTTCCGATAGCAGAGATGTGATATCTCAATGCTTATACCAAACCTGAGACCCTTGCTATGGCCTGAGATGTCATATACAACTCCTTCCCATTCCAATCCTGAGACCCTTCCTATAGCATGAGATGTGATATCTCAATGCTTATACCAAACCTGAGACCCTTCCTATAGCATGAGATGTGATATCCAACTCCTTCCCATTCCAATCCTGAGACCCTTCCCATAGCATGAGATGTGATGTCTCAATGCTTCTAATACCAAACCTGAGACCCTTCCTATAACATGAGATGTGATATCCAACTCCTTCCCATTCCAATCCTGAGACCCTTCCTATAGCATGAGAAGTGATATCTCCATGCTTATACCAAACCTGAGACCCTCCCTATAGCATGAGATGTAATATCCAACTCCTTCCCATTCCAATCCTGAGACCCTTCCTATAGCATGAGAAGTATCTCCATGCGTATCCCAAACCTGAGACCCTTCCTATAGCATGAGATGTGATATCCAAATCCTTCCCATTCCAATCCTGAGCCACTTCCGATAGCAGAGATGTGATATCTCAATGCTTATACCAAACCTGAGACCCTTCCTATAACATGAGATGTGATATCCAACTCATTCCCGTTCCAAACCTGAGACACTTCCTATAGCATATGTGATATCCAAGTCCTTCCCATTTCAAACATGAGACCCTTCCTATAGCAAGAATGTAATATCCAACTCCTACCCATTCCAATCCTGAGACCATTCCTATAGCATGAGATGTGATATATCAATGCTTCTAATACCAAACCTGAGATCCTTCTTATGACATGAAATGTGATATCCAAATCCTTCCCATTCCAAACCTGAGACCCTTCCTACAGCATGCGATGTGATATCTCAATGCTTCTAATATCAAACCTGAGACCAGTCCTATAACATGAGATGGGATATCCAACTCCTTCCCGTTCCAAACCTGAGACCCTTCCTATAGCATGAGATGTGATATCCAATTCCTTCCCATCCCAATCCTGAGACACCTCCGATAGCAGAGATGTGATATCTCAATGCTTATACCAAACCTGAGACTCTTTCTATAACATGAGATGTGATATCCAACTCCTTCCCGTTCCAAACCTGAGACCCTTCCTATATCATGAGATGTGATATCCAACTCCTTCCCATTCCAATCCTGAGACCCTTCCGATAGCATGAGATGTGATATCTCAAGGCTTCTAATACCAAACCTGTGATCCTTCCTATAATAAGAGATGTGATATCCAAATCCTTCCCCTTCCAAACCTGAGACCCTCCCTTTAGCATGAGATGTGATATCTCAATGCCTCTAATACCAAACCTGAGATCCTTCCAATAGCATGAGATGTCATATCTCAATGCTTCTGATACCAAACCTGAGATCCTTCCTATAACATGAGATGTGATATCCAAATCCTTCCCCTTCCAAACCTGAGACCCTCCCTTTAGCATGAGATGTGATATCCAACTCCTTCCCATTCCAATCTTGAAACCCTTCTGATAGCATGAGATGTGATATCTCAATGCCTCTAATACCAAACCTGATTCCTACCTCTAACATGAAATGTGATATCCAACCCCTTCCCTTTCCAAACGTGAGACCCTCCCTATAGATTCAGATGTGATATCCAAGTCCTTCCCATTCCAATCCTGAGACCCTTCCTTTAGCATGAGATGTGATATCTCAATGCTTCTAATACCAAACCTGAGACCCTTCCTATAACATAAGATGGGATATCCAACTCCTTCCCATTCCAATCCTGAGACCCTTCCGATAGCAGAGATGTGATATCTCAATTCTTATACCAAACCTGAGACCCTTCCTGTGGCATGAGATGTCATATACAACTCCTTCCCATTCCAATCCTGAGACCCTTCCTATAGCATGAGATGTGATATCCAACTCCTTCCCATTCCAATCCTGAGACCCTTCCTATAGCATGAGATTTGATATCTCAATGTTTCTAACACCAAACCTGAGATCCTTCCGATAGCATGAGATGTGATATCTCAATGCTTCTAATACCAAACCTGAGATCATTCCTATAACACGAGATGTTATATCCAAATCCTTCCCCTTCCAAACCTGAGACCCTCCCTTTAGCATATGTGATATCCAACTCCTTCCCATTCCAATCCTGAGACCCTTCCTATAGCATGAGATGTGATTTCTCAATGCTTCTAATACCAAACCTGAGATCCTTCCTATAACATGAGATGTGATATCCAACTCCTTCCCATTCCAATCCTGAGACCCTTCCTATAGCATGAGATGTGATTTCTCAATGCTTCTAATACCAAACCTGAGATCCTTCCTATAGCATGAGATGTGATATCTCAATGCTTATACCAAACCTGAGACCCTTCCTATAGCATGAGATGTGATTTCCAACTACTTCCCATTCCAATCCTGAGACCCTTCCTATAGCATGAGATGTGATATCCAACTCCTTCCCTTTCCAAACCTGAGAGCCTATCTATAGCATGAGATGTGATATCCAATTCCTTCCCATTCCAATCCTGAGACCCTTCCTATAGCATGAGATGTGATATCTCAATGCTTATACCAAACCTGAGACCCTTCCTATAGCATGAGATGTGATATCCAACTACTTCCCATTCCAATCCTGAGACCCTTCCTATAGCATGAGATGTGATATCCAACTCCTTCCCTTTCCAAACCTGAGAGCCTATCTATAGCATGAGATGTGATATCCAATTCCTTCCCATTCCAATCCTGAGACCCTTCCTATCGCATGAGACGTGATATCTCAATGCTTCTAATACCAAACCTGAGACCCTTCCTATTGCATGAGATGTGATATCCAACTACTTCCCATTCCAATCCTGAGACCCTTCTTATAGCATGAGATGTGATATCCAACTCCTTCCATTCCAATCCTGAGACCCATCCTATAGCATGAGATGTGATATCTCAGTGCTTATACCAAACCTGAGACCCTTCCTATAGCATGAGATGTGATATCCAACTACTTCCCATTCCAATCCTGAGAAATTTCCTATCGCATGAGATGTGATATCCAACTCCTTCCCTTTCCAAACCTGAGAGCATATCTATAGCATGAGATGGGATATCCAACTCCTTCCCATTCCAATCCTGAGACACTTCCGATAGCAGAGATGTGATATCTCAATGCTTATACCAAACCTGAGACCCTTCCTATAACATGAGATGTGATATCCAACTCCTTCCCGTTCCAAACCTGAGACCCTTCCTTTAGCATGAGATGTGATATCCAGCTCCTTCCCATTCCAATCCTGAGACACTTCCGATAGCATAAGATGTGATATCTCAATGCTTCTAATATCAAAACTGAGACCCTCCCAATAGCATGATATGTGATATCTAAGTCCTTCCCATTCCAATCCTAAGACCCTTCCTATAGCAGGAGATGTGATATCTCAATGCTTCTACCAAACCTGAGACCCTTCCTTTAGCATGAGATGTGATATCCAACTCCTTCCCATTCCAGTCCTGAGACCCTTCCTATAGCATGAGATATGATATCTCAATACTTCTAATACCAAACCTGAGATCCTTCTGATAACATGAGATGTGATATCCAAATCCTTCCCCTTCCAAACCTGAGACCCTCCCTTTAGCATGAGATGTGATATCCAACTCCTTCCCATTCCAATCCTGAGACCCTTCTGATAGCATGAGATGTGATATCTCAATGCTTCTAATACCAAACCTGAGATCCTTCCTATAACATGAGATGTGATATCCAACTCCTTCCCTTTCCAAACCTGAGAGCCTATCTATAGCATGAGATGTGATATCCAATTCCTTCCCATTCCAATCCTGAGACCCTTCCTATAGCATGAGATGTGATATCTCAATGCTTATACCAAACCTGAGACCCTTCCTATAGCATGAGATGTGATATCCAACTACTTCCCATTCCAATCCTGAGACCCTTCCTATAGCATGAGATGTGATATCCAACTCCTTCCCTTTCCAAACCTGAGAGCCTATCTATAGCATGAGATGTGATATCCAATTCCTTCCCATTCCAATCCTGAGACCCTTCCTATAGCATGAGATGTGATATCTCAATGCTTCTAATACCAAACCTGAGACCCTTCCTATAGCATGAGATGTGATATCCAACTACTTCCCATTCCAATCCTGAGACCCTTCCTATAGCTTGAGATGTGATATCCAACTCCTTCCCATTCCAATTCTGAGACCCTTCCTATACCATGAGACTTGATATCTCAATGCTTCTAATACCAAACCTGAGACCCTTCCTATAACATGAGATGTGATATCCAACTCCTTCCCATTCCAATCCTGAGACCCTTCCTATAGCATGAGAAGTGATATCTCCATGCTTATACCAAACCTGAGACCCTCCCTATAGCATGAGATGTAATATCCAACTCCTTCCCATTCCAATCCTGAGACCCTTCCTATAGCATGAGAAGTATCTCCATGCGTATCCCAAACCTGAGACCCTTCCTATAGCATGAGATGTGATATCCAAATCCTTCCCATTCCAATCCTGAGCCACTTCCGATAGCAGAGATGTGATATCTCAATGCTTATACCAAACCTGAGACCCTTCCTATAACATGAGATGTGATATCCAACTCATTCCCGTTCCAAACCTGAGACACTTCCTATAGCATATGTGATATCCAAGTCCTTCCCATTTCAAACATGAGACCCTTCCTATAGCAAGAATGTAATATCCAACTCCTACCCATTCCAATCCTGAGACCATTCCTATAGCATGAGATGTGATATATCAATGCTTCTAATACCAAACCTGAGATCCTTCTTATGACATGAAATGTGATATCCAAATCCTTCCCATTCCAAACCTGAGACCCTTCCTACAGCATGCGATGTGATATCTCAATGCTTCTAATATCAAACCTGAGACCAGTCCTATAACATGAGATGGGATATCCAACTCCTTCCCGTTCCAAACCTGAGACCCTTCCTATAGCATGAGATGTGATATCCAATTCCTTCCCATCCCAATCCTGAGACACCTCCGATAGCAGAGATGTGATATCTCAATGCTTATACCAAACCTGAGACTCTTTCTATAACATGAGATGTGATATCCAACTCCTTCCCGTTCCAAACCTGAGACCCTTCCTATATCATGAGATGTGATATCCAACTCCTTCCCATTCCAATCCTGAGACCCTTCCGATAGCATGAGATGTGATATCTCAAGGCTTCTAATACCAAACCTGTGATCCTTCCTATAATAAGAGATGTGATATCCAAATCCTTCCCCTTCCAAACCTGAGACCCTCCCTTTAGCATGAGATGTGATATCTCAATGCCTCTAATACCAAACCTGAGATCCTTCCAATAGCATGAGATGTCATATCTCAATGCTTCTGATACCAAACCTGAGATCCTTCCTATAACATGAGATGTGATATCCAAATCCTTCCCCTTCCAAACCTGAGACCCTCCCTTTAGCATGAGATGTGATATCCAACTCCTTCCCATTCCAATCTTGAAACCCTTCTGATAGCATGAGATGTGATATCTCAATGCCTCTAATACCAAACCTGATTCCTACCTCTAACATGAAATGTGATATCCAACCCCTTCCCTTTCCAAACGTGAGACCCTCCCTATAGATTCAGATGTGATATCCAAGTCCTTCCCATTCCAATCCTGAGACCCTTCCTTTAGCATGAGATGTGATATCTCAATGCTTCTAATACCAAACCTGAGACCCTTCCTATAACATAAGATGGGATATCCAACTCCTTCCCATTCCAATCCTGAGACCCTTCCGATAGCAGAGATGTGATATCTCAATTCTTATACCAAACCTGAGACCCTTCCTGTGGCATGAGATGTCATATACAACTCCTTCCCATTCCAATCCTGAGACCCTTCCTATAGCATGAGATGTGATATCCAACTCCTTCCCATTCCAATCCTGAGACCCTTCCTATAGCATGAGATTTGATGTCTCAATGTTTCTAACACCAAACCTGAGATCCTTCCGATAGCATGAGATGTGATATCTCAATGCTTCTAATACCAAACCTGAGATCATTCCTATAACACGAGATGTTATATCCAAATCCTTCCCCTTCCAAACCTGAGACCCTCCCTTTAGCATATGTGATATCCAACTCCTTCCCATTCCAATCCTGAGACCCTTCCTATAGCATGAGATGTGATTTCTCAATGCTTCTAATACCAAACCTGAGATCCTTCCTATAACATGAGATGTGATATCCAACTCCTTCCCATTCCAATCCTGAGACCCTTCCTATAGCATGAGATGTGATTTCTCAATGCTTCTAATACCAAACCTGAGATCCTTCCTATAGCATGAGATGTGATATCTCAATGCTTATACCAAACCTGAGACCCTTCCTATAGCATGAGATGTGATTTCCAACTACTTCCCATTCCAATCCTGAGACCCTTCCTATAGCATGAGATGTGATATCCAACTCCTTCCCTTTCCAAACCTGAGAGCCTATCTATAGCATGAGATGTGATATCCAATTCCTTCCCATTCCAATCCTGAGACCCTTCCTATAGCATGAGATGTGATATCTCAATGCTTATACCAAACCTGAGACCCTTCCTATAGCATGAGATGTGATATCCAACTACTTCCCATTCCAATCCTGAGACCCTTCCTATAGCATGAGATGTGATATCCAACTCCTTCCCTTTCCAAACCTGAGAGCCTATCTATAGCATGAGATGTGATATCCAATTCCTTCCCATTCCAATCCTGAGACCCTTCCTATCGCATGAGACGTGATATCTCAATGCTTCTAATACCAAACCTGAGACCCTTCCTATTGCATGAGATGTGATATCCAACTACTTCCCATTCCAATCCTGAGACCCTTCTTATAGCATGAGATGTGATATCCAACTCCTTCCATTCCAATCCTGAGACCCATCCTATAGCATGAGATGTGATATCTCAATGCTTATACCAAACCTGAGACCCTTCCTATAGCATGAGATGTGATATCCAACTACTTCCCATTCCAATCCTGAGAAATTTCCTATCGCATGAGATGTGATATCCAACTCCTTCCCTTTCCAAACCTGAGAGCATATCTATAGCATGAGATGGGATATCCAACTCCTTCCCATTCCAATCCTGAGACACTTCCGATAGCAGAGATGTGATATCTCAATGCTTATACCAAACCTGAGACCCTTCCTATAACATGAGATGTGATATCCAACTCCTTCCCGTTCCAAACCTGAGACCCTTCCTTTAGCATGAGATGTGATATCCAGCTCCTTCCCATTCCAATCCTGAGACACTTCCGATAGCATAAGATGTGATATCTCAATGCTTCTAATATCAAAACTGAGACCCTCCCAATAGCATGATATGTGATATCTAAGTCCTTCCCATTCCAATCCTAAGACCCTTCCTATAGCAGGAGATGTGATATCTCAATGCTTCTCCCAAACCTGAGACCCTTCCTTTAGCATGAGATGTGATATCCAACTCCTTCCCATTCCAGTCCTGAGACCCTTCCTATAGCATGAGATATGATATCTCAATACTTCTAATACCAAACCTGAGATCCTTCTGATAACATGAGATGTGATATCCAAATCCTTCCCCTTCCAAACCTGAGACCCTCCCTTTAGCATGAGATGTGATATCCAACTCCTTCCCATTCCAATCCTGAGACCCTTCTGATAGCATGAGATGTGATATCTCAATGCTTCTAATACCAAACCTGAGATCCTTCCTATAACATGAGATGTGATATCCAACTCCTTCCCTTTCCAAACCTGAGAGCCTATCTATAGCATGAGATGTGATATCCAATTCCTTCCCATTCCAATCCTGAGACCCTTCCTATAGCATGAGATGTGATATCTCAATGCTTATACCAAACCTGAGACCCTTCCTATAGCATGAGATGTGATATCCAACTACTTCCCATTCCAATCCTGAGACCCTTCCTATAGCATGAGATGTGATATCCAACTCCTTCCCTTTCCAAACCTGAGAGCCTATCTATAGCATGAGATGTGATATCCAATTCCTTCCCATTCCAATCCTGAGACCCTTCCTATAGCATGAGATGTGATATCTCAATGCTTCTAATACCAAACCTGAGACCCTTCCTATAGCATGAGATGTGATATCCAACTACTTCCCATTCCAATCCTGAGACCCTTCCTATAGCTTGAGATGTGATATCCAACTCCTTCCCATTCCAATTCTGAGACCCTTCCTATACCATGAGACTTGATATCTCAATGCTTCTAATACCAAACCTGAGACCCGTCCTATAACATGAGATGTGATATCCAAATCCTTCCCCTTCCAAACCTTAGACCCTTCCTTTATCATGAGATGTGATATCCAACTCCTTCCCATTCCAATCCTGACACCCTTCCGATATCATGAGATTTGTTATCTCAATGCTTCTAATATCAAACTTGAGACCCTCCCTATAGCATGAGATCTGACATCCAAGTCCTTCCCATTCCAATCCTGAGACCCTTCCCATAGCATGAGATGTGATATCTCAATGCTTCTAATACCAAACCTGAGACCCTTCCTATAACATGAGATGGGATATCAAGTCCTTCCCATTCTAATCCTGAGACCCTTCCCATAGCATGAGATGTGATGTCTCAATGCTTCTAATACCAAACCTGAGATCCTTCCTATAACATGAGATGTGATATCCAACTCCTTCCCATTCCAATCCTGAGACCCTTCCTATAGCATGAGAAGTGATATCTCCATGCTTATACCAAACCCGAGACCCTTCCTATAGCATGAGATGTGATATCCAACGCCTTCCCATTCCAATCCTAGACCCTTCCTATAGCATGAGAAGTGATATCTCCATGCGTATACCAAACCTGAGACCCTTCCTATAGCATGAGATGTGATATCCAAATCCTTCCCATTCCAATCCTGAGACCCTTCCTATAGCATGAGATGTGATATCTCAATGCTTATACCAAACCAGAGACCCGTCCTATAACATGAGATGGGATATCCAACTCCTTCCCATTCCAATCCAGAGACCCTTCCTATAACATGAGATGTGATATCCAACTCCTTCCCATTCCAACCTGAGACCCTTCCTATAGCATGAGATGGGATATCCAACTCCTTCCAAATCCAATCCTGATACCCTTCCGATAGCATGAGATGTGATATCCCAATGCTTCTACCAAACCTGAGACCCATACTATGGCATGAGATGTGATATCAAACTCCTTCCCATTCCAATCCTGAGACCCTTCCTATAGCTTGAGATGCGATATCCAACTCCTTCCCATTCCAATTCTGAGACCCTTCCTATACCATGAGACTTGATATCTCAATGCTTCTAATACCAAACCTGAGACCCGTCCTATAACATGAGATGTGATATCCAAATCCTTCCCCTTCCAAACCTTAGACCCTTCCTTTATCATGAGATGTAATTTCCAACTCCTTCCCATTCCAATCCTGACACCCTTCCGATATCATGAGATTTGTTATCTCAATGCTTCTAATATCAAACTTGAGACCCTCCCTATAGCATGAGATCTGACATCCAAGTCCTTCCCATTCCAATCCTGAGACCCTTCCTATAGCATGAGATGTGATATCTCAATGCTTCTAATACCAAACCTGAGACCCTTCCTATAACATGAGATGGGATATCCAACTCCTTCCCATTCCAATCCTGAGACCCTTCCGATAGCAGAGATGTGATATCTCAATGCTTATACCAAACCTGAGACCCATACTATGGCATGAGATGTGATATCAAACTCCTTCCCATTCCAATCCTGAGACCCTTCCTATAGCTTGAGATGCGATATCCAACTCCTTCCCATTCCAATTCTGAGACCCTTCCTATACCATGAGACTTGATATCTCAATGCTTCTAATACCAAACCTGAGACCCGTCATATAACATGAGATGTGATATCCAAATCCTTCCCCTTCCAAACCTTAGACCCTTCCTTTATCATGAGATGTAATTTCCAACTCCTTCCCATTCCAATCCTGACACCCTTCCGATATCATGAGATTTGTTATCTCAATGCTTCTAATATCAAACTTGAGACCCTCCCTATAGCATGAGATCTGACATCCAAGTCCTTCCCATTCCAATCCTGAGACCCTTCCTATAGCATGAGATGTGATATCTCAATGCTTCTAATACCAAACCTGAGAACCTTCCTATAACATGAGATGGGATATCCAACTCCTTCCCATTCCAATCCTGAGACCCTTCCGATAGCAGAGATGTGATATCTCAATGCTTATACCAAACCTGAGACCCTTGCTATGGCCTGAGATGTCATATACAACTCCTTCCCATTCCAATCCTGAGACCCTTCCTATAGCATGAGATGTGATATCTCAATGCTTATACCAAACCTGAGACCCTTCCTATAGCATGAGATGTGATATCCAACTCCTTCCCATTCCAATCCTGAGACCCTTCCCATAGCATGAGATGTGATGTCTCAATGCTTCTAATACCAAACCTGAGACCCTTCCTATAACATGAGATGTGATATCCAACTCCTTCCCATTCCAATCCTGAGACCCTTCCTATAGCATGAGAAGTGATATCTCCATGCTTATACCAAACCTGAGACCCTTCCTATAGCATGAGATGTAATATCCAACTCCTTCCCATTCCAATCCTGAGACCCTTCCTATAGCATGAGAAGTATCTCCATGCGTATCCCAAACCTGAGACCCTTCCTATAGCATGAGATGTGATATCCAAATCCTTCCCATTCCAATCCTGAGCCACTTCCGATAGCAGAGATGTGATATCTCAATGCTTATACCAAACTTGAGACCCTTCCTATAACATGAGATGTGATATCCAACTCATTCCCGTTCCAAACCTGAGACACTTCCTATAGCATATGTGATATCCAAGTCCTTCCCATTTCAAACATGAGACCCTTCCTATAGCAAGAATGTAATATCCAACTCCTACCCATTCCAATCCTGAGACCATTCCTATAGCATGAGATGTGATATATCAATGCTTCTAATACCAAACCTGAGATCCTTCCTATGACATGAAATGTGATATCCAAATCCTTCCCATTCCAAACCTGAGACCCTTCCTACAGCATGCGATGTGATATCTCAATGCTTCTAATATCAAACCTGAGACTCGTCCTATAACATGAGATGGGATATCCAACTCCTTCCCGTTCCAAACCTGAGACCCTTCCTATAGCATGAGATGTGATATCCAATTCCTTCCCATCCCAATCCTGAGACACCTCCGATAGCAGAGATGTGATATCTCAATGCTTATACCAAACCTGAGACTCTTCCTATAACATGAGATGTGATATCCAACTCCTTCCCGTTCCAAACCTGAGACCCTTCCTATAGCATGAGATGTGATATCCAAATCCTTCCCCTTCCAAACCTGAGACCCTCCCTTTAGCATGAGATGTGATATCTCAATGCCTCTAATACCAAACCTGAGATCCTTCCAATAGCATGAGATGTCATATCTCAATGCTTCTGATACCAAACCTGAGATCCTTCCTATAACATGAGATGTGATATCCAAATCCTTCCCCTTCCAAACCTGAGACCCTCCCTTTAGCATGAGATGTGATATCCAACTCCTTCCCATTCCAATCTTGAGACCCTTCTGATAGCATGAGATGTGATATCTCAATGCCTCTAATACCAAACCTGATTCCTACCTCTAACATGAAATGTGATATCCAACCCCTTCCCTTTCCAAACGTGAGACCCTCCCTATAGATTCAGATGTGATATCCAAGTCCTTCCCATTCCAATCCTGAGACCCTTCCTTTAGCATGAGATGTGATATCTCAATGCTTCTAATACCAAACCTGAGACCCTTCCTATAACATAAGATGGGATATCCAACTCCTTCCCATTCCAATCCTGAGACCCTTCCGATAGCAGAGATGTGATATCTCAATGCTTATACCAAACCTGAGACCCTTCCTGTGGCATGAGATGTCATATACAACTCCTTCCCATTCCAATCCTGAGACCCTTCCTATAGCATGAGATGTGATATCCAACTCCTTCCCATTCCAATCCTGAGACCCTTCCTATAGCATGAGATTTGATATCTCAATGTTTCTAACACCAAACCTGAGATCCTTCCGATAGCATGAGATGTGATATCTCAATGCTTCTAATACCAAACCTGAGATCATTCCTATAACACGAGATGTTATATCCAAATCCTTCCCCATCCAAACCTGAGACCCTCCCTTTAGCATATGTGATATCCAACTCCTTCCCATTCCAATCCTGAGACCCTTCCTATAGCATGAGATGTGATTTCTCAATGCTTCTAATACCAAACCTGAGATCCTTCCTATAACATGAGATGTGATATCCAACTCCTTCCCATTCCAATCCTGAGACCCTTCCTATAGCATGAGATGTGATTTCTCAATGCTTCTAATACCAAACCTGAGATCCTTCCTATAGCATGAGATGTGATATCTCAATGCTTATACCAAACCTGAGACCCTTCCTATAGCATGAGATGTGATTTCCAACTACTTCCCATTCCAATCCTGAGACCCTTCCTATAGCATGAGATGTGATATCCAACTCCTTCCCTTTCCAAACCTGAGAGCCTATCTCTAGCATGAGATGTGATATCCAATTCCTTCCCATTCCAATCCTGAGACCCTTCCTATAGCATGAGATGTGATATCTCAATGCTTATACCAAACCTGAGACCCTTCCTATAGCATGAGATGTGATATCCAACTACTTCCCATTCCAATCCTGAGACCCTTCCTATAGCATGAGATGTGATATCCAACTCCTTCCCTTTCCAAACCTGAGAGCCTATCTATAGCATGAGATGTGAAATCCAATTCCTTCCCATTCCAATCCTGAGACCCTTCCTATAGCATGAGATGTGATATCTCAATGCTTCTAATACCAAACCTGAGACCCTTCCTATTGCATGAGATGTGATATCCAACTACTTCCCATTCCAATCCTGAGACCCTTCTTATAGCATGAGATGTGATATCCAACTCCTTCCATTCCAATCCTGAGACCCATCCTATAGCATGAGATGTGATATCTCAATGCTTATACCAAACCTGAGACCCTTCCTATAGCATGAGATGTGATATCCAACTACTTCCCATTCCAATCCTGAGAAATTTCCTATCGCATGAGATGTGATATCCAACTCCTTCCCTTTCCAAACCTGAGAGCATATCTATAGCATGAGATGGGATATCCAACTCCTTCCCATTCCAATCCTGAGACACTTCCGATAGCAGAGATGTGATATCTCAATGCTTATACCAAACCTGAGACCCTTCCTATAACATGAGATGTGATATCCAACTCCTTCCCGTTCCAAACCTGAGACCCTTCCTTTAGCATGAGATGTGATATCCAGCTCCTTCCCATTCCAATCCTGAGACACTTCCGATAGCATAAGATGTGATATCTCAATGCTTCTAATATCAAAACTGAGACCCTCCCAATAGCATGATATGTGATATCTAAGTCCTTCCCATTCCAATCCTAAGACCCTTCCTATAGCAGGAGATGTGATATCTCAATGCTTCTACCAAACCTGAGACCCTTCCTTTAGCATGAGATGTGATATCCAACTCCTTCCCATTCCAGTCCTGAGACCCTTCCTATAGCATGAGATATGATATCTCAATACTTCTAATACCAAACCTGAGATCCTTCTGATAACATGAGATGTGATATCCAAATCCTTCCCCTTCCAAACCTGAGACCCTCCCTTTAGCATGAGATGTGATATCCAACTCCTTCCCATTCCAATCCTGAGACCCTTCTGATAGCATGAGATGTGATTTCTCAATGCTTCTAATACCAAACCTGAGATCCTTCCTATAACATGAGATGTGATATCCAACTCCTTCCCTTTCCAAACCTAAGAGCCTATCTATAGCATGAGATGTGATATCCAATTCCTTCCCATTCCAATCCTGAGACCCTTCCTATAGCATGAGATTTGATATCTCAATGCTTATACCAAACCTGAGACCCTTCCTATAGCATGAGATGTGATATCCAACTACTTCCCATTCCAATCCTGAGACCCTTCCTATAGCATGAGATGTGATATCCAACTCCTTCTCTTTCCAAACCTGAGAGCCTATCTATAGCATGAGATGTGATATCCAATTCCTTCCCATTCCAATCCTGAGACCCTTCCTATAGCATGAGATGTGATATCTCAATGCTTCTAATACCAAACCTGAGACCCTTCCTATAGCATGAGATGTGATATCCAACTACTTCCCATTCCAATCCTGAGACCCTTCTTATAGCATGAGATGTGATATCCAACTCCTTCCATTCCAATCCTGAGACCCATCCTATAGCATGAGATGTGATATCTCAATGCTTATACCAAACCTGAGACCCTTCCTATAGCATGAGATGTGATATCCAACTACTTCCCATTCCAATCCTGAGAAATTTCCTATAGCATGACATGTGATATCCAACTCCTTCCCTTTCCAAACCTGAGAGCATATCTATAGCCTGAGATGGGATATCCAACTCCTTCCCATTCCAATCCTGAAACACTTCCGATAGCAGAGATGTGATATCTCAATGCTTATACCAAACCTGAGACCCTTCCTATAACATGAGATGTGATATCCAACTCCTTCCCGTTCCAAACCTGAGACCCTTCCTTTAGCATGAGATGTGATATCCAGCTCCTTCCCATTCCTGAGACACTTCCGATAGCATAAGATGTGATATCTCAATGCTTCTAATATCAAAACTGAGACCCTCCCAATAGCATGATATGTGATATCTAAGTCCTTCCCATTCCAATCCTAAGACCCTTCCTTTAGCAGGAGATGTGATATCTCAATGCTTCTACCAAACCTGAGACCCTTCCTTTAGCATGAGATGTGATATCCAACTCCTTCCCATTCCAGTCCTGAGACCCTTCCTATAGCATGAGATATGATATCTCAATACTTCTAATACCAAACCTGAGATCCTTCTGATAACATGAGATGTGATATCCAAATCCTTCCCCTTCCAAACCTGAGACCCTCCCTTTAGCATGAGATGTGATATCCAACTCCTTCCCATTCCAATCCTGAGACCCTTCTGATAGCATGAGATGTGATATCTCAATCCTTCTAATACCAAACCTGAGATCCTTCCTATAACATGAGATGTGATATCCAACTCCTTCCTTTTCCAATCCTGAGACCCTTCCTATAGCATGAGAAGTGATATCTCCATGCGTATACCAAACCTGAGACCCTTCCTATAGCATGAGATGTGATATCCAAATCCTTCCCATTCCAATCCTGAGACCCTTCCTATAGCATGAGATGTGATATCTCAATGCTTATACCAAACCAGAGACCCGTCCTATAACATGAGATGGGATATCCAACTCCTTCCCATTCCAATCCTGAGCCACTTCCGATAGCATGAGATGTGATATCTCAATGCTTATACCAAACCTGAGACCCTTCCTATAACATGAGATGTGATATCCAACTCATTCCCATTCCAAACCTGAGACACTTCCTATAGCATATGTGATATCCAACTCCTTCCCATTCCAAACATGAGACCCTTCCGATAGCATGAGATGTGATATCCAACTCCTTCCAATTCCAATACTGAGACCCTTCCAATAGCATATGTGATATTTCAATGCTTCTAATATCAAAACTGAGACCCTCCCTATAGCATGAGATGTGATATCAAACTCCTTCCCATTCCAATTGAGACCCTTCCTATAACATGAGATGTTATATCTCTATGCTTCTAATCAATGCTTCTAATCAAACCTGAGCCCCTTCCCGTAGCATATGTGATATCCAACTCCTTCCCATTCCAAACTTGTTACCCTTCCTGCAGCATGAAACGTGATTTCTCACCCCTTCTAATACCAAACCCGAGACCATTCCCACAGCCTGTGATTTGAAATCTCATTTCTTCCAATACCAAACCCGAGACCCTTCCGATAGGATGAGATTTACTATCTCACTCCTTAAAATACCAAACTCGAGTCCCTTCCTAAAGAATGTGATTTGATATCTCAGTGCTTCTAATACCAAACCTGAGACCCTCCCTATAACGAGATGTGATATCCAACTCCTTCCCATTCCAATCCTGAGACCCTTCCTATAGCATGAGATGTGATTTCTCAATGCTTCTAATACCAAACCTGAGATCCTTCCTATAGCATGAGATGTGATATCTCAATGCTTATACCAAACCTGAGACCCTTCCTATAGCATGAGATGTGATTTCCAACTACTTCCCATTCCAATCCTGAGACCCTTCCTATAGCATGAGATGTGATATCCAACTCCTTCCCTTTCCAAACCTGAGAGCCTATCTCTAGCATGAGATGTGATATCCAATTCCTTCCCATTCCAATCCTGAGACCCTTCCTATAGCATGAGATGTGATATCTCAATGCTTATACCAAACCTGAGACCCTTCCTATAGCATGAGATGTGATATCCAACTACTTCCCATTCCAATCCTGAGACCCTTCCTATAGCATGAGATGTGATATCCAACTCCTTCCCTTTCCAAACCTGAGAGCCTATCTATAGCATGAGATGTGAAATCCAATTCCTTCCCATTCCAATCCTGAGACCCTTCCTATAGCATGAGATGTGATATCTCAATGCTTCTAATACCAAACCTGAGACCCTTCCTATTGCATGAGATGTGATATCCAACTACTTCCCATTCCAATCCTGAGACCCTTCTTATAGCATGAGATGTGATATCCAACTCCTTCCATTCCAATCCTGAGACCCATCCTATAGCATGAGATGTGATATCTCAATGCTTATACCAAACCTGAGACCCTTCCTATAGCATGAGATGTGATATCCAACTACTTCCCATTCCAATCCTGAGAAATTTCCTATCGCATGAGATGTGATATCCAACTCCTTCCCTTTCCAAACCTGAGAGCATATCTATAGCATGAGATGGGATATCCAACTCCTTCCCATTCCAATCCTGAGACACTTCCGATAGCAGAGATGTGATATCTCAATGCTTATACCAAACCTGAGACCCTTCCTATAACATGAGATGTGATATCCAACTCCTTCCCGTTCCAAACCTGAGACCCTTCCTTTAGCATGAGATGTGATATCCAGCTCCTTCCCATTCCAATCCTGAGACACTTCCGATAGCATAAGATGTGATATCTCAATGCTTCTAATATCAAAACTGAGACCCTCCCAATAGCATGATATGTGATATCTAAGTCCTTCCCATTCCAATCCTAAGACCCTTCCTATAGCAGGAGATGTGATATCTCAATGCTTCTACCAAACCTGAGACCCTTCCTTTAGCATGAGATGTGATATCCAACTCCTTCCCATTCCAGTCCTGAGACCCTTCCTATAGCATGAGATATGATATCTCAATACTTCTAATACCAAACCTGAGATCCTTCTGATAACATGAGATGTGATATCCAAATCCTTCCCCTTCCAAACCTGAGACCCTCCCTTTAGCATGAGATGTGATATCCAACTCCTTCCCATTCCAATCCTGAGACCCTTCTGATAGCATGAGATGTGATTTCTCAATGCTTCTAATACCAAACCTGAGATCCTTCCTATAACATGAGATGTGATATCCAACTCCTTCCCTTTCCAAACCTAAGAGCCTATCTATAGCATGAGATGTGATATCCAATTCCTTCCCATTCCAATCCTGAGACCCTTCCTATAGCATGAGATTTGATATCTCAATGCTTATACCAAACCTGAGACCCTTCCTATAGCATGAGATGTGATATCCAACTACTTCCCATTCCAATCCTGAGACCCTTCCTATAGCATGAGATGTGATATCCAACTCCTTCTCTTTCCAAACCTGAGAGCCTATCTATAGCATGAGATGTGATATCCAATTCCTTCCCATTCCAATCCTGAGACCCTTCCTATAGCATGAGATGTGATATCTCAATGCTTCTAATACCAAACCTGAGACCCTTCCTATAGCATGAGATGTGATATCCAACTACTTCCCATTCCAATCCTGAGACCCTTCTTATAGCATGAGATGTGATATCCAACTCCTTCCATTCCAATCCTGAGACCCATCCTATAGCATGAGATGTGATATCTCAATGCTTATACCAAACCTGAGACCCTTCCTATAGCATGAGATGTGATATCCAACTACTTCCCATTCCAATCCTGAGAAATTTCCTATAGCATGACATGTGATATCCAACTCCTTCTCTTTCCAAACCTGAGAGCATATCTATAGCCTGAGATGGGATATCCAACTCCTTCCCATTCCAATCCTGAAACACTTCCGATAGCAGAGATGTGATATCTCAATGCTTATACCAAACCTGAGACCCTTCCTATAACATGAGATGTGATATCCAACTCCTTCCCGTTCCAAACCTGAGACCCTTCCTTTAGCATGAGATGTGATATCCAGCTCCTTCCCATTCCTGAGACACTTCCGATAGCATAAGATGTGATATCTCAATGCTTCTAATATCAAAACTGAGACCCTCCCAATAGCATGATATGTGATATCTAAGTCCTTCCCATTCCAATCCTAAGACCCTTCCTTTAGCAGGAGATGTGATATCTCAATGCTTCTACCAAACCTGAGACCCTTCCTTTAGCATGAGATGTGATATCCAACTCCTTCCCATTCCAGTCCTGAGACCCTTCCTATAGCATGAGATATGATATCTCAATACTTCTAATACCAAACCTGAGATCCTTCTGATAACATGAGATGTGATATCCAAATCCTTCCCCTTCCAAACCTGAGACCCTCCCTTTAGCATGAGATGTGATATCCAACTCCTTCCCATTCCAATCCTGAGACCCTTCTGATAGCATGAGATGTGATATCTCAATCCTTCTAATACCAAACCTGAGATCCTTCCTATAACATGAGATGTGATATCCAACTCCTTCCTTTTCCAATCCTGAGACCCTTCCTATAGCATGAGAAGTGATATCTCCATGCGTATACCAAACCTGAGACCCTTCCTATAGCATGAGATGTGATATCCAAATCCTTCCCATTCCAATCCTGAGACCCTTCCTATAGCATGAGATGTGATATCTCAATGCTTATACCAAACCAGAGACCCGTCCTATAACATGAGATGGGATATCCAACTCCTTCCCATTCCAATCCTGAGCCACTTCCGATAGCATGAGATGTGATATCTCAATGCTTATACCAAACCTGAGACCCTTCCTATAACATGAGATGTGATATCCAACTCATTCCCATTCCAAACCTGAGACACTTCCTATAGCATATGTGATATCCAACTCCTTCCCATTCCAAACATGAGACCCTTCCGATAGCATGAGATGTGATATCCAACTCCTTCCAATTCCAATACTGAGACCCTTCCAATAGCATATGTGATATTTCAATGCTTCTAATATCAAAACTGAGACCCTCCCTATAGCATGAGATGTGATATCAAACTCCTTCCCATTCCAATTGAGACCCTTCCTATAACATGAGATGTTATATCTCTATGCTTCTAATCAATGCTTCTAATCAAACCTGAGCCCCTTCCCGTAGCATATGTGATATCCAACTCCTTCCCATTCCAAACTTGTTACCCTTCCTGCAGCATGAAACGTGATTTCTCACCCCTTCTAATACCAAACCCGAGACCATTCCCACAGCCTGTGATTTGAAATCTCATTTCTTCCAATACCAAACCCGAGACCCTTCCGATAGGATGAGATTTACTATCTCACTCCTTAAAATACCAAACTCGAGTCCCTTCCTAAAGAATGTGATTTGATATCTCAGTGCTTCTAATACCAAACCTGAGACCCTCCCTATAACGAGATGTCATATCCAACTCCTTCCCATTCCAATCCTGAGACTCTTCCTATAGCATGACGTGATATCGAACTTCCCATTCCAAACCTGAGACTCAGACCTCCCCGTCTAACCTTCTCACCACTCCTAGCTCCCGGATTGATCATGCACTCCTGCTGTCTCTTCTCTCCCTTCTTCTGCTTCCTTTCCTCTCTCCGTCCTCATCTGCCCTAGGTCAGGCTCCTTCTACACCTCAGCAGGGATTACTGATTTGTACCCCTCCCCACTCTCAACTCTCACTCAGTTTCAAACACTCATCTGACATCTGCCATTTCCTGGAAGAACCCGACCTTGATGTCCTTGGTCTAAACGAGACATGGTTGACGGCCAGCGCTGTCTCGAGCTTTGACACTTTCCTCCCTGATGACAAGTTCCTCTCCATGCCCAGATCCAACCGTTCTTGAGGGGAGTATCCTTGATTCCTGTAGTAAATAGCTTTCCTTTGCAGGCCGACTCCTCTCACGAATGCCTTGTCTGCATGCATTCTCTCTTTCCTGGCCATTCACTCACCGTGGCTATTAGCCTAACCCCTTCCTCTCTCAGTGGATGGACTTCTCCATCCTAGCCTCCTACCACTCAACTCCGCCTACTTGGAGAATTCAACATGAACCTGTATGCTTCCTGACCTGGACTTTTACGAGATCTGCAACTCTACATGTCGCTGGCCCTACACACTGCAGGGAATACTCAGGATTTTCTGATCTCAGACCTCCCCCTCTGTAACCCTCTCAACAATCCTCTCCCGTGGTGATCAAGTTCTCATCTCCAAAGAAGGCTAACTACCAGCTGTTCCTCCTCAGTGGAGTTCTCCCTTTCTGTCCCTGCTCCCTGCACCGTTTCGCGTTGCAAACACTCGCTTCCCAGCTCTCTGGTTTAGACGCGTGTTCCCTGCCTTCTCTCCTCTTCCCGCTGCCTTCAAATCAACAAATGAGCTTCAAAAGATACACGGTGCTCAGAATGCTTTATAACACCCATTATTCAAGATATAGCTGTAACCCGCTAGACGTATTGAAAAGTGCTAAAAACTAGCAAAAATAGCTAGAAAATGTACTTCCCTCGCGTTTTTGTAAATGCAAATTCTGGTGGGTTCCCATGTTGCATGTACTGTGTCCGTGCGTTAGTTGTCGAATACTGAAGTTTTTAACCACTGTTCTCCCATACTAGGGGGGTCAACATCTACTGCTGTTCACAGGCTGAATGTATACGGCTGTAATCTTCAATGCATTATCATATTTCCTGACTGTTTTGGAACGTGTATTTGCCATCTGTTAATGCAGTCGCCCTATGTTCATCGTCCCTTCTAGTTTACAGGCTGCACTCCCTTGGTGATCACATTCTCCTCTCCAGAGCAGGCTAACTACCAGTGGTTCAAAAGAACAGGATTCGACTGAACTGCACGAACAGAGTACAAAATGGGAATCCACCAGAATTCGCATTTACCAAAACGCGAGGAAAGTACATTTTCTAGCTGTTTTTGCTAGTTTTTAGCACGTTTCAATACGTCTAGCGGGTTACGGCTATATCACATATTACGGCTATGTTGAATAATGGGTGTTATAAAGCAATCTGAACACTATCTTGTGGAGCTCATTGGAAGGCTGTAGGAAGAGGAGAGAAGGCAGGGAACACGCATCTAAACCAGAGAGGTGGGAAGCGAGTACATGCAACGCGAAACGGTGCAGGGCGAAGGGACAGAAAGAAGGAACTCCTCTGAGGAGGAGCAGCTGGTAGTTAGCCTGCTCTGGAGAGGAGAATGTGATCACCAAGGGAGTGCAGCCTGTAAACTAAAAGGGACGATGACCACAAGGCGACTGCATTAACAGATGGCACATACACGTTCCAAAACAGTCAGGAAAGTTGATAATGCATTGAAGATTACAGCCGTATACATTCAGCCTGTGAACAGCAGTAGATTTTGACCCCCCCTAGTAAGGGAGAACAGTGGTTAAAAACTTCAGGATTCGACAACAAACGCACGGACACAGTACATACAACATGGGAACCCACCAGAATTCGCATTTACAAAAACGCGAGGGAAGTACATTTTCTAGCTATTTTTGCTAGTTTTTAGCACGTTTCAATACGTCTAGCGGGTTACAGCTATATGTTGAATAATGGGGTTATGAAGCATTCTGAACACTATCTTGTGGAGCTCATTGGAAGGCTGTTGGAAGAGGAGAGAAGGCAGGGAACACGCATCTAAACCAGAGAGGTGGGAAGCGAGTACATGCAACGCGAAACGGTGCAGGGAGCAAGGACAGAAAGAAGGAACGCCTCTGAGGAGGAGGAGCAGCTGGTAGTTAGCCGGCTCTGGAGAGGAGAATGTGATCACCAAGGAAGTGCAGCCTGTAAACTAAAAGGGACGATGACCACAAGGCGACTGCATTAACAGATGGCAAATAAATGTTCCAAAACAGTCAGGAAAGCTGATAATGCCTTGAAGATTTCAGCCGTATACATTCAGCCTGTGAACAGCAGTAGATGTTGAACTCCCCTTGTATGGGAGAACAGTGGTTAAAAACTTCAGGATTCGACAACAAACGCACGGACACAGTACATACACTGTGTATCTTTTGAAGCTCATTTGTTGATTTGAAGGCAGCAGGAAGAGGAGAGGAGGCAGGGAACACGCGTCTAAACCAGAGAGCTGGGAAGCGAGTACTTGCAACGCGAAACGGTGCAGGGAGCAGGGACAGAAAGGGAGAACTCCACTGAGGAGGAACAGCTGGCAGTTAGCCTTCTTTGGAGATGAGAACTTGATCACCACGGGAGAGGATTGTTGAGAGGGTTACAGAGGGTGAGGTCTGAGATCTGAAAATCCTGAGTTTTCCCTGCAGTGTGTAGGGCCAGCGACATGAAGAGTTGCAGATCTCGTAAAAGTCCAGGTCAGGAAGCATACAGGTTCATGTTGAATTCTCCAAGTAGGCGGAGTTGAGTGGTAGGAGGCTAGGATGGAGAAGTCCATCCACTGAGAGAGGAAGGGGGTAGGCAAATAGCCACGGTGAGAGATTCGCCAGGAAAGAGAGAATGCATGCAGACAAGGTATACGTGAGAGGAGTCGGCCTGCAAAGGAAAGCAATTTACTACAGGAATCAAGGATACTCACCCTCAAGAACGGTTGGATTTGGGCATGGAGAGGAACTCGTCATCAGGGAGGAAAGTGTCAAAGCTCGAGACAGCGCTGGGTCAACCATGTCTCGGTGAGACCAAGAACATCAAGGTCGGGTTCTTCCAGGAAATGGCAGATGTCAGATGAGTGTTTGAAAATGAGAGAGTTGAGAGTGGGGAGGGGTACAAATCAGTAATCACTGCGGAGGTGTAGAAGGAGCCTGACCTAGGGCAGATGAGGAAGGAGAGAGGAAAGGAAGCAGAAGAAGGGAGAGAAGAGACAGCAGGAATGCATGATCAATCCGGTCTGAGTCTCAGGATTGGAATGGGAAGTTCGATATCACATGTCATGCTATAGGAAGAGTCTCAGGATTGGAATGGGAAGGAGTTGGATATGACATCTCTTGTTATAGGGAGGGTCTCAGGTTTGGTATTAGAATCACATCTTTTGGGAAGGGTCTCGGGTTTGGTATTGGAAGAAATGAGATTTCAAATCTCAGGCTGTGGGAATGGTCTCGGGTTTGGTATTGGAAGGGGTGAGAAATCACATTTCATGTTACAGGAAGGGTGACAAGTTTGGAATGGGAAGGAGTTGGATATCACATGAAGGGGCTCAGGTTTGGTATTAGTAGCATAGAGATATCACATCTCGTTATAGAAAGGGTCTCGATTGGAATGGGAAGGAGTTGGATATCACATCTCATGCTATAGGGAGGGTCTCAGGATGATATTAGAAGCATTGAAATATCACATCTCATGCTATCGGAAGGGTCTCAGGATTGGAATGGGAAGGAGTTGGATATCACATATGCTAAAGGAAAGGTTTAAGGTTTGGAAGGGGAAGGATTTGGATCTCACATCTCATTTTTCAGTACGGGTCTCAGGTTTGGTATTAGAAGCGTGGAGATATCACATCTCATGGTATAATAAGGGTCTCAGGATTGGAATGGGAAGGAGTTGGATATCACATCTCAAGCTATCTCAGGATTGGAATGGGAAGGAGTTTGATATCACATCTCGAGCTATAGGAAGGGTCTCAGGTTTGGGAAGGGAAGGATTGGGATTTCACATCTCGTTATAGGATGGTTCTCATGTTTGTTTTTAGAAGCATTGAGATATCAAATCTCATGCTATTGGAAGGGTCTCAGGTTTGGAATGGGAAGGAGTTGGATATCACATCTCATGATATAGGAAGGATCTCAGGTTTGGTATTAGAAGCATTGAGATATCACATCTCATGCTATAGGAAGGGTCTCAGGATAGGAATGTGAAGGATTTGGATATCACATCATACTAAAGGTAGGGTCTCAGGTTTGGTATAAGCATTGAGATATCACATCTCTGCTATCGGAAAGGTCTCAGGATTGGATTGGGAAGGAGTTGGATATCCCTTCTCATGCTATAGGAACGGGTCTCAGGTTGGAATGGGAAGGAGTTGGATATCACATCTCATGCTATAGGAAGGGTCTCAAGATTAAAATGGGAAGGATTTGGATATCACATCTCTTGCTATAGGAAGGGTCTCAGGTTTTTTATTAGAAACATTGAGATATCACATCTCATGCTATAGGAAGGGTTTCAGGATTGGAATGGGAAGGATTTGGATATCACATCTCATGCTAAAGGAAGGGTCTCAGGTTTGGAAGGGGAAGGATTTGGATATCATATCTCATGTTATAGGGCGGGTCCCAGGTTTGGTATTAGAAGCATTGAGATATCACATCTCATGGCATAGGAAGGGTCTCAGGATTGGAATGGGAAGGAGTTGGATATCACATCTCATCCAATAGAAAGGGTCTCAGGTTTGGAATGGGAAGGAATTGGATATCACATCATGTTATAGGAAGGATCTCAGGATTGGAATGGGAAGGATTTGGATATCCCTTCTCATGCTGTAGGAAGTGTCTCAGGTTGGAATGGGAAGGAGTTGGATATCATATCTCGTTATAGGAAGGGTCTCAGGATTGGAATGGGAAGGATTTGGATATCACATCTCTTGCTATAGGAAGGGTCTCAGGTTTTTTATTAGAAACATTGAGCTATCACATCTCATGCTACAGGAAGGGTTTCAGGATTGGAATGGGAAGGATTTGGATATCACATCTCATGCTAAAGGAAGGGTCTCAGGTTTGGAAGGGGAAGGATTTGGATATCATATCTCATGTTATAGGACGGGTCACAGGTTTGGTATTAGAAGCATTGAGATATCACATCTCATGCTATAGGGGGAGTCTCAGGATTGGAATGGGAAGGAGTTGGATATCACGTCTCATGTCATAGGAAGGGTCTCAGGATTGGAATGGCAAGGAGTTGGATATCACATCTCATGCTAAAGGAAGGGTCTCAGGTTTGATAGAAGCATTGAGATATCACATCTCATGCTATAGGAAGGAACTCAGGATTGCAATGGGAAGGAGTTGGAAATCACATCTCATGCCATAGGATGGGTCATCAGGTTTGGTATAAGCATTGAGATATCACATCTCTGCTATCGGAAGGGTCTCAGGATAGGAATGGGAAGGACTTAGATATCACATCTCATACTATAGGGAGGGTCTCAGTTTTGATATTAGAAGCATTGAGCTATCACATCTCATGCTAGCGGAAGGGTCTCAGGATTGGAATGGGATGGAGTTGGATATCACATCGCAAGCTATCTCGGGATTGGAATGGGAAGGAGTTTGATATCACATCTCAAGCTATATGAAGGGTCTCAGGTTTGGAAGGGGAAGGATTTGGATCTCACATCTCATGTTATAGGATGGTTCTCATGTTTGGTTTTAGTAGCATTGAGATATCACATCTCATGCTATCGGAAGGGTCTCAGGTTTGGAAAGGGAAGGATTTGGAGTTCACATGTTATAGGATGGTTCTCAGGTTTGGTTTTAGAAGCATTAAGATATAACATCTCATGCTATAGGAAGGGTCTCAGGTTTGGAATGGGAAGGAGTTGATATCAGATCTCATGCTAAAGGAAAGGTCTCAGGTTTGGAAGGGGAAGGATTTGGATCTCACATCTCATGTTTTAGGACGGGTCTCAGGTTTGGTATTAGAAGCATTGAAATATCACATCTCATGGTATAGGAAGGGTCTCAGGTTTGGAAAGGGAATGATTTGGATTTCACATCTCATGTTATAGGATGGTTCTCATGTTTGGTTTTAGAAGCATTGAGATATCACATCTCATGCTATCGGAAGGGTCTCAGGTTTGGAATGGGAAGGAGTTTGATATCACATCTCATGTTATAGGAAGGATCTCAGGTTTGGTATTAGAAGCATTGAGATATCACATCTCATGCTATAGGAAGGGTTTTAGGATTGGAATCGGAAGGGGTTGTATATGACATCTCATGTTATAGGAAGGATCTCAGGTTTGGTATTAGAAGCATTGAGATATCACATCTCATGCTATGGGAAGGGTCTCAGGATTGGAATCGGAAGGAGTTGTATTGGAATCTCATGCCATAGGAAGGGTCTCAGGTTTGGTATAAGCATTGAGATATCACATCTCTGCTATCGGAAGGGTCTCAGGATTGGAATGGGAAGGAGTAGGATATCCCATCTCGTTATAGGAAGGGTCTCAGGTTTGGTATTAGAAGCATTGAGATATCACATCTCATGCTATAGGAAGGGTCTAAGGTTTGGAAAGGGGAAGGATTTGGGTACCACATCTCATGTTATAGGATCGGTCTCAGGTTTTGTATTAGAAGCATTGAGATATCAAGTCTCATGGTATAGGACGGGTCTCAGAATTGGAATGGGAAGGAGTTGGATATCACATCTCAAGCTATAGGAAGGGCCTCAGGATTGGAATGGGAAGGAGTTTGATATCACATCTCATGCCATGGTATGGGTCTCAGGTTTTGTAGAAGCATTGGGATATCACATCACATGCTATCGGAAGGGTATCGGGATTGGATTTGGAAGGAGTTGGATATCCCATCTCATGCTATAGGCAGGGTCTAAGGTTGGAATGGGAAGGAGTTGGATATCACATCTCATGTTATAGGAAGGGTCTCAGGATTGGAATGGGAAGGACTTGGATATCACATCTCATTCTATAGGAAGGCTCTCAGGGTTGGAAGGGGAAGGAGTTGGATATCACATTTCATGTTAGAGGTAGGATCTCAGGTTTGGTATTAGAGGCATTGAGATATCACATCTCATGCCATCAGAAGGGTCTCAGGATTGGAATGGGAAGGAGTTGGATATCACATCTCATGCTAAAGGGAGGGTCTAAGGTTTGGAAGGGGAAGGATTTGGACATCACATCTCATGTTATAGGAATTATCTCAGGTTTGGTATTAGAAGCATTGAGATATCACATCTCATGCTATCGGAAGGGTCTCAGGTTTGGTATAAGCATTGAGATATCACATCTCTGCTATCGGAAGGGTCTCAGGATTGGAAAGGGAAGGATTTGGAGTTCACATGTTATAGGATGGTTCTCGGGTTTGGTTTTAGAAGCATTAAGATATAACATCTCATGCTATAGGAAGGGTCTCAGGTTTGGAATGGGAAGGAGTTGATATCAGATCTCATGCTAAAGGAAAGGTCTCAGGTTTGGAATGGGAAGGATTTGGATCTCACATCTCATGTTTTAGGACGGGTCTCAGGTTTGGTATTAGAAGCATTGAAATATCACATCTCATGGTATAGGAAGGGTCTCAGGTTTGGAAAGGGAATGATTTGGATTTCACATCTCATGTTATAGGATGGTTCTCATGTTTGGTTTTAGAAGCATTGAGATATCACATCTCATGCTATCGGAAGGGTCTCAGGTTTGGAATGGGAAGGAGTTTGATATCACATCTCATGTTATAGGAAGGATCTCAGGTTTGGTATTAGAAGCATTGAGATATCACATCTCATGCTATAGGAAGGGTTTTAGGATTGGAATCGGAAGGGGTTGTATATGACAT